>NC_069134.1:26828582-28028582 GCF_026914265.1 Mya arenaria | reverse complement strand
AACTATTTTTTATTTTTTTTTACTTATTTTGAACATTCATTCGTAACTATACGGATTGTTTGTTTTTAAACGCAATACTGTAGAAAGTCAGAACACTGAAGGTTTAAATCTTACTCTACCAACGAGGAAGTTACACCCGTTGTAGTAGGTCGTTAACACTAGGCTAATGTAATGAAATCAGAGAGCACATATATGGAGGTTTACTTGAATGTGCATGTTTTAAGCAAACAATTATGGATTAAATGAGGATCAAATCAAATAAGACGAAAACGAGAATAAGCAGAAAGAGCAAGATGGCTGCCACATTAGATGACAGCATTTCTTACGGACTAAAAGAGACACTTAATCATGTGTTAAAACGGGAGAAGTTTCCAGTGATCGTCCGCGTTTGCGAAGACTTCATCAACACAACCATGGGGGGACGCGCAGTGATGCATGCCGGCGAAGAGCTGCTTATCACAGGACGGCAGACCGTGGAGCTTGGTCGCGTTCGTGTGTTGGACGTTTTGGACGAAGAGGCGGCGCGGAAGGCTCACAATGATGACTTTGTTGCCGAGAGGGGAATGTTCGTGGGGGAGGAGTATCTTCTTCCAATCAAGGTCCCATGTAAACTTAAGTTTGTGCAAAGGCCTGGAAAAAGACGAAGATATGCAACAGTGTCACAGGTAAAGTATATTAAATTACACGTACTTCTAAACAAACATTTTATCTTTTATCTTACACTCTTGTTATCTTTTTTTCTTATCTAAGCATTCATTTTACTCTGTAAATCATATAAAATGACCCATGTTAGGTCGCTTTTTTGTATATGCATAAATACATATATAACGATTTAAAGAAATATTAATGTTTACAATGGTGAGCATATTGCGTCGTATTTAAAGCAGGGGTTTCAAAGAGATCGATTTATTCCATTAACATAAACCTTCCAAACATGAGGCGTAACTAAACCACGGTGCATATCCATATCGGTACCCTCTTTGCGAAATCTACTGAAACGGTACCCTCTTTGCACATGCACCGGTCCGTCTCTGCTGAAAACAAATCGACGATGGACAACAAGCCAGTAAATGTTCATTCAACTGATGAAAGGAGGGATGTCGTGTGCAAAAGAAGTATACCACGGAACACTAGAATGTTAGAGCTATGTCTGTTTAAGTAATGTGCTCATTTTTCAATTACTGCAACTCCACAATAAGCTACACAATATCGATATGTCTTGCCTCGCCCACCGCCTCTTCATGTTCTGCGGGCTTAAATGAACAACTGGTTTGATTATGTACACCCCATACATATTAACTGTATTCATTTATATATCATATTCATACAAATGGCAATTAACAGTCTAAAATATGAGGTAAATTCATAAAAACACCCTATTTTCGGTTTTGCAGCGGCACGGGACACCTCTTTGCTATTGATTATTTATATCACAGGTACCCTTCTCATTTTTATTGATATTTATTGCTTTGAAATAAATATTATAAATAAGAAATCGATTAGTTATTTATTCCAATAAGCATTTATTGTATCTTTTTTAAATTGATGAAGATTATAGTTTTTTTTATTTTGTAAGTATTGATAAATATTTGGGCAAGTGTGAAATTATGACCATACACACTATTTAAAGCCCCCCGGTAGACTCGTATCCCAGTGAATGTGAATTGTACGGCGCATTCGGGACACCTCGGCCATGTTCCATTGAAAATAATCTCGACTATATAAGCACAGTTTACAATGTCAGAAATCTTTCCATTAAGCTACGCTGCACGTAGATCGCCTAGTATATTCAATTTAGCAATTAAACTTAATGACTAAACTCTTGGAGTCTTAATTATAAATGCAACAATACACTTCACTGGCAATGGGTCTTTACTTAGAAATACAAATTACACTTTAAAACACTACGATTAGAAATACCATCATTGTAAGCATCATATTCGATAACAAAGGGATCGTCATCCTCGATCACACGTTCGTCACACAAAGTACAGAGTCAAATTTTCCCGTCCATTTCTCTATATTTACACCTCAACTTCCATCCCTTAAATGAACTGCCTTTCGGCAATTGCGTTCATCAATCGATGAACGCAACATCTTCGGATATGTTCGGATCGTAATTCATTACATAACAATATACATGAGAGCTATTGATCTTGTTATTGGTTGTATTATGTCAGCAGCTCCCGTAAAATATAGATCAACACTTTAGAAAGTGTTAGTTTATTATATTTTAAATATATTGGTGCCAGAACTGTTTCAATTTTACGTTTTAAAGTGATTTCAAGTGGTTGATCTTTTCCCGCGTTATTGTGACGTCATTTGAAAGAAATGTTTCCGGTTATAGTCGGGTCGTTCTGTTTACAGAATGGGTAAGAACGGATTACTGAAAGGTTTTCTGAAATGAAATGAAGAATTTTTTTAACAATTCTTGAATGAAATAATGAACCATTGGTGTAAATATAAGGAATGAATTGCGGGGTTGATGTCATTATCGGGGATATGAACGCAATTGGGTTGGTCAAAGTACGCGTGGAGTCCTTCGGACTCCACACACATTGACCAACCCAATTGTGTTCATACCCCGATAATGACATCAACCCCGCAATTCATTCCTTAAGTATCAGCCATGTTTTATTTACAGACATTGCCATGACAGTTTACGCTTATTTTTATGGGTTTTTTGTTCTCAATAACTGACAGATTTTATCAAGTAATATAATTATCCAACAGTCGTTGCCTTTACAAACCCCTAGTGGTCAACATAGTATTTTGTCCAATGAGAAGGCAGTATTTCTCAACTTGTCCAATACATTCATTTCAGTTATCAGCAGTCCGTTCTTGAATTTAATTAGAAGAAGCGGTAGGTATTAAACAGTGGCTGGGCCAGTTAATGTTTGGTTAAACAATATAATGTTAAACACTTGAATATTGTTAGTATTTACCTACACAAAATAAATGGTTATGCGACTGCATACGTACAATTTTAACCATTACATGATTACGTTTACATTGACTGGTTGTGGAGGGTATCCAATCATTAAACCCGTTTAAAACACTTAGTGCTTTGGTTTTAAGACCCGATTTTCAATACCGATTTCACCTTGCCTTTGTGCTTCATTGGTTGACGAGCTTAGGATAAGCTTGACGTTATAGTTTGTCACGAGCTTTATTGGCCGCCCACATTGCAAAAGTGGGTGGGGAAGGTTAAAAACGTTTCAAATATCAATGTTTTATTAAGTTTTGATGAACGATCTTTTTTGGGAGTAAAACATACATTTTTAGTGATATGTTTTTGGTTGGTAAAGAGTTGACGAAAGTTAAAAAAAGAAATTTTTTATCAGATTTTGGATAGAAAAGCATTCACATTTTTTCGCAAAAGTCTGTCTAAACGCCAAGAAGAACTTCAAGTGCTCATTTCCCACTTCCTCGGCTATCGAAAACCCAATGCTTCTCTGCAGAAGTAAGGGATGCATTCGTTAAGTATGTGTTGAAAAGGTTTATCGTAAAGCTCAATGGCTCTTTAATTCCCTTTTTTCAAATGTTTTTAGCATCACGTCGTTAGCGTAATAAAAGTTATTAACTAAGAATGAACGTTTGCAACACGCACGTCTGTCCAAAAAGTTCAAATGTAACGTGTAAGTCATTTAAAGCCTCGCCGTATGGTTAATGACCTATTTTATTTCATTGACTGTTTATAAGAAATTACATGAAATAAAATAACATAACCTAAAATATCTTCAGACTGCTTTAAGAAAAACTTGAAAACGCATTACTTCAGGGACTACTATGCATTATTCTAAATAAACACAGTGTTGGTGGGCGGACTTTTTTTACCCTAATCATTATCTGTTTTGTTCAACATTTATTTTTATATTATTTAATTCCTTCATGTATATTTTAAAAAATATATTCTACGATACTTTTAAATATGGGCCACACAGTACTCACATAGCGGTATATGACGCTTTTGGTATGACGCTTTCATGTTTTATAGTAGACACATATAAGTTTTAATTTAACTTATTCTTTTTTATTTTCACACAATCGCATTTTATTTTTATAATGTCGCATTTACCTGTCTTAAGTATGTTTCGTGTATTTCATGAAATGGTATTGATGTCGATTTTATATATGTTTACATTACTGTGTCAACGCCATTGAGTATATTTATAAAATTAGGCGTTTAATCAAATTAGTAACCATAAAACATTAATTTTCGAACGGAAATATGAAAATCTACGAACTGATTTTTTGTCAGCAATCTTATATCACTGGTTTGCAGATATGTAAGCAAAAATTTGCTCGTTCCAAGACAAAAAAAAAAAAATGTAAAATTGGTATATCTGTGAGAGTGCAGCTTTAAACTCACACATGAATTAACTTTGTATGGGTCTTCAAATAGGATATTACCTAAGAAACTACTGATATGTTAGTCTGAATTTTCTTTTTGTTGAACCCAATGGACTTTATCGATGCGGGGCTGATTGTTCAGAACTTTGTTTAGGTTAACAACGTTGTTAACGTCATCGTTGTTAACTTTCAACTCAATATGCGTCTGTAAGTATCACAGATACACTTACGGTCTGTAGTATTCCGAACAAGAGTTGAGACTGTACTTGTGTTTTACGGTCTGTAGTATTCAGAACAAGAGTTGAGACTGTACTTGTGTTTTACGGTCTGTAGTATTCAGAACAAGAGTTGAGACTGTACTTGTGTTTTACGGTCTGTAGTATTCAGAACAAGAGTTGAGACTGTACTTGTTTTATTTAAATGTATGAGCAAATCATAAAGTTATTCACCCTTAAAAGTTAACAACGATGTCGTCAATCTCGTAGTTAACTTTAAAGATGCACTATTACTCCTAACTAAGATTTACCATATTTAATACAATTGTTTTATTTTACCAATTAATGTCGAAAACAAAGGATACTGTATTTAATCTGAAAGAACGGTGCAGAAAACACGGTATCTCTACCTTATGAGACAAAATCAGATCGCAGTAAATCTTTTAGCATTCACCAATCATTTAATATTTTTTGCATTTTCAGCTATTAAATACACGGTTATAAACGTGTTATCAGTAATTAATAGTTTCCATAAATGCATTATTTAGTAAGAAGTTGAAGGTTTATCACTCAAAATATATGTTTGTTATACGAGTACATCTGCATGTATCGATTTTGAATAAGAGTGTCATTTTAACAGAGTTCTGAACAATCGAACACTATTTTTTATTTCATGGTATTTGCAAAGATTTAATAGGTCCAATGTACCTTTAACCGTATTTCTTTTCACAGTTAATAGAGGACATGCCACGACGCCTACGAGTAAACGAGGATGTGATGTCAGTTCCGCCCGGAGGTGCTGGTCACAACACCCTTGTCCCTCGGGGCACTGTGCTTAACCTCAAACGAGTGTTCACATGCGAAGGCGTGCAGAATCTCCAATGCACGTTCGGAACTCAAAATGTTTCTTTCAAAGAGTCCATGCGAGTAAACTTTACCGCAGTTGATGACGACTCGGAATACACTCTTGCGTACATTCAGAAATCCAACATCCTTCCTTCAGTGTTTGAGTTTATATGTCCCAAGCAAAGCGAGGTTGTTCACTTTGAAAACGATATCGCTAGTTCCACATTGACCACTGTAGAAGGACCACTGGAGCTTATAGCCATCATCCAAGCCAATGTTCTAGTCTGCTGGAAGCGAGAACAGAAGGTCAAATCCTACAGCACGATGATTATTCCCGTTTCACTTGGGAATACCATAGCAATCCAACAAAGAAAGTTTGATGATGCCAATTTCAAAGTAGGCTACATTGACAAACGTTTCTGTGATTGCTCGGGCTCGGACTTCATCGAGACTGGAATTTATCTGATTGATCCAAATCAGATGGGTGTGGGATACTTGAAAAGTCCGAAATTCTATGTCTATGTTGGTGGATGGCAACAGATTCGTACTCCTAAAAAGGGGATTAGATACAACGGTGAGACATTCAAAATTATCATTATCATGACGTGATATATTACGCTAAATGCTGTGCTTTAAGGGATCATAAATTTACATAGACAATACTGATGAAAACTTAGCGGGACCACCAAACGGCGATGGTTTTGTACGTGTAGAAAAGTTTAAATGGAAACTCGCATGTGAAGATGAATTTTTAACGTTATTTGCAAATAAATGTAATACACTCGTCGCTCAAATCGCACTTGAAATTGATATAAATATAAATGACGCGGTTGAGAAAATACTTGGACTTTATCAGGATTCTGCTTATATGATGCGCGTAAATAACCGTGATCCAACAAATCGCGATGTAATTTCAAATAATCAACCCTGGTGGGATAGAGACTGTGCTTTAGCTAAACAATTAAAGTACGCTGCATTACGAAGATTTAGATGGACAAGTGGGTTGTTAGATTTTCAAAACTATATTTCACTGCGTAGACATCTCAAAATTACGTGTTTCACTAAAAGGCAATTGTACCAGCCAGCTAAAAGGAATGAGCTAGTATTATCTAGTTGTAATCCAAAATCCTTTTGGAAATTGTTAAAAATGTCCCAACGTAATAGAAAACAAGAGCTTCTGCGCGTAGACCCTGTTACATGGCGGAACATTTTTCGAGGATTATTGTTTAATGAATATCAACCAAACCTGAACGATATAGCTTTTGACACGAATAGATTTAATGAAGAATATGATTCCAATTTAAATTGTGATATAACTGACGGGGAGGTTATCGCAAGCATTTCAAAATTGAAAAAGGGGAAATCTCAGGGACCTGATGGATTTGGGGCTGAATTTTACCAAAGTACAAAACAAACCATAACTCCACTGTTGCGTCAATTATTTAATAGGGTTTTAAATACGGGTGTATTTCCGGATATTTGGAGAGATAGTATTATTGTCCCAGTGCAGAAGTCGGGCTCAAAAGAAGACCCATCAAATTACAGGGGTATTTCTCTTATAAACGTTATGTATAAAATATTTTCAAATATAATACATGACAGATTATGTACATGGTCGGAACAGTTTAACAAAATTGATGAGGCACAAGCTGGATTTCGGACTGGTTATTCGACAACAGATAATATATTTACTTTGCAAAGTATGGTTCAGAAATATACCAGTAAGCCCGGGGGGAGATTCTATGTATTATACGTCGATTTTAAAAAGGCGTTTGATGGATTGATACACCGTAACTTGTTCACCAGTTTGCATACAATAGGAGTTCAGGGAAAGCTCTTCCGTTTATTAACGTCTATGTATTCAAATCTACGCGGTTGTGTACGAGTTGGCGGCAGCACAGTTACGCAACCCTTTATTTGTAACGTTGGCACGCGACAAGGGGACGTAACCAGTATAATAATTTTTAATCTGTATATTAATGAGTTATCTTCCTTCCTACGATCAAAGGGCCATACTGGTATCTTTATTACTGAGCAAATCGCGGATATAATATGCATACTTTTTGCAGATGACGTTGCGAACGTCGCTGACACTGCCATTGAATTACAATTACAACTAAATTCTATTTTGGAATTCTGCGAAAACACTGGTATGACTATTAATCAGAGGAAAACAGAAATAATCGTGTTTGGAAATGGCGGGCCTCTGCGGTCATACGAGCATTGGTATTTTAATGGCACCCCGGTAAATCGGTATACAAGTACATGGGACTCATATTCACACCAAAATTATCCTGAACAAAGGCAAAATCAAAATTAGCTGCGCAAGCCCGGAAGTCAATTTATGCTATAAAGGCCTACCAGAGGGCTTTTGGAAACTTTTCTCACACTGAATACTTTAAAATATTTGATTCAATGGTTAAGCCTATAATTATTTACAGTGCTGAAATATATGGTACGGAAATATCTGATAATCTTGAACAGGTACAAATTCAATATTGTAAGGAATTCCTTGGTGTAAATAATTATGTTAACGATTGTGTTGCATTGGGGAATGCGGGAGGTTTCCTCTATGTATTGATCATCATGTAAAATGTATTAAGTACTGGTGCCAACTGCTATACATGTCCAATGAACGTTATCCAAGAAACTGCTATATAATGCTTAAACGGCATGATGATATTGGAAGAAAAAAATGGGTTACATCTGTAAAGAATTTATTATTCAATTATGGTTTTGGCTTTGTTTGGCTAAGTCAGGAAGTTGGAAATGTTGGCGATTTTTTAATATCATTTAAGCAAAGGTTAGTTGATTGTAAAAGACAACACTGCTTCGAAAATGATGTGACATATATAAGCATTTTAAAACTTTGTTAAATCCAGAAAAATATTTATGTATTAATCTACCATTTTATGTGAGAAAATCGTCAGCGAGATTCCCATGTTCTAGCCATAAATTGTTTATTGAGACTGGTCGACATTTGGGTATCGAAAGGGAAAATAGACTGTGTAGATATTGCTAAATTAATTTTGATATCAGATGTGTAGAAGATGAATTTCATGTATTCTTTCAATGTAACAAATTCAGGCAAGAAAGGCAATTGTATATCTATAAATGGTACACGGGTAGGCAAGACTTCCAAAACTTCATAAATCTTATGCAAAGTCTAAACGATGACCGAATAAAAATATAGCATTCTTTGTAAATGTAATAATGAAACAAAAAGATAAGGAAAAATGAATGTCTTTAAGGAATCACAACTCTAAAGATCTTATGCTTTGTATTGTATGTGTTGTATTATGGGCCGGAGGCCTCTCTTTATAAATAAAATTTGAATTTGAATTTCATCAAACAATTCTCTTATCAGGGAAACGTTCAGACTTTATGGCGGTTTTCTTTTAGTTTATTTTTATAAATTATAGCATATGTATCTAAAGCGATAACTGTTTTAATGTCGACTCGTACATGATAAGGGTATGTTATGTATATATTGATAATGAGCACATGTAATTCTTCTTCTTCATTAGAGAGTATTATGTTATACATACTATGTTTAAAATATTTTAAGAATTGAAATACATGTAACACAAAGGAAAATGCTTAAACTTTTTATATATACACGACGTTACACTGGTTCCTCGTATTTTACACTAAAATACTCTTGATTGTATTTTCAGTTTCTTCGGATGAAGGCAGCGAGGATGATGGAGACGATAATTACATGGACATCTCACCGCCAATACCAGGTACTTATTTGTGTGCGCAGCATCAATCAATTAGACTTTCTGACAGTTCATATCAGATTATATTCAATGGCTTACTAGTCAACAAGTGTTTTATTACCTGAACATTTATTTTGATTCCGGTAAAGTCAATATATAGGTTCCCGTTTAAATTCGCGAACAAGCAATGCGGTGATTGGTTACCGTTTTAACCATAACCAATGGGAATATGAAGAGAAAACTAAAGAATAACAACACACCGCAAAAAACAACAACATTAAAATGTATAGATATTAGATCGACATTTTATATTACGATTAAGATTATGAGAAAAAAAACAGTGAATATGATATATAATTTTGCTTCGTCGATGGCTGTCCAGACCAATGAGAGACTGTCTATTTATAGGTCAAATAATAAAGTAATTTACCCCTACTTTTAAAACTGCTTCAATTCAGGATTTATTCATCTGTATAGTTTCAGCATTTTGCAGGGTATGACAGTATGAATTCATATCTTTACAGAGAGAGTCCCAATCCACGGTATTCCCGAGAACCAGGTAAATATTATGGCAAAAAAATAAGCGTTTAACTTGACGTTAGTACATACAGTCGAACCCCGTTGGCCCGAACTTCCAGGGACCGGTAAAAATACCTCGAGCCTCGGAAAATTTGAGCCAAGCGGGAATGCTTACCTGCAATATAAATAAATTGGTCATTTACATCCAGTTCGAGCCAACGTGGAATTCGAGCCAACGG
This sequence comes from Mya arenaria, assembly GCF_026914265.1. Taxonomy (NCBI): domain Eukaryota; kingdom Metazoa; phylum Mollusca; class Bivalvia; order Myida; family Myidae; genus Mya; species Mya arenaria. The sequence goes on along the minus strand of NC_069134.1, from coordinate 28,018,688 downwards.
GGTTCATCTGTATATTATATTGAAAGTAAAGACTAAGCTTGTACGTATCTGAATACAATCATGGTGTATCAAAACCTATCCTAAAGTTGCTGAATTTTACCAGAATTTTATTTCTGTTTAATATCTTGTTTTCAGATGCAGGACCAGAAGAAACGGATTAAAAGAAAGAAAACGATGTTTCATAGTATCCATGAGGATATAAGAAAGTTCTTCTTGAAAAAACACGACATTAAAGACATAATTCATTTAAACAATGGTGCAAATGCTAAACACAAAGCAGAAAAACACACTACTGTGTTCAAACATCACTTGCCACCAGCTCTGCCCTCAGAGCAGGACAGCGACTCAGGGGATGAGTATAATTATCCGGACATGGATGGCGTAATGGCTGAGATACCAAAGCCAACACCTCGGCCGAGACAACAGTTGCCTACTGATAAATCAAATGGTAATCGTTCAGACGACTCGGATAGTCCAGGGGATTATGAGATTCCGGAATTGCCGACTGAAAACACGCCTAAAATTTCAGCTTCTGCTAGGTCGCGTCAACCTCCTCCTAGAACAACGCGTAGCATATATCAGAGGAAAGCACCACCACTTCCAAAACCAGAAACACCACTATCACCAAGAACAAAAGCATCTAGCTCAAGTGGTTCAGTAGAATCGAGGTCGCCCGATTCACCAGACTTATATTACTCTCCTGTAAATCCATTTGAAAATAACGAATTTGCAGATAGTTCTCCCAATGACCAACAAAAGTCAGAATATATTAAATTTTCAAAACGGGACATGATAAATATCTTACAAGCGGATCAGACTGAGGAAGATTTCTATAAACTGACAGTTATTCAGCTGTCGCATTTGATGTATTACTGCAGTTTGAAACACATCGCTACAGTTTGTTACGATCATAGTCTTGACGGCGAATTTTTTCGTGGCATGGACCTGGAAATCATCTTGACGGATGAGCCGTTCAATGCCGTGAGCATGCATGTCACTAAATTCAGACGTATCATGAGTGGATGGAGACCGACATTGGAATAGAACAATACAATCTTTAGGTCCGGATTATCGGTTTGTGTAACATTTGGCATTACACCTACGGATTAAACTTCTATGGGGCGGTAGTCATAAGACTTCTTAAGTCATTTCCCAACTTAAGTCACTTTCCTAATGTTAGTATCTCTTTAGTCATATGAAATAAAAAATAAAGAATTTCTAAAATAAATTATTTTCATTGACCTCATTGAAAAAAAACCTACTTAAATGTTAAAACACTTTTGCATTTATTTCAAGTTGACTTTGGAAATTTTAAGAAATCGACTTAAGACAGGAAATGACTTAAGATGTTTTATGAACACTGCCCCAGCTCGGGATTTGGTTAGAATAACAACACGCTATCGAGATCAGCATGATATTTTTTGGCATTTACCACGAATTTATAAACTTCTTTGTTCAAAATTTGCTAGGAATAACTTTTCTGATATGGAAAATATACATGCTGTTTTAAACTTTACTTAACCTAAGTACAATTTTTGTCGGGCAAAAGGATTTGCCTGTCAAAATGTGGTATAACATGTGGTATTAAATGAGGTATTTAAATGTGGTATTAAAAGACGTTTACAAAATGACGATAGGACGGTTTATCTACAAGACAAAATTTGAGTTTTGAGAATTATCATAAAGGATACCGGAAATCAAGGAAAATTATAAAGTTTCAATACCATTTAATTTGGATACTTGAGTTGTGGTCCTTTGAACTATTTAAAGATAAACCACTATGGAATAGTTTCAACTAAAATTCCTGTAAGTCTGTATCAAATTTATTTCAAATATAAAACTGGCAATTTAGTCATGTCCGAATATCAGTAAATTATGAATTCTTGCAATGGTCAGTCTTTCAAGGTCTACCATAGATGGAATAAAGACATTTGTTAGAATCTGGGTCCGCTTGACATATCGATATCTAATAACGTTTTATGCAAAGTATTGCATGTCTTCTAAAGACCTTTTATTACCGATATTCATCAACTATATACATGTAGTTAGTTGAAGTAAATCATTTAAATTGTTTCCATTACTCCTAGTTGATATTGTTTCGTTAAACCGCGGCAAGCGTTATAGTAACTATGACGTAAGCAGAAAACTACGTCATAGTTTTCAATGACTGAAAATAGAACGGCGGCACCAATCGTAAATGTTTTGAAGGCCATAGGATCTTATCAAATAAATAAAGTTCGTAATTTAGTGTATTTCACATGATACAATTTAGAAATTTGACTAAAATATATGTTTCTGCTTGCTTTGTTTCAAGTGTAATAAATTGTTCATGATTTAAAGCTTGAGGACTACTTTTTATAGATTGTTACATATTCAATAATTCCATTGCAAATAATGTACCACTGAATTGTAACCACGCCCCCCCCCCCCGTCCGGGGGTATACCGGGGATAGCCGGGGAAATTGGCCGTGTTTGTACTTTCCAGGTGGACCCGCAGTGCCGGGTGAATGCGGTGGTTTTGTCTTTGAGCCTAAAATAGTGGGAAATTGGCCTTACCTAGGGTCTCTGGGGTGCGGGGGCATTTGGGGGGGGGGGGGTTACCAGCAGTTGGTTCCCGCAGGGCGGGGATTTTACAGGGGGTTGGCTGGACCCCGGACCTAAGGGCGTGGTTACAATTGACTGGTGTGTGACATGTATATGCCAACATGTTTCTGAGAAAACAATGACCAATAGAAGTATGGATGCAATAGACAAGTGCAATGTAATAAGTGTAAGATTCAGTGTACAAAACGCTGTATGAAATTGATTTGTTATTTCAGGTCATATTGAATTGTTTGTCTATGAATATGTAGTCTCTCTACATCTGTGCCTATCTATCATAAATAAAATCATTACTTAATGATTCCGTAGTCAAGTCCATTGTCAAAACCGACAAAATGCAAATACGTTATCCCATAAAGCAGATCTGGACGTAAAATTACTTAAGGTCGGTTCATACAAATACTGAGGACTTATTTAAAAGTGTATACATGTCTTCTTTATTCTGCATTAAACAAGTGTATTAATACCGCACAATATCAAAGAAACGGAAGAAAGCTTAAAGCTGCACTCTCAAAGATTGAACTTTTGACAACTTTTTTTATTTTTTGTCTTCAAACGAGCAAATATTTGTGTAAATATCTGCAAACCAGTGATAAAAGACTGATGATAAAAGATCAGATCGCAGAGTTTCATATTTCCGCTCCAAAATTGATGTTTTATGCATTTTTCTTAAACCGTTAATAACGGTTTAAGCCATAAAACATTAATTTGGAATGGAAATATGAAAATCTGCGATCTGATCTTTTGTCAGCAGTATTTCATCTCTGATTGGCAAATATTTATGCAAAAATGTGCTAATTCCAAGACAAGAAAAGGTGGAAAAACGGTAAATCTGTGAGAGTGCAGCTTTAACCATAAGGAATTGCTATTTTAGATGTCTTGAAATAAAGATATTTACATATGATCCTTTAGCCATGTTTGTCTATAATTGTTTTTACTGAACGCTGATAGAATGTGGTGAAGGTTATAAATGATTCTGGTGTGTCAGAAAACAGGGTTGTTGTGAATAGCGTAACGGGCTATTAGTCTCCCTTTTATGTCCACTGTGTTTTCGAAAAATGGTTTATTTCTCTGGCCACTCGTATTTTATTGGAGAATGCGTTTTATTAATAATTTCAATTCAGTGATTTTGATGCTGCCCTAAACACTCGAAGAAATCTAAGTACTTTTTCAGCCAATGAAATTGCAGATAGGCAATCAAAATTTACTAAGTTATAGCGTAAGGAAGTTCAAATTTAACGAGTGATTAAAGGTCCACCTTCTGCCACTCATCCGATACAAACTCAGACTCTGCGTTGAAAATGTATCGGACAATGAGGTTGTTTTCAGTTAGAAGACATGAAGAAAACCCCTTATGATTAAGAAGGGCTCGCTAGGCTCATTCTGCCTATTCTTAATCATTAAGAGTTTACTTCATGTCATCTAACTATTAAAAAGATACCTTCTTACCAGCGCAGGAACTCTTTTTAATCATGAATCACATGCAATCATTTATATGCTACTTCCTATTTGTCATCACTTGATGTATTGGTTAAAAGTTAATCCTATGAGTAAGCAATGCTCGTATGACAGTGATAGTCGTGCACATATATACAGATATAGATAATGTACTCCAACTTTTAACTTTATCTCACCTTAATCATGGTGAAAAGGAAGTTCATACATGACAAAAATAACTGAAAACATATTAAGAAAAAAAAATATCTTTACAGACAATTAATACTGTTTTGGTTTGGTTAGTTTGGGTGTTTAGCAAATATTGGCCGTTTAGTAACGATTCTAAACCAAGTAATTCGTCAGTGTTATACAGTTAGCTGCAAAATGTCTGGTACAGCATCGTGAAGGTTGGTTATGTTTCAAATTAAACACAGAGACCACTTTTTGTCTTGGAAAGAGCAAGTTTTTGCGTAAATATCTGAAATCAATGATTGCTGTCAAAAGATCAGATCGCGGATTTCCGTTCGAAAATTAATGTTTTATGGCGTTAACCGTTACTAACGGTTTAAGAAAAAGGCATAAGATATTAAAAATTGAACTTAAATATTTAAATCTGCGATCTATTTGTTTTGTCAGCAGTCTTATATAACTGATTTCCATGGATTTTCCCAAAAATTGGCTCGTTCCAAGACAATAAGATTTTTTTGTCAAAACCTTCCTTCTGTGAGAGTGCAGCTGTAAATGAAACAATTGAAACTGAATGGAATCCGGCAGTTGCCTTAATGAACATTTTTTTTTAAAAAGTACAAGGCCAACATAGAACTCTCATTGACATCAAGTTGTTGACGTTTACTTCCACGTTAAACCATCACGGGACTGTTGATGATAATCCAAAATTGAGACCAGGAAGAATAAGAAAAAAGGCTAACGAATACCCCCCAACCCTTCCCTGTCTAGGTTGTTTGCCCTGGCCTTAGTTATGGTATCATTAGAATTGGAGACATGATCATGTGATTCCAACCACAATCACAGGGGCAAATGTTCTCACCATGGCTAAAAGTTTGAAAAAGATTCATTCAAAAATGACGAAGGAGTAGGACGAACGAAACTAATTTTACCCAATTTAACTCATTAAGGGGCCACAACTCCACTCAGGATCATGTGACTCCCACCAAATTCATGGAGGCAAAGGTTTACATCATGGCCATTAATATTTGAAAGTTTGAAAAAGATTTGCTCAATAGCTTCAAAGAAGAATCCTGGACAAAGCTAATTTTGCCCAATTTAACTCATTAAGGGGCCACAACTCCACTCAGGATCATGCGACTCTGACCAAATCCACGGAGGCACAGGTTTACATCATGGTCATTAATATTTGAAAGTTTGAAAAAGATTTGTTCAATAACGACAAAGATGAATCCCGGACAAAAAAAACGGACGGACAGACGGACAGACGGACAGACAGACAGACGGACAACCCGATTCCAGTATACCCCCCCCCCAAACTTTGTTTTGGGGGGTATAACAAGAAACAAGAGAGAAACAATATGAGCGATGATTAGAGATAACACTATGTAATCAGATGGTATATTTATGGCCTAACAAAAGGAAGAAAAGTAAGAAGGTAAACAGATAAAACATTACGCAAATGACAGTATTGGTTGTACAGTAGTTCATCCGGACTTGAAATGAAATTGCATTGAAATGGGGTTTGAAATACACTCTCTACCCATTGTGGATTTCATTTGGAAGGCGTAGGTTAAATAACATGAGTAGGTAGGCTGTTTTACACAGGTGTACAAAATGTTATTCACTTAATACTAGCGGGTTAAAGGAACTGTGACTGGGGGTATCAGTAAAGGGAAGGGAACCCCATACTGACCCTCCAAAGAATTTGGATCCCAGGAGTCATATAAGTCTATAAAGAAATATGACTCCCAACCATTATCCATTGGGGTCATTACTGTTTATTTCGCCAGACTCTACAGTAGAGTTTTTCTAGTATTCGAGACTTCGGCCATTAGAGCGACGATAGCTCATATACTGAAAGGGAAGCTAAATCCAATTTCCGGGTATGCTTATTCGAAGACCATGCAGTCCAGGAATTTTCACATGTGTAGCGGAGGCAAGAAACACTACATTTGTTAGATACTCGTTTTATACTTGTTCAATTTGAATCTCATTATCTAAGGCCTATTCTTAAACTTGTTTTTTGAAGGACCGAGTATATGTTTGTCCTCATCCTATCAGACTTAGGCAGCAGTTCGCTCTCTTGCAGAATGTTTGAACTATTAACCGATGGGCAATTCAATATGTGTTTGCCAGTGACCCGATTGTTTTTTATTTGTTGAGTATTGTAGTAGTCTCTAAAATTAATATCATAATATTTGGTAAACCAACTTACAGAACACGAACTATTTATCAAGTTTAAGGTAATTGAGGAAATGCCAGAAACACTTTATTTGGGCGAAAACATGACAATCCAGCCACAAGGGTTCGAAGCGAAATAGTTCCTTTATCTCAAAAATACTCATGTCCACATGCCTGTGAAACTTGGAAACGTATCTACAGTGTTTCGTTATGGCGGAAATATATATTACTTGAAGAAATAAATTAAATTGCATTGCTCTGCAATGGTAAGCACACTCACCTTTCACCAAGGCCACCCAGGTTCGATTCCAGGCTTGGGCGTATGCGAGTCTACCCAGGTTCGATTCTCGGCTTGGGCGTATGTGAGTCTACCCGGGTTCGATTCCCAGCTTGGGCGTATGTGAGTCTACCCGGGTTCGATTCCCAGCTTGGCCGTATGTGAGTCTACCCAGGTTCGATTCTCGGCTTGGGCGTATGTGAGTCTACCCAGGTTCGATTCTCGGCTTGGGCGTATGTGAGTCTACCCAGGTTCGATTCCAGGCTTGGGCGTATGTGAGTCTACCCAGGTTCGATTCCAGGCTTGGGCGTATGTGAGTCTACCCGGGTTCGATTCTCGGCTTGGGCGTATGTGAATCTTCCAAGGTTCGACTCCCGGCTTGGGCGCATGTGAGTTTTGTTGGTGGTAACCAAGACAGACAAGTTGGCTTCTCCTGGTTATCTGGTTTACCCCACAACACAAGACTACACCATCGGGAACATCAAGCAGGCGAGAGTGACCAAGCATAAGTTAATTTAACTGTCTTTACTATCGCAGTAAAGTAAATAATGTTTAAGTAGTTAATGTCTGATACAAGCATCATGTTTCCAAAGTATATGTTAGGGTTTTTAGCGATCTACAGAAAATTGAACGAGCGCAGCGAGCGCAGTGAGGCTGTTACAAGGCAGAGAAAGATCGCACCAGTTTTATAGAACGCCAAAATATTTGGTGAGATATGTAACTTAATTAAATCAGATGGTAATTTGTTCCGGGTCTGTGATTATTTCAAAATAGCATTAAAATTAAGTTGAACAAAAAGGAAAAAATCACCGAAAGCTTAACTCTTAGGGTAATTTTTGTTAAAAATCGACAATTTGTAGATGATTGGTTGTTATAATTATCACGGTATATTTCAGTTCAGTTACTGGAATGACATCGTTAATTTTGTCCTTCATTATGATGCTATGTTCTTTTCAATTACGACATTCTGATCCCTTTTAGCATGATGATAAATTAATATCAACCACTAAAACGAACAAATTGGTATTGAATTGTGGTTGCTTGGTTGTATCTTAAAAGAAAATAATAAAAGACGATATAACGTAAATGCTTAATTTTTATTTGAATATTGTACATAACATTAATGTTTAAAATGCAAACTGAATCATTGTCAATACGATTTAATGGCTGATTATATATCTATTTTAAATTTGGGTTTATGACGTAAGCTTCAACTGCCTCCAGAGTCCAGACAATGGCACCCTAAGCTGTCAATCAATGTTACTTCGCGCATGTGAACTCTTGAAAAAGACGACTGTACCAAATCAATACTCTCTACGAAAATATTAAGTGTTTGTATTCACCGTTTGATCTGCTCAACATGATATGGAGCTACAGTAAATATGGTAAATCCTCGATTGTAATTGTCCCACAAATATGTGCCAACGCCAAATATATTTGAATTATTAAAAATCGTTGCTAAAGTTGTTATTGACTCAAACGCGGATAATATCAAAGATTAAATATTTGACTTTAATTCTTCAAACATACATTCTTTTCATAAACGCATGTTCATGAAGATTGAAAGACTTGTTTTAGTCTACTAAAGCGTTTAGATTTTCATAAATACACACTACAAACTATCCATCACACTCAAGTTAAGACATAACACGCCAAAGTTAATGGACGTAGGCAATAAAATACATGTTAGAGAATCCTTCTCATACTAAATATAAGTGTTCCGTGAAAATAAATGATTATATTTGTTTTTAAAATTACGTTACAAAAGTGATGCAGTGTCCTGAAGTTTGGGTAAAGAGGGATTAGATGTATATGTTTTTAACATGAGAATGAAAATGAAAATAACCTATGCATTAAGTCCCAATATTGACCATCCACAAAAGGCGATTAATTTTCCCATATGTGATATTTTAAAACCATTTATATAGACATAATCTGAATCCCCAACTACTGACTGGTTTGCAGATGAACATTCACCAATAATCGACTGGAAATGGACGAATATCCGACTGGCGAATATACGAATAAAAGTAAATTAAAACAGTGTTTGTCGCAAAGATACATATGTGTACATGCATAAAGAAACATTTGGCGATTAATTTTCCCATATGTGACCTTTAAAAACCATATAAATAGACATAATCTGAATCCCCAACAACTGACTGGTTAGCAGTTGAATATTCGCGAATAATCGACTGGAAATGGTCGAATGTCCGACTGGCAAATAAACGAGATAAAGTGAATTTATACAGTGTTTGTCGCAAAGATACATATGTGTTCATTCATTAAGAAACATTTGGCGATTAATTTTCCCATATGTGACCTTTAAAACCATACATATAGACATAATCTGAATCCACAACTACTGACTGGTTTGCAGTTGAACATTCGCGAATAATCGACTGGAAATGGTCGAATATCCGACTGGCGAATATACGAATAAAAGTAAATTAAAACAGTGTTTGTCGCAAAGATACATATGTGTACATGCTTAAAGAAACATTTGGCGATTAATTTTCCCATATGTGACCTTTAAAACCATATATATATATATATAAACATAATCTGAATCCCCAACTACTGACTGGTTTGCAGTTGAACATTCTCGAATAATCGACTGAAAATGGTCGAATGTCCGACTGGCGAATATACGATTAAAAGTAAATTAAAATAGTGTTTGTCGCAAAGATACATATGTGTACATGTATTAAGAAACATTTGGCGATTAATTTTCCCATATGTGAACTTTAAAACCATATGTATAGACATAATCTGAACCCCCAGCTACTGACTGGTTAGCAGTTGAATATTCGCGAATAATCGACTGGGAATGGTCGAATATCCGACTGGCGAATACTAGTATACGAATAAAAGTAAATTAAAACAGTGTTTATCGCAAAGATACATATGTGTACATGCATAAAGAAACATTTGGCGATTAATTTTCCCATATGTGACCTTTAAAATTAAATATATAGACATAATCTGAATCCCCAACTACTGACTGGTTAGTAGTTGAACATTCGCGAATAATCGACTGGAAATGGACGAATATCCGACTGGCGACTTAAAATAGTTGAGAAGCTTAATATCAACATCAACATCTAACTCTGATTTTTCGAATCCCCAACTGGCAACTAGCAGTTAGTTGAATATTCGAATCCCCAACTGGCAACTGGTGAGTATTTGAATATTCGAATCCCCAACTACCAACTACCTTCCAACTTTACCGTCATACATAATTTAATTATTGCTAACTTAAATCTGTGTTTATATATATATGTATACTATATGTATTTAATATTGGGTTATATACATATTCTATTGAATAATGTTCACATGTATTTTGTTTGAACACTATATTATAATATGTAGATCTTCTCTCTGTACATGGAGGAAATAAAGAATCTCTCTCACAGACACACTTTGTTTGCATCTTGTTTGCCGCCAAATTTACTCCAAAAATGTTAAACAAACTATAAATAAGAATGGATTGAGGACTTCATAAGTTCAGTATGAATATGATCAAAACATGTATGTGTGTTTGTTTAAATATTTCATTTTGATAGTGTTATTGTAAAACATTCTTTTCTTGATTCTAACACATGTTTGCACAATTTGTAAATACAAATGCAGTTGTAAAGAAGTGTTGTAACAACTATTTTAATCTTATCCGCTTTAAACTTTTCACCTGTAAGACTTAAATACATTGAATTATTTGAGTTGAAATGTTTGTATTTGGTAAATACAAAGTCTTTGTCTTTGATTGATTACACTTTGAAAAGTATAAGGGCTTAACATAAAAGGTAGAACTGAATCGTATTTTGACAGCCTATTTTTATTTACCAATATCTTTTTATTGATTGTTCTCAATGTCCATTTTAGAGTAACCAACAAAGGTCTCTTATTGAAATTGAAATGTTTTAAAATTGCGCTAAAAGTAGCCACTGTTCAGAACAATTCCAAAATGTGACATGACTTGCTTCCCTTGAATACTCTTCGATGTTCCTAAAAAAGAGTCTTCCTGCGAAAAAAGCTTGGGGTAAAATACTCTTTGCTTTGAAACCTTATCAGGAGCTCTGGAGTTACAAAGTTTTTGTATATGATTTTGTTAAAACCTGAAAAAAAATGGTAAACATTGTTGTGATTTTCAATTAATTTATTCAAAAGTGCCATACTCAGAGCAATCAACAACATATAACCACAGGTGACAGTATTGGTCAGGGGATGGTGATTATTGCCACCTATGCTAATAACATGAACACTTTGGGTGTATCAACCTGAGCTATTAACGCATGAGTCTTAAAAAATATCATCTACATAAACTTAATACAATTAAAACAATTCCATTTTTTATGAGGATATTTACATTTATATTATAAATAAAACCACATTATAATTACATACATAATTTTGAAAATTAAAATACATATTGAAGCTTTATTGAATGCAAGTTGCTAACAAGAGCATTATGGAATGCCGATGCTCGTCTTTTTATTTGTTTTTCGTTCAAACAAGAGCAATAATCAAAATTATTTAAGCCAGAGTAATGTGCCATGATAAACATTTCTCTTGCAACATGTGTGCCAAGTTGCAATTGGGTATTCACAATACCCCAACTTTTTTCTTTCAAACACCAGATGAGCTAATAAAACAAAACAGTACAAAGTTATTATATTGAGTTGAGCACTTTGCCATCAAAACCATTGATTTTTTATCAAATTATTTCCATATATATTAATGTTTATTTTTTACAAGCATCTTTAAAAATAAAACAAACAAGAGGGCCCTGAAGGCCCTGTATCGCTCACCTGATCCAATTCAAGTGTGAAATAAGTGTTTTCAGGACGAGGCCAATTGTGACGGGGGAGCGAATAAGTGTTTTTCAGGGTAATGGAAAGTGCAACGAGAGGGGACTTAATTAAAACAAATTTAGGACTAGTTTTCAATGCTACATGTTAAATATTAAAGTTGAGGGTATAAGGCGAGGCAAATTGTGGCAGGGGGAGGGAATAAGTGTTTTTCAGGGTGATGGAAAGTGCAACGAGAGGGGACTTAATTAAAACAAATTTAGGACTAGTTTTCAATGCTACATGTTAAATATTAAAGTTGAGGGTATAGGGCGAGGCCAATTGTGACAGGGGGAGGGAATAAGTGTTTTTCAGGGTGATGGAATGTGCAACAAGAGGGGACTTAATTAAAACAAATTTAGGACTAGTTTTCAATGCTACATGTTAAATATTAAAGTTGAGGGTATAACAGTTTTTGAGAATTTGAAATGTCAGTATGGTGGTCTGCTACCTTAGAAAGGATGCATAGTTGTCTTTGTACATTTTTATTTTCTGTTCTTGTTATGGTTGGAGTATAAACATGAAAATTGTTTCATTTAATTCAGAATGTAGTTTAGCAGTGAGTGTGATTAAAACACTTGTTCTACATGAAAATGCATGAAACATTGAAAACTTAATATACATACTTGTGACTACATCATGGAAGGACTTTTTTTATTAAATTACAGAGTATATTTTCAATATATCTGCATATCATCAAGAGGTATGGAATCAAAACATTTATTCCTGCTGGTATTAAAAATATATATTACTTAGATCCTTCCTTGTGACCAAGTTTTTTTTTTTAATATCACAGATTCTGAACATTCTGAACAGGTTTTATATAGATAAAGTAGAAAATATGGCCTCAACAGTGTTTTAACAATGTTTTCTATAATTTGACTTTGTGACCTAGTTTTTGACCTCAGGTTACCCAGTTTCAAACTTGACATAGACTTCATAAACACAAACATTCTGACATAGTTTCATGGTGATCAAAGAGAGAATGTAACCTCTACAGTGTTTACAAAGTTTTTCTATGATTTGACCTAGTGGCCTGGTTTTTGGCCTCTGATTACCCAGTTTCAAACTCTACCTAAAGATCATCAAGAATAACATTCTGATAAAAGTTCCATGAATGTGGTCATAAATGTGGCCTCTAGAGTGCTAACAAGTTTTTCCTATGATTTGACCTTATGACCTAGTTTTTGACCATACATGACCCGGATTCAAACTTGACTTGGAGATTATTGATATAAACATTCTGACCAACTTTTATGAAGAAACATTAATAAATGTGACCTCTTGATTGTTAACAAGCTTTTCCTGAAATTTGACCTGGTGACATAGTTTTTGACCGCACATGACCAAGATTCGAACTTGGCCTAGAGCTAATCAATATTAACATTTTGACTAAGTTTCATGAACATACAGTTCATAAATGTGACCTCTAGAGTGCTAACAAGCCTTTCCTATGATTTGACCTGGTGACCTAGTTTTTGACCACACATGACCCAGATTTAAACTTGACTTAAAGATTATTAATATAAACATTCTGACCAACTTTCATGAAGATACAGTCATAGATGTGACCTCTAGAGTGTTAACAAGCTTTTCCTTCAATTTGACCTGGTGACCTAGTTTTTAACCCCAGATGACCCAATATTGAACTCGTCCAAGATTTTATTGAGGGTAACATTCTGACCCAGTTTCATTAAGATTGTGCCAAAATTGTGACCTCTAGAGTGTTAACAGTCAAATTGTTGAAGACGGATGACGGAAGACGACGACGGACACAGGGCGATCACAATAGCTCACCTTGAGCACTTCATGCTCAGGTGAGCTAATAACATTTGATTATTTGCATAATAAAAATCAATTATTGACAGTCATAAACATTCACTGAACTTGATGCACAAACAGCCACCAGTTTTTCATTAATACAAGAACACAGCTTTTCAAAAGAAAACCAAGCTCAGTAAAACACATTTTCAGTGAATACACATTTCATGATTTTTTTTAGAACAATTCAGTATTGCAAAGTCATCTGGCAAACATGAAACGGTCTAAAGGGAAAAACACACATATTTATCCTTGAAATTATCTTGACATTGACCAGTGCTATATGTTCAATCTTCATTTAAAGTACATAAGGAGAGATGTTTTTTCCACGTGAATATTCTCTTTTAGATTTTTAATGAAAATTACCATATTCGGACAATTTTTTTTTACTGAATTGACAGTTTATGGCAGCCATCTTGGATATTTTGTTTTTGCAAGTCAGTGCGTTAGGCCAAACTCACCTATCATTATCTACATACCTTAGCTCCAATATGATATAAAATATTTTGTGTAGCAGAAGGGTGCAGTAGATTTCCCTATTTTCACATGTTTCTGCTTTAGAACCCAGATTAGTCTTTAAACATACATAAGGTAACACATTACTGCCAACAAAGTCTTAACACAATGGCAAAAAAGTCTATCATCCATTTTTTGACTGAGAAGTTTTTGTGTCGTGGGGGAGAAGCGTAATATCACAGACTCCAATGGGGTGTGGGTCCAGTCCTTTTTCACCAAATAGTTCTGTAAAAGGGTACATTTTTGAAAATTTTCAGAGTATGAGATGAAAAAACACTCTTTTCTGCAAAAAGTTGAGTGTCACAAAAATATAACTGAACACTTAAGGTAGAATGACAACAACAAATCAATCCTATCATAAATTTAACTCCAATCAAAGCAGATAGACATACAATGTACATAGAGAAGTACAGAATAAAAGTCTACACTTGAGGTAAAATGACAAAAACAAATAAATCCTATCATAAACTTAATTGCGATCAATGCACTCAGCCAGATAGACATACAAAGTGAAGTATAGAATAAAAATCCTACAATGCATGCCAAGCTTAAATCTCTGACAAACAAAACAAATAAAATGGTTTCTTACCTGCATTTAGACAAGCGAAACATGCAAGAAGGTATGTTTTTAAAATATTTTACCAGTTTGTGCTACATTTCATTAGACATTTTATGAAGAAATGCATTCACAAGATTTTTACATCACTGTTGGCAATGACCCTAATTTCGGACCTCATGACCTCGTATAGGGTTTTCAAAGGAAACAAAACAGCGACATTCCATGATAGTAGGTCCGAAGTAATTGTCCAGACTATATTTTCCAAAAAATATTTCTTGTGAGTTTTGGACTACTGAGACTGACCCCCCCCCCACACACACACCTAAAGAAAACACCAATATGGATCAGTCAAGTACAACCTAGTTAGTACCTGTGATTTTGCATAGTTCTAAGTTAAATATTTTCCGAGCTTTTGGGCAAACAGGTTAAACTGTTCTTGGGTTATTGTACAAACACACAACATGGGCCATATAACCTTGACCTTTCATAAAACAACCCCAAAACAGTAGAAGTTTCATGATACTATGTTAAACTGTTCTAGAGTTATTAAGCAGGTCAAGTTTTTAAAACATTGGTTATGACATTGTCCTTAGTTCCCTAGTGACCCCAAAAGCAATATGTCACTTACTGGTCAAGGGCAACCTACCAGTGAAGGTTATGATCCTAGATCAAAATGTTCCCAATTCATGGTGTGATAAGACATTGCAAGTGTGCTAAAATGAACAATATTTGCAAACATATAAATGCTCCCTCTTCTTTGAGAGAATAAATTAATAAACAAACAAGTATACAAAACGTACCACAGCTGGACAGAGACAACAGAATATAATTATTAGGTGTGCCCGAGGATAGCAAGAAGACCCAAAGTTGGATGTTCGAAGCCCTATGCTGGTGAGGGACCCATGCTTGAAGCCAACTTCTACCAACATTAAACATGCCGGACAAACATGCATAACAGCCAAGTGAAAAATACATGTACATATACCAACAAGTGTTACATGCATATTATACACAAACCCACACCAAGCAACTGTAAATGTTTCATTTACAGGGTTTCCGTTTAAGGTTATGTTTTGAAGTATATCTTCAGATATTGAGTCATTTCAAGTACAAAGTCATCATAATTTATGACTACGGGTATACTTCCAAAGTAAGATTCAGATACTGGCGAAGTAAGTTTGTACATGTAGAAATATTGCTCATTTATGAATAAATGTATAACATATATATAGCATAGTACATGGGGCTTTATTCATAAAGCTTCTTATGTTGCATTTATGAAATATCCAAAAACCAAACTTAAGAGGGGTAATGAATTTAACCCCCTGGGTATTTGCCCCAAAGGTTAAATCTTGTCACATATTTAGAGCATAAGTGAAAAAATTTATTAAGACTCAATTTTTTTTTTGACAACAAATATTTATAAACACTATATTTTTTATCAAATCTATTCTTATGACTTCATTGTTTAAATATTTTTCTTGCTTAGTTTCATATTTTGGTGTTAAAACGTTCAACTTCATTTTTTTTTTTTAACTAGGATGACGTTTTTCACCAAGATGATTTAAGAATACAGCCCCAGAACAGTACATGCAGTGTAGTTCAGCATTTTTGTTTTAGACAATCATTTATATAAAGAACTTTTAACAGTTATTCATGTAAAGCAATAAATTAACATTCTGACATGCATAAAATGATATTCCCTACATAATCACAACAAAACACTGTGCAGTATCAACTCACCAGATTTTCAACTGCTCACCGTGAACAATTGATAATATTGGGACAACCCTGTTCCTTTAGGCCCATGTTGTATTTGTGACTCGCAAATGTTAAAGTCACAACTCTTGAAGCCTTTGAATGCGCCAAGAACAGAGCAGTATGACATTTTTTACAGACACCACGTTTAATTTATATAAATTAATTCAAGCTTGATTGTGAATACAGCTGAAATGTGATATGAATAACCCTTGAGTCTGTTTTCTGGGCATGAACCAGTACTAGCTACTAGTGTTTACAGTAATTTAATGTTACTTTAAACTTTATTGATTTTATGACTGTAAAAAAAGTAAAACTTTTTTGTGGTTGTTACAATGTTTTGACCAACAACCAAACTCACATATTAGTGTGTGTATACCACGTGATAAATTACGTCATATATACAACATCAAAAGGCAACATTTTGCTTAAAATGAAGACTTAAATCAAACATATTTTTTTCTTTTACAACACCATTTTAAATGAAACAAAGGGCAGTCTATGGCGCTAAAAGAGCCACGCCTTTGTTTTATTTCCGAAGTTTGATAAGGTGGTTAGTTTCATCAAACACTGCGACATACTATTTTCCAAAATATTGTTTTGACAGTGCTCCGTCAGACGGCTGTACCGTGAAAAGGTTTGTCGAAGTGTTTTAAGAAACTTCACTCTCAGTCAAATTCTGGTAAAAGACCGAAGGTGGGGCTCTGTAAGCGGCATACACTGCGCTATGCTTCATTTAAAATGGTGAAAATATAGGAAAGTTATCTTTGTTTAAAGTCTTCTTCCGACAAAGCATTTATGACGCAATTTATCACATGGTATACACACTGCATATGCCCCGGCAAAGAACCTAAATATTCTAATATTTGACCAAACTTGACATAGCATATAATACGAAGGTTGACATTTCGCTGCATCATGTTCTTTGAATTTCTTTGCTAAGACCTTGATTTTGACCAAACATGAGCCAGCACTGAGCTTGTTCCAAGATTTTTTAAATTGGAAATTGTAACAGACAAAAACAAAGATCCATTCATAAGCAAATATGCTCTTAAACTACTGTTCAGATAGATCACAATGCTGTTCACTTACATGTATACCTCATGTTATTTATTTAATGCTGTCCTGGGTAACATGGTACAAATCAGAACTTTACATAACCCGCAACTGTTATGATAATCAATGTTGCTACATCTCTGCACCAAATTCTTGACTTTAACATCTTGGAAAACAAGCTCTGTCATAGGACAGCGCACTCGACGAAAACTTCATTAACCTTTGAAATTCTTCAATACCATAATAATCTAAATTTCTACTACTTTGTTGTGTAAAATAAGTAATACCAAAAATCTTAGCACATTTTATTTCAATATATTTACATTTCAGTAACAAAAATGGAACTTTGATCCATTTGGCTAACTGTCCAACATATTATGATGTGTGTCTCTCACAAATTCAACTGGTCCTGTTCTCTAAACTCAACAATATAAAACTTTAAAGGAAAAATCCTTTTTAAAACTTATTAGTTTAAATTCTACTTCACATTCATCCAGTCTTTACATCATTGGGTTTACACAAAATAGTTACCTAGGCTGTTATGTATCCTAATATTTGTGTTGAATATTTCAAATATGGATAAAAAATCACCTCACCTTAATATTTAAATATTGTGTATAAAAAGCCTAAACCATGTAAGCATAAATATTATGAACACATGTACTAGCAATTTATGTAACTTAATTAAATTAAGCATATTTTTTACAAGAAATCTTATATAAATTTTATTGATTCATTAACTTTTCTTTCAAAGTATCAACGCATAAAAATAACCTACAAACATATCTTCTAAATTTAATATGATCATCCAAAAACCCTAGCACATATTCAAAATAACCATGGCCCCAAATCCGCAATTTTAACATGCCCGCGCCTTTCCCGACCGACACCGGGTTTTGAAGGTAAAAGTTCACCTCGCCGTAGCAGGAACATTGGAATTCCATTGGTCCATAGGGTGCCATCTAGAATCCTCTAGCATCTCAAAAATTTCCTGCAAATAGGAATACATGTACATGTTTATATATATGTAACAATATGCCAATACGAGAACCTCATAGCTTTTTAACAATATCCTATCAATAGGAATACATGTTCATGTATAAATATATCAATATTCAATATGCCAATACCAGAATCTCCTAAAGAAAAATTGAGATGTATTTTGACACAAACAGGGAAATTTGACAACTGTATTTGAATTAACACGTTAAAATCCCAACTTGTTTTCTGACTGTAGCTGAGTACACAACTAAAATTGCTGATTCTATATTTCGTCATCCACAAAGGTAATAGAATGGCCTCTAAATACAAAGTATATGATCTTGAGCATAAACATTTTCTTAAAATTATTTGAACTTCCAAAGGTCATTTTTCCTCATTTTATTTGGTTTCGGCCTATGTCATTAATTTACAATTTCAGCCAGTTTTATTGAAGAATAAATATCATGAATATTGAATCTCTCAAGCAATTATTTGATTTTTTTCTTCCCATTCTGTCTCTTTTCATACCATCATCTTGAAGTAGTTGCAGATTGAAACTAATTTTGATTATTTGAGACTCTTGAGAAGAGACCCCAGCCTATGTGTACCAGAATCTCTAAGGTGGTAATTTTTTTTGAGCATTTTTAAATAAATTCACATCTCACACCAAAATTAAAGAAAACCCAAATGATATCATAAATGAACACACACCCCTGTACCAGATGCCTCAGATGATTTCCCATCTTTTTTCAGACCATTTAATAACATTGGAATATTGTACAATATTGTTAGTTAAAATTGGTGGTGTGTAACCAAGGAACATAACACTAGGGTATAGGTTAATAGTCAACAAAATATCATACCAAAGATCATATTACAGTGAAATAGGCTAAAAAAATTATGCTTTGAATAAATAAAAGCATTATGAAGGGCCAAGAAGCTGTGAACATGGGCATGACTGTCTATATTAAGAACAAATGTGATTATTTCAGTGTAAGTAACACAAAAACCATAACCACAAACCTCGCTTTGAGCCATGTATTCCCTGTTATATTTGTCAATATCTATCTCCAACTCAGGATCTGGAAAACAAATTGCAGCGTTAATACCTTCAACATGTAAATTGTCAGTTACTGGTATCATGTCTCTGCATTTTTAGATAAGATGTTTTAAAAGTGATGATCAAGAAGGGAAAGGTTATTTCACATTAAAAACATACATTCAAATGAATTTGAATGATTAAATTTACTAATATCAAGTATTGCTGACCTGAAATACCAGTAGGAAAGTACATATATTGTAGAATGAAGACAAGTTAATACAACCTGATTTTAGAACAGCAAATAAACTCGAGTTTACAATTTGTCTGCCACCTTAGTACTTCTTTTGGAATTTTACATTTTTCTTCATAGGTTAGGTTTTGATGAGGGTATGTTATCTTTAGGGTTAGATAAGAGGTTAAAGTTTGTTTAAGCATGATGCAAAAAAAAAAAAAGTAGTGGCAGACCAATTGTTAAATAGCCTCAGCAATAATCTTGTAACAGGTTTAAATTTACACTAAGGAGAAGTATGTTCAGTACCTTCTAACAAATTTGGGTCATCTGCAGGATTTGTATAAGTAGTTGTGGGAACCTGAAAATTAAAACAAAGTTAAGAACTGCTATATGTTTTCAAAGGCAGTACCTAAATCTTTTTTGGTTTTGAGAACCCTTTATCAATATTTTGAACAACTTGGTGTGAAGAACAAACCCTAGGAAGTATGACAAACATTAAAATTGTTATCTAAATCACACCCTCTCCCTGGGGTTTATCAAATTGTCCTGGTCAGATATGTTCTCAGTATTATAAACAACATTCTCAGAATACAAAAAGTTTTCTATGTGTCCATCCATCTCCTTGGCCTCAAAATTAACTAAGTGTGTCCCATTCCCCCGGCCTATGACCTTGACCTTTAAGTTTCCTGTGTCCACCGATTTCCTGACTTGTGACCTTGACCTTTAAGATCCCTGAACATTGAATTTAGCAGAAGAACTGACCTTGAGGGTTCATGGCTAAAACATTTCTGCTTGATGTGGTGAACATTTGTGCCAAGTCAAACAAAATCCTTTAATAAGTAGATGAGCAGAAACAAACAAGAATGCTGCAGTGCAAACACCAAAACTCTGTTGCTGTTGTTTTTAAGTCAAACAAGTGGCATAAGTCAACAATTATTGAAACCTGAGCTATGGGCCTTGCTATATATGTGGCTATTGTTTTTGGAAACAAGTGTACCAAGTTTCAATGGAATATCTTGAATGGCTTCTGTAAATGGCATTGACCCCTAAAAGTAGCCATATAATAAAAGTGAATGGCAGCAACTCATGCTATGTGTAGTATTTTTTATGGTGAATATTTGTGCTAAGTTTTTCCACAAAGCTTTCATCAGCTGAAGACATATGGTGCATACACAACAATGGCTCTCATACCTTTGACCCAGGAGAGTGGCATTGACCTTCACAGTGAGTATTTGTGCAAAGTTGTGTTTAAATATTTTTTATTGGTTGAACATTTATTGCAAGAAATGAAAGATTAAAGATAAATTTCTGGCCTTTGACATCTAAGTGTGACCTAGACATTAAAAATACATGGCTTGAACATTGTGCTCTGTGTGTCGTCTGGTGGAGGTGAACATTTACAATTTTGAATCTCTTTAAAGGGTTGAGTATGTATAGAGTGGACACAAGGACAAAATGAAAATAAACAGGAGGCATTAAATTTATAAAATTTACAATAACCTTACCCTTTCACTCCTAAATAGCAAACATTTAAATTTCCCTTACTGGTGCTGGTGTTTGAGTTGTGGAGGCGTAATAGTTGGAGTAGTACTGTTGATAGTAAGCTTGATAGTAGTCTTGGTACGCTTTGTACTGGTGGGCCTGCTGTGCCGTGGCCGTGTCATTCTCGCGCCTGCCAGTAGACGGGCTAACAGAGTGTAAGGTTGCAAAATAAAACTGATATTGGAAATATGAGGTACATGTTTGGATTAGTGATAGTTACACAACATAGAATTGATTGGCATTTATTGTATACCAACATCATTGCCATACAAAATAACTTACTGGGTACAATGAAAGACAGTGGAACAAGAACACACAGTTTTAAACGGAAGAAAATGGAGCAATAGGTCTATTGTTTAGAACTTTGCTGAAGTTAACGACGTTGTTAATTAATTGATGATATCTTTTAGAGGTGAACTTTTGTATGATGTGCTTATGTACTTACCAAAAACTAACACAGCTGGAACAGTACTCTTAATATTTGTAAGAAATACGTCAGATCACAAGTTTGTCCATGAAACTTCCAGATTAGTTTGGATTTTAAAATTAACAACGATGACATTAACAACGTTTTTAACCTTAAAAATGTTCTGAACAATGATGCAAAATGAAAAATAAAACGTTAACATCATATTTTTACAACACAGACATTCCTTGTATTAATTAACAGTTTGTTGAAAGTTTTGTTACTCTTACAATTGCACACAAGTACTAATAGTTGGTACTTTAAGCCAATAATTGTCAGTTTTTCTTCATAGTTCATTTATAACTAGGCAAAGGCATGGGTACTAAGTTTATTGAAAATATTGTACACAGTTTAAATGTTTTTGCTGACACACAAGTTTTTGCCCAAGCCCAACAGCGCTGTCTATGACCCTAAGGCTACAGAAATACTTTTTCTTAAATTAAGAAATGAGCCAATGAAAAGTTTATTATTCAATAACTAGCAGAAGTCAGAAAAATTGCAAAAACTCAACACCAAATAAACTCACTTTTTTGGCGTGGCGAGACTGACGCGTATTGGTTTTCTGCCGATGCCCGATGTGTGCTGCATCTCTATAAGTGCCTTCTGTTGGTCTGTCTCTTCAGAAAACCGCACAAAACCATAACCCTTTGTGTGACCACGCGAATCTAATACCACTGGATATACAAAAAGATAAAGTGAGTAATGCTGTTATACAGAAGCCTAGAATTACCTGATATTTTTATTTTCAATCAATAGGCTAAAGGACATCAGGCTTTTTGAAAAGTTTAGAACAAAACAAAACTGTTACAATATTAAAAAAAATATTGTAGGTACATGTACAAAGAAAGGAAAAATGCACAAAAGAAACATATACATTTTAACGCATTTGACTTTAGTAATGATCAAAACAAAACAGTAATTATTATTTGTTTATAGATAAAAAAAACAGCTGTACTTTTTCAACTGAGGAATTTGTGGCCACATAACTGTTAATTGAAAACCCCATTTATAAAGGCTAATAATGTTTTACCTACACACAAATCATATCCTCTTTTTTGTTTTGATCATTAAAGCCAAATGAGTTAAACATAATAATATGTGGGTTTTTTTTGTTAATCTCCAGACTTTCTAGTTTTAAAACTGTTTCCTTGTTAAAAAGGGAATCCAATGTACTTTAGTTTTACATTGACCATGAAAAGATGGTTAATTTAAAGCAAGTGGATAATTGACCTGTCGCCAAAGCATTTACTTCATCAGTGTTTTTTCGGCCCTTTCTGGGGCTGAAAAAGAATATATTTTCCCCCTACCTAGGATAAAATCCCTTGTAAAAAATATATCAATTGATTATTTTTTGAGATAAGCATTGACCTCTAAACATTTAGCAAACGTAGCTATATAGTGCCATTCATGAATATGTCAATTTGTTTGTTGAATAGGTTTGGAAACAAGTTGAACATTTATTTACATGTTTATGAATCATGTTAGAATTTTTCCCACTTTTTGCAAAATCAATGCAATTTTTCCCCTTTAAAAGGGGCCATGGCTGATCATTCTCATAGACATCGAAAAAAAAAACTGTTCATCTTGTCGAGGTAATTTTGCAAGGTTTTTAATTACCATAATCCATTCCGCAATGCAACCATGTGCTTTTATTTATTTTTAAGATATAAATTTATTATTTGTCAACTGATTGTTTGATTTGCAATTGATGACTGTATGGAGCATCTAGTATTTAAATAAAACTAACCAAAATAAGTATCATAAGCATATAACTTGGCATGAAAATATAAATTATGGGAACTCAATATTAAATTACTGAGATTTGACATGAAAGTACACAAGACAAACAAAGTTATTGCTAAAAATCCAAATTCTTATGCCAAAATCAAAAACCATATCTATTGTAAACAATAATATGATACATTTGAGATTGTTATTTAAATAAACTCAACCTTGAGAACATTGATCATTCACATTTAACAGATCATTGCCAATAGAATGAATTCATTTAGTTGATCAATTTATGAAACTTGGGCAAGGAATACTGAAGTAGAAGGTAAAGATAATTAAAATATATGAGGAAAAAACTCCTTTTTATTTTTCAAACTAATCTATAAGATACATGTATTAAATAAAATTGAAAAATATTCTTTACAAACATTATTAATAATAATGATAAATCATCAATGGATTTTTTTGGGAAAATAAGCTTTTAACATTACATACAACAAAAACAACCTTGGTATCATACACAAAAATCTTACATTGCAGAGTTAAATCATGGAACAGAACCAACCAACGTTGACATCCCTAAAATTGTCTAAGGCATTAGGAGATATCGGAATCAATAAACACATTATTAACAGGAGAAGGAACACATGTTTGGTCCGAGAAACACTTCAAACTCTCAGAGAAGACCTAACTGGAAGCAATGCTGACACTCACTACTTCGGCAGTCAAAGTGAAGGAAGCACAACAGCGGGAATGGAGTCTGACATAGATCTCGCAAAATGTTTACTAGGTTACCCTGTAATACTTGACATGTCAGAATGGCAGAAGGGAAAAAGGCATCTTCTTGTACTATGGACACAAGGAACACAAGCAACTCCTCCGTAGCATTGCAGATTACAGAAAATCTTCTTTAAAAGTGTGAAGTGTGAACTCAAGATAGGTGACGTTGTTGAAGAAGATAAGGTGATTCTCTCAAATCTACAGTATGAGACTCATGAACACCTGAGCCAACTCAGCAAGACAGGCAAGGTCATTATCCATGGGCCCTCGCGAACATTTCATGAGGACTATGACCAAGTGATCTACTTTAATTGTGCTCGCTTGCCAGATGAGTGTCAAGTGCTGTTTTGGAGGCAAAGTCCTGGCCACTGGCCAAAGGAGAAGACATTAAAAAAGATGAGGAAAGCTGGTGTGTACCTAATACCCCAGGGGTTTCACGAGCATCCCTCCATATCAAAGGAAGTACCGAAAGGCCTTCAGGTGCCATTTACAAACCCAGCATATCCACCATCCAAGTTTGAATGGAGATTTTCGACTTCAAAAATGGAAAGATACCTTGTATTTGACTCTGGTGATGTGCAAATGAAAACATATGTGGCTTTGAAATTACTACGAAAGACAAAAAAGAAAAAAGAAGAAGAGGAAATGGATCGGAAAATGGAAGGAAAAACAGAAAAGGAAAAAGAAGAGGCAAAAATGAAACTTTTGGGTGACCGCTTTAGCACTTTTCATTTGAAAACTGCAATGATGTTTACAATTGAAAGCTATCCACCAGATATCTGGAGAGAAGAGAACCTGGTGCAATGCATGAAGTACTGTCTGACTACATTGTTAAGATGGCTCAGGATCAAATGTCCTCACTACACAATCGCTGATGTAAACCTCTTCACTGGAAAACTGTATAAACATGAACTGATAAGTGTATCTGCTACCCTATCATCAATGATCAGGGATGTGATTGACCTGGCAGGGCTGAAACCATTTCGGCCATGGGTTCCTGGGGCTTTTTTTGAAGCTCTTTTGAGGGTTCTTCTGACTTTAAATTTGAAGCAAACTGAGATATCAACTCTAACAACCAAAAGCACACTAATATCTTTTAACCAGCTAAAAAAAAAAAAAAAAAAAAATTATAAAAAGTTGGGGGTTGTTTTTTTGGGGCGGGGGGTTTGGGGGGGGGGTCCCTGGGGTCATTAGATCCGCGGAATTCCGCGAATCCGCGGACAAATCACATCCCTTATAACAGTGGACAATCAGTGGATATGGCAGTCTCATACATGCTGAACACATATATACTTCAGCTTGCTGTGCGTGTTATGAAGCAGTATTTCTTAACCTTCCCCAACGCAACTCAGATGCGAGGTATATGCTTTTTCAAATGTTGAAGAAGTTGAAGAAGACTGTAAATGAAAAAAAAACAGACACAGTCAGAGAAGCAGTCGACACACTCCGCCCTTTCCTTTGCAATACATTTGCTTCTATTGGAGCATCTATGCATATAGCAAATGAAGATTTCAGGTTTGCAGGTGATGATGATGACGATGACAAAGGGTATGAGGTGTCATTTGAATCAGACCTACTGTCCAGCAGACTGAAGTATGCCTCAATGTTATACTGTAGCAAGAAATACTATAGTGCTGAGAAAATGCTGACAGAGTGCGAGAAATTGATGACTGAGTGCGAGCCATTGTTGTGGCAAGTTTGCCATTGTCCTTCAAAACATCATATGAATCCAACCACTGAACTCATCAAATTGGCTGCCAATTCAAAAAATACAGAGATCATGAAAAGACATGCTGCAGTTTGTGTCTATTTCACTGGCCACGAGATACACTGCATACCGCAACACCTAGTGTATGAAACGTTCAGAACAATTGGACCAGAGGACGAAAATGACAGACAAAGCATGAAAAATGATTGGATGGACTTCACAATGGTTGACTGCATTCCATTTCTGTACTATCTGCAATTCCTCACTTAAAAGGAATTAGCTGCAACAGATCAACAGGAATCTGCACTGGAAAAGCTTTTCAATTACAAGGCTAACGGCAAACAAGAAGATGTCTTATTGCATGGTCATAGAGAAACAGTTCTTAACATGCTGGGACACTGCTATGAAATGAAAAGGGAAGCAAATGTGGCAATGATCTGTTATGCTGAATCATTGAAAATACAGGCCAGAAATAATGCAGCTAATTGGCATATGATTCTATTACTATTCAAAGTGTACATGTCTTTAAAATGAAGGCACTAAATGACTATATCTTGTTAAGAAATATTAAACACCATTGAGGGTCATATGACACTATAAGGACCAGTCAGTCAGCCCTGAAGGTGCACATGGACCAAAAATGATTTCTTATATCATACCAAACAATTTATACTACCATTCACTATTTTTAAAGTGCTCATGATGTGTATTGTAGAACAGAGCATATATGTTTATTTGTGACAATTTTTTTGTGAAAATTGCAAGCACACGACAATTTTATGACTTCAGCGGTCCATAAAATATTTTTAATAGGTCCGGACCAGCCAAAAATATTTCATGGACTGGTGACATCATTGAACTTGATTTTTATTAAAACACAGTGATATGCTGACCCATTGACTTTATATGTACAATAAGAGACAACATTAATGTACTTGGTAGTTGGTATATTATAAGGCATCATCACATCAGAATTGGACAACAATCGAAAAGTCAGCAAATATTGACAATTCTTGAATATTCTTGTAACTGGCTAAACAAATCAATAAAGAGCCAAATTTACCTTTCGCTGTTAAACATGATGGATATTTCTTCACAAAGGCCCGAAACAATATGAAGTCATCTACTTCATCAGATAAGTCACCAACAAATAAAGAAAACTCTCTTCTGAAATATAAAGAGAAACAAATGTTGTACATTACTTTTTTTAGAAAAGCAATCAATTCAATTATATGATTGGTACTCATGTGCTTTTAACATTGACTTTTTATACCTGTATATATTTGTACATATTAAAGAGACAAAATAAAGACAGAAAATGCTTCCATCTGACACCAATTTTTTCCATAATGAACGATATTGTTGCCATCATGAAATAACATGTATATTTTTTATATACGGTAAAACTAATTTAAGTTTTTTTTCAATTCATTTAGGGAAACAGACCCAAGACAAATTGGGAAGCAATGTTAAATTTAAAAATTTGGGAAGAAATTTTATCGCTTCACACTAAGTTTTGAAAAGGTGGAATGACCAAGATTTTTTCTTTTTTTTTAGTAAAACATGCTTCTAATATATCTAAATTTATATTATTATAATTTATTCAAAAGATAATTTCATCTATATTAATGTTTCAAAAGTAAAAAAAACAAGAGATGTTTGTTAAACATTATGCCCCCCGGAGCGCCATGTTGTCAGGATTATATGGACAATTGAATGAAATATGCATGAACAGAAATGACAGCTGATTTGTCACTGACATTGGATGCGGTTGAGGCAGTTTTAAGATTATGACCATTCAAAGTGCCAGGATAGTGTGTTATGACCATGACCTTTGACCCTATGACCTCAAAATCTATTAGGAGTCATCAGCTGGTCACCAAAAACCTAAATGTCAAGTTTGAGGGCCATGAGTGCAGGCTTTGTCAAGTTATCACACAGACAAAAACTTTTTTTGTTCAAGGTCACTGTGACCTTGACCTTTGACCCGATGACCCCTTAAATCATAAGGTGTCATCTACAGGACAGACGCAACCCCGAGTCAAGTTTGAAGGCCATGGGTGCAGGCATTGTCAAGTTATCACTCGAACAACATTTTCCCATTCAAGGTCACTGTGACCTTGACCTTTGAACTAATGACTCCTAGATTCAATAAGGGTCATTTACTGGTCAGGCCCAACTTCCATGTTAAGTTTGATGAGCATAGGTTCAGGCATTGTTGAGATAACACAGAGAGAAGATTCATGTCAAATTTGATCACCTTAGGTGGAGGAATTGTTGAGTTTGCTTTCAAAGTCACTATGACCTTGACCTTTGACCCCTAAAATCAATAGGGGTTATCTACTGGTCAGGTCGAACCTCCAAGTCAAGTTTCAGGGCCATGGGTGCAGGCATTGTTAAGTTATCACTTGGACAACCTTTTATCATTCAAGGTCACTGTCACCTTGACCTTTGGCCCAAAGTCCCCTAAAATCAAAAGGGGTCATCTACTGGTCAGGCCCAACCTTAATATCAAGTTTGATGACCATAGGTCTAGGCTATGTTGAGTTATCACTCGGACAAGCTTTAAAATTATTTTACCATTAAAGGTCACTGTGACCTTGACCTTTGACCCAATGAGCCCTAAAATCAATAGGGGTCATCTACTGGTCAGGCCCAACCTTCATGTCAAGTTTGATGACCATATCTCTAGGAATTGTTGAGTAATCACTCGGATAAGCTTTGGTCTACAGACAGACGGACATGTGCAAAGCAATATACCCCTCTTCTTCGAAGGGGGCATAAATATTCTAAGACCAATGTTTCTGCAGTGTAGAAACACGAATCTGATTAATATCAAATTTCTGTACTTTTATTGTTAGCATGAATTTAACACGGAGTATATTGTGACCGAGGCCATGGGTTACTACTTGACCAAAGGTTAATGTAAGAACTTGCTGCTGCAGCAACAGAGGTTTGGCCATTACCATTCGCACCATCAACATTTATCTAAGGCTGAATTGCACTAATTGAAGTTTTTGCTGCAGCAAACAGTGAATTGTTACATAGAAAAAATAATCTGATATTTCCACAATAAGAATCGCTATTATGCAACATTTTCCAAGTGTGGTTCCTCTTAACAATCAACAAACTAAAATGTTAGCCAGATGTGTGCGAATCATGAACTTTATATTATTTGGTTGAAATCAATGAAGAAATCTGAGGACACTCGAATGCAGTATTTTTGGTTACAGTATCGTTTAATTTTCGGGTACTGGTAGAAAGTTTGCTCAAGTTGTTCAGATTGGAATTAATGGGGATAATATTGTATATGTTGCTTTGGAAATGGGTCTGATAGTCAAAGGTAAAGTCTGTGTGTTATTTAGAAATGTTTCATGTATTTAGCCCAAAATCACAAAAAGTATAATATGATACCACATTCATGGTCATTCAATACAAAATTCATTAATCTTGTTTACTGAAACTGGTAAAATCTCACCAAGCCTCATTTTTAATCAATTTTAGAAAACTTTTTCAGGATAAACTCCTTATTGAATGAACTCTCATGTACCCTCTAAATATAATTCATAAAAACCCGACATTTTATTTTGTCATTTTTTTTTCATTCTGACAGCTTGATTGCAAATATAATCATGATTGACGTTAATATTTTATACATGAATTATGACTACAAGTGGCTTATGACAAACACAACCAGAAGTGAAACACAGGCCATGTTAAATGTATATCTATTCTATATGTTGACAGGCCAACCTGATCTTATCACAGTCAAAATTCACACTACAAACTCATCCAAAAGTTATCAATTCAAATCATTACTTTGTTCTACAATTTAGGATTTATGAAATTATACAATGTGGTTAAAAAATACCCCTGTCAAAGGGATATAAGAGCTTTTCCTCCAAAGTACAGTAAAGGCAGTGACATGTACGCCTGTAATGCACTGACTCAATATTTTTTAATTTTTATTTTTATTTTTTTTTATTTTGTAAAAACCAGCATAAATATGGAACCTATAGCAAAATCGATATCAGTCAATACTACAACATCAATTTATGCAGACATGGCGCTATCAGCAATGACTGTCTGATTCTACTCTAATAATCAGAGAAATAAACCCATTCTTACCTGGGTGTGTCTTTTACATTATTGGAATTTAACTTGAATCTGTGTGGCTGAAAAAAACAAACAGATAATACAATTATACACAATGAACACTATAAAAAGAACCACACAATGCTGTATATCTTTCTAATTTTGCCTGGTTCATTTTTGCCACACTTGGGTATTAGGCAGTGTCGTGAATTGCAAATTTGCAATGCCACTATTAAATCATTGAAAGACAAAAAAAATATAAAATTAGTGGTTAATTAGGTTTGCCAAAAATCTATTCATCCATCAATACATGTATTTATCCAATTTATGAACCAATCATATCATTTAAATGTGCAACCTTACCAAAAGATAACTTTTAAATAGATAACTTAACCAAGTTTAATTAATACAATTGGCTAAGTAAATCTATATTTTGCCAGATTTTATTTTTGGTGATCTGATCTATTTGGGAAAAATATCAAATATCAAACACATGCATAATTTAACCAATCTGCAGTATATATTATATAAGAAGATTTAGTAATTGATTGATTAAATATTTATTTCTGAGAGAAAACAATTTGCTTACAACCTTGGTCAAAAATTGATATTGAATAGGTATTTGAACTTCATTTTTAACCCAAATCATGCATATCAATTTTTAATTCTTTAAAATTAGGGTTAAAGTTCAAATAATGTCGAATTTTACTTTTTCTATGAACTGAATTTCATCCTCTTCAATCCAGAACACTACATTTAAAGCCCCTTTATACTGTATACCGAAACAGGTGGTGGGGCAGTGGCCGTGGATCGGGTTTCAGCCTCATCATAGAACAACGAGCACCAGTTTAATACTATGTTAATATAGCCTTTAAAGTGAATTTAAATTAAACCTTTTGTCCAACGAATACATAAAATTATCATAAATTTATCAAGACTTTTTCAAGGTGGAAAAAAAGAGATATATATATATAAGAGCCTGTTGGTAACTTATCATTTAGAAGACTAAAAGTGTCTAATAATATTATGATCTGTACAATTTTTTGACCAAGTTGTAGAATCATAAAATGAGGTGATTTCTTTTCTTAGAAATAAATATGGGATGAACAAGCAACATTTACATGTATTAAATTTACATAATGTATCAACATAAATACTGCTGATTGGTATATCAAAAGACCAAGAATGACATCCTACTGGTTGACTGTTGGGTATAATTTTTCCATTAAGTCTCAGCTGTGCCTTTAATGCTGCTGCCGAATCCGGGAAGTCAACAAAACAATAGCCAGCAGGTAATCTGAAAAAAAGAGTAACTGCTAATATTTTTTATCATGCCTTAGGGCCATATATTTCAAACCATATCTAAAGTCATACACTCAAGCCATTTCATTAAACAACATTGAACGTTCAGAGCTTTTTCTAGCATTCAATCCAGAAGGGCTCAGACAATTACAGTGCAAATTTCAGCAATTTTGCATACTCTAACGATGGATTAGTTAGCAAGTCACCCTGAATAAGTCACATATTGTTCATAAAGGACATAGTAATACTGTATCTATAATTCAACAAATTTTACCATGTTTGTAAGTGGACAACGTTCATAATTATGTGCATGCTCAAAACAAGCTTTTTTTTTTAAATATATGCAGACTAGGCTTGAGAAACATCCAGAAAAAGCCCTGAAATTTCCAGTTCAGATGCTAGCTGAAGCACCTACCTAAGTTCTGGATATTTTTTACCGACTGCCAAACTTACTTCCCTTTCTTGACCGTATATTTTTACAAAATCATCATCTTCCCCAGTCCTAATAAAGACAAAGGGAAAATGATCAGCCTTTTTTAAGTAAAGTGAATTGTATTAACTTATGAAATTCAGTGCATTTCAGCCTCTTTTTTTTGGGGGGGGGGGGGGCCGAAATTCATCCCCCTCCCCTCTGAAAAAGTTTATATTTTTCCCTTGCCCAGGTAAAAAATCCCTTTTTAATATATATCTTTTTTTTCGGGGGGATCATTGACAACTAAGCATATACCATATATATATATATAGCAATTGCTGCAATATTGTTCCCTTCATGAATACATGTATGTCCATAGGTTTTTGGAATGTACATGTAACTAAGGAAAAACAGAGATGAACATTATATGAATCATGTTAGTATGTTTCCCCTTTTTGCCAAACGACGCTATTTTCCCCCTATCAAAGGGCCTTGCCAACATTGCCTTTAAAGTGGAAAAAAACCACTAAACTTGAAAACATCTGCAGAACAAGAGAATGCACAGTATTTGTTTTTCGTTAGAGCTGAAAAGGGGCATAACTGAACAATTATTGAAGCCTTTCTGCACCAATGAGCAACATTTTTAATGTTTTTTGAGTTATTGGCAAGGTTAAAGGTTCTGCATGATGACACAAAGGCTATCACAATACATACATGTATACCAGTACTTTTTTCTTTGAAAATTAAATGATCTAAAAATGACAAAAAAAGTTGTAGATAGTTCATACCTTCCAACATATGTAGAACTTTGTATGAACTGAATGTCCATCATTTTGGGTAGATTATCTGATATAATCATTTTTTTACTAACTCATGTTACCTTCCATATTGGTTACGTATATGGGTTTTTCACAATACAATTGTCACTAAAATCAATTGTATCCCCACGACCAAAATAAAATGTGGATTTTTTTTTATGCTTTTTAAAATTTCTGAGTATATATTTTCAAGAAAACATTGTAATATATTTATCAATCTTATCCAAAAAGAAACTTACAAGATAATCTCATCCTTCTTAAATTATTGTCTTAGTAAGAATGTACAAGAAATAAATTTTAATAGTATAACTCACCCGGTAACTTTGTTGGTGATCATTTTGACAGCCTGCGCTGGTTCACCCATGGAATCAAATGCTTGAAGCACAAAACACTCATCCATATACGGCTCCAGCTACAACAAAGAAGTTTAATGAATGACAAAACCAAAGTTCAATAGGTGTAACAAAATAATGTCTGTATCCAGTTCCATGACTGACCCTTAATTTTTGCTCCCAACCATAATTTTTATTGCCACTGACAAACTTTTTCGGTCTGTTAATATTTCTTTTGTAGTTTATTGTACAAGATAGACGACAAACTTACTGCTTTTACCAAGTATCAAGTTAGCATGGACCCACTTGAGCCAGACAATATTGCACTGTTTTTAGTCAGACACAGCTAAACATTGTAGTGTGTGTGGGTAAGAACCAGCCGCTCGTTTAGCTCAGTTAGATAGAGTGCCATGCTAGTATCCCGAAGGCGTGCATTTCAGCCCAATATCAGGCATACTTTTCCTCCAAGAATTTCTTAACTAGTGTCAGAAATAAAGGGCAAGAGTGCCATGGTCAGCCTGAAAGGTAAATGGAGAGAGACGACAAACTTACTGCTTTTACCAAGTATCAAGTTAGCATGGACCCACTTGAGCCAGACAATATTGCACTGTTTTTAGTCAGACACAGCTAAACATTGTAGTGTGTGAGGGTAAGAACCAGCTGCCACATTAGCTTAGTTGGTTAGAGCACTATGCCAGTGTTCCACTGCTCGTTGGTTCAATCCCCTATATGGACACAGTTTGTCTCCAAAAATGACTTTAACATCTAGACCAAATAATTGTGCGTTGACGGATTTTTTTTACGATTTTTGATATGGCAAATCCTTCACATACAAATTGTTTTGTAAAAAAAGTGGGTAGTTATTCCGATTTCTGGGTTAAAGCATATTGCATCTTTTAAATATCATAAAAACAAGAAATTTTACCAGATAATGTTATTTTATATTAGTTCTGTACACAAAAAAAATAAATACCCAATAAATTAAAATCAGTTTGATGCGTTTTTCTTCATATCATACTGTCAAAACATAATGATATATACATAAATGGCACGTTCAAGGCAGCCGTTCACAATTTTACAACAATCGAAACACTTCGGCTATAGCAGAGTTGTAACAATTGTATTTATGAGGCTGGCCTATCTCAAAACTAGCTGGAGATGGTAAGAGTGTTTACGCTAGGCATAATTGTTGTCTGTGTCAGTCAAGTTTCGTCTTATTGGAAAGGTAAATCCAGTGTTTTAATGCAGTTAATGCTTGCTGTGTGCAAAATATCTTTGCACTTACACGGTAAAATATGATTGTAAACCTTTATCTATTTCAAACATAAAAATACTTCTCTTAATACCATTTCAATATTTTTTTAAAAAAACCCTGTTTTTGCACAAACTCGTTTAGAAATTAGGGATTGGAAGAATCCTGTATAACACGTCTATTGTTTTAGACTACTTAAACATCCTTCAAATACCGGGCAGTTCTTTTTGAGAATTCCCAATTTTGGAAACCACTATTGTACTTTTGATATCCGAAAAGATACAAATATTTGATTGACATTGCAGGGCTTTTTCACCTTTTTTGCTAGTGGCCGAAATTAGGCTACTTCACAATTGGGAAAAATGGCACATTTTCCCAATTTCCAGATACTTTTTTCACAATTCCCAGATATATTTTTGCAAAAAGGAAGATCTTTCTTCAAAAAATTACAATAAAAATGTATTCTATTTGCGCATATTATTCTGTTTATCTTTTAAATTAACATAAGAAGAATGCTGTATAATTAAAACATTATTCGAGGACCATTTAGTCCATATATTGTTATCAATTCTCCCCCTTAGTCCAAATAATTGTACGTTGACAGATTTTTTTTAGATTTTTGATATGGCAAATTCTTCACGTAAAAATTGTTTAGTATCAAAAGTGGGTAGTTGTCCCGATCAGGATTCCGGGTTAAAGCATATAGCGTCTATAAAATATCATAAAAACAAGAAATATTACCAGATAATGTTATTTTATATTAGTTCCGTACACATTTTTTTTTTTATCCAACTTATAACTATGAATTTGACAGCTCTTCTTCATTTCATTCTGTCAAAACATAACGATATATACATGAAGGGCTAGCCGCTTTTTTATTACAAAGCTGTCCAATAGTTTGACATTGATCACTTTGTATATTTACCCTCGCCATTGGGTAATATCCATTCGGCAAGCACGGTACAGATTTCATTAAGTCTATAAGTATTAAAAGCAATAACATTATAAATTTAAAATAAATGAAAGAAACAGTAAAATTAATCTAGCGAGGATGCTCTGGACCATGAAATATATCGATCGACAAAGTGTATTCACTTTGGCAGTTGGGCGGAAATATATCAAAGGTTGATGGGGTTTACATATATAGTGCGCGAACGCGCTTAATTTAGCCAATGATTAAGCTAGGTGATTACGTCATTTGAATTCACTTTGTATTATGCACGCCTCGGAAAGATTCGAGATAAAACTCGGCCTTTTCCGTATTTGTTCTATTTTTGAAAACTTACTAGAGCGTGACTCTGTACTGTCTTTTTTATACTGGTAGTGTAAACATGCCACTTATAGGGTGTTTACACTCGACTATGCAGCGGAGTTAAGTTCATATTTATTCTACTTTCCTTTTAACATTTTGTGGTCTAGAAAAAGCCACTCGCAGAATTTTGCGAGCTTGAATAAAAGTCACTCGCAATTTGCAAATGTCACTCGCATTTTGCGAGTATGCGAGTCTAAATTCGAACCCTGTGTCAGTCAACTTTCGTTTTATTGGAAAGGTAAACAACTTGTTTTAATGCATTAAATGCTTGTTTAGTGCAAAATAACATTTCAATACATGGTAAAATATGAATTTAACTCTATATGATCAATTTCAACAATAAAATACTTCACTTAAAACAATTTCAATATTTTTAAAACACCCCTGTTTTTTGCATATTCCCGTTTAGACGTTAGGGATTGGAAGAATCCCGTATAACACGTCTATTATTTTAGACTATTCTCCCCCTCAAATAAGAATCAACTCTATGAAGATTAAAACTAATCCCTCTCCCTCTTTTTTCATTGCGTCATGTTAAAAAAAGAGATGTCACAGATATGATTCCTCCCCCAATAAGATCTACACGTGTATTAATTGGAAGTCCATACCTTTTAAAATTGTTTAAAAGGTGTCGTCAATCCTCATATGTGGAATTGCCAAATTTGAGAACTTTACCCATTTGAATTTCCCAATTTGCAGAATTTCACACGTTTATATTTCCCAAATTGAAAAGGCTAGGCCTCTTCGCAATTTTTGGTGAAAAAGCCCTGCATTGACAAAAACAGTAATACAATATGAATAATTAAATAAGATTGAGTGTCACGAAATTACTAATGAAATATGTCTCCTCGTCTGCAAACTTTATTTACTTACGTCTCCCATCCACAGAGTTTTTGACGCCGCGTCGACGTTCATCACTATTTTATATCAGTGCAATATTGACAAATTAAAGTGGAAATAAAGGCTAAAATCGGAACAGTCTGTTAGTGAACAACTTTTACAACGCAACCCGGAAGTTGTTTTTCTAAATAAAGTCTCCACTCCAAAACAGAAGTAATAAGTAAAGAAACTTGTTCTAATGACAATCAATAAAAACATCAAGCTCAATAAACTTGAGTACAACTTCAAATTTTAAGAAGCAGTACAAATTACGTGGTTTTACCTTAGGCTTAGAGAGTATAGCATATTTAACGTAAACACAAGCACGTGCGAGGTGTTCTGTCAACATGGAAATCGTTGTCGGCACCTATGACAACGTTATTTTAGGATTCAGACTGCTTAAAATCGCAGATGTAAGTTGGGTTTTTAATAAGTTTTTGTCTTTGTTTCTAAACAATTATGACATGTCATACTAAGAATGGATATTTCACTTTGTCATATAATTTCGCGTAAACAATAATAGTTTTGCTGTGTTTCATGTTATCGTTGTCAAAAGTAACGAAATCACCTCTCTTTGTGGATGTCAGAAATGGATTCATCAACAGCCAAAACCGTGTATAGGTCAATGAGTTTGGTAACTTTACTTTGTGGATTAAGAGTTACAGAGAAAGGGAGGAGAGGAAGTGCAATGTAATCATTCACGGGAGCAAGACAAATCGGCCCCTTACCAAATCGGCCTACTACCAAATCGGCCCCTAAGACGTTTCGGCCCTGCCATTTCGTCCCCTTAATTAAAATGACTCGAGACGTTTCGGCCCCTTAGTGATTTTCAACAGAGACATTTCGGCCCCTTAATTTGTTTTTATTTTTTATCTTGAGTATAAAGAAAAACATTGTAGGTCGTCTTATAAATGTAAATGAGATATGTAAATAAGTTGTAAATAACATCTTTAAATTTACAAATAGACAAATATGCATGAAAAACATTGATATGACTGATATAAAAATATAATTAAAATCTAAATACTTATTAACCCTGATTTTTAATATAAAATATTAGAAAATCTAAGAAAGTTTATTTGTTATAACTGTTAATTATTAATTGATCATTAAAGACTTCAAAGAAAATGTGCCTATGAACCATGCGTTCTTTACAAGGCAAACGGTAAGTGTTGTGGGTGTGAAAAAGACATTCAAAGACGTGTGAATGAATAATTGTCTTTAATTTGTAAATGATATTTACAGTTGATTAAAGAAGATTTGAGTAATATAAACACCGTTAAATCGTTTCTAAAAGTGGGTACCATTTGTTTTAAACGTGTTGCTGTGCTACTGTTAAATTTTCGTGTATTGGACATTATTAACGCGTTGTTGTTCTACTTTTATTTTATTGTGTAATGGAATGTTGTTAAAAATTGTAATGTCTGATTCGGATTTTTGTATTGAGTGAGATAAGGTTGTGAGACCGTTGGCAGCATCGAGTCTGCGATACAGGTAGGTGCAAGTAATATGTTTTATAGACACAAAAAAAACGTATATAAATGTTTAACACTATCAAGGTATGGCTATGTTTACCGCTAAGTACTCCCATAACTTATGTAATTTAGATTAAAATGCACGTACCGCCAAAGGTATATGACTGCTTCTGTTGTAATAAACGAAGATGATTCTTGACTTCTGCTACTACCTGCATTCACGTGCATTATTTAGCGCATTATTGCTATGTGTTTCACAAGATTTATACCCTGTTTACTGCTAAGATTGAGCATTCTCAAATATTTATTGTTGAATAAGATTTTAGAATTAAATTTCAGGAAACCAAAAATATCTCTTATAAGTATTACCTAACACATTTTAAAAATACAAAAATAAAAAATGGGAGAAAAACAAAGAAAATAAATTTGCAAAAATTCTGGATTTGCAAACTTAATCCGGATGCTGTTTATACATAATTGGGAAATAATGTTTGTTTTATAGATATGACTTGCAAACAATTGACAACTTGATAGTTCTACAGATATTCTACAACAAATATGCATTTCAAAAAGAGTAAAACAATATATCCGTAATAAAATAATAATATTCTGTTTGAGGCGCGAAGAGATAATTGGTATTATTCTGTAAGTGTGAGAATTAGCGGTTGGGAAAGTCGGAACAAACCTTGTACACGTATTTGTAAGCTTGTAAACACAAAGTGTCATAATTCCAACGCCTGATACCCCTGTGGAATGTGACAATTCGCCATAAGACCGTCTGTCTAAAAACACCTTTTAAGCCAGTATGGTTTTGCATACGTATTCAATATAAGATTAATAATAGTTTTTTTCATCCTTACCTGATTTAAAATATAAATTCATAAAATGTATAACTTATGTCTTACCATGTGTTTGTTTATTTATTATTAAATTGTAGTTAATAAGAAGATGTACTGTATATTAGTTCTTATAAAAAATCTGTTTTCTTTTTGTCATAAATCATTATCCATCAATTCAGATGTTTCGCAGTTCGCCACTGCGGTATCGTTCCTTAATGAAACTTCAAATGAACTATCCGCTCTAGACGCCAGGATCATGGATGAGTGGGACTCATACGATTCGCATGATGTCACCTGCGAGGAGTTCCTGAAAATTTTTGGTGCCATCTACGGCGGGCGATAGGTGTTTGGTCAAGACTGATGTTAGACAATGGACATGTCATTAAACATAATATTAGCAACATAGTTATGTTTAATATTTAAAGATTATTTAAAAAAAAAATGAAGTTTAAACATTTTTTCTTCAACTCTATTTCATTTTATAAAAATATCTCGTGAATAAATCTTTACATGTTTTCAAGTGTACAGATATTTTCTTTAAATCTGTTTTTATCTATACCTTTGTATGTATGTATATAGCTTTGTCTATTAAAATAAAAAATGAAATTACATGTTTTTTACTTATATTTAGAAATAAAAAAATATAAAATATAAATAAGGGCCGAAACGTCTCGGTAATCAGGGGCCGAAACGTCTACGGGATGGGGACGATTTGGTAAGGGGCCGAAAAGGTAACTGTTTGAGCTAGGGGCCGATTTGGTAAGGGGCCGATTTGTCTGGTAGCCTCATTCACAATGTACCCGAACCTGACGCAGGTAGTGAAAACAAATAAGAAGATGATGAAATTTGTATCAAGAAAATAATGGAGGTGATAGATTGTCAAGATGTTAACATTGTAAAGTCTGTCAGACTTGGAGCACCAGGTACCAAACCAAGACTGATCAAAGTTCAGTTGGATTCTGTCTCTGATAAGCACCATGTTCTAGGGGGAACAAGACTTTTGAGAACCAAAAGAGAGGAAGAATATGCGCATGCATGGAATAAAGTGTTTATCACACCAGATCAGTCTAAGGAGGAAAGGGAGAAAAGCATGATGCTAAAACGAGAGTTAGAAAGGAGGAGGACGGATGAAGGAAATAAGAATTTGGTGATTTTCAGAGCGAAGATAATTGAAAGGGGGGCGAACAGGGGAGCAAGTGGGATCACAAATCTCATTGCTCCAGCACCTCGTTTTCAACGTTAGACCGGACCAGGAGGATGGTGTAAATATGTTAAATGTTCAAACAGTTAAAAGTTTTGAAGTTAATGTTATTTCAGTTGTTAGTGATGAAAATCCGATAAATAGTTATCGATCAGTTGATAACTGTGATATTACAGTAAATAGTGGACAAATGACCAGTGGCTCCCGAGTTAATGAGTCAATTGACAGTGATATTGAGGTGGGTGATATTTCTAGTCCAGAATCATCAGAGTCTAGTCAAGAATTTGAAGAATCATTGATTAATGAACATCGAAAGACTGAAATTGTTTTAAATAAGTGTAAATGTTTATATACTAATGCAGATCAGTTGCAAAATAAGATGAGTGAGTTGCAGGTACAGGTTACATTGATTAATCCGGATTTTGTATTTGTAACTGAAGTTTTACCGAAGCTTAACCATGACAATGTGTCCTGCTCATCAGTAATTTATGCTCTTGATGGATATACAGCATTTCCAAGCACAGATGATGGTAGAGGTGTGTTAATTTATGCAAAATCTGAGCTTAATATTTCACCAAATGCAAACTTAAACTTGATGTACCATGATGCTTCTTGGATAGACTGGATTGTTGAAGATGAGACTGTTGTAATTGGATGTATCTATAGAAGCCCTTCTGAAACGGACAATTGTGACATAATTATTGAATTGCTACGGGAAGCAGCTAGAATTTCTGAGAATTTGCTTGTAACCGGAGACTTTAACATGAAAGACAGTGGGAAACATATACAACCATTCACAGTGAATCTCACCATGAATATATGTTTATTGAATGCTTGAGGGATAATTTTCTATTCCAGCATGTACAACAATTTACAAGATGTAGGAATGATCAGCCTTTGAATTTGCTGGATCTAGTACTGTCCAAGGATGAAAATAACGTTACCAATTTTGAGCATTTACCATCTATTGGGTTAAGTGATCATGTGACTTTAGTATTTGATTTTTGCTGTAACTATAAAGAAGTTTACACTGGGAATATGTCTTACAGCTACAGAAGATGTAATTTGCTTGCATTTATTCAAGATTGGGAGTCTGTCAACTGGAAAGAAACACTTTGTGATTGTGATGTCAATGAAATGTGGAGCTCCTTCTCCGAGAAGTATAAAGTTAGTGTTGATAAATATGTTCCAAAGTCTAAACCTAAAACGGGCTGTAAAACAAAGCCATTATGGATGTCTGGTGAAGTTCTGTCGCCTATTAAGAAAAAGCGTCATGCTTGGGACAAGTACTTGGCTACTAGAAGAAATGAAGACTATGAAGCGTATAAAATAGTGAGAAATAGGGCAAATGACTTTGTAAAGAATAGTAAGAGACAATATGAAAGAAATATATCCCAGAAAGCTAAGAGTGAGCCGAAACAATTCTGGCGATATGTAAAGTCTAAAACAAAATCAAGAAGCAATATTTCTAATCTCAAACGTGAAAATGGGGAATTTGTAAGAAATGATAAAGAAAAGGTGGATGTACTGAATGAATTTTTTACTACTGTGTTTACAAAGGAAAATATTGACACCATACCTGATATTGAGGATAAAGATGTGAATAGTGAACTCAGTTCTCTTACTGTTTCTGATGAAGAAGTTTTGAAGCTTTTGAAAGACATTGACCCTAGTAAATCCATGGGCCCTGATTGTGTACACCCATTCCTATTGAAAAGTATGCCAGATATTTTTGTTGAGCCATTAACTATAATATTTAACAAATCTGTAACTACAGGGAAAGTACCTTCAGATTGGAAAGATGCAAGAATTTCACCACTATTTAAGAAGGGAAAGAAAACTGACCCTGGGAACTATCGTCCTGTCAGTCTTACATCGGTTGTATGCAAACTTCTAGAGAAAATAGTTCGGCAACATATAATAAAGCATTTGAATGAAAATCAGTTACTGTCAAAGGATCAATATGGTTTTAGATCAAAACGGTCATGTGCTCTTCAACTTTTAAATGTAATGGAAGATTGGACAGAATTTGTTGAAAACCATCAGAGTTGGGATAGTGTGTATCTGGATCTAGCAAAGGCCTTTGATAAGGTTCCACACAAAAGACTGTTAAAGAAAGTATCTTCTCTTGGAATCAGGGGCAATTTGCTGATGTGGATAGATGATTTCCTAGCGAATCGACGACAATGTGTATCGGTCAAGGGATGTACATCAGATTGGAGAAATGTTGATAGCGGTGTGCCTCAGGGTAGTGTTTTAGAACCTGTACTTTTTATCATTTACGTGAATGATATCACAGAGGTAGTTAACTCAAGTATCAAGGTGTTTGCTGATGACACGAAAGTGTATGCCCCAACAACAGATTCCGACAACCTTCAGGATGACCTGAATTCATTGTGTGATTGGGCTAAAAAGTGGGAGCTTACATTCAACGTTGATAAGTGCAAAATTATACACTATGGGTATAATAATCCTGAAAAGAAGTATTTAATGAACAATATACCTTTGGAATCTGCTACAGAAGAGAGTGATTTAGGAGTATTGTTTGAAAGGGACTTGAAATTTCATAAACACATATCTACAAAGATAAACAAGGCAAACAGTATATTATCTATAATCAACAGAACTTTTGATTTCATGGATTAGTACACTTTCATGAAGTTGTATACAGCTATGGTCCGACCCCATCTTGAGTTTGCGAATGTGGTTTGGCACCCATATATGAGAAAAGATATTGAAAGTTTAGAAAGACTACAAAAGAGGGCTACAAAATTGATTCCATCTCTAAAAGATATGTCATATGAAGAAAGGCTCAAGCAGTTAAAATTACCCACTCTTGCTCATAGAAGAATGCGTGGAGACGCTATACAGACTTTTAAGATTGTAAAAGGTATCGATGATTGTGACTTTGAAAGATTCTTTTGCTACGCTTCATCAACAAGAGGGCATAACTTAAAGCTTGAAAAACCCAGATTTAGGACCACTTTCTGCCAGCACCAGTTTTCTCGTCGTGTTATACAAGTGTGGAATGACTTGCCTCAACATGTGATAGATGCTGAAGATGTAGAATCGTTTAAAGTAAGGTTGGACTGCCACTGGCAAGGAGACATGCTGTACCAGTTTTGAGACCTGTATCAACGTTGTCTATGGACAGCTGTAATTTAATCATATATACTCATAACTGTTACCAACAACCTTTACACGATAAGATTTTATGAGCTCCGAAGATAGATCGTGACGAAACAAGTTTAGACGAAGAGGGGTTTAAAAAGGGCACAAGTCCTTATACAGAACCCAAAATCATCCTACAGGTACAGGTATCCTACAGATATAAAATGACAGGAGAAAAGTCAAAAATAGAATGTACATGTACAGTCTACAGATTAGAAAGTAAAAGAAGTTTGATTATTCCCTATGAAAAGACACTTTCAATCTGACCGAAAGCCTGATTGAACTGCTCTAGAATAGGGCAGGCCACTATTTTGGGTTGGGGGTTGTTCCAATGGAGTCTTGAGGAGAATTCGTAGTTGTCCGTGGCCTAGTGGTTAAGCTGTGTATCCGTGCTTTACACCGAGCACGTAAAGGAACCAAGGGGTCTCTTCGAAAAAGAGCTAGGGTATCGCACCCGGACTTCCTTGTATCCCACCACTGTCTCTTCAGCGTGCTGTCCCTTCAGCAAAAACAAAGGACCCCGTTGGAAATAAGTGCTTGCACTTTCACAGGTTATCCTTGACCGCAAGGTCTAAAGAAATACATACATACATACATACACAGTGGCTTGATGACAAAGGCTCATTAAAGTCACAATATACCAGTAGGCGAGTAGTTGTCGGACACTTGTAGAGGTTTTATCGATAAAGCATTCTTATTTGAAAAGATATATGATATTCCAATGTTTATAACAAACTGCAGCTCTTCTTCTGTTGAAATAATGCAAAATCAATTGATATTAAACAAATTAAGTCCATTCTCATAGGCTCCGAATGAGGTGCTCAAAAGGGGTTAAATTTTAGTTTGACAGAAGTGGTTCTCGGACACTCCCTTAAATGATCAACAAAACCAGGAAACATGCGCAGAAGTGATTTTTTTTATTTAATATATTTAAAAGTGGGATTTTCAAACCAGTATGGAATATTTATCTTAATATTTTTCATTAGAAACTAATCTAATAGTACATATATACATATAACATGAAGATAATTAAAATGAAACAATTTGTATCTATTTTTAGCACATGTGTAATTTAAACGCTCGACTTAACATGAATATTTTCGTAAATACAGAATGTTGTCTGCATCAAAAAAGGAAGTATACCGAACAAATCGTATAGCCTAACTGTTGCCCGTATTTTAAGTTGTGCTTTCTGTGCATGCGCACTAAAATTGTGATTCCCAGCGGAAGTAAAATGTGATTTTGTAAACAACTGAAAACTTTTGGAATTTAACGTCTTCATTTCCTTACCTAATGAAAAGATTTGATACCTGCGGAAACTGCTGAAACTTTTCAAACACGCGAGTGTCCGAGAACTACTTGCCGACTGGTATAATTCCAACTAGCAAACATAATATTTTATACATACTTGAACATGTATTTTATCAATATAATACATTGCCATAAACATAAAATGAGATTTGACAAAATTCAAAAATACCCTATACCCAAGCTGGGTACTACGTCATTTTGACAGCATAATGTCTGGCTAGCGCTTGTGATAATTCGCATTGTGAAGCATTTTTGTCGTATACTGTTTCTTTCCACAAGAATACCGGTTTTAAAGTGTATGTAACGGGCCACTGCATGTATGAGCCAGGTTTTTTGTTTGTAGCTTACAAAGAAGTTATAATTTTCATTGAGTTTTGGGCTTTGTTTACATTTTCGCCGGGCGAACATTCTTCACTTGCTTCATATTACAGTACTGGTATAGGGTATTTTTGAATTTTGTTAAATCTCATTTTTTATGTTTACGGCAATGTATTATATGGATGATACACATGCTCAAGTATGTATAAAATATTATTTTGGCTAGATGAAAATTATTTATTGTGATTTAATGAGCATTTGTCATCAAGCCACTGTGGTCTGTGGTGGCAGATACTAATCTGTAAGAGGAGCTGTGATAATGTTGATAAAAACTACTAGATACATGTAGTTATAACAG
Organism: Mya arenaria; assembly: GCF_026914265.1. Lineage (NCBI taxonomy): Eukaryota > Metazoa > Mollusca > Bivalvia > Myida > Myidae > Mya > Mya arenaria. The sequence goes on along the minus strand of NC_069134.1, from coordinate 27,973,886 downwards.
CGTTAATCAAAGAAACAAGCCTGGTTCTAATTCCTATATATATATATCAGATTGTTTGCACACTGAATTTTGGCACTAGAAACTCATGCAAACAACATAACAGTATCTACTTATCCATGTAAATATGATGGCACATCAATTATTAAAATCTGTGTTAATTAAATAAACACCCAGGGACATAGTGTTTATTTTATGCAGTTATTTTTAGTGTTTATTTTATGCAGTTATTTTTAGTTCACTTTTGCTGTTACCATAATTATTGCATCTGCACTAAAACTGGAAATGTAGATGTTTTCTATGTAAAAAATAGAAGTCATTCATTTGTTTTCTCTGATATAAATTCAAATTTATAGATTCTTCTGGAGTTGCCGGGACCAATTCAAATTCTAAATGGCACAGGTGCTCTTTTACTAGACTTGAAAAATGGCAGCCTGAATTTAATTTTTAATACCTATTCATCCGACAGGACTTTCAGGTTGAGGCAAGTTTCACAGACAACTCACATTCCGGTTGTGTGAAATGTATGGCTGTTTCAGACAAGGGGATACTGGCCTCCGGCAGCACAGATGAATCCATCCGACTTCTCAATATACGCAAGATGAAAGAAATGGGCTCCCTTGTTCATCACAATGGTAAGAATGAAATACTATATGTCATCTTTAACCCTTAAGCTGCTGATGGCGATTTTAAAGGCTTTGCAAACAGCTTGGAACCAGACCAGGCGCCGAGGAACTCGGCGCCTGGTCAGGTTCCAAGCTGTTTGCCACTCAGTCAATATATCCCCAAAGTTTAAAGTAAATTGAAAGAAATTTAGAATAAACCAGACGACATTTTTGAGCAGATGACAATTTACCCAGCATGCAAAGGGTTAATGTAGACTTAGCATCAATGTTACAAAAGTCCTTTCCCAGATAACATGTGTTGCTGCAGTTTGGGCTTATTTGTTTAGCTCCTGAACAGATTCGAAACACTAATGAGATTCGAACAGTCTGAAAACCGAAAGTCTTTGCAGTGATTGTAGTGCAAAATCTGGCTTAAAACAATACACAAAAGGCATACAGAGTAATGACAACAAAATATTACTTATAATAGTTTCAAACTTAAAATTATGTGTCAATACTAATTGCTTATATAATTTTAAGAAGATGACTGTGCTTGAAAGGAGTAACACAAACATGTTTTGAATGATTAATGAATTATAATGTAAAAAAGGTGAAATTAATCTGTACACTAGACTTGCACAAATGTATCCTTAATTAAGGTGTGTGTGTGTGTGTGTGTATGTGCGCGCGCTTGTGCATGTGTGCATGCTTTATGTGTGTGTTGTTAATACATGCCATAACTGTTATTTCAGGAACCATCACCAGCCTTCAATTCCACAGAGGATTCATGTTTAGCACAAGTGAGGATGCCGCCCTTTGTCTGTGGAAATCTTATACCTGGGAATGCCTGAGAACATTCAAAGGACACCAGTAGGCTGATTTGTTAAAGTGTTGATTGTGTTATAACTGACCCAACAAGGATTGTAATTAGAACATGATGTAAAGTTTGTCTTTATTCGGCTAAGCACAACAGTAAACTAGCTTTTATCCAGCCTCACTCAGGAAGCGAACTTGTCAGGTCACATGCGATCTTTTGGACAAATACAGACTATATTAGGAATTATTTAGATCAATAATTTATTAACTTTTATGATTTTAACTTTATGATCATTAACTTTATGATCAAAGTTAAAATCACAAACTACTGAATTCAAGAACATTCTTCTTATAGATTGGGTAAAATACAATGTGCAGTATTTATTTGGAACCTGTCTTCATATGAAAGTTTATTTAGGCTGAGTTATGAGTTCATAAGATATATATTGATTATAATGTAAAGTCATTATAACTAACTTGCAGGGCAGCAATCAACTGTGTATCAGTACATCCAAGTGGCAAGCTTGCCCTGACCGTTGGTCGAGACCGTGCTCTGCACACGTGGAACCTCATAACTGGGCGATCTGCGTTCATCTCAAACATTAAACAAGGTACAATATTATAAGTAGAAATAGTTAACAATACACAACATGAATCAAGGGAAAGTGATGCATAATTTCAATCACATGTGTGGGATGTAGAGACCATTTCGTACCATACTGTCAAGCTCACTGAAAATTGGGTAAAAAATGAGGTCTGGCTGTTCTGGAAGTAGCTGGGAATCGAAGGGTCAAAAGGCCCTGCATTTACATGTTAACCCTGATATCATTAAAGCAACCTGTTCTGAGTATTCAATAGTCCAAGCTTATTAGGATTACTCCATTGTCATATGTTCAGCATAGCTGTTACCTGTAGTATCATTGTTACCTTTGTACCTACAATTTTAACCATGAATGGAACTAAGGACCTCCCTCACTTTAAGTCCATGTTTTTTTAGACCGTCTTAAAAAGTTAATATTTCCTGTTTAAAAAGCAGTCTGGAATGTAGCATTTAGGACTTCACTGAATATTTACTATAAAATCACTATGCAGGGTTTCCGCTGGCGACAAAATCCATACATAGTATGTATAATAATTACAGCTGCAGACATTGTGTGCTGGTCACCAAAGGGAGATAACTATGCCATTGTGGTCAACAACAAAATTGATGTTTATGATGTGGAGGTAAGTTTACTTTATATTAGAAACTGGTCATTTTAAGCAGGTCTGTTTTTTTTTCTGAGAAAGAATGTTGAGGAATTGTTCAAGAGGTATGGTGTCTTGGTTCATACTGTTGTCAGAATGCAAATTGTTTATGTTGACCGTAACGAAAAATTTGTTCAAGATGTTCACATGAAACTAAGTTTACATGCTACCAGTACACATATTACCAGTGACAATACATGTATTCACATGTATGTGAAGTTGTTAGATTTTTTCTCTGACATTTGCACCCCTTTACTCTGCTTTGGGAATGGATCACTCCTACTCAATAGATCTGTCCAGCTGTTTTTTCAGGATTGATAATTATCGGCTTTTAGAACCCATGCTAGCTATAGTAACTGTTAAGGTATGCTTTTAATTCTGACTCTACAAAGGTCATAACTATAACAAAATTTCATAAGAAGTCTTGGATATATCCAGCACTGGTCCAGATTTCTGTATTCTTTTGTCATGTACCCAAAAACAAACAGAAATCATGGAAGAAATGATTTTTTTTTTTACCAGCCCCATAACAGTTACGGTATACCTTTTTAGCTCACCTGTCACGTAGTGACAAGGTGAGCTTTTGTGATCACTCTTCGTCCGTCGTCCGTCCGTCCGTTCACAATTGCTTGTGAACACAATAGAGGTCACAATTTTGACCTAATCTTTATGAAACTTGGTCAGACTGATCATCTCTATAAAATCTAGGTCAAGTTCGATATTGGGTCATCTGGGGTCAAAAACTAGGTCACTAGGTCAATTAGTAGAAAAACCTTGTGAACACAATAGAGGTCACAATTTTAGCCTAATCTCAATGCAACTTGGTCAGAATGGTCATCTCTATAAAATCTAGGTCAAGTTCGATATTGGGTCATCCGCGGTCAATAATTAGGTCACTAGGTCAATTAGTAGAAAAACCTTGTGAACACAATAGAGGTCACAATTTTAGCCTAATCTCAATGCAACTTGGTCAGAATGATCATCTCTATAAAATGTAGGTCAAGTTCGATATTGGGTCATCCACGGTCAACAACTAGGTCACTAGGTCAATTAGTACAAAAACCTTGTGAACACAATAGAGGTCACAATTTTAGCCTAATCTCAATGCAACTTGGTCAGAATAATCATCTCTATAAAATCTAGGTCAAGTTCGATATTGGGTCATCCGCAGTCAATAACTAGGTCACTAGGTCAATTATTAGAAAAACCTTGTGAACACAACAGAGGTCACAATTTTGACCTAATCTTTATGAAACTTGGTCAGACTGATCATCTCTATGAAATCTAGGTCAAGTTCGATATTGGGTCATCTGGGGTCAAAAACTAGGTCAGTAGGTCAATTAGGCCACTCCTTTTTTATTTTTTGGTTTACAAGAATTTTTGGGAAAAATGTCCACCGGGCGGTCGAAAAAAAAAAAAAAAAAAGGAAAAAAGTCACAAAACATACTCTTAAAGGGTAAAAATCAGAGAACAACATAAAAAACATTGAAAATTTATATCATTTACATGACATTTTAAATTTTTAAACTGCTATTAATGCATGTTTTAATACACTCATAGTTTCAAAGTTCTAATTAAACACACAGTTTAAATCTTACATACTGTGCATATAAAACATCAATGAAATTGACTATAAAACATGTTTACATGTATAAACTACACTTTTTATCAAAGATACATTGAATATCACTCAGCAAGACATTTGTTAAGCTTCAAGGGTATGCTAAATCAAAAGTGAATGCAGAACACTAAACTGAACAATATTAAATTGAAAAAAAAGAGAAGGCAATTTTACGCATTAAAATACAAAAAAATTGCACTGTATTAAAACAATACATAATATTTTCTAAACATTGTTTCAGTTATTTCAATATTGGAAAATGCCAATAAAGTGAAATAATTACCAATTTTGTAAATAAGGAAGTAACATTTTATGAAGACATTTGAGCTTTAACATTGTGAAAGCAATTCCTGAAAAACTCAAAACCAAACTAGACCTAGATTTGAGTTTTAATAACCTTTACCATGGTGGGTCCTAGTTGTGTGTAACCCGATCCATGCTAAGTTCGGATATTTTCGGACCGGGATATTTACCATGGGATGTTCACCAAATCCATTTCAAATTCAAATCTTGCAGCAAATTACCACATCAGTACATAAAAATCACATAACAAAATAATAAATCTAGCATGTGACTTAACTTTATGTACCAATGATAGTAACAGAGAAATCCATAATTATGTATCGGATATTTTCATCTTCTCCCAACTCCGCCATTTTGTGTATACACGAGTTCACAGGGCATCTATACTTCATGCTTGTTTATTTTTCATTTTAAAAAGTATCCCTTGGTTACAACAACAAATCTCATTTATAGTGAAATATCAAGTTCATTACAAATTGAAATGGACTTATTCAAAATAGTTTTCCGTGTTGTTTTATCTAAATGTTTTGCACACAACTCCTGGCATTAGTATTAAAATGTCATGAGACATGTGTTCAACTCTTTCATTGTTTTTACTCTACTATTAACCCAAACATGAATAAACGTGTAATCTAGATTAAACACAAGCTTTACATTGACTCAATAACAAGTATTTCCAAACCATTTTGTGATTTCAAATCCATAAACACCATCGACCGAACCATTCGGAGCTCCTCGGCCATTTTTTTTCAAAAACAACCTCGGATGTATATGGACGTTTTACATACTTAAGAAGTGGTACGTTTAAGTCCGCTGCAAATAGATCGCGTAGTAATCTTATTTAGTAGTTAAAATTTATGACTTAACTCTTGGGAATCGTAATTATGTTTGCAATAAAACACTTCACTGGCAATCAATTTAAACTGAGAGCTATGAATACAACTCTAAAACACTACATTTAATTAATGCTTTTATTAAAAAAAATACGGACTACTTCAACAGATGTACCGGCACACATCCGAGGTTGTTTTTGAAAAAATGGCCGAGGAGTTCCGAATGCGACCGAACTTGTGAAACTAGGTCACCGGTGTCAACTTAGAAATTTTACTTTCGATTTCACCACTCACACTTAGTGCACTGTTATTTGATATTTAACCATAAAATGTTTTTCTCACACATAATTTACAGATATTTGTGTCTACTAATTCGATGGCAGCCGCTGACAATTTTATTTTTTATCTATAAACAACAATATTTTCATGACCTAAATTGGCGGGGAATAACAACAATCACGTGACAGTTATTGTTTGTGGCTGTTAAATTTGCCAATGTTTATTGCTATTGTTATTTTAACAACTCCTGCATATTTTAATTAGTTATTTCATACAAAGAATGACTGCTATCGTCAATTCCGCCATTGCCATCGACGCTGCCATAACAGTTGACTGGCTCACATGCTATCACTATAAATTGGCAAATACGGCCACGGAACAACAAACCAGTCGAGATCTACTGCATTCGTACTCTTATCTGTGCGTTTTTCTTTCGTTTCGCACCAAAATCAATACGGTCGGGAAAATAATTTTGAAAAAAATAGTGAAATTCATTTTTTATTTTTTTTGTACTTTTCGGAAAATTAGACTCGCCGGTTTTGTAAACCAATTTATATAAAAGTAGTGGCCTTAGTAGAAATACCTTGTGAACACATTAGAGGTCACAATTTTAGCCTAATCTTAATGCAACTTGGTCAGAATGATCATCTCTATAAAATCTAGGTCAAGTTCGATATTGGGTCATCCGCGGTCAATAACTAGGTCACTAGGTCAATTAGTAGAAAAACCTTGTGAACACAATAGAGGTCACAATTTTAGCCTAATCTCAATGCAAATTGGTCAGAATGATCATCGCTGTAAAATGTAGGTCAAGTTTGATATTGGGTCATTCACGGTCAATAACTAGGTCACTAGGTCAGTTAGTACAAAAACCTTGTGAACACAATAGAGGTCACAATTTTAGCCTAATCTCAATGCAACTTGGTCAGAATGATCATCTCTATAAAATCTAGGTCAAGTTCGATATTGGGTCATCTGGGGTCAATAACTAGGTCACTAGGTCAATTAGTACAAAAACCTTGTGAACACAATAGAGGTCACAATTTTAGGCTAATCTTAATGCAACTTGGTCAGAATGATCATCTCTATAAAATCTAGGTCAAGTTCGATATTGGGTCATACGCAGTCAATAACTAGGTCACTAGGTCAATTATTAGAAAAACCTTGTGAACAAAATAGAGGTCACAATTTTAGCCTTATCTTAATGAAACTGGTCAGAATGATCATCTTAACATAAGCTAGGTCAAGTTCGATATTGGGTCAACCCAGGTCAAAAACTAGGTCACTAGGTCAATTAGTAGAAAAACCTTGTGAACACAATAGAGGTCACAATTTTAGCCTAATCTCAATGCAACTTGGTCAGAATGATCATCTCTATAAAATCTAGGTCAAGTTCGATATTGGGTCATCCGCGGTCAATAACTAGGTCACTAGGTCAATTAGTACAAAAACCTTGTGAACACAATAGAGGTCACAATTTTAGGCTAATCTTAATGCAACTTGGTCAGACTGATCATCTCTATGAAATCTAGGTCAAGTTCGATATTGGGTCATCTGGGGTCAAAAACTAGGTCAGTAGGTCAATTAGTAGAAATACCTTGTGAACACATTAGAGGTCACAATTTTAGCCTAATCTCAATGCAACTTGGTCAGAATGATCATCTCTATAAAATCTAGGTCAAGTTCGATATTGGGTCATCCGCGGTCAATAACTAGGTCACTAGGTCAATTAGTAGAAAAACCTTGTGAACACAATAGAGGTCACAATTTTAGCCTAATCTCAATGCAAATTGGTCAGAATGATCATCGCTGTAAAATGTAGGTCAAGTTTGATATTGAGTCATTCACGGTCAATAACTAGGTCACTAGGTCAATTAGTACAAAAACCTTGTGAACACAATAGAGGTCACAATTTTAGCCTAATCTCAATGCAACTTGGTCAGAATGATCATCTCTATAAAATCTAGGTCAAGTTCGATATTGGGTCATCCGCGGTCAATAACTAGGTCACTAGGTCAATTAGTACAAAAACCTTGTGAACACAATAGAGGTCACAATTTTAGGCTAATCTCAATGCAACTTGGTCAGAATGATCATCTCTATAAAATCTAGGTCAAGTTCGATATTGGGTCATCTGCGGTCTACAGGTGAGCGATACAGGGCCATCATGGCCCTCTTGTTTAAATTACAGTCTTGTTTTTTACCACTGCTTCTAGAAGTTCATGATGATGTACATGTATGTCTCCATTTCAGACAGCAGAAATTTCTCTCAATATACAAGCAGAAGCAAGAATAAACTGCCTAGAATATTACAATGTAAGTTGATTGCTTTAATTACTTTCATAATTTAGTAATAGCAGCTTGTTCAGGAATGAAAAAGATTAATCACTCTCAGTGAAAAGTTAGGCTACTTACATGTTAGTTACTGCTATTTTAAAGAAAGTTCATAAGAAATGTTTAGTAAAGCAATCTAAGAATATTACAATAAATAAGGAGTTGATCTAAATAGTCATTGATCAGTGTCTGATATTTTGTATTAATTTTTAAACTATTGTGAAATCTTAACTTTGTGCAGGGAAGCATACAAATATTTTCATAAATTAATGCCACTTGCAGGACGAGACAGTATGCTTTGCTGGGGAAGGAGGCAATGTTTATTTCCACCATATCCCTTCCAACAAACCACTTCATTCTTGCAAAACAGAAACTACCAGGTTAGTTATGTTTATATTAGATTGTCTGTATCTGTAAAGAAAAAGTCCTGTTATTTTGAAAGCCTTGGTGTTTTTGTCTGTGCCTGAGAGGTGCCAAAACTTTAGCATTTATCAAAACTCAAAAACCATCAAAAATAGTCACGTGAAACTTTGTAAACATATTACCAGCAGTGTTTTTTTCCACTCTTAAGGGAATGGTATCTTTGTGGTTGTTTTAACAAAAGAGGGGAAAAATACAGATACACAATGTTTATAAAAATGATTAAAATATTGCTCAACTCTTTTTCAAACCTTGTATTCACAAAACTATGGGCGTATTCATGAATGGTACAAAATTGCAACAATTGCTTAAAGGTTAAAAGGTGAATGCTTCTCAAAGAATAGACATGTATACACGTATATTTAAAAAGGATTTTTTTACCTGGGCAGGGGATAAATAAATACTTTTTCAGGACGGGAATGGGGCTGATTTTCGGCTAAAAAAACACTGATGTTCATGAGTAAAACATTGCAATTCACTTGTTTCAACACACCTATTGACATATGCATGACTGTCACTTTATTACTACAATTTCTTAATCTTTAGAGCTCAATGCATATTTTAACCTGGGTAGGGGGAAATTATATGCTTATTTTCAGGAGGGAAATTGGGCCGAATTTCGGCCCTACTAAACAGTGAAAATAGATTTGTGTATTAAGGACCATAACTCCTGATAGTTTTTTTTTACATGACCCTGGTCGTCTCAACCATTGTTAATTGTAGAGTTATGACCCTTGACTGAAATAAACAGCAGATTAATTATAATCGTTACTTTAAAGCAATAATTGCATTAAGCAATAGAAGTAGATATCCAAGTTCTTGCATTAAGGTGACCCGTTGAGCGTTTTGGTTTCACCTTGCTGTGCCTTTGTTATATTGGTAAGGGAGATAATCTTCCTCAATGTTCGTGTTGCTTACTATATATTCATTTTGATATAATATATACTTATAAAGATAGTTTAACGCTTCAGTTGTATGAAACGTTTAAATTTATTTTAATGATAAAATCATATTGAGCAACTAGTTAAGATGCCCATTGAACTCAATTGTAAATTAATAGGTATTTGCCCTCACCCTTGAAGTGGTGGGTTTGAGCTGCATCTGATGGGCAGTCAAAGAAAACCCATACTGATTTCTGCCCAGGAAACTTGGGATATTGATAATACATGTAGCATACAGCTGATAATCCAGTTCAACATCTAGGACTATTGGTTAAATAATTTAGAATGTGTTGCTGAAATAAAAATAAAAATTTCAAACATTTAAGAGAACACATGTACCTTTCTCTACCAGGATCAAAGGCTTGTGTATCAAGAGAGGGGTAGAGGGAGTGTCAGAAGACCCAGTCTTGTGTGTTGCCAGTAGTGATGGGGACCTGAAACTGTACACTATCACAGAATCAAAGGTAAGCATACCAAATGCCTGTCAGACTACCTTATACTTTGTATGCATATGAGCATTTAAGAGTTGCATTTGTGACTGTTCAGAATTTTTGGCTCAAAAAGGCAATACTTGTCTGCTTTATACAAAACAACATACAATTTCTTTTAAACATATTAACAATCCTAAAAGGTAAACAGTAAACCATGTACCTCTTGCAAGTTCTCAGGATCATATTAGGTATAATGTGTATGCAAACTAGACCAACACTTGTAAATAATCATTAGCTCCACTGGCCGAAGGCCATGGAGCTTATGTCGTCACAGATTGTCCGTCGTGAGTTCGTGCGTGCGTGCGTAAACTTTTACTTTAAACGACATCTCCTCTGAAACTGATAAGCGGATTTTGACAAAACTTCACAGGAATGTTCCTTTGGTGGTCCTTTACCAAAATTGCTCAAATGGTTCCGGTCCATTGCACAATATGGCCGCCAGAGCTAAAAATAGCAAAATCTTTAAACGACATCTCCTCTGAAACGGTTCGGCAGATTTTGATGAAACTTGACAGTAATGTTCCTTGGGTGGTCCTTTATTAAAATTGCTCAAATGGTTCTGGTCCATTGCACAATATGGCCGCCACAGCTAAAAATAGCAAAATCTTTAAACGACATCTCCTCTGAAACAGATAGGCAGATTTTGATGAAACTTGACAGAATTGTTCCTTGGGTGGTCCTTAACCAAAATTGCTCAAATGGTTCCGGTCCGCTGCACAACATGGCTGCCAGGGCAAAAAAATAGAAAAACCTTTAAAGAACATTTTCTCAGAAACCGATGATCAGATTTTGATGAAACTTAACAGAAATGTTCCTTGGATGGTCCTTTAACAAATTTGCTTCAATGGTTTCGGTCCACTGCACAAGATGGCCCCCAGAGGTAAAAATAGAAAAACCTTTAAACGACTTCTCCTCAGAAACCAATGATCGTATTGCAATGAAACTTGACAGAAATGTTACTTGGGTAGTCCTTAACCAAAATAGCCCAAACAGTTCTGGTCTGCTGCACAACATGGGCACCAGAGCTAAGAATAGAAAAAAACGTTAAACTACATCTTCTCAGAAACCGATTATCAGATTTTGATGAAACTTTACATAAATGTTCATCGGGATGCCCTTTAACCAAAATTGCCCAAATGGTTCCGGTCCGCTGCACAACATGGCTGCGAGAGTTAAAAATAGAAAAACCTTTAAGGACTTCTCGTCCGCAGTCTTCACGAAAAACATTTTAACCTACTAGCCAGTTGGACTAGCGTAATGGCATATTTTACTAGTCCGAATGACAATCTAGTAGTCCGACTATTTTGCCACATTATAAAACTGTATGCTTGAGGTAAATACCTATTTCAATTGAGCAGCTTGCAGTTTGAGTAAACATTTCTTTATTATGATGCTCATGCAGTGATAGGGAGTGACATCCTTCTGTTGGGAATAGTGCTCCTTGTTTTTCAGAACCTATGGGTACTATGTAAAAACAAAAGGCATCTTGCTTGAATAGACTGTAATAATATCAACATGGTTAGAAAAGAAATGCCATGCTTTAATAGCTTTGATTACATTTTACTACTGAATTACCTCCCTTTAATAGAAAAAAAAATAATGTCTTAATTTTTCACGTATAGCATCTTTAAATAATTTTTAAACAATAATAATTTATGAGTAAACATATAAGCATAAAGTTCTCACAAAAAGATCAATTTAAAAACCTTACATTTATACATAGGAAAGTATATATACTTACATTTATACATAGGAAAGTATATATAGACTGAACATTAATTTTCGTTTAAGTGACATTCTGAAAGTTTATGAAACAGCTATTTTTAGTAACTTAAATGGCCGAAAAGTGTAAGTGAAACACCAAGTTGATTCTATCTCGTCAGTTCTTGTTCAGGTTAGATATTTGCTTCATAATCTATTCAGATTAAATGTAAACCGATGATCAGATTTTGATGAAACTTGACAGAAATGTTCCTTGGGTGGTCATTAACCAAAATTTGTTAAATGGTTCCAGTCCACTGCACACCATGGCTGCCAGAGCTAAAAAATAAAAAAAACTTTATACGACTTGTCGTCGAAACCGATGACCTTTTTTCGATAAAACTTGACAGAAATGTTTGTTTGGTGCTCCTTTACTCAAATTGCCCAAATCATTTCGGTCCACTGCACAACATGGCAGCCAGAGCTATTAAAGTAAAAAAAAAAATTAAATAACTTCTCCTCAAAAATTGATGATTGTATTTCTATGAAACTTGACAAAAATGTTCGTTAGGTGGTCTTTGCTTGAACCTTTTGGCCAGTGGAGCACAGGCACTGATGTGCCTCTTGTTTTCTGTTTGGCTGCATCCATTTTGCTTCAAACAACAGTAAAGTGTTACCACTACATGCTGTAAAGTGTTGCTGGCATAGTCATTTGCTACATATTGATGACACACAGAGAGATTCCTATGTGCAAACTGCCCCTTTTCAACCAAAAATATGGTTTATCCACCTCATAGAAACAACACTTGGTTTTTAATTTCAGAAGGTTGCCAGATAGAATTTTTATGCCCCCGAAGGTGGGCATATTAAAATCGCACCGTCCGGCTCTGTAACTTTCCCTTGTATGGACTGATTTTAAAATGTCTTGGCATGTGTTCCACATACCAAGACGACATGTGGCGTGCAAGACTCGTGTCCCTACCTGAAAGGTCAAGGTCACACTTAGTGTTTATTCACAATGGAGTGCTGCATATAAGGACATAGAGTATAGGTTGTCGTGTCCCGGCCGTAACTTTCTCTTGTATAAACAAATTTTAAAATAACTTGCCACATGTGTTCCACATACCAAGACGACGTGTCGCGTGCAAGACCCATGTCCCTACCTCAAAGGTCAAGGTCACACTTAGTGTTTATTTACAATGGAGTGCTGCATATAAGGACATAGAGTATAGGTTGTCGTGTCTGGGCTGTAACTTTCCCTTGTATGGACAGATTTTAAAAAAACTTGCCACATGTGTTCCACATACCAAGACGACGTGTCGCGTGCAAGACCAGTGTCCCTACCTCAAAGGTCAAGGTCACACTTGGTGTTTATTCACAATGAAGTGCTGCATATAAGGACATAGAGTATAGGTTGTCGTGTCCGGGCTGTAACTTTCTCTTGTATCGACAAATTTTAAAATAACTTGCCACATGTGTTCCACACACCAAGACGATGTGTAGTGTGCAAGAACCGTGTCCCTACCTCAAAGGTCAAGGTCACACTTAGTGTTTATTCACAATGGAGTGCTGCATATAAGGACATAGAGTATAGGTTGTCGTGTCCTGGCCGTAACTTTCTCTTGTATGGACAAATTTTAAAATAACTTGCCACATGTGTTCCACATACCAAGACGACGTGTCGCGTGCAAGACCCGTGTCCCTACCTCAAAGGTCAAGGTCACACTTAGTGTTTATTTACAATGGAGTGCTGCATATAAGGACATAGAGTATAGGTTGTCGTGTCCGGGCTGTAACTTTCCCTTGTATGGACAGATTTTAAAATAACTTGCCAAATGTGTTCCACATACCAAGACGACGTGTCGCGTGCAAAACCCGTGTCCCTGCCTCAAAGGTCAAGGTCACACTTAGTGTTTATTCACAATGGAGTGCTGCATATAAGGACATAGAGTATAGGTTGTTGTGTCCGGGCTGTAACTTTCCCTTGTATGGACAGATTTTAAAATAACTTGCTACATGTGTTCCACATACGAAGACGACGTGTCGTGTGCATGACCCATGTCCCTCCCTCTAAGGTGAAAGATACAAGTGTTTATTCACAAGGGAATTCTGAATATAAGGACATAACAGTGTAGGTTGTCAAGTATGAGTGGTATTTTTTTATGTTCAGAGGCAATTTAAAATAACTTGCCATATATGTATTTGACACGTAAAGGCAAGATCAACTTTTCATGTACTGACCTTGTTCGTAGGTCAATGTCACATTCGGGGGCATTCGTCACATACTGTGACAGCTCTTGTTTTCATTTAAAAGTAATTACCACTGTGAAAGCATTATTTTAATGCAGTTAAAATATTTAAACAAAATCATTCATGTTGATAAAAATTATTTTCGATTTTGTGAGGAACTACATAACTCTCACATTGCCCTTAAGAAATTAGATTGGTGTTCAAACTTTGTTTCCTCCTTTGTTTCAGGAAGCTCTAACTACCAAACTGTTAGCGGAGAAAAATACTGGTTTCAGGATAACTTGTATGGCCGTTTTTGTAGAGAAAGCCACACCTAAGAAGGAAAACGCTGTGAAGAAGACGGAGAAAAGTTCAAAGAAAAAGAATAAAGCAGAAGGGCTGAAAAGAAAGTCACAAAGTGAGAAGGATAATGATGAAAACACTACAGAAACGGTTGAAGCACAAGGGAAAGCAAAGAAAAAAAAGAAAACAGAGCAGCTTCAATCACAAAGTTCAACAGATGACGGTGAAAGTGACAGTAGTGAAAGTGAGCCAGAGACAGTTGTTAAAGCGAATAAAAGAAAATCAAACTCTGTTGAAATGATAGAAAAAAAGAAAAAGAAGGTTGAGACAAAGTTGAAAAAACAGATCGGGAAAGGAAAGCCGAAGATACAGGCTGGGAAAGGAAAGCAGACTGAAGTTAGAAATGGTACTGGTTTGAATAGATATAGAATAATTTTGAAATTGTCTGAAATTCGAAAAAGAGTAACTCAATCTTGTTCAAAATAATCAAATTAAATTTAGTAAACATGTTGCCAGAGATGATTCTAACATGTATAGCAAAGTCCATAACTCTGGAGAGAAATGCCCATTTCTTTACTGAAACACAAAAACTAGAGAATCAAGTTAATACAGAGATTTAAATTGACACTAGCCTAATAACAAAACATCTCCGAAAATAAATTGGGTGAACTTTGCAATGATTTAAATAGAGTTTGACTTGTACATTACCAGTATATTTTCTTTTTTTGTAATTTATTATTTTTTTGGTTAAAACAAAGTTGTTGTAAAGTTGTTTTTCCTTAAAGGTAGCTGTATACATCTAACTTATGATCTAAGTAACTGTAAATGTTTCCTGTCACCAAAATAATTCCTTCCTTTATTTATTTCAGAGCGATTGTCACTGAAGATGTCGGGTAAAAAGGGAAAACAGAAGAAAAGGAACTAAAATATTCTGACAGAATTGGCCATGTTAATTGATAAATAATAAATTTTAATTTTAACTCATACCATGTTGTTACTGCATTGCCTGTAAGTTGATATTCCGAATCGAAATTAGGTTCAACATTTATTAAAGCTACATGGATTTTATAATCTATCGGTTTTAGGTACTCACTTGATATTAATTGATCCCAGTTGGTTAATAACAGTAAACTTGATATGTTCACATTAATCCTTTTTAATTTGTGATTTAAAAAAATGTAACATTATCGGACTGCTTGGACCAACAGTTGTACACTACAGTTGGATATAAAAAATTGTTTTAAAATTGAAACTGAAGATACATTTTAAAATGGCAGTATTGCACTGTTTATTTTAATGTCAACCTATCTATCTTACTTAGGCAATTATCAAATTGATAAACATTATGGTAAGAACAGTTATATAAACATAATTGTTAAGTTTTATTATGTCAACCACCATATATGGGGAGACATTGTTTCTGCTCAAGTTGTCTATCCATCACAAATCATGTCCGCTCCATAATTCTTGTAGGATTTTGAAATAACTGCCACAAATTGTCACCATATTGAGACAATGTGTAGAGCACATGTTACAACCAGCTTGAGTCAAAGACGCACATAGAGATCAAAGGTCATATGAATTTAATATGACTTATTCGTGTCCGCTCCATATTTCCTGAACCCTTTGAAGGGCTTGGAAATTACTTACAAATGTTCTCCATATTGAGACTATGTGCAGAGCGCATGTAACAACCATTTTGGTTCAAGGTCACCGGTCATATGACTACAATTCATGTCTGATCCATATCACTTGCACCCATTGAAGGATTTTAAAATAACTCGCCACAAACGTTTACCATCTTAAGACGATGTTTAGAGTACATGTTACAACCAGCTAGGCTCAAGGTCACACACAGAGAACAAAGGCGAGTTGAATTTAATATGACTTTTATTCAGGTCTGCTCCATATTTCCTGAACCCCATGAAGGACTTAAATTACTTAACACAAATGTTCATCATATCGAGACATTTGCAGAGAGGAAGACGTCAGTGTAGTTAATGATTTCTTTTAATTCTGAATTATAATTATCTTAAATTATCATGGCAGACACACTATTGTAATTAATTAACATTACTAAAACCCTTAACACCAGGTGCCATTTATTTGTCCTGCAAAACTAGATGCTGGCTAACGTTATTGTAATTAAACACTGAATCTTGTCAAGTCTTACTTCAAAGACAAACTGCCTTTCCTAGTGTTTTCCTTGACTGCAAAGTAGTAACACAGTTATTACTTGCTTTAACTTGTAAAACAGTGGATGAAATGAGCACAAGCCTACAAGCCCAGCACTCCAGTAAATTTGCTAGTGTTATCACAATAAATCAAGATTATTTACCAATACACATTGTTGGTGATCATAGGTTAAATAGTAAGTAATTAGCGAGGTCAAGAGATGACGAGACAAATTTGTTTCAAATTTGACAACACAAGGCCATAACTCTGGAATGGCAGGTTGTTCTGCTCTTTATCTGTATGGTTAGAGAGAACATAACTTGACCTTAAAAGTAGTTACCCAGCTTGGTGATCATAGGCTTAAACAGCTTTGAGAGCAGACATTTATAATGGTCTTCAGATAAATTAAGGGCAATACCTCAAGAGAAACTAATGTGGTAATATCAAACTTTCCAAGATATGATACCAATTAACATTGATGTCCTTGACTGCTACTGCAGTTTGTATTGGACGTCAAGAGTGCCGCAGAGCGAACATCTGGGCTGTTTCTCGACCAAGTGAATAACGCTTCAATTATTTCAGCCATAGTAATAGGCCTTGCTATACATGTACAAATTGTCTCTGTAAATGTGTACAAGGTTTCATTTAATTATTGGAAAGGTTCTTAAGTTTTGGCCAAGGTTAATGTTTTTGCACTATGGAGACACAAAGGCAATCTTTATATACCCAGAACTTGTTTTTTAAGAACACACAAGCTTATGTGACAATTTATTTATCAAAATATGCTATAATATTATTCAATAACCAATACACAACAGCTATAACAGGATATTTCCAGCATAAATCCTAAACATGTCATCAAAATGCATCAAAGAAAACATTTCTAGAATAAATTTAAATTACAATGTTCAACAGTAACTGGGGGTAATCATTTTAAATATTCATTGGCATTGCTTAAATTTTAAAAACCACATGTTATGAGGAAATACCACTTTGTTCTTGAGTCTTATCCATCTCTTAAATATCAGAAATGATCAAACACCTCTTTGTAATGTTTAGACAAATGTACCAAGTTCAGTTACTTTTTACTGCTAGTACATGGTAATGATATTATATACACAATGATATATATCCAAATGTAGATCTCACAATGCTAGTATTGTTTTATAATTGATGAACATTAACAAAAAGGCTATTACTGGCTCATCATCTTGTAGCCACTTTTCATTACCATCAGCAAACTGAAAAGAAAATTGAGACATGAAATTAAATACCGGAGATTAAAAATAAATAATAGGTTACTGTAAGAGTTATAAATGAGATAGGACAAAATTAAACATGAATTCAAAAACAGATTCCTATGTCAGTCATTTGATGAGGGCCCCTTCAATAATTATTAACTATGTTCCACATTGCCCCACCAATGATATAACTTTGGTTTTGAAAAACAGACAAATTACCAATCAAAATATGATGCCGAATAGAACCTATACCGAAAAGTTTAAAATAAGGCTGCATAGTACCTTTAAAATGTAGTTGACGTCATTGTTGAGAGGCAATCATAGCTATTTTTACATAAGTTTGAAAGTATTTGACATTTTAATTACATTTTGTATACCTCAACACTTACAGGACTCGTATGAGCTTAATTCAAACATTTTTTATGTATATATATTACCATACCTTAGTGCAGCAATAAGTCCTGCTGGCATGAACTTTCCGGAGTTAAAAAATCTGTACCCCATCATGCACATCAAGGTACCACTGTTGGCTGTGTGGAAATAACTATTAACTTTAATAATAATGACAGCAAATAACATTTAAAATAAACTTAATTGTCAACAGAGACCTTTTAATACAACTAGCATAATTAACTGTGTTTTCTTAGTGGTATCAAAATCCCAATTATTTATCAATAAATTTGAATTCAGATTCAATCCATGCAGGTTAGATACATGTAACTGATACAAAGCCACTTTAAAGCAAACCAAACCAGCTTCAAATTGAAGAGCTTTCTTAATTGAACTTAAAAGCGAAATTATTGTTCAAATAAAATGAAAAGGATACCATGGGTAGGAGTTGAAAGCTTTTAATTGTATTAATGAGTAGGGCATGGCTTACCACACCAGCTTAATAAATAAAAACATTTACCCAGGGATACTTTGACATCAGCTGGGTTCTGTGTTGTTTGGTACGCTCCAACAGCGGCTATCGATCCAAAAGCCAAACCAGCTGCCAGGGACGGTAAACTTGCTAAAAAAATTAAATTTCATTAAATTCCAGTTAAATATTTTTTATCCAAGACCAGAGTTACTTTTGACCTAGTCCAAATAATTGTACGTTGGCGGATTTTTTTTTTGATTTTTGATATGGCAAATCCTTCACGTACAAATTGTTTAGTATCAAATGAGGGTAGTTGTTCCGATCAGGTTTCCGGGTTAAAGCATATAGCGTCTATAAAATATCATAAAAACAAGAAATATTACCAGATAATGTTATTTTATATTAGTTCCGTACACAAAAAATAAATATCCAACTTATAATTAGAGTTTGACGGCTTTTCTTCATTTCATTCTGTCAAAACATAACGATATATACATGAAGGGCACCTGTAAGGCTTCAGGGCACAGTTTTAAATCGCTCGGAACATTTCGGCCATGGCCGAGTTGTTACGATTGTATAACGAGGTCTATCTTGAAGCTTTGTCGGAGGAGGCTGAGTTATTACGATTGTATCGAGTTGTTCCCCTTCGCATAATTGTTTTCTGTGTCAGTCAATTTTCTTTTGATTGGAAAGGTAAACAACTTGTTTTAATGCATTAAATGCTTGTTAAGTGCAAAATAGCATTTCACTTACATGGTAAAGTATGAATATAACTCTTTATGATCAATTTCAACCATAAAATACTTCACTTAAAACAATTTCAATATTTTTAAAACACCCCCTGGTTTTTTTCACATTCCCGTTTAGACGTTAGGGATTGGAAGAAACCCGTATAACACGTCTAATATTTTAGACTACTTTTGACCGAGTGGCAATAGCCAAGGGGTTAGTGTATCAATCCGTGACTACAGGATTTGTCAACAGGTAAATAAATGGTACTGGTTATCTGAAAGCTGTATACATTTAAGCTATGAGAACTCTATAGAGCTTATGTATTTTGTTGAATGCTTGCAACATAGAATAGTCATTTCCTTTACTGGCTTTAGCTTTCAGATTTTCATCATGATTTTTTTTCTTGAGTAGACAAATAGTATTTGGTGTATTGGGGCGACTTATAACTAGTCAGGTGAACAGTTCCAAGTACGAAAAACAAATTCATACACGTGTCTAGTATTTTTTTAAATGTTACCAGCCTTAGCAGTGTCGTATCCCATGTATCCGAGTACTATGTAACTTCGATTTTTTTCTGAAGAAAAAATCAGATAAAAGAAGTGCGAGTATAATGTTATGCCTAACCTGACTTAACGTAGCCGATTACACCACCTGCAGCAACTGTCATTGCATAACCGAACCCAATAAAGTCTGCAGGCATGTTGAAAACTTGTTATCTTGTCAAACAAAATCACTTCCGGGGTGTTAAAATATTATGAGCTGTAAAATTTGGTCATTGGCTACACACAACTAAGTATTTTGAAACTCCTATGGAGTGATCTGCCCTTACTGGTACAATTGAATGTTGGGTTTTATGCGTTACCTGGCTGCTTCAATTTCAACTGTCTTCTGGGGTCGTGTGGTACATCTGTGACACCCTTGTTACTTTACTACTCAGGAATATGAGAAGGATACCCAAAAAATTCAAGGACTCGCATACATGCCACATTTCTGAGAGGCTTCCCAGGGGATTTTGGTCTGAATTCCAGGGGATTTTGATATTACACTAGGGGATATTTACGCGTCGAAAACTTGCGCAATATCTGCATTTATAATATAAGAATGAATACAGAAATACACTCAAATTACAATAATTTTTGGACTTAGTCATCATGGTCCTTCATGGAATTTCACACTCATTATGAAATGATATGTCTCATAATATTATTAAGCAAGTTTTGAAAAAAAAAAACATTTTTTTTTTTTTTTTTTTTAATGCCATAGGATATGGATCCCTCGACGGGGGACCAGGGAATAGGTCGAAATTCCGTGGGATTTTTCCCCCCACCGGGGGATATGACATGTATGGACTCGCTCACATAATTTATGTTGGAAACAATTGTTTAAACTTCTAGCAAGTTGAGTTACTTAACTTACTCTTATGGACAAATGCTTTTGCTGTTGTCAGAGTCGACTTAATTTATTGCTTACACAGACATATTCTTAGCTAGTGATCCAACTTTTGTAATTTGGAATGTCATGAATTTTCAATATCGGATTATGTCTAAAACTACCACAAATATTACTTAGACAAAAACATATGGTAAGGGTTACATATTATCCAAAATCAAGTAGGATAGGTACCAGTAGGCATTTTTTATACTATTTTTTTATTTGACTTTATGCAAGAAGTTTATTGCTGACATTGGGGAATGGCGTTAAATTACATCAGATTAAAAAAATGCTTATTTAAACAAAAATACATTTATTTTTTGGGCTTACAGGCTATAAAAAAGGTATAGTATGCACCTATTTCGTAGGTAGTGTCCAGTGACCTTAACCAGGAGTATTTTTAAGGCCTTACATAAAGTGCCATGTTTTATAGTAGCATTGCCATTCACCTGATGGAATTAAGTTCACTAGCGAGCACCTTTTATCCTCATCTCCTCTTGACCAGATACCCAGTAAATGGCAATTACAGTAACTCTGCTAATAACTGTTTATCCGATAATAATCCGGAGTCAAGCATTTAACAATAAAATATGATTTACTTTTTATTTACATCAAATTTTCACAGATATAACAATAATACAAAAACTTAACATTGACACAGGAAGTTCAAAAACATTTACATTTTCTTCTAACTTGTAAGAAAGGATTCAAGTTTTGTAAAAAATAGAAAAAAGATCAATAACTCTCAATATTATGCAACATACCATTACATGTGAACGGAGACAAGAAGAAATAGAGCTTATAGTTAATCTATGACACACTCGGGAATTAGTTTGCTGTGACTGCAAATGCATGTAGAAAGGCCCTGGTTTGAAATGTTTAGTAGTACAAGATTCTTTCAAAGATATTTGCAGTTGATTTCATGTAAAACATATACGCCACATTTACTGCAATTTGCAAATAATTTACTGATGTTTTCATATATTTATACTTTATGCCTCATGGGTCTACAACCTTCTAGTTTGTTAAAAATAAAACCATTTATTCCATCCTGACTGATTTTGACTGTATTTATAGTGTGTGCGATTCATCGTACTTTTCGTTATTATGTTCCATAAATTTTCGGAGTTGGGATAACAACTAAAATTAAAAGCTCGTTGTGACGTTAACTTCAGTACTCAAAATGTGTAAAAGCCAATGTATATCTCAAGGTCTAAAATCGAACAAGGCGTCCCATATCTGACATACATGTTATGCTAAAAAGTAAGGAGCAAACCCATTTTTTCTTGTTGTGGCCCATGTCATTAGGGTAATAGCTACAGGGTTCTGCAGAAGCGGGACAGGGTGACTAAAGAGGGCACATTCTATCTGACTTTGAAAAACTTGGAACATTAAGAACTATACAGAATTTTTTAGAAATGTGTTTAACTGAAGTAATATTAAGTTTCAACTGCCAACTATGTCATGTTTGCATGTATTTATAATCATACTGTAAGTTTAAGTAAAACAAAATAATTATTAATATTAGACAGTCTTAATCATTTATTTGTATGAAGGCTGTAAGGTGCCGATGCTGGTCTCTATGATGGCAGAAGGGTGAAACTAAAAAAGGACAGGGTGCAGCATCCTTCCATATCTCTTCAGTTAAACCCTTCTGTCATGGAGATTTATTCTACAGTCAGTACACAATTAAACATTCAACAAGGATTATGTTAAACAAAACCAAACAATAACAATCAAATAATCAAACAAACTAAATAAAAGTTTTAGAAACACTGTCAGTTGGAGCAAAATTACAAGGCTTTTGTATGGTCTTAAAAAGTATCAGAATAATACAAGTACATGTAACAAATGGTTTTATCCCGAAGCAATCTTGATTTTTATGTCATGCATTCAAAACTCTTGAAAATATGCAAAAATGTATCATGTTTCAAAGAGTTTTCTTAGGTTGAAAGAAGCAGGCAATAAAAGACATGCAGTTGCATGCTGTTGTCCCTGTTTATTTCTTCATTTAGCCTACTGTAATCTGGGCAAGATTGAAACAACAACCTCAGGCAACAATCTCTTTCTTATGATATCAGCACAGTGTAACTTCCTTTTCTAAGAAGAATTAATTAATTTTCTACAGTAGATATGATTTCACTTGTGACTATTTCTGCCTTAAGATGGCACAGATGTTTCCTGAGTTATCGCTGTTTGTTCCTCAAGATGATATGGGTTTTTCCCAAAGTTCCCACTGTTTCTTTCTTAAAATGACATGGGTTTTACAGTTAATGTCACAGTTTCTTTGTCTAAATGTCATTGATTTTTTCTTAAAACAGCCAATCATGATCAGGTCCCGGGTAGATGTCCATGTCATCATAATCGTATACATCATTGTCCCAAAAGTCTGAATACATGTCATCCTCATCATAAGAAACGTCTTCATCATAATCATCATCATCTGGGGGGTAAATCACTGAGCTATATGACACTTGGGACCGCATTGTTTTGTATTTACAGTGTGGGCAGTCAATATGACAGCTTATTAGTTCATTTGGAATCTTTGCAGGAATAACTGAGCAGTTTGCAATAGGACGGGGCAAAGGTTCCAACTCTTGCACAGCTTTAGTTGGAAAATCAATTGAGGTGGCTTTGTTGATCGGGGTTTTACCACTTTTTCCACCAAACATAAACAGCCTGTTCTTGTATGTGCCACAGGAAAAGTCAGTCCTTGGTTCTTCAGTATTTACTGAAATGATCTTTTCCTTGCCTGCGGTCCACTTGCGTGTGTGCAGATCAAACTTACGAAACCTATGGGCCCCAGACTTTGTCACATACACTTCATTCTTTACAGAAAACATGATTGGTTCATGCACGGCACCTTTAGAAAACTCGGGAACTTTCAAAGGACCTTTCGTAATGTCCTTCACGAAAAACCTCACAGTTTTGTTTCGTTTGATTCCTGATGGACCACATTTATAACACATCACACAAATGTAGCGATCTTCAGCAACACACACCTGTATCTCAGTTCTGATATTTCTTGCACACAGAAGCTCTATCGTGGAGCAATGTGTCATATCGCTGCTTATTCGAAACATGTACACATTGTGCTGGGTTGTTTTGTTTGGGTCTGAAGAATATGGCCTAGCCGAGGCAACCATGTATTGCCCTTCATTCAAAATCACTATGGCATGAATAACTATGTCATCAACAGGTGACGGTAGCTTTATGTTTATTGTTGACCAAGCTTTTCCAGCGATGTCATACTTCTGAACACTAGCAGTCTTGTCCTCAACAGGAATACCAGTCATGGTGGCATCAAATGCATACAGAGAACAGGTTGCTTCATGGAAGGCCACAACAGGCAATCTCATAGTAGTGGGCAGAGGAGCTAGCTCTACATAGCGATTTTCTTCAACCACATATCCCCAGATGTTGTTCAATGTCTGAACATCAGCCATGGGCAGAAATGGCACGGCATAAAAAGCATGAAACAATGGTCCCAAACCACAACCTCCAACGAGCAGCAATACATCTGACTTGCCATCAGCAGGTAACAAACCAGCCATGTGCTTCATTTTAACATTCAGCAGGTGAACTTTGCATTTGTCTGAAGATTTAACTAGCTCACAACTCTCAACTACAGTTTCCAGGAATTCCCGCCGCATTTTTTTCAAGTCCATCTCACAGAACATGGCTTCGAAATATTGTTCCCTGTTTTCTTTATCATGATCTATCCATCTAAGCACAAACTCAAAGAATTCCTTCTTTGAGACGTAACTAAGCGTTGGATCTTTCAGCATTTCAATAATAGATTCTGAGGTCAAACTCAAAGTGTCTGAATGCTCTAAGACTTCTGGCAAGTGTCCTCGAATGTATTCGTACACACGTATGTAAATGTCGAGATCATACAAGCTAGCCATTAGGCATAGATTAACACAGTTGTTGATAGTTATTTCAACATTCATGAGGTAGTTAGTGCACTCTGATTTCAGGTCATCAATCTGGAGATAGTCTGCGACCTCTAGTATCTCTTTGATTGAACAATACTGCAGAGTTATGGTCCCTGTGTAAAGGAAAGTGATGGCCGCTCTCACTGCTGAAAACTTCCCTACACTGATGTTTATTTGTCCTGAAAAAAAAATCAAAGTCAAAATGAATAACTGATGTGTTTTTTCAATGCTTGACTGGCTTGGTGTATTTGCAGTCGAAAGGGGGTTTATGTGGAATCCAATTTGCAAATTAAGGCTTCATTCTTTATTATGACAAAGGCAACTTTGCAGCAGAAAGTGTTTACAGATTTAAAAGTAAACACTGCTGCCCAATATTCACTGTGGTTTTACCTAGTTTTGAACCTATATAAACCATATTTACACTAGTCTTAAGTATTATTGTAAAAAATGTTCTGACTTGAGTTTTTCTAAGATTGGATAAACACTTTTAGATTTATGACCCTAATGAGAAGTTTAACAATAACTTTTGTCTTAATATTTCACCTAGTGACCTTTTTTGCCTTAGATGGGCCATATTCAAACTGTTGACTTTATGAATACAATTTTTTTCTTGATTCAACCTTATGACCTATTTTTTGACCCGAAATGATCAATATACACACTGGTCTGAAATATCATGTTCAAAAATATTCCTACTATGTTACTTGAAGACTGGACAAACATTGATGACCCATAGGCAAACTGGTCCCAAATAAAGTGCTAACAAATATTTTGATAAAGTTTCATAAAGATCAGATTTAAATTGTTGCATTAAGACACAAGATATATATATATATATAACAGTAATGCAAAAATTGTGAACAACTCTCAAACGTCCATAAGCGCCTCAGGTTTTTGTCAATCAATCCCCCGGAAATTTTCAACACCATTAGTGCTGTAGGCTCAATCTAGATATAATATATTAGACCATATTTTCCAGTTTGTTAACGCAAATTACAACAGAGGGTTTGAGGGGTTTAGTGGTATATGTCTCCACTTCTCACCCAAGAGGTTTTGAGTCTGATCCCCATCAAGGGTACTACGGTAACTCATAACTCTCAAAAGGAAACCAGTACATATTTCTTTCCAGGAAACAGACTTGAGAGATTCATATGAGCTTTAAACAGAAAACTGTCTTATATAAACTTATACATCTGAGCCTCTACCTTGCTGTTTCTCCTTGAGTCCGCTGTTGTAGAGAGCCTGAAAGTATGGACAGGAAACCAGCACACACCAGTGGGCCTTCATTTCCTGCAAGGTGAAAGGATACAACATCGCTATTAGCAACGCAATTTGATATAAGGGATTGTATTTGACTCTCATGGATGTTTAAAGATTTGGACTTCACAAGGCGCTACCCGAATTCAATCGAAATTATCAAATATCCATCAGAGTTGAATACAAACATCAGGATCAAAACAGAGAACTAATACTGGATTAAATCATTGAAAGACACCTTATTATATCATAAATTCATACTAATGTCACTTTGACATCGCACAATGATACTTATCATGTCATTAGCTAAGACAGCTGTATTGCACTTGATGGAATACGGAAGAATGTATTTTGTGATATGTAAAGCAGAAATTTATGCTGACTGGCTGCGTATATGATACATGTAATAATGATCATGTACTTAAAAATAGAAAATCAAGTGTGGTTTTTAAATGCTTAAGTGAAACCACCGAATTTCACCACCAATTCAGACAGACACTGAAAATATCCATGTGATCATCTTCAGCTTGAACCCCCCAGATTTGATGGTTTTTCAAGTTTACTGTTTGTAGAGCAGTTACAGAAATATAAATGCCAATTGAAACATCTCTTAAAATTCTTTCTCATTGCAACTAGAGCTGTCACAGGAGTGACGAATACCCCCAAGTGCCGCCTGGACACAGGAATGGCAAACCATTCCTTTGAAAAGAGGCCATATCTCCAAGGTTACTGCACACTGCATCTTCTTTGATCATGCATGTATTGTTTTATTTAAATCTATTGAGTAATTTAGAAGTTACACTGCTGACAAGAAAAACTAGCCTTTCATGAGTTATCGTCCGGAAACCGTTTTTCTACTTTTAGTAACAGTGACCTTGACCTTGGCCCAACCAGCCCCAATATCGAACTTGACCTGTATCTTCTGATGTTACACCTGTGTACCACAAATTGTTCAAATCTGTCTAGCCTTTCATGAGTTATCGTCCGGAAACCGTTTTTCTATTTTTAGTAACAGTGACCTTGACCTTGGCTCCACCAGCCCCAATATCGAACTTGACCTGTATCTTCTGATGTTACACCTGTGTACCAAAAATTGTTCAAATCTGTCTAGCCTTTCATGAGTTATCGTCCGGAAACCGTTTTTTCTATTTTTAGTAACAGTGACCTTGACCTTGGCCCCACCAGCCCCAATATCAAACTTGACCTGTATCTTCTGATGTTACACCTGTGTACCAAAAATTGTTCAAATCTGTCAAGCCTTTCATGAGTTATCGTCCGGAAAACGTTTTTCTATTTTTAGTAACAGTGACCTTGACCTTGGGCCCACCAGCCCCAATATCGAACTTGACCTGTATCTTCTGATGTTACACCTGTGTACCAAAAATTGTTCAAATCTGTCTAGCCTTTCATGAGTTATCGTCCGGAAACCGTTTTTTCTATTTTTAGTAACAGTGACCTTGACCTTGGCACCACCAGCCCCAATATCAAACTTAACCTGTATCTTCTGATGTTACACCTGTGTACCAAAAATTGTTCAAATCTGTCAAGCCTTTCATGAGTTATCGTCCGGAAAACGTTTTTCTATTTTTAGTAACAGTGACCTTGACCTTGGGCCCACCAGCCCCAATATCGAACTTGACCTGTATCTTCTGATGTTACACCTGTGTACCAAAAATTGTTCAAATCTGTCTAGCCTTTCATGAGTTATCGTCCGGAAACCATGAAAACCGACAGACCGACCGACCGACAGACCGACCGACAAGCTCACTCCTATATACCCCCTCAAACTTCGTTTGTGGGGGTATAAAAAGAAATAAAATAAAAATAAGATGAGAACATTCTGATGATAAGATCTTTGTGGTGCGAACACCAACACTTATTATACATGTATCTGTTTCTATCCATCGAAAAAGGGGTACAACTTAGTAATAACAAAGCAAGGGTACATGTACATGTAATTGGCCTTGCTAAACAAGCACATAATGTGTACTTAGTTCGATTTGAATATGAAATATCTTGAACCATTTCTGTGGTGGCTGTTTAAGCATCCTGAAGCTAAAGACAATGTTACCAAGGATATGAAAAAACCTTGTTTTTTGTACTAAACCACCCGAAGGCACCAGACAAGATAAAAACAGATGTCTAAAAAAACTGTGTAATGCACTTACAATGCCACAGAATGCTAATGTGACATCACAGAACTCTGACTGGGCAGTCATCTGGTCATATAGGTGTTGCTTCAGTTTGAGAGCATGGCTAGAGGCATTGCCCATTGTGCGAGGGTATGGTTCATCCATCTCCATCTTCCCTGAGAATGGACCCAGTCACTGAAATAAAATCAAATATACTTTGAACCAGACATCCCAAAAGACTTACAGCTTATACCGGACTGAAAGTCATGTTCCCTACGTTTATTTTTTGTCAAGAGAATTTGACCTTTACATGTTTTATTGATTAAACAGGTAAACTAATCGAACCAGCCTTCTTTTGAAATCAATTGGTACACATCATCCATCTGGGCCATAAGACAAGCTTTGGATGTATGCAAGTGTACATGTATTAGTAAGTGGGCATAAAATTTGTAATAATTATAATATTAAGTATAATGCTTTAAACATGTAATTATATAACAACAAAATTCAATAGATTCCCAATGAATTGTTTTTGCACAAATCATCAAGATTCCTTAGAGTAAATCCTTAAGCTTAAATGCAAAATTAAAGTTAATAATATGCGATCTACAGTACACTCAACGAGTAAGACCCACTTTCCATTTCTCTCCGTAGATTTTCGCTATCACGGCCAACACAATGAATTTATCGACTGTCCATGGAGTTTAAACTTAAGGCCTTGGAGGGTGATCAGTAGACCGAAGAATTATGAACGTTGCATGCCTCGGAGGGGTTAACTCCGCCAAACTCTGCGGACAATTGCAGGGTTCGAATTTAGACTCGCATACTCGCAAAATGCGAGCGACATTTGCAAATTGCGAGTGACTTTTCATTAAGCTCGCAAAATTCTGCGAGTGGCTTTTTCTAGACCACAAAATGTTAAAAGGACAGTAGAATAAATATGAACTTAATTCCGCTGCGTAGTCGAGTGTAAACACCCTATAAGTGGCATGTTTACACTACCAGTATAAAAAAGACAGTACGGAGTCACGCTCTAGTAAGTTTTCAAAAATAGAACAAATACGGAAAAGGCCGAGTTTTATCTCGAATCTTTCCGAGGCGTGCATAATACAAAGTGAATACAAATGACGTAATCACCTAGCTTAATTATTGGCTAAATTTAGCGCGTTCGCGCACTATATTGGTAAACCCCATCAACCTTTGATATATTTCCGCCGAACTGCCAAAGTGAATAGACTTCGTCGATCGATATATTTCATGGAGAGCATCCTCTCTAATTTAATTTTACTGTTTCTTTCATTTATTTTTAATTTATAATTTTATTGCTTTGAATACGTATAGACTTAATGAAATCTGTACCGTGCTTGCCGAATGGATATTACCCGATGACGAGGGTAAATATACAAAGTGAACAATGTCAAATTATTGGACAGCTTTGTAATCAAAAAGCGTCTCGCATCTGATGAGTCTTTCCGTACTCCCCAAAAAGAAAAAGCCATCAACAAGTTCTAGTAGTTGAGTTACTCAAGATTGATACGTTTTAATATTCATAATTTGTCTTAGGTGTAAATTTCTACTTAAATTAGACAATATTACAAGGGAATAAAGCAAATAATAAAATTGCAAGTTGATTTTTAATTTTGCGAGTTGCCTCAAAAAGCACTCGCAACATTTTGCGAGTGCTCCTCAAAGTTAAATTCGAACCCTGAATTGATAAGAATCTACGCTACAGTTATCTTTTTCATTAAAAATTTCAACCGATTATGACGGCTCCAGTAAATTGCTTTTATTCTTTTTCCTTTGCCTGTTTTGCATGAAGTTAGCTTACCACATGAATACAGTCGAATTTCACTATTTGCACATGGTTTTCACTAATGACTGAATAAATTGATAAACACATTCCACCTGAAAACGGCTAGGTTATTTATTACACATTTTGGTAAATTAGAGGGTCAAACTTGCGTTCAAAGTTCACAGCGCATGGTTGAAGTCCTTCTTGTCTCGTTTTCTGTGGAAAAATCCCAAAAACAACGTAGCTATTTTTAACCACCAATAATAAATAGTATATTCTACATTGTATTGATCACACGTGTGACGTCAGAGGTCATGGTTCAGAATAATGTAAAATGTTGGCTGTTTTATGATGCAATACAATTAGTGGCAATACATCAATGATTCAATGTTTATTATTAACAAGTCAAGACAATATTCAACTGACATTATGGACACAAATACAAATTAAACGCTGGTAAGAATCTTTTACGATTGACAATGTTCATATGCATAAAAACATATAACTTCTGAACAAGAATGATTTCTTGCTTATCTGATTAGACACAGAGTTCTGCGGCGGGGTCAAGAAATCGGACGATTTCTAATGCTATCGTTCCTAAAAACTCAGCGGTAAACCAGCCACTCAGGGGAATTTGAGTGAGAAAAAAAATAACCTCTGGAGGAAATTAGCAATCATCGACTTTAAGCCCTCGGAGTGAGCAACAAAAGTGGGTCCAACTCGTTGAGTGTTCTGTACTTTAAGCATTCTGTCAATTTCATCCCAGGTTGTTTTTGAAGGAAAATGGCTTTTGAAATATGCATTAATAGTATCTTAGTCTTAGGAGAAAACAATTCCTATCAATGTCCCAAGGTTGTAATTAAGTTTTGGTTGCAATGTCTCCCAGTAAAAGTAATGTTACCCAGTGATTTTTTAAAATAATTTTACTGCCTGTGCGTTGTTTTTCAACCTCCCGGTTCTTTCGTAGTGGCAAATTTCATTTTCGGTGCATTTTGTTTGAATATGCGTGAAGGTCAATCTTACTAGCATAAAAGTTATATTTTTCTTGTAGATGGGAATCTAACATTATCAGAACAGTAAAATTATTAGATTATCTCAATTATTTTAGGAACTATGCTCTATTGATAAGGTCCGTTTGGAATTGATGAATTTTTGCACATGTTTACCTTATATTTATTTATATATTATACTAATTTTCTTTCATGAAAAATTGTGGAATAATTTTTTAAATGACATGTATTCACTATCTTGACCGAAATAAATAAATAAAAAAAATATTAAAAATAAAAAAAAATATTTAAAAAAAAAATGTATTACTGTATCCATGCTATGTGAAGAACACCTGTGCCTGTGCCTTTTCCATTTGAATATATAAGTAAAAAAATGTGTTTTTTTAGATCTAGTCCACCTTAATGGCCAACAAAATGTATTTTTAAGATTTGATGACTACGGCAGACTTGAGACAGGGATACATAAGAAATGTAAACATAATTAAAAAAAATCCCTGAAAGCTCATTATATTGTAGATAGCTTCTCTATAAAGGGGGTTTAAAACCCTAAGCAAATTTTCAAAACAAAAACGGCGCTACAATGTATACGTATGTTCGAAGCTTGATTTAAAAAAAATAGTTATACCTCAGATATTTCGTTAAGGAGAGCAACAAATATTCACTTTTTCTTGGGTAAGTTACAGTTACAAACCGCCATTACTAGGTTGCTTTGATTAACTCGTGAATCGAGTTCAAGGTTACATAAAACTGATATTAAACCAGGTCATCTCATTAGCATAACTATTAGTTAAAGGGCGCAATGCATTATAGACTATTGAACACTGTCAACATCAACAAATACCAGCTCTGACAGATTGGCAACTTGTTTGCAGATGTATTTTTTTTTGCAAATCGTTGATAGTAGTAAAACAGAGATCAAGCTCCTGAAAGCTTGAACCATGCAGTAAATGTCTATTAAATGTTAAAAATTGTTTATTGAAGTTGTCGACTTTGAACTTGTCAGTAATGTGATTTAAATAAGAAAATAAGGCTGTACTGGTAAAGATTTTGAAAACTATAGTAAGTGGTTAGATAAAAAAAAGTAGCTTTACAATTAATCTCTGCAGCAATATATTATGAATGTCGTTATATTGAAAAATAGTTTACCGCACTTGAATGTATGATGCATATCCCAACAGCTGCCCCTGGTTTATTTGCATTGTTCTGATACTTGTCTCACTCAAATCTAAGGAAAGTATGACTTTGGGTTATATTTGGTGTGAACTAAATTAAGGCGTCAACTAATCAAAATGTTAAAACTATAGAGGTTACCCTTTCTATCCACTCTTGATCAAACATGGTAAGAATACTTTATTTCGTTCTATACTTATTTTTCTCGGATGAAAAAGGCCAAAAAGAATTTAAAAAACACACTACTTTTTTCTAAATGCCATATTGTCCAATTTTATTTAAACATGGTTTGACATCTGAGAGTTTGAAATAGGTGGTCGTATTTTATAATCAAAACTATTTCACGATGTCAATTTGTTTGACTTAAAAATAGATGTTTTCATTCTAGATGTCCATATTTTATGAAATTTGCATGGTCACTGTTGTAGGTGCAAACTACTGTTTATTGAACACTGAAAGTCATACGAACTTATATTTCAAACAGTTATATGTTTTCAGGTTCCTTTGCCGAATTAAAGAGAATGCCTCATGGGAGATGAGGATTTACTTAATTCCTTTACAAGGCATACATTCACACTCAATGCAAAACTGGGATTAGTCGTAAAAGATATCCTACCTTTTAGCGGCACTGTTTCCAAAAGTCGAAAAGAAAAACGATCAAAGTCAGGCACAACTGTAACATCTAACAAAGGCAATTGTCTCCTCCGCCACCATCCTGCAATTTGAAAGATTTATTATGTATTCATGACATTTTAAGAGAAAAAACTGCCAATTTTCACTGTTTGAAAACTTACGATCACGATACGGCTTTTGAAGTTGACAGTTTATGCAGAGAAAACGGTAAAATAGTCATAAAGGAAGTGCAATTTAGGAACGAAAATACTTTTAGAATATTGGTTGCAGGTAAACAAATACGTCTGCACAAATCTGATAAAAATATTATTTTGTCAATATGTTCAACTCCTTACTTCACCAAAACATGTCACCAGGAATGTGTGTTTTACCTAAAAAATGCCATCGGAAGACGGACATAAAAACTGTAGTGAACCCAGTTAAAACTATCTTTTTTAAATGGACCAGTAAATAGAAAATATCAAACATTTCTTTTCAGTATTTAATCATGTCAGGAGTATATGGGAATCATAAATGGATGATTAGATTAAAGAAAATACCCTGTTTCATAATATCTATGTGCTACTTGTTGGTATTTCCCACCCAAAACAAACACACAAATGAAGTTTGAAAGGGTATATTGGAGCTGGGAGTAAGATTATGTATTATTGGTCCCAGATTGGAGCACCCTGCGCTTGGCTGGTCGAACAGTCAGTCCATTGTAATTTTCCTTGTATGTATTTCAATTAAACCTCTTTTATGATATAACATAATGAGAGGAAGTGCGGTGTACAAGAACCATAACACTATTCTAATTACACAGTTATTGCCGTTTGTTTCTTTTCCTTACCTGGAGCATAACTTGAAAAATACTGGATGGAATTTATTCAAACATCATACAATGCAATGCTTTAGCTTATGTTGTTATGCACAGGACTTCATTTTTTTTCATGGTAGCGGTTCGAATCCAACTAGTAGCATTTGTTTTTGTTTTCCTTTTATTGCGATAGCGTACATTGTTTATAGAAGTTTTTTTTATTGTACTTTCATTAAACAGTAAATAAGTACTTTAATTTTAATGCTTTAGCCTATGTTGTTAAGTGCAGGATTACAAACGTGCCATAACTTCAGAGCTACTGATGGGATTGACATAAAACTGGGTATAAAGATAAAATTGATGAGAGGATGTACAATGCACAAGCACATAATCCTTCATGTATATTAAGGTATCACATACTTAATGAAAACCTCCACTTGAAACTTTTCAATTTTAATGTTCTAGCCTATGCTGTTTAGCACAGGACTACACATTCTTTGAAGGTTTCAAGGTAGCGGTTCAAATCAAACCAGAAGCAGTTTTTTCAGTAGCTAACATAATTTAACATAATAAAGGTCATCAATAATCACAGTTTATGTTCATGTAAGAACCAAGTAAAGTTTATGAGTACATGGAGTTCAAGCTAAGAAGGTTAGATTGCATTTTATGGACATCTGTACTGCTCTTTTAATTACTTCTTTTCAATAAAACTTTTGTCACTCAGCATAACTCGATAACTTACATTTAATGATTTCCAAGTAGGCGTGTCCACGGCACCAAAATTAAAAACTTTCATTTATTTTGTCAGCAATGGATCTTCTAAATTACTCAATGGATTTTCATTAAACAACACACATTGGTTAAGCGTGATAAGTGAAAATATAGTGTACAATAACCTCGGAGTTATGGCCTCTTCTCAAGGAAATTATTTGCCATTCCTGTGTCAAAGTGGCATTTGGAGGGTATTCGTCACCCCTGTGACAGCTTTAGTGTATTCTGATTGTTTTAGGCTTGGTTGGGTAAGGTTCAAGGGGTCTGTTACAAAACAAAAAATCATAGAAAACAGATTTTCACCCCGGCACACGTACTTGTGTAAGGAATATCATATTAAGTTAATACTTTGTATATAGAAACATTTCGTTTCAGTGGAATTTAGGTCAAATACACTGTTTCTGAAAATTGGGAAAACGGTTTACGCTGGATTACTTTTGTAAGAATTGACGTAAAAACTTATTATGTAAGAAGCATCTATAAATACTATTATAAAAAAATAATATAAAACTATATTTACAGATATATCACCGTTTCTATGGAAACTATTTAATCGCATCTTTTCCACTGGAGAATACCCTAGATCCTTTGGGGAGGGTATAATAGTACCTGATTTTAAAGGGGGGAAATGTAGACGAGCCAAATAATTTATTCTCAAATATTACCAAATAGACTAACAATGTGGAGTAGTATTAATAATAAAATTATTGAAAATCAATTTGGACTTCAAAAAGGAAAGTCTACGATTGATTGTGTGTATATTTTACATTCAATTATTGCAAAAACACTTTCTTCAAAGATGAAACTGTATTGTTGTTTCATTGACTATGAGAAGTGTTTTGATAAACTTACAAGATCTCATCTATTCTATAAGTTAATAACTGAAAAAATAAGCACCCTTTTCGTGAAGGCTATCGAGGCGATGTATAGTACCGTCAAGGCATGTGTACGATATAAAACAAACCTATCTCCCTTCTTTACTTCAAATATCGGCGTGAAACAGGGAGACCCCAGTTCAAGTTTGATGTTTTTATTCTTTGTTAACGATATATTATCAAATATTAATCATAATATAGAAGGAATTTGCACCATAAACGATGTTAGATTATATCTGCTTTTATTTGCCGATGACGCTGTTATTTATGCCTTATATAATTTGTTTATCGTTCATAATCAGCTAAACCTTAATATCAAGGAAAAAAATAATCTTTTTGACAGTCTCATTGGATCAATTCTTAATTATGGTTCAGAAATCATTGGATACCATCCAGCAAAAAACATTGAACCAATTCATAGCAAATTTATGAGAAATGTTTTAAACGTCAGGAAAAGTACGAATCTAAACGCGTTATATGGTGAATTAGGCAGGCACCCAATGATAACTGAACGAAAAATAAGAATGCTTAAGTATTGGATAAGACTATTAAAATCTAATAATACATCATTAATAAAAATACATATGAAATGTTAAAAAGTGAGTTGACAACAATAATACATACAATGGCATGAACTGGGCATATCAAATAAAGAAAATATTAGATGAAATCGGAATGTCAGAAATACGGTTAAATCAAGATATACAACCGATTTCGACCAAAATAATACGACAAAGAATGATTGACATTTATAAACAGTCATGAAATGCAAATATTAATGAATCAAACAGATTAGAAACATACCGCTGGTATAAAAATGAACTCAAGCAAGAAAAATATCTAGATATGATACACATAAATAAATATAGAATTGCCCTTACAAAATTTCGAATTTCCTCACATGACCTATTAATCGAATCAGGAAGGCATTATAACATCCCAAGAACAGATAGAATATGTATCTTTTGTAATATGAATGTCATCGAAAATGAATATTAATTCCTTTTAGTATGTCCAAAATAGCATAATCTACGAAAACAATTCTTTAAACCATACTTTTGCCATTGGCCAACAAAACATAAATCTATTACCCTTTTGCCCTCAGACAGCGGAAAAACTATGCACAGTGTTTGTAAATATTTATATCATGCATCTTTGTTACGATCGAGAACCTAATTATGTTAAGAATTTGATAATATGATATATAGTATACTTCTCTATTGACTATGTCTTTGCTCTTCACAATGATTTGTTTCATATGATTTATTTCATATGTTTTGCATTTTGGCTATGGATGATATGTCATTTAATGCTGAATAAATGTTATGTTAAAATATATGTATAGTTAACGTGTAATAAATTCTGTCCTGTTCTGTTCTGTTAAAATACGTAAGAAGAAGACCATATTTCAATTAATTGAGTAAGGAAGATAACAATACAACAATATCAAAATGCGAATTGTTGTCCTTTATTTCATTTAACGTATGTTAGCCATTGGTACCAATTATCGTGTCTATAATTCGTACTGACTAATGAACAAATATTAAAATAATCATATAATTTATCAAGTTCGTGTTACAAACACATTATGTTGATATGCACCTTGGCATTATTTTAGGGGTCGGAAAGACGAATGTCACTGCTACTTAAAATAGAAATATGGTTTCCACTCAAAAGCATAATGAAAAGTATGTTAAGAATTATAAAGGAACCTTATGTTAAGATTCACCCTGATATCACGTTTGGGCTAGTGGGTGTCAAGGTCGCTGTAGGCAAAAACAACTCACAACCTGTTTTGCGATAAAAACTTAAGTTAAAATTTATGGATACTGACGTTTGTTGTGCGGGGTCTAGGACCAAGGTCAAGGTCGCTGTAACTAAAAATAGAAAAGTAGTTGCTGCTTAGTAACTTTACTTTGCAATAGTAACTTTACTTTGCAGTTAACTTCGTACAACGTGATCGCATTTGGTATGAACAAGAGGAGAGTCATAGCTTGAACATAGATACCCGTACAATGTGCCAAGTTCTCAATTAGCATATGTTTTATCGCATTGTGGCATTTATAAATTTCAATTAATTCAACTAAAGATATTCATTTTACTGCCAGTAGGCGGTTCATTGTTGGTATGCTTCCCAAGCCCAAAACGTAGTGACAATACATGACACTTACATGCTTGCATTAAAGGAAAATAGTCTTCGCGAAAATATATGTTCTCAGTTCAACAAGACAAACTCAATTTAACTCAATTTATTATGTCTGTTATTTCAGAATTTGCTATAGGAAACGTATTAAGTTACACTACCGTAGATAGGCCAGATACACGTGATGATATTCTTTCAGGTGGATACACCCCAATACCGGATGAACAGTGTTCAAGGCAGAGTACATTGCTTCCAAACGAGTGTTAAAATTCACTGCTTTTATTTGATAACTTTTATAACAAGAACACGTAAACACCAGAAGGTAATGATCAACAAGATTCAGATTTTCACAAAGCGTCATCTCAAAGTCGGACAATTCAGAATAAGACCAGCTTAGCAAAATGGAAACTCCCTGAATCAAATACGCACCAAACCGGCTTTTTGAGACTGAAGAAACTCGTACAGATGGATGACAGACATAACGATGCAAATGAAAAGTATGACCTCTTTCAAGATCATAATTATAGAAAACACTATTACCGGGCGAGTGTGTCAATATGGCTTCTCACGAGGAACCACTCTTGCAGTGTGAAGTTTGTTACTAAATGTATCCGTCAATTATTGAACTGGATGCTCATCCAATCAATAAGCATGAGTTTATTATGGAAAGTAAGAAGCAAATCTGTTATTTATGCCAGGATGGTCGTGGAAAACCATTCTTTCAATTGAAGAAACACTTGCGATGTCACACCGAAACCGAGCAGTTTAAGTGTGAAAAAAGCGGTGAACGAATATGCATGTATTCACGCAATTTTCATGAATGTGAGAAGATTATTCCCGATAAAAATATCAGTGAATGCTGATGAATGCCTTACACGTTTTGTTCCGAAGCGAGTCTTAATAGCCACAGGTTTTATTTGCAGGGTCCAAGAAGGTATGCGTGTTCAATTTGTTCAAAGAAGTTTAGAAAGTCAGATGCATTGAAAGTTCATAGAAGCTGACACAAAAATAAAACGACATACAAATGCTGTCATTGTGATAAAGCTTTAACTACAAAAACTACTATGTTGCTATATGCTTGACCCAAACGTGGATACAATTCTGTGTAAGGAGAAGTCGGTGCCCACATTATAGGTTTTACGTAAGAAGTAAAACTATTCGTATGTGCGCGAAAAAACGGAATCTACATTTCGGAAGATCATGTAACGATACTCAAATTTCCAACGTTGACAGAGACGGCTACGTTTTTGAATAATAGGTTCATCTTATTTTCGGCATATAGAATTCAGGCTAGTTTTCGGTTTTCTGCAACTATGTACCATCTATGTGTAAGAAACAGTACGATTTCATATCGAAACTTGCAAAGCAAAACAACCATTTCATGTTTGCATTTACTGTGGACATGGTCATGCTTTTACAGCAAAAGGCAAATTGATAGACCACTTAAACAAGGGGCATGGCGGATCACAACCTTTCTCTTGTACATTTTGTGGCGAAAACATCGTGTCGTATGATCAGTGTGTCCATATGGCTTCTCACGATAAATCACTCTTGCAGTGTGAAGTTTGTTACCAAATGTTTCCGTCAATTATTGAACTGGATGCTCATCCAATCAATAAGCATGAGTTTATTATGGAAAGTAAGAAGCAAATTTGTTATTTATGTCAGGATGTTCGTGGAAAGCCAATCTTTCAATTGAGAAACTTTTGCGATGTCACACCGAAACCGAGCAGTTTCAGTGTGAAAAAGCGATGAACGAATAAGCATGTATTCACGCAATGTTCATAACTGTGAGAATATTGTTTTCCGATAAAAATATCATAGTGATGTATGCCTTTCACGTTTTGTTCCGCAAGCGAGTCTTAATAGCCACAGGTTTTATTTGCACGGTCCAAGAAGGTTTGCGTGTTCAATTTGTTCAAAGAAGTTTAGAAAGTCAGATGCATTGAAAGTGCATAGAAGCTGACACAAAAATAAACGGACATACAAATGCTGTCATTGTGATAAAGCTTTAACAACAAAAGCTACTATGTTGCTATATGCTTGATCCAAACGTGGATGCAAATCTGTGCAGCCCACATTTTAGGTTTGACGTACGAAGAAAAACTATTCGTATGTGCGCGAAAAAACGGAGCCTACATTTGAACCGTTTGCTCAAGAAATAGTGTAAATCACATAGAGTTGACAGTACTTTCGAGGGGACTAAACATGCAAACTTCCTTTGTTATTTTATTTACAAATTTATGCGTAAACTGTATTACCAAGCCTTCACACATTCACACTGAGACATGTTGAATTTCTATTGTCTAAATGACATCGTAAAGGCTCCTTAGAAAGTATTAATTCACTTTTATCGCAACTTTACTGTCTCATGCAGTTTACCATGTAAAATGGTCGATTTTAAGTAGATTTTCAGGGCTTACTCTTAAAATCCTTTTTTTAATTAGGAATGCAATATAGCGTATCTTAGTCCAGTCAAACCATGTTTCCTCCGGTGTTTGCGTTTTAAGAATTATAACATAGCCAAGCTTCGCGCACGCTAAATTTGGATATTTTACGTTTATCTTCCTTGTAAGGGTATGTTTTCATAAAAGAGTTTAGTAGCTTTATTTATGAAAGTCTCGAAATGCAATAAAATGTTGAAAAGTTATTGTGTACACTTATTTATAAATGACCCAGTACACCAGCGGTATCAGAATGGGTACGCACCCGCTACGCCCCTCCCCCACCCCCCCCCCCTCCGCCCCCCGCCTGGCTGAATGTACTACAGAAAAATCGGCTACTGATTAACAAATTCCAACTGACAAAGGGCCATTTTTACAATATCAAAGAGGAGATGACGAGTTTTCTAAAGAAAATTATGAAGCGCATCAAACAGCAGAAGACTCTATTGTTTCCAGTTTGAATAATGTGCGTTCTGTCGACACATTTAAGAAATCTGAATAAAGATCGAGGCTACTTAAAATGTCATTATTTTTATATATATGTAGTTTTTCAATATTGCCCACATGGAATTTATAATACGGAATGGAAGTGTTTGATGAAAACCAATGCTGAGTTTTCCTCCATCTATTGACAAAATTCAGGTTCAGAAAATTACTCAGTTTTCCACCGAGCAAAACGATGTCTAGTGCAATCAAAATCCAAAGGAGTGAGAAAAGAAAAGAAGAAAGTGTGAAAAAAAAGAAAGGAAAAAAGAAATGGTGAAGAAAAATGCAACTGAATCGGCGGTCTACGCTAAACATATTGCATTTAAATGGTTTAGTTTTATCATTAAATCATGATGGAACTTGGTGGCAGTTTTTAGGAATTACATTTTTGCCAAGTTTGATAAAGTGATACATGACTTTATAACATCCCACATACGTATTTAAAAGTATAGACAGCAATAGGTTTTTAAAATGGGCAGATGATTTTCGGAAATGGCGGCCATTCTGGACGACATCTTGGATCTCTCCGTTATGCAAGAGAGTTAAGATGTCCATTATCCTGAATTTAAAAGTTCAGACATTGTGTTATGAAATAAAACAAAACCCATTTGTATATCAGAGGGGTGCACAAACATATGTTACTTTTTTATTTTCTCGGGCTGGCTTGCTATAAGTTTCTCCAGAGAAAAGCCACTTATTCATTGAGAATTTCCAGATCTATCTATTGTGAGACCTTGATTACCATTAAATCATGGGTAAGTTCAAATGTATGTTGTCACCTTGTCGAGGTTCAGTTTGATGATCAGACGAATCGCCTTTGAAACAATTCAGTTATGTCCCGTTTATATTAGACTCTGTTTGATGTACTCTTTAAGCAGACACTGACTGTATGCCATTGTTTACGGAAATGAAACACATGCTTGATACAAAAGGTTACTTGTAGCTTACTTTTTTCGTCGAGGCCGGTCAATAATACAATATCAACGACAGGGACAAGCCCAGTAACCAACAGTCTAGAAATGCGTGAACACCTACTTCCGCCTTGTGAATATTTGTTTGCATGATCGCTGTGAAATGTACCAGTGTCTAACTTTTTTCGTTAGTCTTACAGTAAATGGCCCTTTAATGTAGGTTAAATGTAACATTATGTTTGTAAATTGATCTGACTTGATATATTATAATACCTGACATAAGTAATAAGGAGAACAGCAAAACTTACGAAGGAAAAAATTTCAGAGATTTGTTGAAATTCCCTTGCATGCTTCAAAAATGTGAATATGTCTTAGAAGCGTTGTTTTCCAGTTATTTAGATTATCTCAGAGAAAATTTGCAAAAAAATTGTTTCGTCTAACATTGAATATTTAGAATTGAGTTTCATCGGTGTTTGAAATCATCTGATCAGATCACGGAGGACTTTTCTGATTTTACTAACCGTGCACTGGGCATTTAAAAAAAAAACACCAATGAAAGGGCAGAGTTCTCCAAATAATTGAGGAATCTGCGAGAAAATCTCTGTACTGATGTACACATCGAAAGCTTTATTTCGATCGGGGAACACCAGCCGGTTTCCATGACTATAAAAGTTCTTCATGTGTTCGATGGTGAACGTTTTTAGATGGAGCTAACTTTAAATCAGGATACCAATTTGGAAGTGTTAAGGACTAAACTTTAAGGTTATTTTGGTTTTGATTTTCACTCTTCGCTGTCAGCTGGGTAATAGCTTGTCCACAAGCATTTGGGATGTAGTTGTCTCTACTAAAATGAAATGCAATATACTAACATTTAATATTTTATTTTGGGTTGTGGCGATTCCTCAAGATTATTGAGCGTAGCTTCACATACTTGTCTCGTATTGATGTTCATGTTTTTACTTCATTCATTTCCACCTTGAATTTAAAAAATCAAGTTCAACCTTCTGTCAGCTGAGTGCATATTTTTTTTTTTTTTTAAACTCACTTTTAACTAGATATGCGTTGCATTGGCCTTTACTGTTTTTAAATAGAATTATGTCCACTAAAACAATCTTGGAGCATTTATCTCCTATAATTTTAATCATTTCGCGTGAAAGCGACGTGCGGGGTAGTCATCCCTCTTGTTATAGCAATAATTTGAATGTTTATATCGCTTCAGAAACTAAACGTTAACAATGAAACATTCCCATTTTAGAGTGTGGAATAAGTTTTTTTGATTGGTATTTTAATGACGCGATTGTCGTAAGATCTATGTTCCATTCATTACAAAGGTGATACTTTGTTAACAAATCTATGTGAATCAATAAAAAAAAATATGTCTTCAATTCCGTGTCTGTTCTTAACTTCGGTAATCAATAACACCTATGTCTTCAACCTTGTCAGCTAAAGTATAAGATTTAACTAGGTTATACGCAGGCTTATGTATAATTCATGGTTATATCAAATTACAATTATTGCGCATAAGAATCAGTGAATGCATACCGCAGCACAATCGGTGCTGCCGATAACTTGAGTTGTGCCTGTGCCTTCATAGTGACAAACCTTGTCAGTTTCGTTTGGTTTTTGTTGTTGTTGTTTTTGTATTTTTCAAACATGTTGCCATATGTTGCAAACAAACCGACATTATTATTCGACTTTAAATTAAACAAGAATCTAACTACAAAATCGTTCGTATGTGATAAGAATAATGCAAAATTTCTTTCACATATCATCTTGAAAAGTGGATCGATAGCGTTGAAATGTTAAATAACAAATTCCATCATCATAGCATCAGTTCTTGCTTCCAGTGTTCTGTTGCTAAATTATTACAAAACCTACCTCTATTAATCGTTTTGAATTAAGCGTCCATACGCCTGAAACTTTTTTTCGAATAATAGAAAAGAAAGTTGGTTCGAGGTGTGTAACCAGGTGTACGCTTTCTTTACGCTGGCAATGTGTGCCATTATTGAAAATTATGGCATTACCATTAGGATCCAGCCTATAGTACCTCCATGTTAGGATTCTCAGTGGCTCATTTTAGCGATGATAAAATAGAATACAAACCGTAAATTGCGCAAAGATGAACATGTTATTTTCTCTTTCATCGAATAAAATAATTATACGTATAGGTTGTAAGGAAATGGCGCTTTAGCAAAGCATCATTAATTGGAGAATTTTTTTTTTCGAATTGGCGATATTATTTTTCACCAGCATTCATGATATTTTATGTACATTTGCATTCGTTTTATAACCTTACCTAAATTAAAAAAAAAACGTTCCCAAATGTATTTTTGCGAATTGACGGCTCTGAAAATAAGCCTTCGTAAACTTATCCCTTTTTAATAGTGGTTGTCATTGTGAAATAAGAGTCGAAGTCAGATCCAAGTGTAGGTCATATGTTCAATTGTTTGAACATACGTTTAACCATTACTTTGATACTAATCGACCCTTTCCTTATTAAGATCAGGTCAATCTGATGCTTAGGAAATAAATCAATAAATAAAGATATGCATGATAGCAATTTTATAGATAAATTGCAACAAAGAGTGTGGATACTCAAAAATACTTTGCTTTTTTTGCATTTGTAAAGTTAACATCTTTCTTAAACACGGCCATAGTATCATAAATGCAATATTATATCTTACTGCCATATTCTTTGTTTATAAGCATTTCAACACAAACAACAACATTCATATTTAACTATTAAGTCATTATAAGATCCGCGAAACGTAAAATCACTTTTGTATTATGTAGAACAGCTTGTTACCCATTTGTCAGGTTTAAAATTCGATATTTAAAGCATATATCTCATTTTGTCTTGCAACTATTTACTTACTTAATATTGCATTTGATTGAATAGGTTCTGCCCTTCCGTCACGTAGCCAAGCGGCTGTGCAAAATATTCCTCTTGTTCACTCAAGGTTGAGTTAATCTAGATATCAGATCATTGAAATAATCGCAGTGGGACTAACTTGAAGGAACCATATAAAGGAATAGATAACGCCGTAAGTTTTATTCCAAAATATTTGTTAATATGCTTTCAATGAAAGACGTAACACATTATACTATACATTTGAAATAATTATTTACTGGTTAAACGTTTTGAATCATCACTGACCTTTGTTTCAATGCCAGTAAATTGTAGGCAACGTCACTATGGCAGTAATAATAAGAAGAAGAAGAAGAAAAAGAAGAAGAAGAAGAAGAAGATTTATTATTATTATTTTGAATTATTATCATTATCATTATTTATTTATTTTTAATTATTATTATTATACTTATTAT
The DNA here is from genome assembly GCF_026914265.1 of Mya arenaria. Classification (NCBI taxonomy): domain Eukaryota; kingdom Metazoa; phylum Mollusca; class Bivalvia; order Myida; family Myidae; genus Mya; species Mya arenaria. The sequence continues at coordinate 27,929,645 of NC_069134.1, read as the reverse complement.
TATTATTATTATTATTATTATTATTATTATTATTATTATTATTATTACATGTATTATTATTATTAGTAGTAGTAGTAGTAGTATTGTTAGTATTATTATTATTGTTTAAATCCATTTTCATTGACATTTCAGAACGCATGAATACGCTAAAAGGAGTGTGACGATGATGTACGTGTTGACGCTGGTGTTGTTCTTAGGAACAAGGATAACCATTGGTAAGTGAATCATTTCAGCTTAACACAATTTTGAGTTTTATTTGAACGAGAAGCAAAGCGTTTAATCTCTGGTTTGTCCCGGGAATGACCGATGATTTTCGGCGGCGGCGAGGGTTATAGTTGAGGCAACGGGATAGGTTATAAAGACGACTGCGATGAAATGAAAACTGCTAAACGGGAGCGAAAGAATAACGTATATGATAGGGATATCAACTATAGAGATGTATCAATGACGACTGGAGGGATGGTGGGAGTGTGTGAACATGGGGGGGGGGGGGTATGGCGACAGCATGGGTACCTAAACGACGAAACTAGTAATAGCAGTGATGGGAGGAGTAGCAACGGTAACATGACGGGATTAAAAAAATGGCTCCAAAGGTAAACTTATATGGAGATTTGAAGGATTTCAGCTGTGATGAAAGGGGTAACAGCAGCAACAAGAGAGATACTAATGGAGAGGGAGATAATTTAATCGACAACGGTTGCAGTATGGTCGGTGCTATGATGGATATTTATGGAGACGGGAAGGGTTGGAGCGATGACGGCAGCGGTAACAACAATTACAAACAGTGAATTATTTGAATCTAGAAAAAAATATTAAATCTAGAATGCTTAGACCAAGTTGAGATTGATATCTTATATCAACACAGTGCATAGACTCTATACACTATATGGATATGCACGATACACCGTGACAGTACATACACTGGCGTTATATTCTATACCAGTATATACTGTGCACGGTATATATTCTATTCATTCTCAGAGGTGTTGAAGCACTGCTTCAACACCCCTGTTCTCTATACAATGTATACAGCCAGAGATTTTGAAGATTTACTTCAACTCCTCTGTTATAGTCTATATACATTGTGGAAGCGTGCACTATACTCTATTCATTGTCAAGAGGTGTTGAAGCACTGCTTCAACACCCCTGTTCTCTATACAATGTATACAGCCAGAGATTTTGAAGATTTACTTCAACTCCTCTGTTATAGTCTATATACATTGTGGAAGCGTGCACTATACTCTATTCATTGTCAAGAGGTGTTGAAGCAGTGCTTCAACACCCCTGTTCTCTATACAATGTATACAGCCAGAGATTTTGAAGATTTACTTCACCTCCTCTGTTATAGTCTATATACATTGTGGAAGCGTGCACTATACTCTATTCATTGTCAAGAGGTGTTGAAGCAGTGCTTCAACACCCCTGTTCTCTATACAATGTATACAGCCAGAGATTTTGAAGATTTACTTCAACTCCTCTGTTATAGTCTATATACATTGTGGAAGCGTGCACTATACTCTATTCATTCTTAGAGGTGTTGAAGCAGTGCTTCAACACCCCTGTTCTCTATACAATGTATCAACCAGAGATTTTGAAACTTTACATCAATTCCTCTGTTATAGTCTATATACATTGTGGTGGCGTGCACTATTCTCTATCTGTAAATTTGAACCTGTGTTATAGTCTATATACATTGTGGTAGCGTGCACTATACTATACTCATTCTCAGAGGTGTTGAAGCAGTGCTTCAACACCTCTGTTCTCTATTCAATGTATACAAACGGAGATTTTTGAACAAAAAATGAAGAAAACTGCACAAAAATAATTTTGATGAATTTATGTCATATCAGGCAACATATTTAATATACTTAAATCATAGAACAATTATATGGCGCAAAAAATGATTTTTGGGGTAAAATGTTTGAAAAATTAAATGAAAATGACAATTTATGAATTTTGCCAATAACTCTGCCTAATTTTGCAATAAAAACACCAGAACTACTGCAGCTAATATATATCATTTAACATTATTATATATTATATAGAAACACAGTTTTTTTTAAAAATATGATTTTCGGGGTAAAATGTATGAAAAATTAAATGGAAATGAGAATTTCTGGAATTTGCCAATAACTTTTTCAAATATTGCAATAGAATGACCAGAATTACTGTATTTCATAAATATTACAGTTTAATATATCAAAAGTAAAGAAACTATGTAATTTTGTGAAATGTGAATTTTGGGGAAAATGTTTAAAAAATTAAATAAAAATGAGAATTTCTGAAATTGCAAATTATTAGCACAAATTTTGCAATACAATGACCAGAAATTTTACTGTATTCAATAGATACTATAATACAGTATAACAAACCTAAAGTGTAGAAACCATGTATTGTGTGAAGTGTGATTTGGGGGGTAAAATGAAATTAAATAAAAATCGACACAGAGCAGTTATCAAACAACACAAATAAACAAAAATCATTTATGTGCATTTTTCTGAAATTGTCTCCTTAATTTTTGAAGCTCTGCATCAATCCTCTGTCAAATCAATTAACCTTGTTCTCTGTATTCATTTATGATGATCCCCTTTTAGTTAATAAATCTTTTGAAATCATTGAAAATTGACCTTTTTCTCTGTCACCTGTATGTCGATGAATTTTATAATGCAGATATTTGCCAGACTCGCAAAATTCATAACAAACCAAAAGCCCAAGGCATTTTTTCAAGAATATAATGCGACAGTCACTTGGGTGTGGAGCCTTGCCCAGCAACGTCTACATTTTTAAATTGTCATAGCCTAAAATTGTCATTTCCCGACATGCCAACATTTAGACATATCCAACATGATAACCCAAACTAAGGTCTCCCTAGGCTAAATACTTTTCCAGCTAGACACTAGAATTGGACCTACAATATCGAAGATGTCCATAAAACCCAATTCACATAACAGGACAGGAGACCAGGACAACCAAAAGACATGGTTGTCTATGTTATAAACAAACAAGACTATGCATTTACCATAACTGTATCTATTTTGAACATGAACAGAACATTAGTAAATTTAATCCTAAGAATCTGATGTCAATAATCCCGTACATGTATGTATATCTATGTCCATCAATATGATAAGAAATGGAAGTTTCTTCTAAAACATACACAGAAACAGCTATTGTTCATATAAACCATAACATAAGGTGTCTTATAATTATGTCAACAAGAGCTGTCTTTGGACAGCACGCTCAATTAAATGAGGCTTTGTCTTAAAAATGAATACAATAATGATGTAATATGTGCCTGTCGAAAGCAATAAAAAGAGTCAAATTAAAAAGTTAACTAGAAATGCTGCAATGCAACAAGAACTTCAGCCTTTATTGTGAGATTCAGTTTTAAATGTATTAAAACTGAAGTTATTCAGTACCAAGCATTTTTCTATTTTTAGTTACAGTGACCATGACCCTAGGGACCCAAATCAAATATAAAAATGAATGGAAATTTTGCCTTTAGACAGTTATTAAATGGTAAATAATATTTGACAGTTATCTATGTACATCTACATTTTAACTTTAAAAAGGTTTCCTTGACATTAAACAATCATTTGTTTTTATAATAAACAAAAAATTAACAAAACAATGTGGCGAACAGATCAAGAATCTAGGTTTAAGAAGTGACATTTCTAGAGGCTTACCATGTGCTCCAATATGTATGGAACTTAATAACCATGGTTTTATTGAATTTATACTGTCATATAGGATAATGTGCAATATAGTTAACAGAACACTCAAAAGTACAATAAAACATTTAGGTTAGAAGTTAAAATATAACTAGAGATTGCTTTTTTGAAAAAGCGCTTGTCTCCCCTATTGTGTGGTCGTAGCTGAGAAAAAATAAATGATGGACATGAAATTTGTAACTTTGGACTGGAGACAAACCAACAGTGAAGTTTGGTTTATTTGATTATATTAAATAGTGAAGAGAAGAAAGTGTTGTTGATTAATCATGGAAAATGTAAACGAAGTTTGCATTGTATGAAGTTCCTGGGCGCAAGCGTTATTCAATTATTGATCGGAAACCATTTTTCAGCTCACAGTCATCGTGACCATGACCTTTTACCTACTGATCACAACATCAATAGGGATCATCTACATAACCAACTTGCATACCAAGTATTAAGTTCTTGGGTGCAAGTGTTCTTTAGTTACTGAGCGGTAACCATTTCTTCAACTCAAGGTCATGGCAACCTTGACCTTTGACCTACTGATCTCAAAATCAATAGGGGTCATCTACTAGTCATGACCGACTAGCGTACCAAGAATGAAGTTCCTGGGTACAAGCGTTCTTAAGTTATTGAGCAGAAACCATTTTTAAGCTTAAGGTCACCGCCAACGTATCATTTTTTACCTGAAGGTAACCTTGACCTTTGACCTTTTGATCTGAAAATCAATAGGGGTCATCTTCTAGTCATGAACAACTAGCTTACCAAGTATGAAGTTCCTGAAACCAAAGGATCTTTAGTTATTGAGCGGAAACTTTTTCTTCACTTCAAGGTCATGGCAACCTTGACCTTTGACCTAGTGATCTCAAAATCAATATGGGTCATCTTCTAGTCATGACCAACTAGCATACCAAGTATGAAATTCCTGGTTGCAAGCGTTCTCTAGTTATTGAGCGGAAACAGTTTCTTCACCTCAAGGTCACGGTGACCTTGACCATTGACCTACTGATCTCAAAATCAATAGGAGTCATCTACTAGTCATGAACAACTATGAAGTTCCTGGGTACAAGCTTTCTTTAGTTATTGAGCAGAAACCATTTTTAAGCTTAAGGTCACTGCCAACATAACATTTTTTACCTGAAGGTAACCTTGACCTTTGACCTTTTGATCTCAAAATCAATAGGAGTCATCTTATAGTCATGAACAACTAGCATACCAAGTATGAAGTTCCTGGACCCAAAGGATCTTTAGTTATTGAGTGGAAACCGTTTCTTCACCTCAAGGTCACGTTGACCCTGATCTTTGACCTAGTGACCCCAAATTCAATAGGGGTCATCTACTAGTCATGACCAACTAGCATACCAAGTATGAAGTTCCTGGGTCTAAGAGTTCTATAGTAATTGGGCGGAAACGAAGTGTGACGTACTGACTGACTGACAGACTGATGGACTGACTGACGGACAGGGCAAAAACAATATGTCTCCCCATGAATGGGGGAGACATAAAGATATTACACGCAAATGATTTTTACATGGAAGGTCACCACGACCTTGACTATTGACCTTGTTACCCCCAAAACAATTGGGATCATCTAGACATCATGACCAACCTCACTTCAAAGTTTGGTGAACCTAGATCAAAGCATTCTGCTGATATTGCACGGAAATATTTTTTTACATTAGAGGTCACAGCGACGTTGACCTTTGACCTTGTGACCCCCCAAAATATAGGAGTTTTCTAAACCTCATGATCAACCTCCCTACCAAGTTTGGTGAACCTAGGTCAAACCATTCTCAAGATATTGAGCGGAAATGTTTTTTACATTGGGGGTCGCCGCGACCTTGACCTTTGACCTAGTGACCCCAAAAACAATAGGGATCTTCTACACCTCATGACCAACCTCCCTACCAAGTTTGGTGAACCTAGGTCAAACCGTTCTCAAGATTTTTAGCAGAAATGTTTTTTATATTGGGGGTCGCCGCGACCTTGACCTTTGACCTAGTGACCCCAAAAACAATAGGGATCCTCTACACCTCACGACCAACCTCCCTACCAAGTTTGGTGATCCTAGGTCATGCGGTTTTCCAGTTATCGATCGGAAACGAAGTGTGACGTACGGACGGACTGACGGACTACCGGACAGGGCAAAAACAATATGTCTCCCCCAGAGAGGGGGAGACATAATTAGACAATTAGCCATAATTGACCAAGTCAGTATGGAAATTAACAACAGAAAAAGGTAACTAAAAAAAAATATAGATTAAAAATAATAATATATGATTTGCATTCATTTAATTCATGTTTAAAACAAACTTTTAATAATGAGCTAGCTCAATTGTTTAAGCAATGTGCTTTATTGCTCACCTCAGAACCAGACACATTATTTCTTTCAATAATATGTTCACAAGATTTTATTCACTAAAATATGTGCCTAATTATTAACTTTTTACATGTTATGCCTTATTTGTTGTAAAGTCTTGCTGGCTAAGTTGTGATTTATGATGAGGAAACAATATCTCTATGAATAGCAATTTTTCAGGCTTTTAATACTTGATTTAGTGACTCCTGTTTCATCTTACCTACATTCATTCTTTAAGGAGGGCTTGGGAAGAGAATATGGCCTATAAAACTAGAACATAGTTTTTTTCTAAAACTTGACCAAATTTCATTCATATAAAGTGGAACTTGAGGCCACTCTAATCAAACACATTTTGACCAATAAACAAGTTTCACCTAATATTATTTAAATGTTGACGAGAATAAATACTGACAAATATCATGAAAATTATATATATAGTTTCTGAAGCATTTACAGTTTATATTATTAGAACAAACAACCTACATGCTTTTTGTCCAACCTGAACAGTTATCAATCTCTACTAAGATTTTTTTGGTAAACATATTCTGGCCAGTACGAATAAAGACCAAAGAGACAAGAGCTGTCACAGAGACAGCGCTCTCGACTATTCCGCTGCTTTTCAGTGAAAGGATTGAAAAGTTTTGGCGAAACATGCATGGATCACTGTTAGATTAGATTTCAATGCAATACATGATGTGCTGAGATATTAACATAAATGTGGTTACATGCAAAATTTTAACCAGAATTTTTATCTAACTTGATTATTCAATTAGGTTGGGTGGTTGTATAAAGTCTCAATGCAATTCATCCAGTAGTTGCTGAGATATTAACCTATGTGTGCTTACATGCAAAACCTTAACCAGAATTTCTGAGTGAAATAATAAACGCAAGTATTTGCATTAAATGCAAACTATAGTTATATAACTTGGAAAATTAAGTAGGTTGGATGGTTGAGTACCATTGTATCAAGTCTCAATGCAATACCTCAAGCAGTTGCTGAGATATTAACGTCAGATATAATGTGTGCTTGCATGCAAAACCTTAACCAGAATTTCTAAGTCAAATAATAAAGGCCTATTATTTACATTAAATGCAAACTAGAGTTATCTTACTTGTTTAAATAAGTAAGTTGGATGGTTGAGTACCATTGTATAAAGTCTCAATGCAATACCTTAAGTAGTTGCTGAGATATTAACCTATGTGTGCTTGCACGCAAACCCTTAACCAAGGGGTGACACCGACGCCGACGCTTGGGTGAGTAGTATAGCTCTCCAAATTCTTCGAAAAGTTGAGCTAAAAATGAGTCCCCATACTAAAGTGTTAACACTGTATGAAACTGTTAATAACTAGAAATGTGTCCATAGGACACGGATGCCCCCACTTCGATTTTTTGTCACAGAAAATAAGCCATAATGATTATTCAGGATAATCTGAGGGCCCTAACTCCTAAATGATTAAAGCGATTTCCATGGCTATCGAACTTGATCAAGATATTATGGTCACAAACATGTGTTAAAAGTTTGGTGAGGATTGGACAAACAGTTTTCAAGAATTAGATCGGAAACAATCTTCGGGACGTATTTTTCAAGTCTTTTTTTGCAAATAAAGGGCCGTAACTCCTAAATGACAAAAGCGATTTCCATGGCTATCGAACTTGATCAAGATATTATGGTCACAATCATGTATGTAAAGTTTGGTGAGGATTGGACACATACTTTTCAAGAATTAGATTGGAAACATATATTTTTGAAGTATTTTTGGCAAAAAAGGGCCGTAACTCCTAAATGACTAAAGCGATTTCCATGACTATCGAACTTGATCAAGATATTATGGTCACAAACATGTGTTTAAAGTTTGGTGAGGATTGGACAAACGGTTTTCAAGAATTAGATCGGAAACAATCTTCGGGAATTTTTGGCAAAAAAGGGCCGTAACTCCTAAATGACTAAAGCGATTTCCATGACTATCGAACTTGATCAAGATATTATGGTCACAAACATGTGTTTAAAGTTTGGTGAGGATTGGACAAACGGTTTTCAAGAATTAGATCGGAAACAATCTTCGGGACGTACGTACGTACGTACGGACAAGGGCAACCCTATATGCCGCCACTTTGTGGGGGCATAAAAATGAAGGACAGACTATGATCAATCACAATAGTTCAACATGAGCACTTTGTACTGTGTTGAGGTAAATGTTAATCATCCAACTTATCTAAGGGTAATCTATTTTCAAATCTATAATGTATTTGTCTGTTAAAAGTTAAAATTGGTATATCATTCCAATTTTAGTGAATCTTTATGTGACGGATGTCTTGTCCATTAAGTTGCCTTCAATGAAGATTTTGAAGTCAGACTGTCTCTTGTTGGATGTGGGGAGTTTTCTGAAAGAAAAAGGAACATTAAGCAATACATAAACACAGTTCCATTGTTGGCTTCAAATATTGAACTATTAAGGAGCTTTTCATTCATTTGTGCCATTGGCTTCAATGTTAAAATTTGATAGTTACCCCATATAAGTATCATTTGAAAGGGCTTTGCATACTGATTACTTATATGTAAAATCAATGACAAGAACATATTTTCACCTTGAAAAGTTATTGCTGGCATCCCAAAATCACATTATTGTTCATCAGATACATTAAGTTATTATCTATCTTGCAAAAGCTCTATGGTTGATTTTGAAATATGATAGTTCTTATACATATTATATCTTAATATTACAAATTAGCCACACTTTTTGTGATATAGATTTTATATATATGCACATAAAAATATGTAACAAAAAATATACAAATAAATAAGAAACGATAAAAACACACAAATCTTAGTTTATTTTACATTGATAGATAGTTCATATAAACTTTGCTAAACACAGAAAGAAAATAATTGTTTCTATTACAGGATTTGAACCTGGACAATTAATTTTAATGTGAATGAGCATATTTGAGCATGATCACAACTGTGCATTACAACAAAGGATAACATTGAAAACTAACAAAGGGCAACTACTACAAAACAAATCTTGAGTTATGGTTTCTGTGCACTGCACTTCTGCTAAATGAGATCTATCTGTACATATTTGAAGTTTGAGATCAACACCTCAAAGACTTTTCAAGTTCTGCTGCAGACAAAAACTCAGTATGAAATATAACAAAGGGTTATTACAAAAAGAACTGTAAACAGAGTTATGGTCCCTTAACACTGCACTTCTTCTCAATAGGGATCTATCTGTATATGAAGTTTGAAGTTAATACCTGGGGGATTTATGCTCAAGATTACATTCCGTGCACACGCACACACACGTGCACAATTACACAATTACTGTATCCACTTTGCCTTTTGGCAAGGGATAATCAATAGTTTAGTCCTCATCATCAGGGTCTTAAACAAACATGATGAACATAATCATAGCATGCATAAAACAGTTTACAGTTGTATCAAATCTGGAATAAAAACTGTACCTAGATGAATTTGTAACAGGTGGCGATCAGTCATCACTTTCCTGTTTCCTGTTTCTCATTGTGTCATTCCTGTATCTCATTGTGTCTTAGTTGGTTTAGTACAACTCTGGCCTGGTCCACAATTGCAACAACTGAAAAACAACTGAACAATTAGCAAAAGAGAACTTATACCTTAAATGTACATAATATATTGCTACTAAAAAATGACTCATACTGTCAAACACTTGTTTCCATGAAAAACTACAGCTATCACCTATTGTAATAAGAGGTTTCACTGAGAGTGATGTTTGCTTTTAAGCATACAGTAACCAATTAGGCAATAATTTTAAAACTGCCAAGCACAAAATAAACATAAGAAAATAATCCTTAATATACCAAAAACAGAATAGTGTTTTGTTAAATTAAAGTAAAAAATGAAAAAAAGTTATGAAGAGAAGAAAAAAAATAAAAAAAATATAAAGATAATAATCAAAGGTTTACAATTCTTTGACTACCATACACAATTTAATGATTCATATGCACAGCTATTTTTCTTATTACGTCCAATATGTGCATGAAGTTTGAAGTTAATACCTCAAAAACATAGAAAAGTGAAAGAAAAATAATCAAAGACCAATAACTCTAAAATACCATAAACAAAAATGTTTTTTGCACAGCACTTCTCCTCAACATATTTAATATGTGTTAGAAATCTCAGAAGCATTTGGAATTATGGATAATAGAAGACTTGTCCAAATGAACCCTAACCATCAAGTGGTAGGAGTATAATAGCAGAGACAAATCATACATATGTCTTTATATTTAATATGTCAATGTATGTTTGAACAGAATTATTATGTTAATTCTCATTTCTTGGCTTACCTCATATTTATATTGTTATACATAGAATTAATCCAAAGAGAACTTACCATTCACTGACAAGATTTCCTCATTATACACAGGAGTATCTTCATACTTTTAGAATCTCTCCACAGGAGTATCTTCATACTTTTAGAATCTCTCCATTTTTCTTCTGCAATGCATAACACATAAGAAAGGAAATCAAACAATTGCATTTTTTAAAACAATTTGTAGAGAAAAATAAAACATGACTTCAGACACATGCAGAATCATTTGCATTTATTTTAAGCAAGTTACAAGAGTAACTGTACCCTATGCCATCTGAGTAAAATCTGCATGCAACAAACATGTGCATGCAAAATTGCATGGACTTTCATTTATTTGCTTAACAGTTTCAATTAAACCTAACAACCTGACCAAATACTTGAAATATCTTATACTTGAATACATTATGTTATACTAGTAAATGACATTGAGTACATGTAAATATGTGTTAAAAATCTACCTTTCAAATCCAATGCTTTCTTTGCATCAAAACGTTTGTCTGTTTGCCCTTAAATTGGTCCCTCAAGAGTATCTGGTCTGAAATAAATATAAAATTCAACTACTTTTAAGCTAAAATTAGCTATAATACTAACTTGGCTGATCTTAGGAAAAATGAATCTTAAAGCTGCACTCTCACAGATTGACTGTTTTAACATTATTATTATCTCAGAGAATCAATGCCTTTAATTGCTAACAATAAAACAGAAGTCATGTATTGAGAAATCTGCTTATTATTTCATTTTTCTGAAAGTGTTCAAATTTAAGTCACAGAACAACAATTATGAACGTACATATGAAAAACAGCTATCTGATATTTTTTCAGCAGTTTTAAATCATGGTTCGCGGACATAATTTATGCACTAACATTGCATGATTCATTCCATGATGAAAAAAAAAGTTGTCAGAATGGTAAATCTGTGAAAATGCAGCTTTAATAACAATCCCCAACAGTTCCTCCCAAAGACTTGTTTAAAAGGGGCTGTAATCTGTTTAATGAAATAGCGGAAAAAAAGAAAATTGACGAAAACTGACATAAACTTGGTATCTATGTGTACAATGCATTAAAACTTACTAACTGAAGTACCACATAATTTACAATAAAAAAAAATCGCCAATATATTACAAGTTAGGTATAAAGATTAAATATTCCAACTGTTTAGGATAAGCCTTCATAGCACAGTGGATACAACACTGGACTGCAATTTTGGCGACACCGGTTCCAACACATTCTCTGACTTGATATTTTTTTTTTACATTTTGCATTTTGGTAAATTTTTCTTACCTTTATGATATCAAAGATCAAAAGATTTTTTGAATAATTGTCCTGAGATTCTTTACAGAATTTTTTTTTTTTTGGGGGGGGGGGTCCCACCCCTTTTCTGGATCCGCTAGTGTGGGTTACTCCCGTAAAATGAACTGAATTTAATTTGGTGCAAAGCTCTAATAAAAATTTGTGTATTCAATTAAATTCATAAAACTAATTAATGTAAACAAACCATTTGCAACTATCCCTGAATAACTTTTAAATGATAGTGATTATTTTCATTTGCATGATAACTAAGAAAATATAAAATAACACTTGAGTGTCCCGTATGGTATCCCGATATAGTCAATACTTACAACTTACATGTGCAGGAATCAGGAAGGAGTTCCATTCTACCAACTTAATACCATTCTTATTTGTCGTCTTCTTAACCGGATGCTTGAATTTTTGTAAACAAACCCAATGAACCCTGCATCGTTCCACTAGACTTTCTCGCTTAATATTTACGCTCGGTTGTGCCTGTATCGAAGAAAATGAAGACCAGTCCAAAACATTGCGTCATTTAGTATTTAGCACGCGCGAGAGAGGTTCAAACGGGTTCAAAACATCGAATTTGACCGACACTGAACAGAGGTAGTATATATGGCTATTTTCTTTGAAAATATAACACTTTCTAGTTCAAAAGGTAATTGAATTTATGTAGATACGTAAACAATTGACAGTTTAACGAGTATATTTTATTGATATAACGAAGTACTCCTTAAAGCTGCACTCTCACATACATGTATTTTAACTTTGTTATTTTTTATTTTTGTCTTGGAGTTTGAATGAGCCAGTTTCTGTGTAAATTAATATATGCAATTTTATTGCAAATAAGTGATATAAGCCTGCTGACATATTCCGTTAAAAAAAATGTTTTATGGCTAAAAGTGCTACTAACAGCTGGAAGAAAAATGCATAAAACATCATTTTCTTAAAGCTGCACTCTCACAGATTGAACATTTTGCCAACTTTTTTGTTTTATCTTGGAATGTACTAATTTTGGCGAAAATCCATGGAAACCAGTTATATAAGACTGCTGACAAATATAGATCGCAGATTTTTATATATACCAGTTCAAAAATTGATGTTTTGTTCATTTTTCTAAAACGTTTATTAACGGTTTTAGCCATAAAACATTAATTTTCAAACGGAAATATGAAAATCTATGATCTGGTTTTTCGTAAGCAATCCAATATCATTGGTTTGCAGATATTTATACAAAAATTTGCTCTTTCCAAGACAAAAAATAAAAAAGTTGTAAAAATGGTATATCTGTGATAGTGAAGCTTTAACTAAAATATATATGCAATCCAATGTTTTTTTAAGCAGTCTTGTGTCACTGTTTTTCTTGCACTTATGCATTTATTGGCTTGTATAAAGACAAAAAATAAAACAGTTGTCAAAACATTTAATCTGTTAAAGTGCTATGTTTATTTAAATATACTTGATGCTTGCCTCAATCATTGCCGCTGACCGATCATCAGATGACAGCACCAACATCCAACAATGCAGCGATATTTTTAAAGTCTCTTTCACATCATTCTGTATCCTAATATTTTAATTTATTTAAGATAGTTGCTTATCAAGATGTTGAATGCATATTTTACAGCCTTTTAGGCTTTAGAGTGTATTCAATGTCATTTTCAGAAGAAATATCTTGATCGAAGTTAGGAACAAGCTCACATCGGCATTAGTGAGTCATGCCTGTCAAAACTAATTTTGGGGTACATGCATGTGTCTTTTAAAGTAGTACAGTAGACATCAACTTTACAATGTACATGAATACATTGCATTCATACTTTAGTTATTTATGTATTCGTGTACATTGTAAAGTTATTGTAGATGTAGATCGTGTCGATGAGAACCAGCCGTTCAGTTAGCTCAGTTGGTTACAGCGCCATGATAGTGTTCCAGCAGTTGTTGTTGGTTCAAGCTCCACACTGGGGCACTTCTCCTCCCAGGTTTACTTAAATGGTGGCAGCGGTACATGGCAGGAGTGCCTCCGTCAGCTTTAAACTACAGTCGAAACTCGATGGCTCGATATTCTAGGGACCAGCCAAAATACTTCGAGCCTCGAGAATATCGAGCCAAGCGGGATTGCTTACAGAATGTTATTTTTTTTATTATTCGTTACAAAAAGTCTTGTTTACCTCGTTTGTTATTGGCTATGCTATCTCCGCGAAAGAAGAGTATTAATTGGGCATAGTTACACGTCTTAAAGTTCGTAACATCACTTATTCGATACTTAGAAAATATTATTTGATTGTTTTTATTAATTATAAAAATTATGCGAAAACAACAAACAAGTAATTTTAAACAGTGGGTAACAAAAACATAGCTTATTAGTTATATAAGGATGCATTGAAATTTATACATGTATAACAATTAGGGAAAGAACTTAGATAAAGTGATGGCATGTTTATTCAAACTGTTAAGTCATTCAAATTTGATAATAATTATAATAAATTGAATTAATTTTTATCGATTAGCGCCGTGTGCTAAATGAAGCCAACAAAACAAATCAAGGTGTGAGGTTCTTACCTGAACCCGCGAAAATGACATCGACCCAAGCAAACAAAATTGTGAAATTCTTACTTGGAACCGCGAAAATGACTTCGAGCGTGGAGAAATATCGACCCTCAATATATCGAGCCATCCGATCAAATTTTATATGAACAAAGAGTTAAACAAAATCGGTTCTTTTAATCTGGTTCAAGCCAACGAGGATATCGAGCCATGAGATATCGAGCCAACGACTTTCGACTGTAATATATATATAAAGGGTTAATGGAGAGGAGTGGAGTGTATTGTGTGTCACTGTCAGTGTGTAAGAACCAGCCGCTCCGATGTGGAAATACTTGTACCATAAGTCATGGTTTTTAAGTTTATTGTTTAATGTTTCATTTTCTAGTTTTGACCTTAAAGGTGCACTCTCACAGATTGAACGTTTTGACAATTTTTTTGTCTTGGAATGAGGCAATTTTTGCGAAAATCCATGGAAACCAGTTATTTAAGGCAGCTGACAAAAAATTAGATAGCAGATTTTTATATTTAAGTTTAAAAAGTAATGTTTTATGCATTTTTCTTAAACCATTAGTAACGGTTTAAGCCATAAAACATTAATTTTCGAACGGAAATATAGAAATTTACGATCTGATTTTTTGGCAGCAATCATATATCATTGGTTTGCAGATATTTATGCAAAAATTTGCTCTTTCCAAGACAAAAAATTTGTAAAAATGGTATATCTGTGAGAGTGCAGCTTTAAATTTTATGATTTAATGACAACTGCCTTGAAATAGATACCTGATTTAAGCATTATGCCAATGTTTATAAATTTCTATTATATTTTACTGTGAAATAATGTAAATATATACATATAATTGTTTGTGTTAGTTTAAATTTGCTTGATTTATCATTAACCTAATTATATATTCTTTCATTTTTTTTTGTATTAACCCAATATTATGTCATATAATATATCTATGGGTATATAATACCAAGGTAAACACATGTATACAAATCACTTATTATTATGTATAGATAGTTTTTATTTCCATGTAACTCATTTGCCTACATACATTTTGGAAAATGTGGTCCATTACAGATAAAACCCAGATGTATACATGGCCTGGATTTCCATATTATGCTGCCCAGAATAAAAGACGATGCAGTCCAGATAAAAACATTGTATGGCTCAATAATCTTTACCAAACTTGGTAAAAAAAACTTTGTCATATTATGAGAAATCCCTGTTTTTTTGTTAATTATCTTCATTCACAGTATATGCAATTCACCAAGCAACACAAGACTTAATGTCCACTTGACACATTTCTAGTATAATTGGCTTGTACATAAACATCACTTTTTCATAAGAGAATAAATCTCATGTAGGACATTTAGATTGCTCTAGAAATAATTGCCAAGATGTTTTGCATTTGAATCATGTTTAAAGCATACCCAACATTATTTGCATTTATTGTGTTCATGATTGTGTTGTATTCTTCCTTTTTAAGATGCATCAGATGAAGTCTTTGACTATCTAGAAAGGGATTTTGTAAGCTAGTACTGGACATGAAGACAGTCACTTGGAAATGATGATTGTGCAACAGCGGTTAAACATATGCAATACATCATATGGTAATTTCTTTTCACCTCAATGAATATTTAAGTGACCTACCCACAAATAAAGTGATTCTCTAATAGTTCCAATTTCCACTTTGATTTTGTAATCTGGTATTCTTCATTACTACTACCCGTAACTGGTATCTAAAAATAACATTATAATATTCATCAATAATATCATAAGACCATGTGAATATTCAGTAATTTATATATGTAATCAATTTGTTTTTGTGTATGTGGTGTTTATATGTTGGAGTTTGTAGTTCATTGTCAGTGATTTTTTTATTGTGAAAAACTCCATTTTCCCCAAAATTAAAAAAATTACATTACATTCCGGATTAAAATAGCAATGAATTTCTAGAAATATAAACAAAATCTTGACAAGTCTTACTCTTTCACAGCATAAGGTATGCATAAAAAAGTTAAAAAATGTATATTTGCCATTATATAAGCAATTTTGGCCTGATTTTGTATTTTTCCCAAAGTTGACTTTTTACCGAATTTGCGAGGTACATTGTACAGGCAGTAAAAAGAATTCATAATTTTTTTTTATGAATGTTGTTCAAGTTTCGTCCTTGGGGTCAAAGTTGTCCCAACCAGAGTTCCCCTGTTACTGATAGACTTCTAGAACAAAAATTGATACACATTCAAATCAGGCAATGACTTCTGCAGTAATGTATGAATTCCTTAGAAACTGATGTCTAAACTAAAAGGTATTTAGTTTCAAAGATTATGAAACAAGTTGTTACAACAATATAATAATCACCTTTTGGCAGGATGTTAAGCAAGGTTTTGCCTTGTTGAGGAAATCGTAGACCTCGTAGTACCCTTAAGGAACCCACTTGTCTAACTTAGTGACTACAATCCAAACTCACAATGTCTTCCTTAACAACCACTTTATAAGCAACCAAGGACATCCTTATCAAATACTTCATTTACAGCAGCCAATGACTTCCATAAAAAATGATGACTTCCTAAACAATCCTTGGCTTCTTTATCAACCAATGATTGCCTTAGCAACTACCTTCATCCATAGCAACAAATGAATCCCCATTCAACCAATGACTTCCTTAGCATCCAATTCCTTCCAACGCATCCATTAACTACCTTTATAGGCACCAATGCCTTATTTAGCAACCACTTTTTTCCTGAGCAACAGCCAACATCCATAGCAACCAATTACTTCCTTAGTAATCATTTACTTCCATAGCAACATTCTGGTTCATTACCGTAACATCCATTGACCATGGGAACAACCAGCTTACCATAATTCTCATTTCTGTTAACAAAGAGCAGCCTTCTTTGAGGAGTCCTTATCAACCATCAAATAACACAGCAACCACTAACCTGCTAAGCAAATAGCAACACCTTTCATAACCAGTTGTTACCTGACTGACTTGTTCATGGTCATTTTAATCAGGTGACCAATTAAGGGCCATGCTGGCCCTTTTGTTTTGAATGTACATTTCCTTAGCTTATTCATTTAATTCAGCAAATGTATAAACATAGTGTACAATACTTTCAAGTTTTGTCATTATTATATATTATCAATGTTTTAATTTTCAAACAGGTGACCAGACAGGGAGGAAACTAGGGAAATGGTTATCCACCAACAGCCCAAGTGCTTGGTTGATAAGAGGAGCCACAGCATTAAACATTACTGCACAAAGTGGTGTGCTTTGCTAACACTTATGATTGTGATTTGATAAAAAAGCAATGAATGAACGCTCATTATTCATAACTATAACTAAAACATTGATGTCAAAAGTTGTCAATTTTCAACATATATATAGTATTTGAGATCCTGATCTATAGTTGTGTGCAATGGATTATCAAAGAAAAACAAAAGAGTGGGCAACAAAATGAATAGCATAATGCACCAGTCAATTGTAATCACATCCCGCCCCCAGGTCCGGGGACTTTTGACTTTTGGTCCAGCCTACCCCAGGTTAAATTCCCTGAACTGATCCTGAACTAAAATCCCTGTCAAATTCCCCCGCATCCAACATACCATAGGTAAGACAAAACCACCGCATTCACACCCAGTATACCCCCAGACGGGGATGGTGGTGGTTACAATTGACATGTGCATTACCCACTACCCATTTACACCAGTAATTCATAATTATATTTGATAGACATGCCTCTTGTCAAAGGTTTTGAAGGGTATGAACGTCAGAACTACCTGCCTATGGCCTTTCAAGATTTTATAACATTGTTAAACTAAAGAAATTATTATTAAGTTTATACTAGATCTTTGTTAAGAGTGACCCCTTTGATAATTCTGGAGAAAAACTATTAGGATTAGGTTCTGTACTTGTCCATAATTTGTCATATGACATGTAAGCAGGAGTTCATTCCTTCAAAGAATTGTGAATCTTATATAATTATGTATTTGACATCTTATGAATTTTATCACACTTTAACCTAGAGGCAGTTCAAATAAATACTGCTATGATTGAACCAATACTGAATAAGGGCAAGAATTCCAAACAAGACAGTATACATCTAGTATCATGTTTGTCTGATAATTTTGAAATCATAGTGATTAAATCTAAAAGGATGTTAAAGCTGCACTGTCACTGATTAAGAGTTTTCACATTTGCTTTGAAAAAAATAATTAAAATAGTCTGACTTTAGCATGAATGCCTTCAATCCAGTCATATAAGATAACTCTCAATGAAACAGAATTCAATTGTCTGAAAAACTGCCAAAATTTTCATTTCTTCTCAAGCATTACTAACCATTAAACATAGAGTTTTAAATGGTAATAGGAAAAACTGTGATTTTGTATGCAGTCTCATATAACTGTTATCAGACATGTGCACAAAAGTTTTTCATTCCAAGTTAAAAATAATAAAAATTCATATATCTGTGAGAGTGCAGCATTAACAATGAAAACAATTATTAAAAATGGTATTTCCAACTGTGTATAATAATGCAACAACAATTTACCTTCTACTAGCACACTGAATTACAAGTTCTGCTTTTTCAAAGAAAACGGGCATATGGGAAGTACCATCACTTCCAGCGATATTTTTGTTGTAGCTTTTTTTTATAAGAAAAAAACTGTTCATAGATTGTGTTTTAAGGTGTATGTTTTATAGACAGTACTCCAATTCTCTTTAATATATAATATGTTTGTTTCATTTAAGGCTTTTGTGTGTTTTAGGGCTGTTTCAGACCATTCCTGATATCGTATTTTCATATAAACCCTGCAATCATAATTGCATACCTCTTTGCAAAAGAATAATAAACATTCACGGAAATTAAACAGTAACGGAATTTTTCGAATTTTTCTCAACATAAGAAGAGACTTTTGTATTTTGGCCCAGCTAATGTTATTATATTGTTGACTAACATAAGTTTACAAGCAAATTAACAGGCAGAATAGATAAAGAAAAGATGAGCATGTAGTCTTGTTTTGCATACAGAAGTAAGGGGCTTAGCTAGCCCTTTATATGTGGATTCATAATTGCTAGGTGGGTCTCGGGGCATGCCCCCTCAGAATATTTTGAAAAACATGGTGCATTCTGGGCGCTCTGAGGTGCTTTATTTTGTACTGGAAAATATAAATGACATTTAAAGGATCATGTAGTCAAGTATGCATACTGCAACTTTGGCTGATTTTTTTATGTTTTTATCAGAATCATGTGGATTCATCCGCATACTAGTGTTATATGCAGCTTCACGCCTGGTATCTCAGACAGACATTTTTAGGCTTATGTAGATGTTTGCAAGGCAAGGCTTGGCAAACCAAAGCGCCTGTCGCATTATATTGGTTTCAAAGTGCTTTTGCATGTTGTTTGCAATTGTGCATTTTGCGCGACTGGTAAATATCTGCAATATAAAAACTTAAAATTCATTGATGCCTAGGTGACCAAATTTCAAAAAAAATCATTTCATTTGTCAAACATTGTGCCCCAAAAGCACATTTCACATAAGTATGTAGTTTCTTTACTTAAGGTCTATTATACTGTAATATAAAATATATTTAAAAACAGTAATTCTGGTAATTTTATTGCAAAATTTGACAAAGTAATTGGCAAAATGCAGAAATTTTCATTTTTTTTTTGAACAAATTTACCTAAAAATCATATTTTACAAAATACATAGTTTGTATATTTCAAGTATCTTATAATGTTATATAATATCTGTTTTAAAAAGTTATTTTGGTAATTTTATTGCAAAATTTGGCAGAGTTGATGCTAAGTCCAGAAATTCTCATTTTCATTTAACTTTTAAAACATTTTGCCCCAAAATTATATTTTGTACAATGTGAGTGTATTATACTTATAGTATATTAAATGTGGTGTCTGATATAACACAAAACCAACAAAAAAAAAATCTAAGCATTTTTCTCCCATTTTTCATTTTCACTGGACAAAAAATAAATAGAGGTGATGAGGTGTTGAAACTCTGCTTCAACACCTCTCTATTCAAATAGAGAATAGTGCACGTCACCACCATGTATATAGACTATAACAGGGGTTCATATCTACAGATAGAGAATAGTCCACGCTACCACAATGTATATAGACTATAACAGAGGAGTTGAAGTAAAGTTTCAAAATCTACATTGCATAGAGAACAGAGGTGTTGAAGCACTGCTTCAACACCTCTGAGAATGAATAGAGTATAGCGCACGCTACCACAATGTATATAGACTATAACAGAGGAGTTGAAGTAAATCTTCATAATCTCTGGCTGTATACATTGTATAGAGAACAGGGGTGTTGAAGCACTGCTTCAACACCTCTTGACAATGAATAGAGTATAGTGCACGCTTCCACAATGTATATAGACTATAACAGAGGAGTTGAAGTAAATCTTCAAAATCTCTGGCTGTATACATTGTATAGAGAACAGGGGTGTTGAAGCAGTGCTTCAACACCTCTTGACAATGAATAGAGTATAGTGCACGCTTCCACAATGTATATAGACTATAACAGAGGAGTTGAAGTAAATCTTCAAAATCTCTGGCTGTATACATTGTATAGAGAACAGGGGTGTTGAAGCACTGCTTCAACACCTCTTGACAATGAATAGAGTATAGTGCACGCTTCCACAATGTATATAGACTATAACAGAGGAGTTGAAGTAAATCTTCAAAATCTCTGGCTGTATACATTGTATAGAGAACAGGGGTGTTGAAGCACTCAACACCTCTGAAAATGAATAGAATATAGTGCACAGTATATACTGGTATAGAATATAACGCCAATGTACGTACTGTCACGGTATATCGTCCATATCCATATAGTGTATAGGTCTATGCACTGCGTTGACATCTAAGATCTCAATCTCAACTTGGTCTAAGCATTCTAGATTTAATATTTTTTTCTAGATTCAAATAATTCACTGTTTACAGGAGAGATACTTATGTAAAAGTGAAGGATTGGAGCGATGACGGGGGCTTTGATAACGTTGACAGGAGGGAAACGAATGGAGACGTGAAGGGTTGGAGCGATGACAGGGGCTTTGGCAACGTTGACAGGAGGGATACGAATGGAAACGATGACGGGAGCGGTGAATGAAAGGGTACTAATGGAGCTGGCAGGGGTTGAAGCATTTATAGCATCGGTGACTGAAAGGGTACTGTTTCAGACGGGAGGGGTTGAAGCGGCGACGGGAGCACTTACACCGGTCGGTGACAGGAGTGGTTTGTGACGCGAGCGGTAACTATTGTGACAGGAGGAATATTAATTAAGACGGGAGGGGTTGAGGCGGCGACGGGAGTGGAAACAACGGTGACTGGAGAGGTACAAATTGAGATGAAAGTGTTTGGAGCGGTGACGAAAGCGGTAACACCGGTGATAGGAAGTGTTCGGGAGCGTTTGCAACCGCTAAAAGACCACTAAGTGTGACAGGAGGTGTTAAAGCGATGACGGGAGCGGGATATTTATGGATACGGGCGGGTTTCCAGTGGTGACGGGAGCAGTAGCAACGGCGACCGAAGAGGACGTATGGGAGCAGGTGGGGTTGGAGCCGCTGACGGCAGAGATAAAAACGGCAACAGGATCAGTACTGATGGAGACATGATGTGCTTGAGCGATGATGGGGGAAGTAAAAAACGTCGCAGCCGCCACACTTTGGTAATAATGGAGACGGAATGTGTCGGATTGCTGACTGATAATTTTGGAAACGGAATCGGTAAGGGATACATATGGGGATGGAAAATGTTGCAGCATTGACGGGAGCGGTAACAAGCATGACAGTAGGGGTACTTATGGAGACGGGAAGGGTTGGAGTGATGCGGGAGTGTTAAAAACCGCGACTGCAAGGATATTTTTGCTGGTGACGGGAGCGGTAAAAACAGCGTCAGGAGGGACCTAAGTTCCCTTTTCCCGAACCTAGTTTTCACTTTCATCCATGTATGATAACGTATGGATAATATTGAAAAATATTGGAAATGGAACAGAAAACGAATAATTGATTTACCCATTAGGCACTTCTCATGTAAAACAGTTAGAGGTTTTACCAGTGTCGCGCTAAATTTATATCCCGTCGAAACTTTACACTCGGAGAGTCGTGAATGCCATATCCAATCAATCATTACTTTAAACAAAGTTTTAAATGAAAATCTAATATGTTCTGAATTAAGCCTACAAAATCTCATCACTAAAAATGTAGTTCATTGATACGAAACAAAATAAACGAAATTCGCACCGTCGGTATATCTAACTTGAAGGCCATGTTTCGCTAGTCATAAAGAAATGCTATACAATGAATATAAAAGCTTTAAGAAAAATTGCACAATTCAATTCAAGTTAAAAATTCGCCAGTATGAACACAATTCTCACTAGACTTTCATGAATACGCATTTATTTTGTTAATAGCGTATATGTGTCATGCTAATGTAAGTCAAAAAACGTAAATAGCCTTATGAGGTTTACATTTTACTGACCGTTCCAAGGCGGTACCTAACAATCCGTTATAAACATCCCTAGGTTTATTATATAAATATTTATGCAAAAAGCTACAAAAACAAGCTCACCAGCAAAAAGTTTAAACATAAACCCGGTTTAGTGGCACTGGGTAAACGCCAAAGACATAGAACATAGAATCACAAACAAGAAACATAGAAGAACAGCACAAAACTCCACAAACAGCACAGTGCATACATACTATTTATAAAAAATTAGGTATGTTTATCAAGAATGGTTAGGTACTGCCTTGGAACGGTCAGTAAAATGTAAATTTACTGGGGGTTAAACCAGTTAAGGTGCACAATCCTCACTCTTAAAGATAAAACGCAAAAGGTAAATCTTATCAAAGTATGCATTAACTTGAGGAAACTTATCAATAATAATAAACGTATAGGTAACCCCATGTTCTTCGATGATTAGAGATCCCTTATCCATCTGCAGACGGAGGGGTACAATTCAGAGCACCTAATGCAAACACTTTTCAAAGATACGACGCAGTCATTGTTTGAAACTATAAACATCACACACAGTCTGCCTTATAAAATAAAAGGTTTAAAACTGTGTGATCATATAGTTTCATAATAAAAAGCATCATTGTACTAAAACTGGGAACACAAAAGGAAAGCATAATCAAAATTAAAAGCGACATGTATTAGCTAATCTTTCCTTCCAAATGATTTGGAAATGAAATATATTGAAGAAAATGAAGTCACACGTCAAAACACTCCGAGTCAGCCAAAAACGTGTTCGCCAAATACGATTTTAAAGATAACATGAATTAGCAAAACCTTCATAAAAATCCAAGGACTAAAAACTTAGTTATGAAAGGATGCTATATTCAACCCTATATTTTGTTTGGTATATATCTTCAAAAACTAGGTTTAAATAAAATCCAAGTAGTCTATCTGCCCAACTACCTGCTGGAAACATTTTAATTTTACGAATTTTCTTTAAAACATCACCATAAAAATCGCAATTTATATAAATATATATATATATAGTGTGTTGTTTGCGGAGTTTAATGTTGTTGTCCCGTGTATCTGGTTTGTAAATGTTAGTTTTTTTCTGTTCTGTGTCATAGGCGTTGACACTGTGCCATTAAACGGGGCTTAGGTTTAAACTTGCGACTACTACACTTGTTTCTGTAGTTTTTTATATAAATATTGTAAAAAAATAAAAATAATGCAATTTACGACGTCATCCCCTACGTGTTGGTATATTGCCAAATTGCAATGGAGAACCTGTGAAGGCGACTTTCTATAACACTGCAATACTAATTTGATAGATATTTGGCAAAACAATCTAAAATCATTATACTTTTTTGCAATCAAATACAACCAGGGTTGCGGTGGTGTTAGTAGTTTATACTACAGGTCCCGGCGTGAGCACATTGAAGGGTCCCAGGGTGACAGTTCAACCGTCGCACACCTATCCTGGGCAGACTATCAGGCGGTTAATCAGTACTAGGTGCCTTCACCTCTGCTAGGAACTGACCACTTTTGTACTTCAAAGGCAGTGGGACAGTGCAAATAGTCGTAGAAAGGATTTCATAACCAATCATTACAGAAGTGACCTGGTCCGCCCGGGAATCGAACCCGGATTGTCTTATTTACAGTCCAACGCTCTACCGATTGAGCTTACTGGAAAGACCATGCGCCCAGGGTGTGGTGGTGGTGTGTAATCTTATTTATACTAGCAATCGGGCCATACCCATTCGTTAAGATTGTTAGTCATTTTAGGTTTATGGAGCATAGTGCACAGACAGAATGTAACCCTGGTTAGAGCTACCCTGGTACTTTAACGTGCACCAGTGTATAGCACTTGCACACGGGACCCCCATTTAACATCCCTCCCGGAAGACTATTAGTATACATTTACAAAAACAAAATGTATTTTTCAAAAGCGTTCTTCAATTTCTCATAGTCCAAATAATCGTCAAATGACCTGTGTTACAGATAGTTGGAAAGACAAATACTTCTTTCTACAATCCTTAGTGAACAGATTGAATCAGGTGCAAGTGTATTGTACCAGTAAACAATGCAAACTAAAAATAGTTAACATTTGAAATGCACTTTAATTGAGTTATGAATTCAGTGGTATTATTCTATGTGAATATAAATGTCTGTCAGCATTTGTTTTCGCTGAAATTTTGTTTGCTTTATTGTCACAAGAATATAGTTTTATCGGAATGTTATTCAATATTTCGTAGTTCCTTAACAGCAGAAATACTATTAAAAATATGGGATTCCTCTTACATTATGTATTGTTTCAGTGCAATCACAACGCGGAAGAAAAGATACTTTTACCTGCCTTTTCTCAATGCTAAATCTGTTTCTATTACAGGCACGCATATTCTCAATATTACGGATGTACGTCTTGTCGGTGGACGGGGTCCAAACGAAGGGACTGTAGAGATCAAAGCTTTTGGTATTTGGGGTACCGTATGCGATGATTGGTGGCGTTGGGCCTCTGACCCCGCAGAGATGATCTGCAGAATGCTTGGGATAAATAGGTAACCTTACACTATACACGAGTCTTTGGTCATAAAAATCATATGTATCATAAAGGTCATGATGAATTGATCCAGGTTTTTTTTTGGCGGGGGCAGTAAAAGAACCAAGCTATAGTTAACAATAAATTACCATATAACATTATATAATAAATCAATATATAAATTACTAGTGCAATATCGCTTGACGTGACGTCATAAATGAATAGCGTTGTTAATTATGCGCGCGCGTTCTAAAGCGACGTTCGATATATCTAGGGTTATAACTCAAGTAACTATCTGACATAAACAGACAATCCCATATTCAGTAATTGCGTACAATCATTAGATAATTCCGTTAATAATACTGAGGAGACTTGTCATGGCTAGTTTCTATCATATCTAAAAAACACATTCATAAATTTCCGAATGGAATGATCTGACACTCAAGAAATGTCCTCCATCCTCTTTATTCTTTTGATTGTCCGGCTAACGCAGTGGAAATCACACTCGCTTCTCCCCTGGGCGACCCTGGTTCGTTGTTCGGTCTGGGCGGATATCAGCTCGGTTTGTAGTCACAAAGCCGGCCAAATGGGGTTCCTCCGGTACTCCGGCCCCCACCCCCTACAACACAAGACCGCACTCTAGCGTAACATCGTGCCCACGAGGGTGATTACAAATGATGTTGTAATAATTTGTTTCACAATAGTTGTGAAAAAAGTAGTTTAAACTAAATATCCTCAATATTAAACATGTGTGTTCTGTCAGTTGTTCAGGTAGTTGCAAGTACTAATAATATAATTTTATTACATGGGCTCATATTTTAAGCACCAACTACCTACAAACATACTATGGAGCGCATTTTGGTGAAGGTCAAGGACCAATATTTACCAGATGGTTGTGGTGCCCTTTGTCGTCACAGCACTTCAATGAATGTAGTTACGACACATGGACAACCGGATGTTCTCATGCCATGGATATTGGAATTGCTTGTGAAGGCAAGTTGATAATCACTGGCTTAATCAATATCACGTAGACCATGAATTTTGTAAGTTTTTCTAAATAATGCCTTTATAAGTTCTATTTTTGCATTTTAAGTTAAATATGATTCTATGTCCGATTAATGAAATGGACTAAGCACCAGATGGTCATAAAATCGGTAAATACAGTGTTTCCTCAAAACAAGTCTAGGATTGTAAATACGAGCTAGTATGTGGCCGATTAACATCATGTTACACGGTTATAAACGCAAAAATGATGTCGCCCTACGAGCTGTCTCAGCTGTGTTTCTCCGTTTTAAAATAATTTCTCCGTTTTAAAATAGCGCTGAATGGCCACCTTTTTTAAAATTAGCGCAAAATGATTTTTTCCTAAAAACCGACAGGTCACGTCTGTCGGGCTCTCCATTCACGTCTGTCGGGCTCTTCGTTTACGTTGTTTCGCAGCAGTTTCACTGTAGGTCTTTTGCGGAAGCCTTGAAATATGCATATTAAGTATTCGAAAGTCACGTTATGTGTGTCTATAAGTATACAGACGTTATTTTTAAACATTGGTACTTACTGGGTAGACGGACCCAGTATATTTGAATTTATTCGATTTGGAAAAACTAAGAAAGATGAATGTGTTGTAAGCGGTGTGATACATCTGTAAGTCAAATGTTAATGGGTTGTACACAACTATATTAATATTATTTAAGGTTTTGATTCTTTTCTTTTTTATCCAATTGTGTAATCTTGTTTTTAGTCCCTTTAACCCTATAACATTTTCTCTTTATTATAGCCTGATTCAGTGTAGTTTGTTAACTCCAATATTTGATTAAGGACGAATTATTTTAGGGAGGTTTAATTTTTGTATGTTGTCTTGTAACATATTGATCTTTAGGCTTAATGTGACGAGAAGAGTGACAGCAATTTCAGAGAATTATTAGAGAATTATCAAATGTCTTTCTTCCGATCGGATGAAAAAGTACATATCTTAGAAGTATTGATCACAAATGATTACTATCAGCCAAAAAAGATTACTTTTAGCTATCATGTTGAGACAATTAATGGAAAAAAATCAATTAAAAACAATTATCTCTTTTTTCATAGTATATATTTTATGAAGTTATGATAATGTCATATTTTTCTCAAAAATTGAAATACCACAAATAGAAAATCATATGAAATCGTCATCATTGTATGTAACCCCCTCCGACAATGATGTAAAGTGTATCTTTAAAATGAATTTCTCTCAGTTACAGGTTTGCTGTACCTGTGTAAAGTAATATTTATTCATTTTCTCTGATACGTAAATATAATTCAGCGCATAATATACAGGCTCCATTATCACAAACATTGAGGGACAATAACTGTCAAAATGTTTTGATTATTCTGGTGTATAAACAAATTGTTAAGCAATGTTGACAAACAGATACCTAAATGTACCGTAAAATGGTGAATTGTCGTTATACCGTAAGGGTTTTAACATGTGCTCAACCATAGTGTTTCATTCTTTACTAGAATATAAATGTCATATTGAATATAGAAGGAACTTTTCTCAGTGAATGCATTCCAGATTAAGTCACTAACAGACTATATAGTTATGGTTTGCAAATTCCACTTAATAAGGAACATAACAACTTGTTATCTAGATAAGATTCATATTAACACTTACTTAGTGGAATTCGCAAATCATAAGTAGATAACCAGTTGTATAAGTCTATTTATAGATAACAGGAAACACGAATATTATCTAGTTAACCAGTTGTTATGAAACTTACTGAAAGGAATTCCCAAATTATAACTCCATAACTAGTTACTGTTAGAAGCCAGAAGTGCATTTATAGATAAGTGGTAACACGAATCTTATCTAGTAAACCAGTTATTATGTTTCTTAATTAGTGGACTTCGCAAACCATAACTAGATAACTTGTTAGTGTTGTTCAGTTGGTAAAATATGGCAATACTGAGCACTTTCAAGCCTCTTTTTAGTCCTATATCACTGATATTACCTACAATGTTTCGCGATATTTAGTCGATAGCTAGATAAGTATCACGAAAATTAAGTGGTTAACACGAAACAATTCGAAAAACGTTATCAGGTTATCTAACGGCAGTTATGTGCAACCATACTTCTGCATAAGCTATGCACGCGTCATAAAGTTTTCTGGACAAGCTAAGTAATATGCTCATCATACTGATTCAATGTTTGGCATAAGCTTTTGAAACTTACACTTTCAAATGTTGTCATTGGTACTTTTCAGATTACTCTTCGACCGGTACGTCGTTGTTAGATTCGCGTGTTCGTTTATCTGGAGGAACTTCTCAGTTAAACGGTGTTGTGCAAATTAACTCGGGCGGCACTTGGCTTTCTTTATGTAATACTTTTATTTCTACCGAGGCTGTTCCCAAGTTCTGTGAATGGCAGGGATACAGGTATGTCCGTATTACATTACATTGTCTGCAATTCTTAACAAGTTGTGGCAACAAGTGTGGTTAAATATTTAGTACGAGTTTTTATAACATTTATTATATATGACTAGACAAATCAAGGGGAATAGTTTACTTTTTTACAATAGTTATGCGAAAAGCTACAGAAACAAGCTCCACAAGCAGCACAGTGCATACATACTATATATATATAAAAACTAGGTATGTTTATCAAGGATTGTTAGGTACCGCCTTGAAACGGTCAGTAAAATGTAAATTTACTGGGGGTTTAAACCAGTTTAAGTGCACAAACCTCACTCTTATCCAAACAATCCTATATAAAGATAAAACGCAAAAGGTAAAAGTTTGAGTTTGGCGAATTGCATTGAATTTAAAATGTGGCTATAATTTGTGATGTACTCATTTATTTAAGACTTAATATAGAAGTTTACAAAAAAGATATTGACATAAATGAATGTACCCGTAATTATGAAGAAGGTTGTCATTTGATCAAAAATGTAATTACCGTTTTATGCTCGATGACGAGTACATTTTTAGATCAGGTCAGAAAATTACGTAATATATGAAAGGCATTAAAGCAAGGAACGTTTCTATATATAATTATTTATTTGTGTCGGAAAAACATTTTGAAGGCATTTTTATCAGCGTTTGAGTTATCTTTTTATGTAACTTTTCTGCGTACGCCAGCATTTCGCTTATGATTCAATACACGTTCATGTTTTTGATGAAATATTGAGTTTTATCAGTGAAATAACAACAGTGAAGATATCAATTTGAACCTGAAAAGTTGGCATATGCATCATTTAAAATTAAAAAAAATGTTCAATAAGTTTAAATAAAGATATATTTGGAAATTAACAATTTACCATTTATTAGAAAAATGGTTATCCCGGTTTTCAAGCGTTTTCCTGATCTTGAAGCTGAATGTTCGATCATTTGTCTTCAAACCAAACAAATTACAGACGAAAAACAACTGTTCGAACATAAATAGAATGTTATATCATCGTTCAAATGTATTTTGTCGTTGTAATACGTAATACGAACCTCTCGCAAAATTCGCACAACTATTCACCGACATTTTTTTACCACACCCACGCCTCAAAATTTGTCAACAAACTAACGTGGTCATCATCATTACCTGGAAATCGACCAAGCAAAATCTTCAAGCAAAACAGAGTGGTCTTTGAAAGTAAGATGACTTAATATCCATCTATCAAGAAACACACTCTAAAACTAAGAAAAATGTTTCATATCCAATGATCATCTGCAATTGTTTTGCTAACACATTCGACCTTTCAAATGTTCATTAAGTAAAAGGCGGCGTAGTAATTTGGTAATGTATTCATGCCCCGCTAAAAAAATGATGTGTTTTCTTTAAAAAAATTAACATATATGCACCTATAGAACTTCATTGATTACTGCTCGTAAAATATTTGCTCTAAAAAACGAGCGAATAATTAACAATAAAAAATAATAACAGAGAACATTTTCTCAACAAACCGAAATTTAAAATTGACAGCTATTATCTGCTATTATAAAAATAGATTTTGCGTATGGGGCTACCCACGGGTTACGGCGTAAAAAATACCCTTTTTAAAAAAGGGGTAATTTAGAAAATAAATTAAAATACTAATTAAACTCCGGAAATAAGAATAAAAGAAAATATATACAACTATATTTCCAAATTGTTTTTCTACGACATTTGTGAAATAAAAAACGATCTTACACTGAAATAAACAAATATCCTCTATTCTTTAAAGGATTCAGAATAAAATATAAACGTTCGCTTTTTTTCTAGCTTTGTCCAGTTTCATTACGTTGACGGATTTTGCCAGTATGAAATGGACTGTACTCATTCGCCTCGGGCACTTGATGAGTGCATTGTACATGGAGAAATTAGTTATTACGGTTCTTTAATCCACGTCGAATGTATTGGAGGTAAGAATTAACCTAAGTGTTGAGAAGAAAGGGGTTAAAACTTGTTATTTTTGAAGATGCTTTCTAAATATAATCAGTCTTTTACCATTTTGTGCAGAGTGCAGTGGACTTGAACAAATATTTTATGGAACTCTAGACGTTTTACGAACTGATGACGGAATATCATACCATGGAAAGTGTGCATCGTTTGAAGAAGTGTTCGACGTGAGCTTGCTTTGTCAGAACGGTACTTGGGGATACAATTCCTCTTCAAGAACGTGTGGTCCTTTAGGTATTCTTTTACGTGTATATGCATAGTGCATTGGTTTACAATACGATTTGTACCAAAGGTACGCTTAAGGAAAATACTAAAATGCTTTTGATTACGTTTTATTAGACGTAGAAGATATTCGACTCACGGACGGCCCTTCCGGTTACATCGGACGTGTGGAAATCCGAGTTGAAGGTCAATGGGGTACTGTTTGTGGGGCAAACGCAAATTTCAACTCTGCCAGTGTCATCTGCTCAATGCTTGGATATGCGTAAGAAATGTCATAATCTTTATAGTCCTGACCCGTTAAAGTATCATGGATAAAGCTTGGTTACTTACCATAAGTAAACCAAATATACTCATGGGACGTATAATAATACAGATTAACAAAACTGTTTAGGTCTTTATTTTAGAAAGCAAGTTGGTGTCCTAGCTTTTGATGTCGAACTGGTAGTACTAAACCGTACGATTGTCCGGTTAACGCAGTGATTAGCGCACTCATTTTTACCACCAATGCGTCTCGGGTTCGTTTCTCGGCCTGGGTGCGTGTGAATGGGTTTGTTCTCACCAAACCGACAAGTTTGTCCCCCCGGGAACTCCAGTTTCTTCCACAACACATTAACCCATCTCATGTAACATCGTACAAACTAGAGTGTTAAACATAATGTTGTAATAACTGCTTTCAATGATTACGTTTTACCTAAACCTGTGCGATGGTAGACATTGAGTTATGTGTTTAAGGAAATTTGCAATTGTGTAGCAAATTGGTCATATTATGCCGACTTTCCAAAATTGCCATTTTAATTCAATGTCTCAATTCCTTAGATCAAGTCCGGCAGTTGCTAACGGGGAGTCATTTTTTGGCAATGGCAATCTACCGATTTTCATTGACGAGCTTCGCTGTGATCAAAATGCAACTGATTTAAGCAACTGTTCATATTCGAGAGTGATCGAATGTGATTCTGACAACGTGTTGTCTGTATCCTGCAAAAGTAAAGAGTTTTCGATAAAAAATATTTTAACAACATGTTAAAATGGTTAACCAAGCTAAATATTTGATTTCATCTTATTTGTCAATACTTTTTGTACCTAATGATATCACGCATACTAACACAGCGGTATGAATATTTACTCATCGTTCATTTTATCATTATCCATGAACTGGTAAAGTTATATTTGTTAGTATATCTGTATATCACATATTAAGATAGCAGACACAACTCAACCACAAATTCCGGAATTCGACTTTCTGGGGGACTTGCATCGCAAGATGGAATAATCGAGGTATACATGGAGGATGAATGGTTACCACTTTGCTTTGATCATATAAATATCAATGTTGCTCAACACTTTTGCGAATGGCAAGGCTACAGGTATAGTATATGTGTTTATCATATCTAGTGGAAGTTTATCGGATGTGTTGTTTTTAATTTCAATTTCAACCAAACGTGCAATGTTTATAAATGAAATAATTGATATTCACGTGCAGTTACCTCGGTCACAATGTAATGGAAGGCGCGTGCGGGTGGTTTGCAAGATGCGATTCCGAACACACTAAGTTTGACGAATGCAATCAGTTTGGACGAACGCAAACAACGGGAACGTTGCTTCGTTTAGATTGTGGAGGTATACTGTTGAGGGATTTGGCTTGCAATCCGAACAGGCAATTCTGTTTTGTAGTGGTATTTGGTAGTACTAAGAAATCCCACATTATGTCAAAATGATCGGTGAAAAAAAAAATGACTCAGCTGTGTTTCAGCATTTTGAAAAAATCATGTTAAAAAAATACAATTTAAGCTTGTGTTTAGCCATTATATGTATTTCATATAAAGAAAGTCAATGCTGTGTTAAATAAAATAAACATCAATCAATTAATGCGGGTAAAACATAAAACAGTTATGAACGTGATATAGATACTTGAACGACATTTTGATTTCAAATTAAATAGATCACACACTCTAGGTATGAAGGAGAAACAAGCGAATATCAATGAGTTGAATGTGATATTGACAAGTGTGAGGTTAAGCCCATAAACTAGACTCCCCTCGTAGAAGCGATGATATATTTTTTTCCGTCGGTCGGTTGGCAGTAGGCCGAACCTTGTCGGAGTGATAGCAGCTAGGACGCTTGAGCCTTGGTAAAGTAGGTTTGTTATGACCAGCAGATGGCAACTATTTAATTTGAGGTCAGTAGATCAAAGGTCACGGTCGTTGTGACATGGAACAATAAAGGCTTTTCCGATTGATATCTAGAGTATGTTTTTGCCTACGATCCTGTGATGAGCTATTCCCTGTTGTAGCCCCTATTGATATCTAGGTCAACATATCAAAGATCAATGTCACCAGATTGAACACAGTAATGGTCATGTTTCAAAACAGGTATTTAAAAAAGTTCAATAATTAATGACTAATAGATTTTGCTTGAAAGTTGAAAGAAATTAACCATCGCCGTTTCATTATAACCATATTGGTTAACACTACTTCAATTGAACTTTAATTGTATTGCCCATATTCCCAAATTTATATTGCATTTTTAACAATGCTCTGCTGTCGGGAGAACGCACACATGTTTAAATGGGAATTAGTGTTTTACATCTTTCCAGTTTCTTTGACTGTTTCAATTTCATAACCACAGTACGCATGTATTTATTAAAGCGATCCTCTATCTATGATCTGTCTGCGTTGTTTTGTGGCGTTGATTGCCTCTTGTTAAATGAGTGAGTTGCCTCGAACTTGGGCCTCTTAAAGAGATCCTCGTTATACAGTTTCCATTGTATACTGATCTCAAACTTACCTGCCATCGGATATGGTAAGTACTGCAAACACAATACAGACAATAATTTTATTTCAGATAATGACAGTATGTTTCGAATACGACTTTCCAATGGAGCTGGACCTGTAGAAGGAATCGTTCAAGTAAATGTCGCAGATTTGGACGTGAACCAAAACGTGTGGGCGACACTTTGTGGAGACATGTTCGATATTGAAACAGCTACGGCTTTGTGTAAAATGCAAGGACTTCGGTATGACAAACAAGACGTTACATATATACACTAACAGATAGTCTTAAGTTATTAACAGAAATCCTGTGTGTAGCTATTTGAATACAGCATTTCGGTATACTGTTAATGGTCAATTAGCAATAAAACTGTTAGCACAACGATATCATAAAATGTTTTTGAAGATTATATGTCTGCTTCTTATGTAGTATTATTACTCGTATTAATATTGCTAATAATTCAATTTATATACGGAATGTCTCACAGTTTTGCTATTTCTTCATTACCGCTCCTTCTTAAGGAGTTCGATTGTCGTTTCAGGTACACATACCACTCTCGTAGATTATATGACGGCGACGTGACCACTCTGTTTCGAGTCTTGACATGTCCGTCAGACGGAACCCATATTGGGACATGCGATGTACATGGTAATCAATGCATCTCACCTGTACGGGTCGCTAATCTTTTCTGCTCAGGTATGATTTTAGCTATACATATTTGTACCATTGTGCACGTTTATGTGCAATGACCTTTTATTTATATGAAACATAAACACTTGTTGAATCTGCAAACATGTAACGGGTCTCATATTTTGGCTTGTCCCTGTAGTTTTCGTTTTAGTAATTAACAATCGGAAGAAGGTTTTCTTCTGATGCTCTTGTTTAAAATGGATTTTTGTATCAAGTTTATGCGTTTTTTTTCATTAGATTGCGGCACCGCCGGCACCTTCTATGGACAGATCGGATATATTTCGGACAATGGCAAAACTTTCAGTGGGAATTGCGATTACGGAAATAGCAGTTTCGAGGTTCATATGATGTGCAAAGATCGTACATGGCAATACACCGATACGTCACGGACGTGCACTTAGGTACATTTACTTTCGATTGTTTTAATTTTATTGGAATACTTTTGTCTTTTTTCACATTAATAGAACACATCAGTCAAACATTTCTTCTTTATTTAGCAGTATTGTTCATTGCGTGATCAAATTAAGGTCATTAATATAGGGTTTTTTTTGTCAAAGATATTGATGATATACGGTTGGTTGGCGGTGTGAGATCCAGCTTCGGGACGGTGGAAATTAAAGTTGGCGGTAAATGGGGTACCATTTGTGGACGATCGTATGACATCGAGAACTATGCGGACTACAACGTCTCCGAACACGAAGCTAGACAACTTTGCAAAATGCTTGGATTTATGTAGGTCAACATAAATACACGGTTTATTTTTTTCTGCTTTGGAATTGGCGCCCAATTCGTCGTCGGTTACACTATTCTCATTTAATTCAAAGAGTTACAGCATATTTCACTGAATAAAGTATTAAAATTTATACATTCACCCGAAAGATAGGATTGAAATCACCATTACATGAATACCAGTAAAGTGTGTTCAATACTTTTTCAAAATAGCTGTGTGATTTTTTTTAATTTAGGAATGACAACGTGAATTTCAAAATAGGAACACACTTTATGAAGGTAGACCGGCCGGTCTTTATCGACAAACTAAAATGCCCGGAAAATGCTACTCATATTGACAACTGTACATACAGTCGCGTTCCGGAGTGTTATCATGATGACTTGGTCGCTCTTTATTGCGATGGTGAGTATCAATTTGCAAGTTTTATTTCTCTTATACATACCCTATGGTTACTTTCCATTTTTGAACATACGTGTCTAGACTTAATATCATAATATTTGCAATAATTTAACGGAGTCATTTCTGCTACCGACAGTGTCTACCATCTGACAATGTCTACCATCTGACAGTGTCTGACGTTCTGAATATGATCTGAAATTAACTACATTGTATTCTAAACGTTTTAGATTGATGTTAAATGTTGTTAATTCAGGAAGCGATATATCAACTCGTCTTACGGGAGAGAGTAGTCCTTATAATGGAGAGGTTGAACTATATGGTTGGTCAACAGATTCAGGTGGAACAAATAATAGCTGGACGAAAGTTTGTGGGCAGTCTTTCAATAACCATTTGGCAACTTTAGCCTGCACAAGTTTAGGACTTCGGTAAAATTGTTTTATATAAGCTCATTTAAAAGGAATCTTTGGGCGTTCTTTAATATGCACTTAAAAAAATACAAACTAAATGTATACTTTGTTTCTTTTTTCAATGTTTAATTTTCTAAACCAATCATGTAAAATAAAACAGTTTATTAAGCAGTCATCGACAAATCTCTTTGATTTTTCTTATCACAATTCTAAATTAAGACCGTCACCAACGTTCAAGCATCATAGTGAAAATAAAATTCACAAAATAGCTGATATTCTATAACAACGACTTGAACCATTGATTGTTACTCAAATATCATTATAGATTTTGAATGAAAATTTCAAATGACAGTAAGCCCATCAGTGTGTCTAAAAATTGCCGAATAATTGTTTATTTCACTTCACCACTTTAGACAAATGGGCATGTGTTGGAACGCGCGTGTGATGCTTCTGTAGTCCGACAAAACATAAGATTTGTGATCAAATCGATTCGGTACATCTTAAACAAGCGTTTGAGTTTCATTCTCAACTTTTGATGAACGCACACACACACACACACACACACTCACACACACACACACACTTTATAATAAGACATCATCGTGGTGAATATAAAACATTATCAGCTATATTATTTTTGTCATCAGCAAGTTATTAGTTATCTCATATGGAAAATGGTCTAGTTAGGAGTTTCGTTAAATATAAAGCATAAGTAACATTCAAATGTTTTACTTTTTGCACAATAATACGTTTATAGATTATATCGACATTTTTGATTTATTTCTTCTTTGAAAGAATAAAAAAATACATTTCAGTTTGACGAGCAGCAGAAAAATGCTGTTTAACGATTTGGAAGGATTTCTACTTGAAATACAATGTCATGGACACGAAACTAGCTTGCAAGAATGTGATTTTAGGGCATGTGCTGAAGTCACAGACCATAGTCCCTTAACAGCAGTCCACTTGACATGTTCGGGTATATAATAGCCAACTCATTACATTGCTGTCAATATAATGATACACTATTTCATTGCGTTGGGAAGGCAGTTTAACAAACATATATGTTAATGTCATTGAAAGATTATGGTTTATTTATCTCTGAATCTTTTAATATTTTTAGAATGCGGACTTCCATCGAATTTTTATGGCGAAGTATTAAACGTATCAACAGATGGTCGAAT
This sequence comes from Mya arenaria, assembly GCF_026914265.1. NCBI lineage: Eukaryota > Metazoa > Mollusca > Bivalvia > Myida > Myidae > Mya > Mya arenaria. The sequence goes on along the minus strand of NC_069134.1, from coordinate 27,892,573 downwards.
CATGCATGGACAATGTTCTAGTGGAGATACATGGTTCCCGGTTGAAATGGAATGCATAAATGGATCATGGACTTACACACAGTCTTCTCTGATCTGTGATAAAATCGGTAAGTTTAACGATACCCTTTTCCGTTATTCGTTTGATAAATTCGATGCATTTACAAATTAGTTCATGCTCTAATTGTGTTGGGTGCAAACCTGTGCGTTCAGCTCTTCCATGTCAAACCTGCGTTTTTAACTAATGATACATACTGAATATATAGATGGCTCAGCCAGGTAACCGTCCCAAGCCCGTAAGTTTGTAATCTCTGAAAAAGACTGGTGGGACCTATACTTGCATGAATATTTAAACAGAATGATGTGAATGGTGTTTTTAAAAGTACTGGTGGAGAGGACGTCATACTTTCATTTCCATTCTCTAACTATAGTTTTTTTTTTCATCCAATCTTAACAATATTTATGCAAAAAAGCTACAGAAACAAGCTCGGTTGCAAAAAAAGTGTAAACATAAACCGGTCTAGTGGCACTGGGTAAACGCCAAAGACATAGAACATAAAATCACAAACAAGAAACATAGAAGAACAGCATACAACTACACAAACAGTACAGTACATACTTACTATATATAAAAATAATTATGTTTATCAAGAATTGTTAGGTGTTTTACAATGTTTATTGATGTTTCATAGCATATTTCGACTAAGTTCGGTCAACAGACAGACTAAAATATTCACACTAAACATTTTCAAAATTTACCAAATTCACATTTCAAGAAGCGCTAGATCCCAGCAGGCGACATATTCACTGCGCGGAATTCTGCTTATGCTTCTGATGTACTACATACTTCGGATACTCTCTTTCAAACCTTTTGGACCTTTCTTCCAGAATGTACCCATTCGTAACGCGGAAGTTGTTACCTGAGTAGTTCTGTATTCATGGTGCGTATAAGTTTTTACTTTATTTTTCAGGAATCGATGACATAAGGCTCGTAGATGGAATGGACGCATACTCTGGACGAGTGGAGATTTTGATAGATGGAGTTTGGGGAACTCTATGTGGCTCATCATTTGATTCAACTACTTGGGATGTAGTTTTCGCTGTAAATGTAGCAAGCACTTTGTGTAACATGGCCCTTAATACGTATGTGTTTGTATTTTGCTATATTAATTGAATGTTTGATATAACCGTTTAACATTTATATATATATTGAATTAGCATTGAAATAGTAAGCAATTTGATATAAGAGACTAGACGTGCTAAATATAGTATGTTTTTGACATTAAAACATTAATTTTAAAACACACACACACACGCACGCACGCACGCACGCACACACACACACACACACATCGATTAATGGGCTGTTATTTGAGGAGGCAACATGACGTCATTGAAACACAAAAATACTATTTTCCTTGATTGCCTTGTAGAACGGAGTATGGATCACGTTATTGGAGCTCGGCGTTTTACAATACTGAATTCGGCCCAGGGAACGGACCTGTATTTATTGACAAGATTCGTTGTCCTTTATCTGGAACCCACATAGATAATTGCACATATTCTAGGGTTTCACACTGCGATAAACATAACATATTATCGGTTTCTTGTGAAGGTATGACAATACGCTGCTAGATACTGACAAAGCATTGCAGTTATTTTTGAATTTTCTGTCTCTAAGATATATTGAATTAGCGTTTTCAACAATCTATATTTAAAAACACACACTAAATAAACAGTCCTGAATATACGATTGTGTTTTATTCTAACATTCAGAGTCAAACAACGTTGTGCCCGTCTTGGAAGATGTCCGTCTTGTCAGCGGAAATAGTGTTTACGATGGGATTCCGGAGGTATTCGTAAGCGGAGGATGGTGGGCGGTAATGCCAAACAAAATCAATGAAGAATTTGCAACAGTTGTTTGTACTATGTTGGGGAAAAAGTAAGTTATACATGTACGGTGATATACATGTATATTGGTTCCAACTTGTAAAACGAGTATTATTCTTATTTGATTAATCATAACATCTTATAGTTTCAATATTCAACCAATACTGGAATACGACTTTAAGAGCAAAACTGAATAGTCTTAATTACTTCTCATTAAACTTAATTTGATACTACACAACATTTAATAAAATTGCTTTTTCTAATTCCATTGTTTACAAATCTAGAGGGAATATATTGTATTTTACGTATACAGGATGTGTTATTCATATAAGGAAATGTTTGTATTGTGCTTGCAGCTTCACTGCCTTAATGCAAGAGGATGGTGAAATAGAAGCACCTCTCTTCGGAATAACCCCCGTATGCACTGGATTGGAGAGACACGTTAATGAATGCGGCGTTGTGCCTGGTTATAATTCCTACGTGCAATACAACACATCGATCCACGTTTTATGTACTGGTAAGTAGCCAATGATTTCTTATGTTTGTTTACTATTTAATGATGTAAACTATGAAGCATGCATTGATACTGGCTTTAAAAATAAATAAAATAAAAACTATGGTATCTGAAATTTGAGAATTATTTTATAACCTATTAAGCTTTCCTGATTCTTTTTTATATATGCCATGCTTTTTTATTTAGCGTAAGTTTCAATTTTTAAAAGCTAGGTATGAGGTTGAAATAATAAACATAACTATATTCTAACGAAATTATAAATTCTGAAATTAATAAAGAAAAATATGTTCTAAAGTATACTTTTTACATGTTGTATTATTCATTTACCTTCATAAATGAAGTTTTCTTTGGTTTACTTTATTTTTGATATCATGTTATCTAAGAATATCAACCCTAAGGCATGACTTAACATGTCTCAAACACAGAAGCCATGTCCATTAAGCTACGGCAGTTGGGTGAAATGAGGTATGCATCATACTACACGGACCATATCTGTTCATGCCACAAGATATATATTTGTCCCACGAACACTTACCCTACCTACGACCGATTACGGTCGATACAAAGTAAAAATGCACCGTAGAAAATCATGACAAGGGAGGATGTTAAAAAATGTCCTACTACCAGTCAAAAAACTACATCTGCAAGTCTGACGACTTGTAAACAAATCAGTAGTAAATGCTATTTTGAAGGATCTTCGACTAAACCAACGACTACTCGTACGACCACGGTAATGTTCCAAAGACAATTAGTCACAGGTCGTTACCCGCGAATGTTGAATATCGCAAAAGACCTTGCATCAGCTACTTAAGATCGATCTACCATAATGACCTCGAAGACTATTCTTGTGATTATATGCTTCGTATATATGGCTGGGCCTCTTTCTAGACTTAACCTCAGTAGTCCACAATTACCATGCCATTTATTTAAATACGTTCATTAGATTGAAACGTTAATGTGAATTTAAAAGCAAACCGAATAGTTTAAACAAGATATTGGTGAGAAACCAAGGGGAATAGGTAATTATAGATCATTACGCAGACAATGGAAATGTGTTGCCTCACTTTACCTACATCCCAATACATATAGGTTTATCAGTTACTGTTCTGAAACTAACTATGGAAAATTCATCAGACACTCAACAATTTGAGGCCCTTCAGAAAATCTTTTGGATTCTATGTGTATTGCATGTGAACAGAATTCTAAAAAAGTAAAGTCACGCTTTTCGCGCTAACAGTCAGTCAGCTTTCAGCGTTTTCATTGTTTAATGTCGTACATGGGATAAAACTATTACAATTTCTGAATATCTATACATTTAGCGCATGGATTCTGAGTTGAAGCAGAACGTTTAATAATAAGATTTAAAAAGAATCACATATAATGTTTATTTTTGGCACAGATATGTGACTTTGAATAGTTATTAATAAAAGCTTCAAACTTTTCTTCATGTTTCATTTCAACCAGAATGCGGCAAACTCGACACGTTTGATGGACATGTTCGGGAGTACAACATCAGTTCAAGAGAAGTAGAGTTAATTTGTGGCGCGTTGTGTCCCCATCCTGACTATATGACAAGTACATGTCAAGGTGATGGCGTTTGGACCACAGTTTCTAACTGTTCAGTTAATTGTGGTGAGTGTTTTTCGTGAATTGTTGATTTAATATTTTGCTACGTACTTCAAGAATGTACTTCGTTGCTGTTTAACAAGTTACAAACACAAAGTAATGTCGTAAATGCACAATAAATTCAAGGCAACAAGGCAGAGCTTCAGAATGTCATATCTGGAAGCGTGATATTATCAATAAGTGGTGTACCAGGGACCTTATGCGGTGATGGTTTTACAGCTGAAAACGCAGTGGTTATGTGTAGCCAGTATAGGTAGGTATTAGGATTATTATCTAGCAATAACAGATATATAAGTCGATAATAAGTAAACGATAAATTCAAAAATCTTTCATTTTGAAATAATACACGGATTTTTATACTTATCTGAAAACGATATTTAAAGACACGCATGAATACAACATTTGTTTGGTATCGGGGCGAATTTAAAACTATATTATCCGAAGCATAACTTCAAAAGTCATAGAGCTATTGACTTCGAGCTTCATTAAAAGATATATATATATATAAGCAGAAGTACATATTAAGGATCTAGGTTTTTTTTAAAGTTATTGCCATTTGTTCATGTTGTACTTAATTTTCGTCCGGACCATTACTCAAATAAGAGTTCATGACTTTAAATATGAACACTATTATCTTATTGAGGAAAAGTGCAGTGCATTAGCACCATGTCGGGGCGCGTTTATAGTTTTCAACGATAGCCTTGTTTGAAAGATCAGCAAGATTAAAACTTCGGCCTGAGGCTGATTAGTTGAGTTCGGATTTTTTTCTAAACATAATATACACATACATCCCCTAATAAAAACATCGTGATTCTTCAGAGCAGCTTTCAACTGGTACTCAGCGAACCAAAAAAGAGCATTCATAACCCATGTCTTGAATGATCAAATTTCAAAATCAAATTTCAAATCAAATCAAATCAAATCAAATTTTTATTTTCAGTCGGTATGACATAACAGAGAAAACATTAGCTATGAATAGCTATTGACAGATTACATATATATATATATATATATATATATATATATATATATATATATATATATATTATTACAAGCATATATCTATATAAAATATTTAAGTATTAAAAGATTGAATCTAATTAAGAATTAGCACATTATTAAGACAAAATATAGATATCACATACTAATACATATATGTACATATAAAATATTAAAATATGTAAGAAATTGTACCTAACTAAAAGTAAATTAGCACATGATTTAGACAAAAATACAGATATCACATACAGTATACATATTTAAAAACTGTGATGCTGGCGCTAATCTTGACCGTAGTCTAAAAAGATCTTAAGATGAAAAATTATAAAAAAACTGAGAGGAAAAAATAGCACAAGTGTGCGTGTCTTAAAAGGATACTAAAACACATATCAGCTTGAATCAGATTCAAGATGACCTGATTAGCACCAGCCTCTCAGAAGTTGCAGCAAACATAGATAGAATTATTAATCTATTAGGAGAGAATATGTATTTTTCCTGTCCTAGCTTGAACATGTTTGGTTTGAGATATTGTTTATCAATAAACTTAGCGGGTTCAGGGATGTGTTTATATGTCAATATCGGGAGAAAAGGTGATAATATACGCTCAAAATGCATCATTTAAGACTTGCATTGTAACAAATTTCTTGAGGGCACATGTAAAAAGGTGGCGCCACAAATCTACGCCTGAACTAGCGTTAATACCTAGATCCACCCATGAATAAAAACTTTTTTTTTTAATTGATTTTTTTATTTATTTTGCTCATATTTAAGATGGCATCAACAAGAATCGCATTTCGTTGCTGAAAATGTTGACATCAATGAATCGTCATTGGTTGACACCGTTTACAACTTTGCATTTCATTGCAAAGGGACGGAAACCAATTTGTTTCAATGTGTGGCAATGCAGCTTTCATCGTGCAAACAAAACAGTGTAGTGGTACAGTGTTTCACAGGTAAATTTGTCTGGATTGTTTTATACAGAACATTAAGGCATACTATGTTCACTTTAAGGTACATTTATGTTGTTCGGCTATGCTGAAAAAAAGGTTATGAGGCTGTTTGTGTATACAGTGATCCCCTTACATTTTATTTCAAACAAATACAAAAATAAGTTATAAATAAAGTTGTTTTATATATATATGCTAAGAGATATTTAAGAAGAACGATTATTTACTTTTTAAGTAAAATAATATTTTCATTTTGAAATTGAGCAACTCTGTTATTGTATCAGTATTGCCAGTATAAAATATATAATTGTGTAGTTTCTAAAGCAAGTAGGTTGATCGATATATTTAAAAGTTTTGATTTTTAAGTAAGAAAATGTATTGTTCGTCATGTTTTAGACGCCGATGCAACAAACTGTAATTCGAATATAATGGATGTAAGATTGAGTGGTGGTAGCGGTCCTTTGGATGGAAGGCTTGAAGTGTTTTCCGTCGGTGAATGGGGAGTAGTTGATCAACGACTCTTCACTAAAACTAATGACGGGCAATTGGTTTGCTCTGCATTCAACTCCTCGTAAGTTTATTATGTATTATCACGGAATAAATACGAGATCATAATGCATAATACGATTTAGTTTTGTTTTGTATTCTCATCACTGTCATTTCCCCCGAAAGATGACTTCCTCATAAAAATGGACTTGCGATTAATATTACGCAATAAAAAGAAATAGAATCACATTTGCACGTTCTTTATTTTTAAATTATGTTAGAATTGTATCGATCATTTAAATGTTTTTAGCGGCTAAAGAACCTTCACATCGTATATATGTTACGAATTTAGCAGACACAGACGAAATCAGGATATTTTTTTAGGGTTAAGTCTGTCCATATACCAACTACGGAAACTATTTCAGTTGTTAAAATTTACAAAATATTGCAGATTTTCTGGGTTACTGTACCAGTATATATCCACGGAAGAGAGAGTGCCATTGTTATTTGGTCGCATGCTGACTTGTACCGATCTCTTGGATAATTGTGTTATCGAACCATACTCTGATAATCTGCTCGGATTCGGGTCTTGTGGTCAGGAGTTTATCTACAATTATACATATATGGATGGTCAATTATATCGAGTTTTAAACGATGTCCATGAGAATGTTGATTCCGTACATCTTTTTTGCACAGGTAAGTGTAACGTGACATTTTCATGGAAAAGGTTCTTAAAGAGATGCTATTATTGCAATAAGCACGATGTAGAATTATCATGAAATGATCTTTAACAGTATCAACACGAAATTTATATATATATATTAATAATTGTTGTTGGCATTCCAACAATAATTGGAAGTGTTTATTATGGCCTCCAGCAATGTAAATAAGGAGCTCTGTGTTTTGCAAGAAGTGGTGTATCAACGAGCCAAATAGTTATCTGTTGGGGGCAATGTCACTAGTTCATATGAGACCCTGCTTTTTGGAAGCATTACCCAAGCTATGTTTTAATGTGTATCAAAATCAGAAGGTCAGGAATCTCCCGCTGTCTTAAGTACACTATATCACTATATGCCCACCCCCTGCCAACTATGGCCAGGTGTAAAGCTTTCGCTCTTTCCTTCATAAAAGAGTCGCGACATTGGCAGCCCTTAGCTATCCCATTGCTGTAAAACTTAGGGTAAAAAGGCATCGATATATATAAATGAGGCTTTGTTTAGAGAAGTATAAAGGTGTGTCTATGATAGAAAGAGTTGTTTTTTGTTGTTGTTTTTTTTTAAGATTGTGGTATTCCGGATATAAATGGTGGACATATTGTATCATATGAGTCTTCAACCAAGACTCTTACAATATCTTGCGGATTAGTATGTGCAGGACCTGAAGTTTTGGTGGACATTATTTGTTTGGGAAATGCCTCTTGGTCAGATCATGTCGATTGCTACAATTTGTGCGGTAATACGTTTATTTTGTGTTTGTTTTAATCATGAATCACACATGAAACATTATTTTTTTATTTAACAAAAATGGTAACTCTTTAAGTTTGTTTATGTTATTTCCTGGTACTCACATGTAGAATATACAGTCATTATTCCTTTGATGTTATTGTGTTGTGTTTAATGTCATCTGTTTGTTTTCGTTCACAATTTATTCCAAATTATAAACCCTGTCCTATAAGATTTCCACAAGCATTATAAATACATCGGACCATAACATGATATGTTTTTATCAGTTTTGAGTGCGTACCCAAACTTATATCTTATATATTTTAAATTATGGTAACGATAAAACTTAAAGTTTCCGTATTCATATTAACCTGGCCCCAAATATTTTTACAACAAGTTACTGATAAAACAAAGTGTACCAAACCCGTGTATAATAAAACGAAATGACAGTAAGCTAACATGTAAATTTGTGTTATGTAGTTGTATATAGGCATCTATAATGTTTGTATTGTCCAGTTATGTGTAAACTTGAGTAATGTTTTTGCTACTATCAAAAGGCTGAGTATAATGGTAATAGTTTTTGTAAATTCAACACCGTATGCTGATGTGTAGGATTCGAAGAGAAAAACGTCTTATATTAGACGAAAAATTGAAAAGGAATATCCGAAGCCACCCCGATTGAATTAACCTAAATCGTATAACGGTTCGTTAGCACACTTTGCTTGGCTTTTTAAGTATTTGCGCTGAAATGTATACGTATATTAGAATATTCACCCTATCTGAATAGCATATTATCTTGCCAAAATATCGGAGAAGTTTCAACAAAACGGCATCAAAACACAATTTAAAACAACGAAAAATGAAAATAGAAGAAATCCTCTGAACTTGTAGTTAGTCAATGGATTATAGGAAAGGATTCCAACGTAAACAAAGATTACGCTTAATTGGACCTTAAAATTAGGTTACCCTCAGGATTGAAAGCAACTTTCAAATGAATTGATGGCAATTTAAGACGTCCAGAACGAACAGTTGTGCAGTAATTTGCTTATTTTACTATGGAATTAAAATATAAATGAAATTTAAATGTGTTATATTTTTAGAATCGGTTAACTCTGTTGGATTGCTGAACACATGGGCTGGCCATGTGATTATGACCATTGATGGCGTAACCGGTGTGCTCTGTGCCGACAACTTCGATGCAAACGCTCTCAGTGTTTCCTGTAAAAATTCGTGAGTAATATACTCAGTTAGAACGCACAATGCTTGCCCGTGATGCCAGAAACAATGCTCTGAAATATTAAAGTATATGAATTATGTTTTCTTTACAGATGGCATGATTACCCAACAACTCGATCTTTTAGCGTTCAACAAGTTGCAATAGAGCAATCAGATATAGTTTCCACGATTTTTAACTACAGTTTTAAATGTTCCGGATCAGAATTATCTTTACTGGAATGTACTTATACGAGATCAGCCAAATGCACCGGCGGAAGTGTGTATGTTAAATGTATCCAAGAACAAGGTATGAACGCTTATTTTTTAAATTATATGTTTTGCTAATTAGCTTTTGTCGTATCTGTCTTTAGTGCTGACACAAGTGTATACACTCAGCAAACATTCTACAACAACTTTTAACAACTATTTCAAGCTACTTTTTTCCGTATGGAACAAAACTTTATATAGACATACAGTGTTGTTTTATTCGGATATATTAAATTAACAATCCTTTATCAAATGCAAAGAGCACTTTGTTGGTTATATGACATATTAATACAAAGGTAATTGTAGGGTACTCCCGCTTTTATGGATTGTTACACCAAACCTCGAATTAACATATAGTTGTGATTACTGCAGTTAACGCAGTCGAGACCTTGATATCTTGTTATTAACACACTGTGACATATATGAGAAAGGAAACAATGCATTTATTAAGTTAGCAGAAACACATGTGTGCCTTATGTACTTCTGTAAACAAGCTGGGCCGACAGACTTACAAGAATACCAAACTATAAGAATTTAAGGCATCCACATTAAATCGGTCTATACATTCTACAAAAAGTCATTTTATAAGGCGAAATATACATGGCACGAAACAACAAAAGAACACCGGCAATTCTGAAAAAAATGAGGTTTCATTTTCTTTTTGCAGATTTTTGGGTTGATATAGCTAAATTGACTCCAATGGGTGTGCGTCTTTTTGGCGGAAATTCCCCATATGAAGGTCGACTTCAAGTGCAAGCTGGCGGACTTTGGGGAAGTGTAGACGGTCAGGCTTTTAACGAATGGGAAGGAGAATTCGTATGTTCCTCTTTGAAAAAAAGGTGAACCGAATTTTAACTATTGTAGTAGTTTATAAAAAAACCGGATGAATTCATGAAAAATATCTTAATGAATCCAATCCAAGTGAAACTGGATTTCAATTTCAAATCCTGTTTTGACTTTTAGACAACCTCATGATGAAAATTGCGTTATTCTTCTTAAAAATTGCTCAAGTTCTGCCCCGTCGAGCATACTTTGTCACACCTTAATTTATCGGAAGTAATTAGGTTCAAATGCACAACTTTTAAGGTTTGAATATCAATGTTCAAAATGGTGACTGAGGTTAAAGAATCAATGTTCAAAATGGTGACTGTCAGTGAAAAGGTAAAAACGAATTATTCAATTTTTGAAAAATGCTAAAACTAAAAGACATACTGAATATATAAATTAATGTGGGTTTAAAAACAAAAACAACCGTTTCAATAGTTTTACAAGCGGGTATTACGCAAATATAGCAATACTTTATTATTAACAATTCTTTAAAAAATAATAATACAAAACGTATGCATTAAAACTTTTGGACTCTGAAATCATTTAATATTTCCAAAACAGGACAAACTGAGATGCAAATAAACTGTTGAGCGATTTGAAATAAATTTACTCGGAGGACATTCCTTAATATCTTTATATATTCGGTCCAATCAAAATTTGGTACACAGTGTATATGAATTTCGGGTAATGGGTAAGTTGTTTAGTTTCCTCTAAATGTCATGAAGTTTATCAGTTTATAAGCAAAAGCAACATTTGGCAATGACAGATCTTGATTCGACAAAATAAAGTTCTAAATAAGGTGTAACAAAATATTGCGTGTCGCGAATATCCTGAAACTGATGACAATCGCACTCATCTAGCGTCAATTTTAATAAATAATTAAAAGCATCAGTCTATAAAAGGTTGCTTTCAATGCTATGCTTTTACGGAATCGGAAACGACAGAAGCGTGATATAAAAATCAGAATAAACATCTAAATTTAAGAAAAACCTTTGTTACATATTAATTGACCAAAGGCACTCGTGGTTCAAATTAAAAATGATTTATCAGATATCAACCCTTTGTCATAGCCTTATCAGAAATTATAAATTATTTTCAGATTAAATACATTCAAAAAAAAGTTTGATATTGTTGTTACTTACAATATGAAAAAGCTATTTACCGAACTTTTTTTCAGATTGACCAGTTTCGTAAGCGTGATCACTGAAAACAAGACAGAACTTGTTCACTTCACGGATATGTCATGTGTTGGACCAGATAATAACTTCTATTTAAGCTACTGTAAAGTTACGCCATATCAACTTCGGGATTACTTCGAATATTTCATTGACCTTGAGCAGCATGTGTATCAAAATGGAATACAATTTGCTTTGCTAAATAATCAATTAAATAAAACAAACGACGTATCCATAATTTGCACAGGTATGGTTCTAATATTTTTGGGAATATATTTGAATCATATGGCGTTTTTTGTCTTACTACTTTACTATAATTTTATTTATACTCTTATTTTCTGATAGTTGACCACGACTGCATGCTAAGGTAATGCAAGGCGGTGAACATTTTCTGTTCCTAAACTTTGATTTTATTATTACAGAATTTGACATTTCATATTTACTCTTCTTGTTCATATTATGAAACTTTTTCCACTACAGTTTAAGCATAACACCTTGGCATGTTTCGCATTTTGCTCTACTGTAAATAATATGCTCATATATATCTGCCATTAAGATTGTGGACTACCAAGCATTATTGGTGGCAAAATTGACGCTTACGACTTCTCGACTAATACTCTTACTGTGGATTGCGGACTCATCTGCACCGGGAATTTATTCCTTGAGTGTTTTGATAATGGAAGTTGGTCTGACATCGCAAACTGCTCATCTTTCTGTGGTAAGTGTTATTTTTGAAGCAAATACTTATGAACGATAGCAGTTGTTTGAGTATATGCATAGTAAGTATAAAAAACAATTATTTATGTTATTGTCTTCAAATCTTTGTTTGTTTGTCGATTTTACAAAGAATTGTCTGTTTCATAAATAATATACCAAAACCATACACTCATCTAGTTCTAACGCTTCACTTTACTTGTGTCATGACAAATATTGCGGTCTAATAAAAATTGCGCTTGGACACACGTTGAGATCCCATGTAACAGGCTTTTTTTCTTTCGAATCAAAATTATTTATTTTTCATTTCTATTAATATTTTTTCGCCAATTTATTATTTTTTCCAACAGTGTACAGGACAAATTTCAATACCTTCTAATTGACCACGTTTTCACCTTAAGCCAATATCTTTAAATAATTCTATACAGAAAGTCAAAATACTGAAATTCGAACTTTCGAGAATATATAGAAAAATAAAGCAACTTGGAAAAAAGAGGGTTAGAGATTCTGGTGAATGTACTGTCTAACATGTGTCGTTGTGTGGATTTCAGGCACTCAGAACAACATAGATCTGCTTCATTTCACCTTTGGAGAAGTGATTGTCAGAAAAGATGACATACCTGGAACATTGTGTGGAGATGGTTTTGATTTAAATGACGCCTCTGTGATTTGTAGAAATAAAGGGTATTAATTATAGTTCCCATAGACATGAACATTGCTATGTCAATATGGAATAAAAAATATAAAATGAAATACACCAGAACGCACCGTTTCAGACTGATAAAAGCACAAAGGTTCTGGATTAGATGACCCTCGAATCCTCAAACGATATTTAAACCTTGTATTCAACGGTCTCGTGGCTAGGACTTACGTCAAAAGGGCGCGCCCAGATGGTGCGCCCCTCTAACTCCAAACCCTGGCTCCCGCCCCTGTTACCAATATATTGCTTACGTGCTGCCACATAGCTATGCCTATCTAGTGTTTAAGTCATAGCTTATATAGACTTTGGGTTAATGTATTTGAAAATAGTTAAGATTTGTCGTTGATGATTGACTATTTTTACTCATTGTAAAATTTCAGACACATCATTTTAAGAAATGTTGTTTTTTTATTTCATTAAAAAAATGTTCATGCTTTTTGAAGTTATAAGTTAGATTACATTTTACACGTGGGTATGTATAAGTCACATCCGTTGATCAAATTTTTAAATGCCTATTATTATTTACTTGAATACCATTTGAGAAAATCATACGTAGCTACGATCTCATTGAATACCTGTATATTGAATAGAGCGAAAAGAACGCGAGAAAGGTTGATATATTCCAAAATCGATTGCTAATTTTAATATACTCACTGACTTCATTTATATATGACGATAAAGATTTATAGATGCATTTTGATAACTGTTACTTAAATACGCGTAGCAGTTTTAAGAGCAGGTGGAGAACAAAGGGCGGTAAATCTCCTTATAAAAAGTTGCTTTCTATTAAAAAGGCGTTTTTGGAATGTTTCTGACGGTTTCATTAATAATTTTAAATTGATCTGCTTTGATTTTATTTGAATATTTATATGTATCTGTTAATCATTTAATGTCTCTAAATGTTAAATTGAAACTCTACAGGATCGACAACGGTATCGCTGATGTACAATTTAATGCCGAGATGGTTGATGTCAACTCCTCGGTAGTTGTACAAACAACATACAATGTGGACTTCCAGTGCAACGGCATGGAATATTCCCTGCTGGAATGCTCGTATCGTACACTAGATCGCTGTGATTCAAATGCTGTTTATGTATCCTGCATTGGCAACCGTAAGTATTTCTTAGAACCTATTACAATTTGAATAGGTAAAAGTATCGCTATCGTTGTCCAGCGTAATCTTTTTGCTACGTGGCAAATAAAAGCCACCAGCTGATATGAATTGTTCAAATGTTATAAATAATACAATGAAATATAAGGGACAAGCAGAGTAGTCCAAAAATGGAATAAAAGCCCTGTTAAGTGGCACAAGACAAGGAGCCAAACGGCACTAAACGAGAGACACAAACGTACACACACAACATACACACTTATTTACAACACAAACACATCGCATCGATAGAGATGAGATTACTGATTTAAAATACTTCTCGTTCTCAGTTCGATGAAATTAATTTACATTGTTTGCTTCACATTAAAACCATTTAAACCACGTATATAGTTAGTGTAAACGGGAAAGAATGGGTATTCTGTGTTCTTAATTTCTGATTTTTGTTCATTTATAAGTACATGTATAAGTGTTCTCAAAATACGCTCTTTTATAATGTAGATTTAAAAGGTTTACCAAACTGGATGAGAAAAAAAAATGAAATTTGTCACAATGTAGTCTATTGAAACATTTTAGTACGTTTATATATTTCTTAGCTTCCGGATCCAGTTATTACCTCTCAGATGCAAGGCTAGTTGACGGCTTCAGTCCCTACAGTGGTCGGTTGGAAGTATATACAATGGATACATGGGCAACTGTTGTCGATTTTTCAGTTTCCTTCACTAAAGAATTGGGGAACATGTTTTGTTCACATTTTTCTCTAAGGTATGTACACCAACTATCACGTTATGTTCTATCCAAAATGCACATTCTACACAAACCGTAAGAAAATGTGTATGTTTTACATTATCAATAGCTACCTATCATTGAAATACATGGCGTCGGCATACAATTTCATGCACAGTCGTGGTCATTTTTCGTGTGTTTTCATGCAGTGTGTTAAATGTAGAGACACCAGGGTAACGTTCTTTATGGTTTGCCTTTTCGATATGTTTAACCATATATTTCATGGAATGTTTTAAATAATGGGGTATAATGTACTTTCATAAGTATATTTTCTGTTTATCCATCCGCAACTAAATCTAAATGTGTTTTCAGATACACTGCATTTTCTGTTGACACTACCAGTAAAATGAACACGAAACCAGCCATTTCCTCAGACATTGTATGTCCATCATATGACCAAATTACATCTTGTTGGTACTATCCTTTCTCTGACTACATTAACTCTCCTGGTGGAACAACAATCCCTCGTTATTCATACGTCGACGGGGAGCAGCACAAAATACTAGAACATATTTACGATCACTCAAGAGATGTGTTCCTTATATGCACAGGTAAGTTCTTTTTATTTGTTGCATTTAAAACGATGGTATTTTAAGCATTTACAGATTAAATGTGAACGAGCGAACAGTTGTATAGGATTATATATGTTGAGCTCATTTTTTGGTTTAAACCATTGCAGAGTGTGGAGTTCCTGCCGTTATCGGTGGTCAAATTAAGGCCTACGATCATTTAACAGGCACTTTATTTGTGGACTGCAGTCTTGTTTGTTCGATGAACTTGACTTTGACATGCTTGGAAAATGGCAGTTGGTCTGACATTGCGAATTGCTCTTCACAATGTGGTAAGCTTTTTTAAGAGAAATTGGGTTACTTGAATATTTGATGCAGATATGTATTTTGAAACTCCATATTATTATACATTTTTATGTTTATTAATGATCTAAGAACAGTAATTAATTATGTAAATCAATTACTTTCGCCTTTCGTTCATTTTTTGCTCAACCTCATCAGTTAAAAAGAAACGTTAGCGCGGACGTCACTAGGACAGATTCAGTGACGACATACTCTGACTAAACTTTTCACGTTAATTGTAAAACAATACGTTATTAATAAAATGAAGTTTAAAGAAAACTTTTCTTTGTGTTTCTTGAAACAACTGGATAGATAATTATCGTTGTCATATGATAATCTTGACTGGGAAGCCATTACATAATTCATATTTGTTGTTCAGGGATGTAACGTCCCTGGCGTAAATTCTTTTTCTCGTCGTAAGGGTCGTCACATCTTATTACGCACATATTGACTAACAAATAATTAACTTTTTACCGCTGAAAATCACTTTCTATGGGTTGTCACTTGACGGTTAAAAACCTTGAAATATATCAATCCTATAATGATAATTATAATAATAATGAATAATAATAATAATAACAGTAATAATAATGATTTGTCATGCATAGCTCAACTTCTTGGTTAGTAGGAAACACATTCTACTAGATTGGTTTGGGTTTTTTCAGCTCCAACGAACGACGTGGATCTTCTTCATTTTACATTTGGTGAAGTGATCTTAAAACAAGACGGAATCCCGGGCACAATATGTGGGGACTATTTTGATACCAACGAACTTGATGTTGTCTGTAGAGATAAATGGTTCGTTGTTTTAAAACCGATTTGTAGCACTATTAATGGTGTAAGATTTAATTTAGCAGTGTTATACCAGCTTCTAACTATGAGTAAGCTCTTTATACCTTTAATTTGCAGGATTTCAGAGTCATATAACCGTAAATCTTACTCAGTCCAGCACGTAGATGTTAATTCATCCCCAGCTGTCCAAACTGTATATAACGTTTCATTCCAATGTGATGGCACTGAAAATACGCTTTTTGAATGTCCGTTTCAACAACTGGATAGCTGCCAGATTAACGGAGTTTTCGTATCCTGTATATCTCGACGTGAGTATTCATTTAAATTGAGTTTCCAAGAAAAGCAGATGCAACCAATATATTTAATGAAAGTGTTGTTTTGAAGTATCTTTTTATTTAGCGCGTTGATCGCAACGATACGACAACTTTATCGTTATCTATAATGTTGGTTTTTAAATTATTATCTAATTTGCAGCCTGGTACTCCAGAACCTATTTTCTGTCCGACGTTCGATTGGTTGATGGCAATAGCCCTTACAGTGGACGATTAGAAGTTTTCACAATGGGATCGTGGGCAACCGTTGTTGATTCTAGTCCACAATGGTTTAGTAGCGGAACTGTCTTCTGTTCCCGATATGATCTTTTGTAAGTTTGCATCAACAAAGTGCCTGATTTCTTTTTCAATTCGTTCGTATTCTTCATAGATGGATTTGAAAACATTTTAAAAAAAGATAAACTTTAATTCATAAGGCCACACCATATTAATAACTTGTTCATCGGACTTCCCGCACCTATTTCTTCAGAGAAGCAAAAAAAAAATTTTTTTTTTATCACTTGCGCTAATTTTTTCAGTAGAATGTAGCCTTTTCCCTTATAACCGCGTTGTTCGATCGTAACAATTATCAAAGCACCGGCTAAATCATGCAACAGCTCTAATTAGAGTCAATGAACGATATAGACCCGGATACAAGCGTCTAGATGATCGAGACTAAATTGGCAAAACACTTCCTGATTCTTGAAAATTACGTCAACAAATGACAATTCTACCACCATTTAAAGTTTGATTAAATTTTGGACGAATGTGTTTTGCTTTTATTTAAAACGTATATATACTGGGCAAGAAGTGCTGAAATTTATCGTGAATGACAGTGATTATCCAAAGTTTGAATTTGGTTCGGACATGTTTGACGGGAATTCGGATGACCGTTACAGTGAAAAGACAGTTTCTAATCGGTCATCTATACCTACTACACCTGTCCAGGTAAAAACTTAAGGTGTGTATTTTAACTTCTTTGATGTTTTGCTGTTAATATAGCAAATATGATGTATTTTTGTATTATTTGTTTCCTTCAATACATTTAATGATTTATGCATGTTTGTTTTTATTTTGCTACAAATCAGAGTATAGTGTTTATTTAATTCATATGCATTTCATGTACAGTAAAAAATAAAGTTTGGCCAAGAAACGAGCACCACCTTTCTTGTGTTATCATCAAACTGTTTCAGTAATGCATACTACATTATACTACAATGAATATTTATGTATAATACTGCTTTAATATTAAAATTTCAGATTCCTCCGAAACAGCGGATCATGAAATTCCTGTCCCCATGAGGCAACAAGGACGTGGTTGTGGTGGAGGCCTTGGTCGGTGATGAGTCAATGTTCATGGACAGTAGAATGGCGCTAAAAATTAACCTGACTGACATTTATATGTGCTTCATGCAATCCCATGAGTTTTACCATTCACACAAAAACATCAAACAAGCCGGATTGTGTATATTTTGTAAATATTAGTCAAAAAGGATAAAAAAAGGTGTCAGACTGTGTGATTGGAAAAAGGTATTAAGCACACTTTGTGTTGCGAATAAATGTTTGTAGATTTTTTAGATGTTCATGTGTATATCTAAACTATATATAAAAATCATTCAAGTGTTAAATATTTATGCTGATTGGTTTTTGTCTATGAAAAAATATTGCATAATCTTGTATTTTCTTGAAATATTTTTTTGCTATATATGAAAATTGACACAATCAGTATTTGCAGTACAAAAGAAGTAAAAGTTTCTTTTGTTAATATGTTTTCTATAAATTGTCTTAATTTGAACAAGATATCTAAAAAAAATCACGGGAAATCTGCAAGTTTAAAAAATATAGGCCTTAAGTTCTGAGAAAGCCTAAAATCAATCTAGCGCTGGTTGGAATTTTCTGTGACATTTTTCCAGCTGAAATGGTTTACAATAAGGTGTAAGTTTTTTGTATATTCTCTTCCAGAACTTAAATGGCTACCAAGGCCAATCGTGTAGTCAAAGCAAGAGTGGTAGCTATATTTGATTGCAAATGCCTATATTGATTTTGTGAGTTATTTTTCAAGTCACCTTGTCTAGTCATTTCCATGGCATGAGATATGACAATGTATTTTAATAGAGAATTATTTTGAACAAAGTTTTCCTAAGGAAAAGTTGAAAACCTAGTTAATAGATTTGGATATGGTTCATTGGGCAGGTAGGTGGCTGTGACCATTGGCGCTTGTGTCCAGGCTTTAACTTAGCCATGCATAGGGTATTTTGAAAAAAAAACATTTCAAAAAGGTTTAAAAAACTGGAAAACTGGTTTTGAGTTCTCTCATTTATGAAATAGTTCAAATAAATACATTTGCTTGATCTCAAATAGCATTTGTTTGATCTCAAAACTAATATTTCTATAGAATTATCTTTTAGTGTTATCATTCTTTCGCTGGATGTTATCCTTGCACTGTTTACATTATCATTGTTTAGTTAATAAGTGAATAAAATGTGAGCAAAAGTGAGTTGAATGACTTTATATATTTGTTCGCTCTTCGCTCGCTCCGCTTTTTTGCTTAATGCAAAACAAATATTTTAATTATTATTTCGCTCGCTCACCCCATTATTTTTTGGAAAAAATCCGATGAACAAGTTATCAATTTGGTGTGGCCTTACCTCTGTAATTAATACTTGTTTGCAAGAAAAGGTACAGTATGACTTGAACACACTGTAATGTGATTATCGTTTTGAACAATTTCAATGCAGATTTTCATCATACATCATTGATACAACACGGGAAAAGAAAACGAAGCCAGCAATATCATCAAACATCCGCTGTGATTCAGATCAGCTTTCTAGTTGTTGGTACAACCCGTACTCAAACAATGGTGATTCTCCTGGCGATGTGAGTTACAACCCTACTTACACAAATATCGATGGTCAAGAATATAAGGTTTTGGAAGAAATATACGATCATTCTCGAGACATTTACTTGATTTGCACAGGTACAGTTACAGTTTTATTTATCCACATAAACAAAGTTTAAGAAGGTATATTGGAGTCACCAAATGGTTGGTCGGTGGTCTGTTGCAAAACGGTATGGTACCGACTACTCCTACCAGTTTTGACCGATTGCTTTTATATTAAATATACATGATAAATTTGTATTTACTTGCCGGGAATTTGTTCAGGAGATATGACCCTTTCACTGAATATTTTTCGTCAAGAACTCGCATTACCTGCTATAGATCTATGTTGCCAACGTAAATATTTGGATTTGCATGCACGTTCACAAAATCTAGTCTTGTCCACCAAGTCATGCCAATAAAGTTGCAAAGGTTGTGATGAAACAGCTTCTTCTCATTAAGAATACTGATATATCAGAGCAATGCTAAGATCTGCGCAACAATTTTCATGAAATCCAGATGTTTATGTTGTCAATATTAAGCTCCATAAAGTAATTTTCCATGCAAGATGTTGCCCAATATGATATCGGGGGTTGTGGAGCGAACTGATAATTACAAAATATAATCAGCATTTAGAGTTATTAAGCTTATCATGTTTTCAATCAATTTCGGCAGAATGGTTCATGAGTTAAGTAGTACATATTTATACTGACGGATATACTATAGGAGAATGTGTTAATTGTGCCATAGATCTTATAGTGATATCATTCTCATATTGGATACACAGGATGATAAACATTTTCCGTCAGTTACGGTAAAGCGCCAACTACTACTGGAAATTTGAAGGGATTGTTTTGAAACTTTCAAACCCACTGGGCCGCTTATTCAAAGTTGTTGTTTTTAAAGTTAATGTTATAAACTGATATAAATATGTATAAAACAAGCTCAGCTAAAACAATTGTCTCGATATTTGTACGAGGTACTGCAAATCACAAGTGTGTTCATGAAACATTAAAAGTAGTAAATATTTGAAAGTTAACAATTATGACGTGAACAACATTGATTACTTTAATTGTATTCCTAACAATCGGCCTATTGCCACCAAAAAGCGTGCTAAGGCTATGCAAGTGTTTCGTGGTAAGCGACCTATGAGTGTTAGAGTGACCTGCACTTGTATTGAAATGTCTCTTTTAGCTTAATTTGATTTTGAAGAGCAAACTTTTTGTCCTATTTAAGATATTACACTCTGGTCACTCGTACACATATAGTATTCCCTGGCAAGATATCCATGACCAACCGCCTACTTGTCTAAGTGCCCTGGCATATGCTTTCAACCTTTTGCTCTCCATTTATTGTGGATCAAACTGCATCCACAACTCTACACTTATCACTCTGATACTCAGTACATTTGTGAAAGAATTACTATTTCAGATTTAAAGGTATCACTTTGACTCTTGGTTTTCACTTACATCAGAAGGAGATTAGAGGTGTTTTATATTGACTCTTGCTAATGCATTAAAATTTATTTGCCCTTGAAATCATTTTTACACTCTATTAACTGTGAACAAGCTTAACAATATTCAATAGAGCAAGAGTGCAAAAATGATTTCAAGGTCAAGTAACTCATCTGGTCTTATCTTTTGCATTCACCTTGCGGCAAATAGGAGTAACCTTTTTTAACAATTTGTATCAGAATGTGGTCCGATTTCCGTTGAAAATGGGGAGATAGTCGACATATCTGCCGATGGTAGTATACTGGCCATAACATGTAACTTCGGGTCGGTTTATGAGACGCTTGAGGTACATTGTATTAACGGGACATGGAACGGAACATCAAATTGCGAAATTGCAGGTAAGACTGAATATTTTTTCTCGGCGTAAATATACGCATATTTTTCACAGAACACAACAATGTTTTAAACACGACCAGCAGCAAATGTAAGGAAAGACTTGGGATTTTTTTGGCACCAGGACCATATATTTTTAGAAAGCATAGCAAACAAGAATCACCTTCAAAAACATGACTTTGTAGGTTTTGTTTATGACAACTATTAAAATTAAAATCTTAGAATGTCTGCGTTTCGTATAAGGTGATTAATATTAACGGGGTTGTTTATCATGTGTATGAATGTGGTATTTTGCAGGATACCCTTTACTTGTACGAGACATACGGCTAGCTGACGGCAATGGACCTTTTGATGGAAGGGTTGAGATTTTTGTAGGGGACACATGGGGTACAATTTGTAGCGATGGTTTTGACATGCTCGATGCTGATTTTCTATGCCAAACGTTGCAGAGAAAATACATTTCTTTCCCGAGCCGGTAAACTATATAAACGTTTTTAGTTTGGATTCAGTTTTTTATAAAACATAAGTGCTAATGTATTATTTGGTAAACACGATCATTTGCTATACTCACGTGTTTTTATAATTATTATTATTATAATTAACCTAAAGTTTGCCAAAGAAAACATATCACCGATTTGAAATTGCTTTGAACGTTTAAACATTTTAAGTAAAAAGCTATACTATTACATACGATCATTCAGGATTTAATATTATTTTATTCGGATTGTTAATACGAATATTTAACATTTGTCCCTCATCTGTTATTCATGCAAAATGACATAAGATGACTTACATTTTCATAGTGCTGGAGGATTTCTTACAAACGCATTTTACGGCGAAGGAACAGGGCCTGTGTACATGGACCGTTTGGACTGCACAGCTGTTGGGGGAAATGACTTAAGTCATTGTTATTATGTTGTTAACAACACCTGCACACATAGTCAAGACATTGCTGTGGTCTGTCACGGTCAGTTATTCATGAAACAAATTATCGTTAACTGTTTAAATATGCCTTCATAATTTGGGATTAAAAGATATGCATGCGTACAGTGAAGTGTGGTTTAAAGTTTTGTCCATAGTCATATGGATTTAAGGGTTCTAAGCATATTTAATTTGAGATAAGCATAACGTTTTTCACACACGTCTTTTCTACAGATTGTGGACCACCGAATACCTTTTGGGACTTTGACTTCTTCAAATGGAGCGGATTTTCTATGATCGCCGACTGTTCGTTTTACAGGACCTATCTCGGAAATTTAAGCATGGAGTGTAGCGGAAATACAGGGCAAAATTGGGAAACATCAGGAACGTGTTACGAATATTGTGAGTTTTTTCCTAGCTACTTATTTCCACTAAAATAGCCCATATGTAGCAAATAATTGCAATGTTTAATGTTGTTGCTGTTGCTGCTGTTTTTGTTGTGGTGGTGGTTGTTTTAAATAGTCACAGAATTTTAGAGACAAACGTTCCTCTTTGCATAATATACGATTATCAGAAATTCAAAAGATTGAGTGTCACTTATTATAGCTGTTCAACGAATGTCTGAACTTGTGTAATCCTGATCCTTTTGCTAAATATTTATATTCAATATACAGAAGCATGAACTATTGGGATATATTCGAAATGTGTCTTATTAATATAAGTCACAACACAAACTTTTATTGGAATAATAATAAATATTACATGAATCTAAACATATGTAAATACCCACAGCTGCTCCCCTTGAAATAACGAAAACACGGCTGGTTGAAGGCAACAGCACCAATACAGGCCGAGTTGAACTTGAAGTCCACGGATACTGGGGGACAATATGTGCAGATGGTATAGGACTGAAAGAAGCACACGTCTTGTGCCGAATGCTTGGATATTCGTAAGTCTTCTAATTTTGACTAGACAAACCGAAGCCCATTAATTGTACGTAAAACATGTTATATATAAATATTTTATAACATGTAAAATTCACGAACAGTTTGCTAATGCATATTGATATTAAATAATAATAACATATTTATTATCTTCTTTCCAGATCGGCTCAGAATTTTTACCGAAATTTTACAAACCCGCGGACGTCTGGTCCCATATTTGTTGACGAGCTTGATTGTTCAGAAACAGAAACTTCCATCAACGACTGCTCTTTTGAAACAATGCATGACTGCACACATTTACAGGATATTTATCTGAACTGCTCAGGTAAACTTCATTTATTACGCTAGTTAACTAGGTGTTTGTAATATTTAACTGTTATACAAAATATGATAATAAAGTACTTAGAATAATGAGACAGTTGTCATAAAAATAGTTGTGCTTCATAACATAATTTAAAACAACATAAACACGTGCAATACGGAAACACAAACGGACACCAATTAGCTGTTTTGAATGTCCTCATATTATTATATTTTTGTTGATTGAATGTTGGTACACGTATGGGGTCAAGTTTTCGCAAACCGGTTAAACCCATGGTTAATTTTTACTTTATTAGGCGGTTACCCAAAAACTATAAATATTTATATTTGTGTAAAATGTGTGTTGTCTTGTGGTATTGTGAATCTCTCGTACTGATTCATTTCGCCATTGGTCCTTGTGGTTTTGACCAGGAACTTTGCTTCATTTTAGATTAATTGTCCTGTCCCCTTTATTGTCCACTAGCTGAACATCCTTTTTGTTTTAGCGTGCTCTACACCAGCGATTCCCAACGGTATTGCAAATACCTCGGCAACGATAGTTGGCACTGTCGTTGAATTTGTGTGTAGAACTAATTACCGTCTCGAAGGGAACTCTGTTGCTCTATGCCAGCCAAATAGAACATGGACAGACTATCCAGAATGCATTTTAATAGGTATGGTTTCGTAATTATTGAAGTTGCTTTATATCATGGGTGCTTTTAAACGAGGAGTAGTGAATGTTTTTATATTTTGTAGTTTTCATGTATATACTTTCTTGTTAGACTGTGACGACCCAACTCCATCTCATGGTCAAAGTAGCAATACAGACACGAGTCACGGCGCTGAAACAACGATCAGCTGTGACGAGGGGTATATCTTGAGTGGCATGTCAGAAATTGTCTGCCAGTATAATAACACATGGACATCATATCCTGTATGCAACATTATTGGTAAGTTAAGGTTTTGTCTTTCTTTTGTATACCTTTTCATATGTTGTATTCATTTTTAGTGTTTTTGCAATTAAATAAAATGTCAGCTTCAATATATTGAATAAAAAGCGTTTCAGTAGAACATGATACTAATTTAAACACTTGAAATACATGTTCCTAAAATAATTATTTCTCTCCCTAGAATGTAATGAACCGCAACCTGAATTCGCCGAGATTGGTGGAAATGGGACCAAATATGGAGATACATTGGTAGTACGATGTTTGGAAGGCTACGAACCGGACGGAGGCACAACAATATATTGCATGTTTACTGGAGAGTGGTCGGAATGGCAGACGTGCACGATTAAAGGTCCATTGATTTGAGAGTATATTTAATTGTTTTTGTTGCGTCCTTGACATGGATGTTGTCTTTGTGCTTTCATAACAAACACCAACACTTGTTCCTACTACTAATCAATTCACTTGCGATAAGCTGCGGTATAAGCAATATTTTGCGTGGGCTAGGGAATCCTACTCACAAATATTTGAATTTGATATGCCTAGTGACCAAATGGTATGACTAGTAAGGGTTTTGTGCAAAAGAAAGGAACATGTAATAACTAGAAGGACAAAAATTATATCACAAACTTTATTTTCATGGCCTTCAGAACGTACAAAATATGTCGTTTACATCCGATTTCAGTGGAAATGAGTAGCCAATATACAAAGTGAAAAATACTTAATGTATAGTGGACGTTTAGTCAATCATTTTGCATATAGCTAGCAACAACACAAACCAATTTAAATTGGGTATTCATCAGTAAAGGTAATGGTAAGAGAGCTGGCTTCTTCGTTGTGCGGATAATTTCACACGGAACGACCAGATTGAAAAAGAAAAACACATTTTCGTACCATGAACGTAGTTTTTACCATGTTTACATTTAAGAATGCAATATCAAAATATTCTAAGAGCTTTATGTGAACGTATTTTGTAATAAATGTTTTATGCATGTTATGAATACAATTTTAGATTGCGGAGACCCTACTCCAACTGGAGGTTTTACGAACAGTACTATAACCACCTACGGAAGTGCCGTACACATATCGTGTGATCCATCCTTCACCATATTGGGCAGTGCCGATATTGTTTGTCAAGCCACTGGTACCTGGTCAAATTTGCCCATTTGTGATCCATCAGGTTTGTATAATTATAATGAGAATTTGTAAAAAAGCTTATTAAATCAAAATGCCTAAATATGTATGCTGCTGCTTGAGTGGGGTCAATGGTAAACTTTCTTTTTAAATGTATCCAATATTTCACATTGGGATCATAATTATACGTTTCGGTTATTCAAGAGAAAAAGATCATATAATAAGAACAATTTTTGTTTTTCAGACTGTGGGAAATTTCAAATTCCTAACGCCCAGGTTGACTTCACCGAGGGAACTTCAGCGGGCAGTAAGGCATACATCAGGTGCAACAGTGGCTATACTCTGAATGGTGCAAGCGAGGCGCTTTGTGACGAGTCTGGATCTTGGAATGATGAACCTACTTGTAGTCTAATAGGTAAGAACATTTTGAGCATAGCTTATATGATAGCACATTTTTTTAATAGTATTGCAGGCATGTTATAGCATTTTAGAAATATTCAGTCTGTACTCCAACGTAAACATCGTTAATAATATGTTGTTTATGAATAGATTGCGGGGATTTTCATATTTCGAATGGACAAGTTGACGAAATGACCGGCAATCAGTTTGGCGACACAATGCGTGTTTCTTGCTCTACTGGATATGATTTGGTTGGCTTTTCTGTCATTATATGTAATGCGGACGGAGCTTGGAGCAATGATCCCCACTGCCGTATTAAAGGTAAACTCGATATTTAGCCAACTGTAATTTTTAGTGCATGAACATTCAAATTTGTGACGACATATAAATATGATGTTGTAAACTGGCAATATATTTAGTCAAGTAAAACTCGAAT
Source organism: Mya arenaria (assembly GCF_026914265.1). Lineage (NCBI taxonomy): Eukaryota > Metazoa > Mollusca > Bivalvia > Myida > Myidae > Mya > Mya arenaria. Next base: position 27,866,119 of record NC_069134.1, on the reverse strand, counting down.
CGAGAATTTGATTTTTGCTTGCGATATTGGCTTCAGTTGAATTTGCATGAAACATTTACAATTATTAGAATTAAGCAATGACACATGCCTTATGCATCGTTTGGCTTTTTCACGTAAACTATGAGATTCATTCCCATAGCAAAACTTTTAATTGTTAACAGATTGTGGTGTGCCAGCTTTATCGGTCAATGTCAAAGTTGCATCAGAAGGGACTCAATTTGGGTCTATCGTGACTTTTAATTGCAACGAGGGATATCGCTTGGTCGGACCACAACGATCCGAGTGTGGGTCAGACGGAAGATGGTCAGACGAATCGCCTGTTTGTATAGCAAAAGGTACCTTTATAATATATATATATACCGTTCACACTAATGATATGACATACCAAATGCATTGCTACAATGAACAATGTTATGAACATTTTTTTTTCGCGTTTTTCAAAAGTTAATATCGGAGGAATGTGTGCTGGGGATGACTACTGCGCAGCCATAGGAGCAGAATGCCTTAATGAGGTGTGCAAGTGTCCGAAAACAGGGATATACGACCCTGCCTCTAATACATGTGATACAAGTAAGCTCTATGATAGTTTATGACTGTTATATTTGCTACTTTGATAGTTTCAATTACTGTTCATGTATTCAATGTTTTAGCATAATCCGATATATGAATATTTTAACGTTTAAGTGCCGGAATTTCCATACGGCGAAGACAATGGTGATACGATTCTTAACACTAACGCGCAGTGTAGTCAGGCAGTTCGATTTGAACCAGGAATACCCGTATCGGATGAATTGCATACACGAATATTTGTAAGTTTCATACTCAGTCAGGCAATATTAACACAATGTAGTTGTTTTGACGAGTCAATTAAAAGTGTTAGTCAAACCGAGATGCGAGGCTCATAAGTCCATAATTCGGATGTAAATTTCTTTGGAAGCAAGACTTTTTAATTATGCATTCCTATATTTGTACGCAGCCTATATATTAATAATTCCTCTAAACAGCATATTGTATTCTTCTTGTAACAGTTATGGTAATGTTTGTTTCTTGCTTTAAGGTATGTGCGAATGGTTACATTACATTGGGAGAAGCGTACGCCAGTCCCAGTCCACCAAACGATCTTGACAGTATAGCATCTAAAATAATATTAGGCCCGTTTTACGCTGTCATGGCTCCGTCAGGTTTTGTTTACTACCGAAAATATGACATTTTGACTTCTCCTACCATGAGGTCTTTTGAAGATGTTTTGTTGCTTGAAGACATTATCCATAAGTACGGAGGAGAAGATAACTTTGAAGCCAAGTTCGTTTTGTTTGTTACGTGGAAAGATAAAAAGCCATACCAATCAATTTTCAAGCAGAATTCGGTAACTGCTTGTACTTCATTTTTAATGACCTTATTTATTAAATATACAATGCATGTTTGAAGTTCTACTGTTTACGTAGTAAAGTTTATGTGTAAATAGAGGATACTTGTAAATTTCAGTGGTAAATATTTTTTATTTCACGAGTTTCAAAATTGATAGAAACTATACAAATCATCGAAAAAGTATGGGTTTTTTATATTTTTCTGTGTTACACGTATAAGCTACCGGTATGTTATATTAAAAGAATGAGTCTGTCCACTTTAAATGACATCATCAGATATTTGCTTTAGATATCCACATTTCAACTTGCATTAGCAACGGATGGATGGAATACCTTTGTATTATTTTCTTACCCAAAAGACAAAATGAATTGGTCCGTTCAAAGAACCCAAAAGGTCGATGTTTGGGTCGGAATTTCTGTAAGGGGTAAAAAACTCTTCATTGACCAATACTCTAACACGCCACCAGTACTGCAAACAGATAAAACTGCTGCTACAAAAGGTTGGTCATAATCTTCTCTGTACATGTATTCAACGATTTTTATCAGCAACATTAAAATCAAAATGATTGTTGATTAGTTCGTAATAAGAAAGTTGTAGCTATGACTACATAGTTTCTTAATTAACAGATCTAAGGGGAGCTATGATAAAAAGACTTTCCGACGAGGATTCCGTGTTACAAAACTACGCAATGGAATGTATTGACTGGTATACTGAAACCAAATACAAAACGATAGAAATCATAGATATTTCGAGCCGTCTACCCGACTGTCCTTGTAACACCTTTTCACTTTGGAGGGACCCATGGTTTACGCTTAACTGGCGCTGGTGGTGGTGGGGCAATATCGATTGTATTGACATGCTACCTTCGGAAAGATTTAGCCCATATGGAAAGGTAAAAGCCTTCAGTATTTTGCAAATATATAAACTCGTTCATTTACACTATTACGCAACCTAACATGCTTATATTTCTTTAAAATGTGACAAATACAACAAATGAAAAGAAACACTAAGCTGTTATTGACTATTATAGGAGTGTTGTTATGATGCAAGATCTGGACTCTGGATCAGTGACGAGTTTCCACAAGCTGGTGGTTTGTATCACCATCACCCACGTACCTTTCCCAAAGAGCACATTAAAACTGACAGTGGCCCAAAAGACAGTTGTTGTGTAAAATCAGATTTCTGCCATCTGTATTATGAGCTGCATCCTGTTGGCGACTGTTACAGAGAGAGCTGGTTCAACTTCGGTAGGATTTTGATTTGGATGTTCCTGTTATAGCGCAACAGTTAAAGTATTGGAGAAGCTTCTGTTGCAATGTTTACTTAATATTAACTAAAATGTCTTCTTTTAAACTCGTTACATATCACAGTTGTTTATCAATAGCCATTTTAACTAAACGTGTGATTGATAAATTGTAGGATTCTTCTGGGGTGATCCCCATATTCGCACGTTGGATGGAAAAACGTTTATCTTTAATGGACTTGGAGAGTACGTTCTTCTAATGATTCGTACCAACAAAACAGACGTTGATCTTCAAGCCCGTACAAAAAGGGCTGTAAAAGCTGATGGCAGTTTATCTCAAGCGACGATTTTCACCGCATTTGCAGCGAAAGATAATTTTGGAGCACGCTTTCATGTTGAACTTAATACAACAGACGACGGTGTGTTTTATTGTTTGAAGGAGACATTGCATTTTTTGTAATCCCTTTTACTTGACAATGAATAATAAGTTATAAAGTTAAATGCTGCAAATGATTTAACTGTGTCGTGCTACAAATACCCTCTTATCTGAAGCTATGCAGTTATTTGTTAAATACATGCACAATGTTAGCCCAACATATATGTAATTAATGTTTTACAGGTTTGGTTCTTTATGGAAATGGCGCTGACCTTACCGAACGATTCGGTACTGAAAAGTCATTCTCCTTTTTCCCGACTGGTGGAAACATTTCGATGTACCGCGAAAACGACACTCTGAAAATTGCCTTTATTGAGAGCGGTAAGAATGGAAGGCATTGGCTTTGTTACATGGTGTTGTTATTGTTTTCTGACTGCTCACGAATAGTTGATGGAAGAAGTCGATTTTATTTCAGGAAAAAATATTTTGTTCTTATTTGAAACATCAATCAAAGCATAGCAAAAGGAACGATTTTGGCTGTTTTAATTGCGTTTTTACATATTATGTATATTTGTTTTGTGGTTTTTAAATTATAATTCTTATAAATTGCAGACGTGTCGTTTGAAATAACATTTGGAGTTGGCATGCTTTCCCTTAATGCTATTGTTGGCAAACAGTACAAAGGCAAAACTTTGGGTCTTCTTGGAAACTTCGACGACAAGCCTGATAACGACTTTGTTACCCCAGACAATGTTGTTCTGGCACCAAACATTTCGGAGAGCTCTATATTTCAATACGGACAATCATGTACGCTATTTAGTTATCTTTGTTTGAGTTTAATTGTCGCTTCATTTGTTAAAGTTTTTTTTTTTATTTTAGTTATTGAAGTTCTTTTCCATAATTCGTTCGTTACTCTTTTATTTCAGGGGAAGTAACCAACACCAATTCAGCATTCATCTACAAAGATAACGAGGACCACCAAACTTACCAAAATAACTCTTTTACTCCGAAGTTCCTATCCGATGCGGATCCCGAGATCGTACAAAATGCTATTGAAACATGTGGAGAAGAAAACATCGCATGCACTTTTGACCTTGTCTTTACAGAGGATAAAAGTGTTGCTGAAAATACACTCGAGAGGGATATGAAGTCAATTGAACTTAAAGTAGACAACGGTATGTTTAGTGTTTGCAAATATGCCATAAATCAGAATGTGTATACTGGTAATATACAGTGAAACATATTGGACTGTGTATTTATGGATTTTTTGTATTATATTTCTCTTATCAGAGCGGTTACTAGTAGCCCCTTGCAATACGCTGCATTTGGATATATTACAACAATATTTAAATATACGCACGCTACTTATTGGACGGGAAAATGGCACTTAACAGTTTCTGAAATGATACATTGCACACGTTGCATACGCTTCGCTCTCCTTATGTATTCATTAAATAATAATTTAACTGACCGTTACAAGGCGATACCTAACAATCCTTGATAAACATACCTAGTTTTTTTCATATCGTATATATGTACTGTGTTGTTTGTGGAGTGTTGTTCCATGTTTCTTATTTGTGATTTTTTGTTTTGTTTTGTGTTCTATGTCTTTGGCGTTTACCCTGTGCCATTAAACGGTGTTTATGTTTAAATTTTGGCTACTGAGCTTGTTTTTCACATAAATATGGGGTAGTTGGTGAAGTCACTTTTACTTTCAAAATATCACTTGTGCATTTACTTGTAGTACATCAAGCTACTAGTACAGTTGCCTTTGATTTTAAAGCGAACTCTTGTTTTAATGTAAATGTAGGCTCTCATATATTTGCAAAATAAATTATTAGATATTTCCTGAATTTCCTTAATTTGGTTTTGGTGCACTGTTTTACAGAGAAACGTACACCGAAGTTACAAACATGCGGAAGCGTTTGGATTCATCCTGGAGAGGCTACATCATGCAGTATTGACTACGACGATGACACTGTTGAAATTTCCATCATGGACTATAATACGACGGTCGCAAACAATGTTATTCTTAACATTGATGAGACAGAGAAAACATTGAGTATCTCAGCTGCAGGCCATTCGCCGTCTTTTGACATACGGTCTGTTGCTATATTTTTGTTCACTAAGTTATATGGCAAAAGATGAAAGTGAGATGCTTATAAAAAAAGTGCTATAAATAAATTTTATTGTTAACGATTTCCATAAATGTACTAAAAAAAATAATCATAGTAATTAAGCTTTATTCACAATCTTAATATTGCATCGGGGTTTTTTAATATCGAATTTTTCGACACTCTAACAATATAGAAACTAGCCAAATAGTATAATATTACATCAAAAACAAGTAATTGCTGAAGAAACATATTGTTTTTTCTCTTCTATTTATTCACATAGACAGTGAAGCATGGATTTGAAGCTGAATGTTGTGTGATTTAAACAAACCAAACTTGTTGACAATGCTGGATCTACTTGATCTACTTTTAATTGTATACAGTTTCACTGCATTGTTTGTACTCCTACGCGGGATTGCGAAATTTTATCATTTACAAATTGGTTACGTTAAACTAATGCTATTTTTCTTTTTAGAAAAGTAACTTTTTTAAATGGTGTTTAATGTAAAGTACGTTAAACTACGTTTAAGTGGAACTTTCATCCCTTAAATGGTATTTGGTGTCGTGAACCACTAGAAGTTACAGTTGTTTCGCGTACAGATCGATCAATTAACTGTAGAATATATAGGAAATGAATTTAGTTGTTTATAACCTTATCTTAAGCAATGAGCTCACATTTCACACAAATAATGGCGCGAGAGCGTAGCTTATTCAATTTCGTTGAGACTGATAGTAGTTTTAGGTGCGAGCATTGAGTTTGTAACAGGAAACCGGAAGAGTCACACAGGCACATGTTTTTAAAAAAGCAAAAACATAAAGCGCTACAAGTATTAAATGTAAAAGAAAAAGAAAGATTGATGTAATAAACATAGAACAAGGTAAGTGATGAATGAAGATAAAGATTAACATGTTCGGTCCAAAAAATAGAAATAAAAGATTAACTCGCCAAAGCTAGTGTTTTTTTTCTATTTTCTAGGCCTCAAATGATAAACTTGATCCTTATTCTACACATACCTGTATTCCATATAAATACAATACTTGGATGTTTATCAACAATTTGTTAAGTTTTATATATGATAGCTTTACAAGAAAATCATCATATGTTGTATTCCAACTTGCTAATTATAGGATGACTGCAAGGAATGTAGACAATATGTGGTCGCCCATAGCAACAGTGGTCGTGCACTATTGTACTGGATGTAGCGAGCATGGTGTATGTTCTAACGTCACCAGAGTAGATGCAAGAAACACAGACCTCTTCAAATATATGGCGTGTGTTTGTGAGGAACAGTTTAATGGTAAATTTATCACTATGCAATTTTTATCCAATTTAATCCCCTTGAACCACGAGTACAAGGCTAGTAATGTATTGTCTCGTATTTCTAGCTTAGTGTCTGGTTGGGTTTAAAGAGTTTGTTGGTGTTTTAACAACATATATGTCAAAATCATTATATGCTGTTCAGATATAAGATTTAGTGGGATAACACGCACGCACGCACGCACGCACGCACGCACACACGCACACACACACACACACATATTTATATATAATCCGACTAATTCTTACATATGAACAGCTTATAATGATTTTGACATATAAGTTATATACATATGTGTGTGTGCGTGTATCCATTATTTATAAAACTTATTTTGGCGTGTTTTCTTTATCATTATTATAAAAAAAATATGCTCAAGTGCAGTCATATAGCATTTCCATTAACGTCACTGTCTATTCAGGGACCGACTGTGAAGACGATTTTGACGGGTGTGCTTCGTCGCCATGTTCCCTTGGTCGCACTTGCTCAGATATTTACAACCATTCCGCTGGCGGATCTTCATATACCTGTGGCGGATGTCCTAATGGATATATTGTTGACAACAACAATTGCGCAGGTTCATCATCTTATTCTTTTACTTATCATAGAACTTATATAACTGATATGTATTGTTGCAATCGTAGTGTTGAGTATTAGAGTATTTGTGATTTAATTTGCTCTTTCAGATATTAACGAATGTCAGACAAATGTTTCCGTTTGTGAGCAAGATTGTGTGAATACGGATGGAAGTTTTCAATGCTCTTGCAACTCTGGCTACCGCCTCAGTGGAAACCGTAGAAGTTGTTCAGGTTTGCATTCTCAACATTTGTTGTTGTTTTTTTCTCGATTTTTATGTTCTCTTAACAGTATTTACTTTTAGCATTATGATATAAATTATCTATCATAATTATTTAGTTTATAATACGAACTTTACACTGTGTTCTTGTTTTAGACATAAACGAATGCGAGGAAGCTCGTCATAACTGTACTCAAGTATGTTTAAACAATGACGGAGGTTTTGCATGCACGTGTCATTCGGGATTTCTTTTCAACGAAACCCTCTGGGATTGTATCATTGGTAACTATTTTAGCTTTTCACTTTTGAAATAGAGTGGGAAGGCTTTTATGAAAACGTTGAGGTATTGTGATTGTCTTTGTGTCGGCGGCGTCGTCGGCAAGCAACATCTTTAACCTTTGCCAAAACTATCAAGATATGCAAAAGATATTACAATGATCATAGGTTTTATGAATCAAGGTGTTTTCTTTGGCATTACTTTGCCGAAAAATGTCCACTTGTCCGACTGCATTAAAACAACAGACGACCGTTGTCGATTGGTCCACGGCACTTCTGTTCAATACTAGCGATGACAGACGATGTATTTTTTTTAACTCTTTTATCTGTTCATATTTCGATTTTAAGGTAGGAGAAAAACAGAATTAGTAACAGTACAGACTAAGGTTTTATGATGAGAGGTATCTATCGTTTTGTTGCCAATGTAAAAAGATATTCAATTAAATAGGGTAAATAAAAATGGATATACACCGATATCTTTAGTCTGTATTGTGTTATACGCTTATATTTTGTTTTACGCTTATATTGCAATACTTCCGGTTGTTTATTCCATCATACCGAACACCGTTTATAAGGTCACATACTTTCCGTCACGCGGTTTTTACAAAACCGGCGAATAAAACTTTTTCTTGGTGTTTTTGCTTTTTATGGCTTGTCACGTGAAAGATGACCGATGAAAAAACCTGAAATATACTAACTATATAAGTTTAAATCGTTATATGATTCAACACTTCTAACATTACGTTTATAAATAGAATAAAGATGATGATGTTATCTCTTTTAAATCACAGTATTTTATTATTCGAATTGATTTCAGACACCGATTATGACCCATGTCTGTCAGCCGATCTTGACTGCAGAAACACGTCGGGATGTACTCTGAATCTTGCAAATGTCACAACATGCTTTTGTGAAGACGGGTTTGAACTTGATGCGACAGGACTGAACTGTAAAGGTCAATAACGTGTTCCTTTTTGTATCAGTTTGGTATAACTGTTTATCATGCGAATAAGCAAACGTTGACGTTGCGCTTTTGGAAACAGGGTTTACTTTTTAATGCAAAACATATATCAGAAAACCATTGTTTATAAAAAACAACAACACACAAGCAGTTTCAGTTTGAAATTCAACTTTTAAGGCTCATTTTTTGACAAAGAGAAAGCAAATTATTTTTGTTTATTTTTACAGACGTCAATGAATGCAATAGAGGCGCCTGTCAACAAGTATGCTCCAACACAGTCGGGGGATTTGAGTGCAGCTGCTACCAAGGGTACAGGATCGACGGGAAAACTGAGTGTATACGTATGTATGGTTGATCCGTTTATTCATGTGTTCTGTATAAATTCTTGATTTTAATTGAATTCATTATAAATTGTTTCTTTTTAAGACTTACTTTCCTTTAAAAGCATCGTTAATGCCAATTAAAAGTTGTCTAATCGTTACTAAACATGCAATTTTAGGCGTTTGGTATGTTGTAATTTCACTATTGACTAGAGATACATTGTATATACATAATCGAAGATATTGGTACGAAGGATTTATTTATTGCTTTGTTTTACTGTTGTTTCAAATGTCACTAAATATTCTTAAGCTTGCGAATCACCATATTACGGCATCAACTGCTCAATCCAGTGCGCATGTTCAAGTCGAGGAACGAGGGAATGTAACTCAGTTCGAGGATGTGTTTGCGAGGTCGGATGGAAGGGTAACACGTGTGATGACGATGTAAACGAGTGTGAAGATAATCCGAACATATGTGCCGATCCACTGACTCGATGTAAAAATACGGAGGGGTCTTACTTTTGTCAATGTATCACTGGGTATCAGAAAATGACTAATGGAACATGTACAGGTACAACATATTTAAAAATCAAGCTTTATTTTACGCATCGGTTATACCTTTCCGTCACCACTTGTCTTATTATGCTAATTAATCTTCAGTGTATTGTTTTGCGAACTTTAACGCTATGATTTTGTGTGTTTAAGATATCAATGAATGTCAAATTGGAACCCACAACTGCAGCCAGCAATGCGTGAACAATGTCGGCAGCTATTCTTGCAAATGTTTGAATGGATACACAAGAAATGGAGACCTATGCGATGGTAATCCATAGTTTGACTTTTTAATTATGTTATATAACTATCAATATTTAAATGCGGGGTAATTGCAGAAATTAAAGATAATATTATTTGGAGAAAAAGTTTACTAGCAGTACATTGTTGAACATCTCATCGAGTTTGATAATTTGCAATCAAAGTTAAACAGTGTTATTTTTTTTGTTTACAGATATTGACGAATGTGAACTCGGTACATCAGGATGTAAGCAAATTTGCGAAAATGTCCCAGGACAGTTCAACTGCTTCTGTTATTTCGGTTACGAACTAAACAGCGATAGAAAAAGTTGCATTAAGAGTAAGTATTTTCATTTTGTTTCTTGCTTACAACTAATGATTTAATGTTCAAGACAAAATAAGCGTGCAAGGGAGCCTGGACTGGGCGCATACCTTCCTGAGTCTTTAAACAGTAATTCTTAGTTCCACTCCAAATGTAAACCATTAACAGTATATATTGTTTGATTGTTTTTGTGTTTTTTTCAGTTTCGGACCCATGCCTTACATTATTCAACTTGACATGTGAACACTACTGCGTGATCACCGACAACAATGCCCAATGTCGATGTGAACCTGGATACGAGCTTGGAATCGACCAACAGACCTGTATAGGTATACATTAAAACAATAGTAACTGCTGGGGCAAGACTAGAAACCTTTAATTTAACTATGATCGCCAAAGGACAGCCAACAATTTACACATAACGCCATAACGACAACAAACATTAAACATATCAGGGTCACACAACGCAATAAGAACCCGGCACAGTCAGTGACAACTGAAACATAAGAATAAATTGAATAAACTTTAAAAGCGGAAGACAACAACGTCATCCTGAAACCGATACAACTCGTCTCCATAATATTATCAATATTATAAGGACTTTAATTTAGGTTTTTCGTCTCAATGATAATTTGGTCTGCATTTAATGTTCATTTGTCAACGCTTTGCATACTTGTTCATGAATGTTAAGTGTTTGATTTATCTCATATTATTGTTATTCTCCTACTAATGACATATTTATGTACTATGCCTTTCTAGACATAAATGAATGTCAAATCGATGCAAGAAACCTATGCGGACAGAAAGGAAATTGTCGCAATCTGATCGGGTCTTTTCGATGCGAGTGCTCAGCTGGGTGGAAACTGGAAAACGATGGGCGGACATGTTCTGGTGAGTTTTCTGGTGGATTTGAATTACATTAGGGCATGGATAATATCTTAAGATACCATTTTATGACGAAGATTCACTTTGAGAGTATCTTTGCCTTCGTTCGTTTTTGTCATTCAAATCTTTATGCATATTCTACCCCGGAGGCATTTTTCTACTATTCTATTTTTCGGAGGCTACTAATTGAGATATAATCTCGTCATTTAAACGTAACATAAGAACTTTTAAACTGAATTTAAATATTCTAAATAGAATCTGCTTGTTGCCATAAAACTTCAATTTAATGATTATTTAAACAAATGCCTGTCAAGAGAATAATAAATATTGCGCTTTGAGTAAATACCGTCAACGACACTGTAGGAACAACAGTTATGGTCGGTCAAATAGTTTTCACAGTTTATTGGTATCTTTGAAAACGTGCATACTTTTACCAGCTTCTTACTTTGGTTACAGAATGTGACGCACATCATTACGGGATAAATTGCACGGGTACATGTACCTGTATTAATGGAGTTTGCCATAAAGAAAGAGGTATATCCAACGCTTTTTTATGTTTTGCCCGTACGGGAACACTTGTATTATCAAGCTTATTTAGTAGTTCGAATATTTTCTGACCTATTTTCCAAATTTTTGACCTTTTGACTTGCTACCAAAATAGTTTGTTTAACAGAAAAATTATAACAAGATGCATTGCATATTTTGTAATAATTTAAATTTGTTTTAGTGTGTTTACGTGTAAACTAATGTTTTTCATTCGTTATATAAATAATTATTTAGGTTGTGAGTGTAAAAATGGCTGGACTGGAACATCGTGTGAAATAGATCTCAATGAATGTGAAACAGATCATCATGATTGTGACAAATATAATGATACTAGCAGAACATGCGTTAACACCCCTGGAAGTTTCAGTTGTGCGTGTAGAAACGGCTATCACACTGTCGGCGGACTCATCAAATGTGCTGGTAAGTTTGAAGAAAATCATATTTGCAGATGCTCATGCCTTATGACGGCGGTAAAAATTGCCCCGTATTTCGTCCATATTGTAGGTAGTTTTAGCGATCATAAAATATGTTTTAAAATGATTGTTGAAAATAGGTAACCGCTGAGGTGCAGTATGTACAGTTCATTTCTGTCAATTACATGATTTTCTTAGATGTGGACGAATGTTCTGATCCTCGGTTGAATGATTGTGATCAAATTTGCGAAAATACGGACGGAGACTACACATGCTCTTGTCATGATGGCTACCAATTTGTCGATGGTTCATGTCAAGGTTTGTGAGTTTTCTTTAACGTACACTGTGTGTAAATATTAGAGTTACATGTTTCAAAGTTAATAGAATTGCCATAACATAAATCATATCTGAGGCATGTTCCTCTGGCTTAGCATACACCATAGCATATTGTTCATGTTTTCATCCTCATTACATTTTTTAATTGCTGCTTTATGTTTAACAGATATTGATGAATGTAAAATACGAAGCCCGTGTGAACATTTATGTGAAAATTTCGATGGCGGATTCAGATGTTCTTGCTTCCCTGGCTACAACCTCAATCTGACAAATAGACACTCTTGTATTGGTAAATGGTATTGCTGTGTCGCCTGCGAAGCATGGCAGATAATGTGGGATTACTTTTACACTTACGTTTCCGATGAAGAACTTTGAAGACTTATCGTAGAGTTTTAAAACATATTGTGTCATTTATGTCTGATAAATATATGACCCCTATGAATCTCGAAAGGTCAAAATCCATAGGGACCATCTAAAGGTCATTGAAAGGTCAATGCCATGGTGACCTTTACATGATAAAATGATGGTCTATCCCAACAGGCGACACGTCTCTGCTCGAAATTCTATTTTCAATAATTCAGTCATCCTTGTCATAATCTTACACGATTGTATTATGAGTATTAATGTAAGTTTGTGGATAAAGGCACGGTAATGAAATAATGATTGCAGCCAAATTTCACATTGATATTTTATGTTTGTTTGAACTTTCGGCTACTGACATTGTGTCTGTAGTTTTTTAAATAAATATTGGTTCAGACTAATCTATTTAAGCTGATGTGTATCAATCTTGAATTCGTTTCCTGGGCAGAAACCGTTTTTATAACCTTTGACTTCAAGCTTTCTCTTTACATAAATATGCAAGTTTATGCCTTCATTTCAATTCACGTGTACAGCCAAAACAGAATGCACGGATGCGGAGAAAAGCAACTGTTCCGAACACTCCTCTTGTGTCAGCGTTGATGGCAACCCTAACTGTGTGTGTGAAAAGGGATTTGAAATGGATGAAAGCTACCAGCAATGCCTCGGTAAACATTGTTTGTACCCGATTGGCATTGGCTATAGGTTTTAATGTTGCAAATCAGTTTCTTGATACACATGTATTTTGATCTCACTTCAAAATGTAAACTACCATTATAGTAATCTTCTTATAATACTTTTTCTCAAAACATCTGAAAATATTAGGTGTAATAAATCGACATACTGTTGGCATATGAGGATATAACTGTTTCAGATGTTGACGAATGCATTATTGACAGTCCTTGCAATCAGAATTGTGAAAACCTTGACGGGGCGTTTAACTGTTCCTGTAATGTCGGCTTCACTCTTATGGCAGACAGCATTACATGCAGAGGTATTCTATCGGAATAGCGTTTAATCGTAAAATAAAAGTCGAGTTTTATATTAAATAAACGGTGTGTACTTTGGTATTGTTTTTAAGATATCGACAGTCAATGTGGCCTGCGAAACTTTTCGATAACCCATTCTTAACCAAGCATCCCGTTTATACTTACTGTCTATTTTAAATATAATGTCTAGCAACACGTTGTATTATTCTTTTTTTTCAGAATGTGAATCAGGTTTCTATGGATTTGAATGTCAAAGTACTTGTCCTTGCAATCAAACCAATACAGTGTCTTGTAACAGTATAAGTGGAAATTGCACTTGCATGCAAGGATGGACAAATGAATATTGTGATGAAAACGTCAACGAGTGTGTTTCTGATACATACACTTGTCCTGAAAACTCTGACTGCATTGACACGGATGGCAATTACATTTGTCGCTGTAGAACAGGTTACCTAAAAACAGGGGATAACAAATGCACAAGTAAGAAATCACCTCCTAAAAGTTGATAAATAAAAGTATACGAGTACCCGTGAATACGTGTAATTCAATATCATGTCTACTTTGAGTTTTTGTAATTGGTTATTGACCATAAGTCACTTCGAACCGTTTGTCATAACAAACTTCTGGCACCTCTACCCACTGTCTTAACCCATTGCCGTTCATTTCTTTCAGATTGCCCAGATTGGAAATTTGGTACTAACTGCGAAAGCTCTTGCACTTGTTTAAAGGAAACGACCAGTACATGTGACAAAATTGAAGGAACATGCTTATGTGCAAAGGTTGTGATAGTTTTATTTATCGTTACACAACTCAGAATATTTAAGGTGTCACCATTCACATTTGATTTGAGATATAGCATTCTGAACGTGGATTCCTTTGACAATCTTGTAGTCCTAATCGAAGTTAGTTTTACTTCAACACGGTTGCGGATGAAAACGTTATCGTGACTATAAAAATCTGCATGTTTTAATGATTTGATTTTTAATGTTGTGCCCTTTTTGATATAATTATACAGGGATGGACCGGAGACAATTGTACCATTGACATCAATGAATGTGAGGAAAATAACAGTATATGTTCTGGAACACCACATTCGCAATGTGTTAACAAGGACTGGTCCTATGGTTGTGAATGCGTTCAGGGGTATGACGATGTCGACTTCAAATGTGAAGGTGATTCATTGTGCTTTATTTGCAATAGTTAAGTACATGTAGATCTATTTAATTTGCCCAATACATGGTATGCTTCACTGACCGTTTCAATGCGGTAGTCCCATTATATATCGGTAAAACTTCATTTGTATGCGTCTTTGGTCTGTCTGTGGTGTTTCCAGTTGTGTATCTTGTGTTTATGAGTGTGTGTCTCTAGTTAAATGTCGTTAGGGCCTTTGTCTTGTACATCTAAACAAGCTTTATTTTTGATTGTTCGACTACTGGGCTTGTCCCTGTAGTTTTTATTGTACTATAGTGTATTCGAAAGAGCAAAAAGAGAAGCGATACATCAGCATGACTTAATTGTTGAAAATGGAGAAATAAAGATTGCCAGTGTTCTAGATTGACAATCACAATGTCTAGAAAGACAAACGCATGACTCAGCAAATACAAAGGCATATTCAAACGCATTAGATAACAACTAAACAAACACGATCATAAATTCATTCCGGTCCCTATATTTTTAACCAAACGCAGATTCCATGAAATAGAGTATCAAAGCGTCATTTCATCGAATAGTAGCTGGTGCCCTACAAAAATTGTCACCGTTGTCGATAAATATGCTAAAATGTACATATCAATTCTGGTATGAAGGTGCCACTAAATGCAACATTGTCTTGCAGATGTTAACGAGTGCAATCAAGTCAGTCTTAACCAGTGTGGTCAAAAGGACAACTGCAGAAACAGTGAGGGTTCTTTCTCGTGCTTTTGCTCTCCAGGATGGAAATTAGAAGACGACGGACTAACATGTGCAGGTAATTTGATCGGAAAATGCAATCATGTTATGTGTATTTTGTATATATTATACGACATTTTTAACATATTTTATCATTTCTTTCAACGGATAATTGCGACGCGCTGTTTCTGACACAATATGCCATTTGAATCGTTAACCTTAACGAACAACCATGAGTCGATAAACCACAGTTGAGTGAGATATTGGCGTGTCTTGTTGTTCTACCCATAGAATGAAAATACTGCAAATGTTTCATTCTTTAAATTAAGATTAGCTGAAAGATGAACACTAAAGTCAACGGAATTTACACTTACGACACCAAGTTAAAATACTTGTTGCAGAATTATCATTTTCATTATTGCAGAATGTGACGGCAATCATTTTGGAGAAAGCTGTTCCAACATCTGCAACTGTGTCCATGGCGTTTGCAACAGAATATCGGGTATTAGCATTATTATGTATTCCTGAATAGTATTCATTTTAAAGATATCAATGTTACAAAGTCATATAAAATGTTGCAACACTGGTCGATATCATTCTTGTTAAGATCCAATGTTAATGTATATTAAGAACCTTACAACAAGTGTATAGTACATAACGATATACAATTGGGTTATGGCACAAGATATAATCAACATTAGAAACGGTCATTCCCGCAAAGTGTCAGGAAAGAATCGTTTTGTTAAGTAAAAGAGTATCTCAAAGAGTGTTTTGAATATATAGTCATAAATGTATCAAAACTATTTTTCAGTGTTTTATCAATTTTGAGTGTTCAACAACATGCTTGTAGTATCTATTGTGGTTTAAGGTTGTATGTGCGATAGTGGCTGGGAAGGCGATTCTTGCGGGACTGATGTGGATGAATGTGGGTTCGTTGACTGCACTGATCAACACCCAAATACGATATGCGTGAATACAGACGGGGGTTATGCTTGCAACTGCAAGGAAGGGTTTCATATGGAAGATGATAACAGTCTTTGTCAGGGTATTGCTTCATATGTTTCTTGCTGTTGTTGTTTTTCTTTTATATGTATGAGAGTACATTTTTTGTTAGAGTTTGAACATTGGCAATACTAACGATGTTCTTGTACGAACGTCTGTGTGAAAAACGAAAGTGAATTAATGCTCCTAAACTGATTGCAGATATTGACGAATGCGCCGAGAATCTACATGATTGTGATCAGATTTGCTTAAATATTGAAGGCAGCTTCGAATGTAATTGCTTTGATGGATTTACCAGAAACAACAACTCTTGCAAGGGTATGTTGCATATCTTAATAAAACAAACCTTTGTAGGTTATCTAACCAAAACGTATCAAATTTATGACTTTTTACACGTCTTGAAAACAGCATCCATCTAACTATTTCCGATTTACGTTATAATTGTAAATATACAAGTAAAAGTATGTATTGTATGTTTTTAGAGATAACAATTATCGATGAAGTAAAATTGAAATTTTAAATTATTAAAAAATTTAAGCCCTGCTCACATGTCCAATTCAAACGCCACATATGACTGGGATCTACGTCATATCTGAAATGACGTTTCGTTTGCATACAAATTGGTGCGCTTTTCTGATGAAAAAGTGACAATCGTTTTGCATCCTTTTTAAACAACAACAACATGTGCCAAATCGAATTTGTTTTTAATTTAAAGTTTTGGTTATCTAACTGATGTTGGTTGGTAACGATGAAATATGTCTTCTTGTATTTTTAGATATTGATGAATGCCTAGATACATCAGTTTGTGATCAGAATTGTGTCAACTTCATTGGAGGTTATAACTGTTCATGCGAGCATGGTTTTACCCTGGCAGACGACAATAAAACATGCTCAGGTCTGTACAATAAAATTTATAAATAGATATAATATGAATGTAAGTTCTAGTATATACCGATACAATATATTGTACTATTATCCCATATCTCTTTTCATTACTGTGTGACGTTTATGGAAATTTGCCAACGATCACGCCTGTAATGTAGTGATTGATTTTTCAGCAATAACTGAATGCAACGACGAAGAAACGGCCGATTGTCCTGAAAAATCCACATGTGCAATTATAGATGCTTATCCTGTTTGTGTATGCGATAATGGGTACAGTATGACCGAGAATAGTATTTGTGAAGGTATCTTATGAGTTTCTGCCTAATTTAATAAGTATTCTACAAGGTAGTTCTTGTTCATTCGAAGATAGATATTGATGGTTTACAGTACCAGAAATTTTAACATTTAACTACGCTGCAAGTAGATCGCGCAGTAATGTCAATTTAGCAATTAAACTTTATTACTCTACTCTTGGGAACTTTTATTATAAATACAATCACTTCACTTGCAATCAATTTAAACTTGATAATAAAACACGTTTACACTATTCAATAATGTTATACTATTATTAAAAAATTACGAACTTCTTATACTGATGTACCGGCATAAATCCGAGGTTGTTTTCGATGAAACATGGCCGAGGAGTTTCGAATGAATTCTTGTTGTGTCCTTTGGTATTGTCATATGACTTGGGTGCCTGTTTAAATTGTGTGTGTTTGTTTGGCCTTGTATTTTCATCAAATTTATATGTGATATATGTTTTAGACATAAACGAATGTGAAAGCGGAACCACTCCTTGTACCCAAGGATGCACGAATTTCCCGGGCGCATTTTCATGCACGTGCGAAGTAGGATATAGTTTACTAGACGACAGAGTTACATGTGAAGGTAAATTATTAATGAGTCTGATTATCATTCTATTTAAAGGTATACGAAACAACATTATATTTTGAACTGGTGTAATCAATTTGTTGATAACAGATTTACAATAACTATATAAGAACGTGTTACGTGTTTTCTGCTTTAGTCGTCGGATACCAACGACTAAAACATTCGCTATAGTCAATTTATCGGAGTAGCGGAAGGATTCGCACGTCGATATCCGACGATGCTGATTAACCAGGAATCTTCTTTCGAATACGTATTTAAATTGTAACACTAACATAAGCGTATAACTTTCCCAGAATGCGAGTCGTGGAGATATGGAGAGAACTGTACAGAATCATGTGACTGCGACAACGCCAGAAGCTGTGATAGAGCAACGGGCGAATGTGATTGCAAACAAGGATGGACGTCTGCCAAGTGTGATGAAGACATCAACGAATGTGAAAATGTCTCATTGTTCGAATGCATGGACCATTCTTTCTGTTTAAACACGGATGGAGGGTACCTTTGCGTGTGTGAAAGAGGATATCAACAGACTGAGGATGAAACTTGTTCAGGTAAGAGGTTGTAGTTTGATGATTTGACGTTTCTTACAGTCTGTTTCATTGACATTTGTGCTCTTCTTCTTGCCACGTCACTGACGCTGTGGATTATGCTACATACATGTATTTAAGAATTTAAGTTTCCTACACTATAATAGATGATTCAAATAAATTCTTCTCTTTGACAGTGTGCCCAGAGTGGTCCTTTGGTTATGGGTGTAAGAAACAGTGTGCCTGCAAGCATGCTACATCTGCGACATGTCACCATGAGACCGGCGCGTGCACGTGCATCGAGGTACCAAGCTTAATTTAAGATATAGAGAGTATCGGATGGTCCATTAACAGTCTAAAATCTGTATATACGTCTTGCTGATTTCATTATTGTGTATTTATCATAAATAACTTGAATACTATTAAAGCTTCGTATCAAAGTTTCATTATCCATTTATAACTTGCGTGTATGTGTAATGATTAATGGTTATTTTGATATAACTGTGTATAATTCCTGTATTTGTTTGATCTCTATTTCATCATAGTGGAATACCACATTCTTAACAAGATAATAATGCGCCTTAATGTGTTTTCTTGTCCAATTCACACATATATGTACAAAACATCTAAACTATGGCTATAAAATAATTTGAATCATTATTAAAACGGGCCCGAGAATTTAAGTAACTCCTCCTTTATATGTTGGTGTTGTTACTTACTAACTTGAGTGCACCCTTGGATACGATCTTTGCTGTGACACAAACGTAGATCTTTATAATGCCAAACCCAAGTAAGGGTCAAATTAAACATATTTAAGCTTATTCTTTGACGGCGTATTGTCTTGTAAATTAAGTAATACAAGCACGCATGGTTGTCCTACGTGCTTTGCTTCTTTTTTACCATAAATTTCGCTTGGTTATTGTTCCGATTCAAATAAAGGTTCGAATAAACGAGTGATGTATCGTCATGTCAATGTGTGTATAGACATACCGTTAATCCAGTTAAAGCGAAATTTCCAAATGAATGTGCAGAATCCAATACTTGCGTTCAATTACTTAACGTAAATATGTGTATACAGGGCTGGACGGGTAACGAATGTTCAGAAGATGTTAACGAGTGTGTAGAAACACCTGACATCTGTGACAATACGGCTAACACGAAATGTGTCAACGTAGATGCAACTTACCAGTGCGAATGTAAAGATGGTTACACCGACGTCAGTGGGCTCTGTGCAGGTTTTAAAGAATTTCACATTCTATTAATAGTCATGCTCTTATCAGCCTTAGTATTATGTTTTCTGTTCTGTACAATTCGTGTGTTATCATAATATTCCGCAACCTATTTCGGTATGCCCAGCATATATGATGATTGAATAAGAACAGTAAAATATTGTTAACATTTAATAATTTGATCATCTTGTTTAAGACATTGACGAATGTTTGGAAGATCCATGCAACCAAGAATGCACAAATACGGATGGAAGTTATTTCTGTTATTGCAACCCAGGCTTTACGGAACAGAACAACGTTTGTAAACGTGCGTGATTTACGTTTTTATACTGATATAATCATACTCGTATTATCATTGACTATGTTTTACAGTGCAATCAGCACTGGTGCCGTATATTTGCAAAGCAGTACATTGTCAACATTGTATAGATAAATGATTAAATCCAACTTTAATTCTAATGATTTTCCAAAACTTTCAGCATGCACTGACAACACATTCGGAACAAATTGCTTTGGGGCGTGCAATTGTGAATCGTCCAACGTCGAGAACGCATCTCAGTTCTGCGACACCGTTAATGGAACGTGTCTTTGCAATCAGTTTTGGACTGGGGTGACATGCAACGATGACATAAATGAATGTTTGATTCCTTCAATATGCGCGAATAAACCAAATTCAGGATGTCATAACACCAGGGGAGGTTTCATTTGCGACTGCAAGAGGGGATATAAGCTTGAAAACAGCATATGTGTTCTTGGTACTGACGCTGTTTGTATTGACAATTGTTGGTTAATGTGTGTAGCATCTTTGCTTTTTATACAATGATGTTTTGCTCGGTTTATTTTTATATATTTTTGTTCCAGATAACCAAGGTCAAACGACAGAAACCCCAACAGGTGTGTTTAATATTAAATTGTGTACTCCAAATGCCGTGTGCATTTGCTGAAATTATTTACTTCAAACGAAAACCATTTGGTGTATTTTTAATCCATTTGTTTGAAGTTACATCCTACGCTTTTAGCATTTTAAAATCAAGCATTACATGAAATTGCATTGTTTTCTTGATTTATTGTTTAATTTCGACATTTATCAGTTTCGGTAGCAGCTCAATTTATATTGGCTGTGGCAGTTAGTGTTTTCATGAAAACAAATTACACTGTCTTTAAAGCTGAGTCTTTTGGGGTAAGGAGAACAGTACGGATTGAATACCCGGTGCCCGATGGAACTGATTTTGAAGTATCCGCAACTTTTACAGAGTTTAATGAGAAGATACAAAGTGCAGTAAGTAGAAAGAACACAATCATGGTTAAATATAACGAGGTATAAACACAACGGTTATAGGAAATATATCATTTGAACGTTTTAATACGTAGACTGAAAGGCATTTGTAAATAATCTTTATTTCTTTTTCAGTTGAGAGACCTGTTCACGCCGTACACTGCAAAACAATTTACAATAGTCATTTACAAAATCAGGTTTGTATGATATTAGCTTTATGTATCATTATTTAATTTCAACAACTTTCAGTATTCTTAGTTTTAGTTTCTAAGAAGAGCTATAAGTTATTTTAAGTTGTATCTCGTTTGTTACAGCGCTGGCAGTCTGATTGTTAATTTTACTGTAATGTTTGACGACAAAAATGTTGACAAAAATGATAAAGCTGCCATTGCAAAGGCATTTGTTGATTTGAACGCCGGAAAAGAGATTGTTGTTGATGGTGAAACATTTGCTGCTAAATTGGGTAAGGACTAATGCGATTTCATTTCGTAAACAATCTTAATCTTCGATAAACACTGAACGAAGTTATTTTTAAAGGCACAAACATTGTTAAAAAGTTGACATCTCGGCTTGTCCCTGTTTGTTTCATTGTATGTTTAAGCAATGCAATTAAGAATGGTGTTGATAAATGCAATAATAAAATGAATAAATAGAATGTAGAATATAAACAGACCAATAACTGCTTAGTTGACTGACATTAACAACTGTTGAATTCTTGTGATTTTGTAGTTGAAGATGGCATTAGTGATGCTTGCGATGTATATGTAGAAATCATCGGTAATTGTGCCGAAGGTCAAACGTGCAGAGTAGCAAATGGTGACGCAGTTTGTAGGTTAGTATCATGAGGTCTTAGACATTGCTGTACTTTTGTGTTTCAACTTTTTAAAATTGCCCTATTCGCATACACGTACTGTTGTGTTCATACATATAGTAACATACCTTTAAAGGCCTAGTTTAAGGAATGTTTGGCATGATAATCCCCTGTTGTTCATCTCCTGCTAATCGCACTGGTAGCCAATTTCCTGTTTATACGTTTATTGGCTCAGGGCCATTTAGGGTCCATTTATATAATCAAACATCGAAAACTGCACAGCAGGATACTCAGATTGGAGATCTGATAAGCCAATTAGGCAATAATAAGATTAAAATCAATTAGCAGAGGTTGTGTATTAAAACACGGTTTGGGGGGGGGGGGGGGGGGGGGGGGTTCACTTAAAGAAGGCTTAAACTAGGCCTTTAAGTAGTTATTTGAAGCCCTAGTTTTACACAACAACTGACAATAAGACATTGAATGAAGGTTCAATAATGAAATAATATATGTATTGTTTTGTTCATTACCATTGTAAAGCTCGTTGTTTTTTCTGTTTATACGGTTATTATGTTTATGTTTTAGTGATGATACGCCTTCAGGTAAGAAGTCTGGCATATTCAATGATATTTCGTAAAACATGTTTTAGAAATTAAATGTTAATTTAGAACATGTTTTCCCGTAACAATGCTTATCCAAAATAGCATCATTAGCCATGAGTGCATTTCATTCTGAAACATATACAATATCCCAACAAGTATTGTTTATATATCATTACGATAACATATAACAATTATTTTAATTTAATTATATCCGAATTTGTTGTATTGTGTCTCGTTTTGTTATAACAACTGTATATATCCCTACTTAGGGACCAATATTGCCCTGGTTGTTGGCCTGACAATCGGTTGCTCCGTCCTCATTGTTGGCGTACTGATTGCCTTGTGCATCAGAAAGCTACGTTCAGAATCCAACCAGAGGAAGAATGAAACGTCTCGCAGCCGAAGGTGATTTTCAAACGTTACAAGGTCGCAAACCCAACATTTAATTGAAAACAATTTTGATAACATTTTAGCTGTGGTCTTATGATGTTGGGTATCTCGTTGAGTGCATGGTGGGATTAAGTCCATCTGTCTTAAAACAAACCATAGTTAATTATTTGACTACTAAGATCTTTTTTGTATTATGAAGACACTACTTACATACCTGTCTTGAGCAAAAAGTTATGATGTTATATACTCTTAATACTTATTATAAATGGGCTAAGAAACACTCGGTCGTTGCGTATTTGTTGTATATCTGGTGTATCACTATAGCATTGGAAGGAATGCCATACCAGCCATTTGAAATGTCTTCAGACGGTTCCGTAACCTCGTGTGGCACAACTTACTTATATTAAGTTTAGATTAGAAATCTAAATTTAATCGTACGCGACCGAGCCAGCGGTTGATAATTTTTAATAAAGCAACTAAAAATACTGTTACAACCCGGCCATCATCCTATCCACGTGATATATTTAGCATAATTATATTATAGGTTTTTTTTTCTTTAACAGTATTCACACGGACCGGTCGGGTAAAAGTCATCACAAGGACAAAAAGTCAGAGAGACTGTCGTCAGTGACGTTTTACGACGGAAACGAGTGGAGGACAGGAGCTCAAGGTACTGCTGTTCTCGAGATGCTCTGTTTGTACTTTGTCCACAGTTTGTTAGTTTAAATATTATATATTTTACCATTGCTTAGAAAGTTATGATAACTTATACGAAGTCACTCTTTTTGGCACGATGTTGCGCGAGAGTGCCGTCTTGCGTTGTGAGGAAAACCTGAATACCCTGAGAAAAAAAACAACACTTTTTGTCCGGCTTACTTACAACTTACCAAACTCACATGCCCAGGCCGGGAATCGAACCGGGGTCGCCTTGGTGAGAAACGAATGCGATAACTACTGCGAGAACCACAACAGAGTTTGTTGATACTCCATTGTCGACCGTTTGGTTTCACCGAATATCAAAATGACACAAAAGTGGATTTTGCAAATGTAATACCGCTTTGGTCGATGCACACGGGTGTTGCCGTTAACGGCGTTGCTCTTTAAATGTTTCATGTGTTTTATAATGTATTCATTTGGGCTGTCGAGAAAGAAACTTAGCTTAATATCTACCGATAGCCATTCACAAAATATATCATAATCTTCTATAAAACATTACTCAAGAATACAATGGTTAAGGTATCATCATAACTGAGATATAACCGAAAGAAAGAAAAAACATGTATAAGGCCACAACAAATTTGTTCTGTGGATTTTGCCAAAAAAAAGTAGGAGCGAGCGAGCGAAAAAAAAATAAAAATACTTTTTTTAAATTTAAGGCAAATCAGAGGCGAGCGAAGAGCGAAAAAAAAAAAAAAAAAATAAAAAGGTTTATTTCTTACCAAATTTATCATACAATTATGTCAAGAAAAGCTTTCCAATTACAAACAATGGTTCTCAGTTATAAATGAAAAGGTTTTGATTGTATCACATGAAAATCTGTCTCAATATTTAACAAATGGCAATGAGATCCAGTGCTTTACTATTAACTTTAATTTAAACGTGGATATATTGTAAAGACAACATACCTCATAGTAACGTGCAATTATTCGAGGACCAAAAAGAAAACTATTGTATTCATTCTGTAACTTACTATCACAAAAAAACATTTTAGACTAGTAAGAGTAATTCATCATTTGAGCATTTCCAAATATTGGGTCAGGTCTAAATTTGAACCTCTTGAAGCACATGATAAAATTGTAGTGACATTGACACTGCAGAAGATTGAAAAAGTAAATAACACAGAGAACATTTCTAAAAAAAGAAACACTGTGGATTGAATTGCGGGACAACATACTTGAAGCAGGATCAGACAATTCTGCAAATGTGGCACCGGTTATTATTTTAAAGCAGGTGGTGTTTCCCTTCCAAGACCTCGCCTTGACCAAGAAAAGAATAACATGATGGCCCCATAGCTTCAATGACCGTAAGAAACAGTCCACTTTACTACAACTCGAAAGAAAAATTTGGATAATCACAAAGAATTGAGAAAATTAAAACAGTCATTTTATTTATAAAAGGTTTTATTTTCTGATTTAACTGATGTTATTTTCAAACTGTATGTGTTATGCACTAGCCCCCCCCCCCCCCCCCCCCCCCCCCCCTAGGTCTGGGGAATAGCGGGGACTTTCGGTCCAGCCAACCCCACCGGGCATATCCACCGCATTCACCCGGCACTGCGGGGCAACCTGGAAGGTTAAAACACGGTTCATTTACCCGGCTATCCTCGGACCTGAGGGGAGAGCATGGGGGGGGGGGGGGTTACAAATGACTGGTGCATAAATACAGAATGTTTCTAAAACATTTACAAGTCTTACTATTTTTATCTGTTTTAAACAATTATGATTACTGAGACATTTAAGAATTTAAAAAAATTACTCACGAAAACATGTTCAATGGTTGTACCGTAAGTCGTGTGTTCGTGTATTTTAATAAAAGTTTTGCACTCAAAATACGATTTAGTTATTATTTAACACTAAATTTTGAGTACAAAACAATAAATTACTTAAAACACACATAAATAATTATTGCCTTCGACGCTGTGAAACTCTTGTTGTTTACTGAAGACTATAATCCATTGACTATGACACTGATTTTCACTTAAAACGTTCATTTTACATTACAAATACTGAAAGTAACCTGAAACTTAATACCGGAAATGAATAACAACGGTGCGTCCAGCAAAGTATTCCCGACAAAAAAGACTGTCAACAAATATCGGCTATTTTGTGGTTACCCGGACCTTATTTTGTCCTGACACGAGGAAAGTTTCCTCGCGAAGAATGTAAAGCATGGAATTACCTTCAAAAAGGCGAGGTCGACGTTGCAGGTTTAAATTCTAAGTAAAAGAATTTCAGAAAATAGAGGAAATTTAGAAGTCAACAAAAATATAAATATGCGCGGCCAAATAGTATGTGCGGGCGCAAAAAAAAAGTTTTTTATTTTATTTTTTTCGTTTTTCGAATTTTAAGTGCGGCAAATCCGACGAACAAATGATCAATTTGTTGTGGCCTAGGTGAAATTAATTCCAGTGACAAAAATAGCTTTATGTTGTTTCTTAAAAGTTATCAACATTTATCTATAGTTTTGCTATCTGATATTCATATTGTCTATTATAGTTTTGCTATCTGATATTCATATTGTCTATTTTATAGAGTCTATTTGTGTTGTCTTGTGTGTCGGACAGGCGGCCTATAGACCGGACAATAGTTGAAATACTGCATGGCTGCTTGGCTGCTAATCATGTTCCATTTTTACCTCCATTGAGAAGCAGATACAGTATGAAAATAGCTGGATTTTGGCTATACAAGTTTTTAGAAAACTTTTTTACACGTGGTTATACAGTTTTTTTAAGTCCCATTAAATAATGTTGTTTTCAAAGTCTAAAAAATACTTTTATTGCAAATGAAAGAAAAATTTACTGTTTGAATGACGTCACGTTATTTCGATCATCATCACGTGTGTGGCGTGTGATACACGTGACGCCAGTGATAACTGTATACAAAAGGAAAAGAAAAAAGAACCCCTGTGCTTAGTGTGCCCATGTCCTCTTTCTTAGTTTTAATCACTATTCAGGAAAATGTATTTACTTTTCAGATTTTGACGTATACCCTGGTCGAAGGTCCATTCCAGGAGACCAAATAGAGGAGGTAAAAAATGAAATGAAATGATTTTTGCGCATTTTTTTTTCAGTTATGATGGTAAACAGTTATGTTCTCGTTATATTTTAATATTTACACCTCAACTTCCATTCCTTAAATGAACTGCCTTTCGGTAATTGCGTTCATCAATCGATGAACGCAACATCTTCGGATATGTTCGGATCGTAATTCATTGCATAACAATATACATGAAAGCTATTGATCTTGTTATTGGTTGTATTGTGTCTGCAGGTCCCGCAGAATATAGATCAACATTTTTAAAAGTGTTAGTTTATTATATTTTAAATATATTGGTTCCAGAAGTGTTTTAATTTTACGTTTTAAAGTGATTTCAAGTGTTTGATCTTTTCCCGCATTATTGTGACGTCATTTGAAAAAATTGTTTCCGGTTATAGTCGGGTCGTTCTATTTACAGAATGGGTAAAATCGGATTACTGAAAGGTTTTCTTAAATGAAATGAAGTATTTTTTTTAACAATTCTTGAATGAAATAATGAACTATTGGTGTAAATATAAGGAATGAATTGCGGGGTTGATGTCATTATCGGGGATATGAACGCAATTGGGTTGGTCAAAGTACGCGTGGAGTCCTTCGGACTCCACACACATTGACCAACCCAATTGCGTTCATACCCCGATAATGACATCAACCCCGCAATTCATTCCCTAATTACATTGAATGTTTAAATACATTTCAAGAATAATAAGATTCGTGCTGGCAATTTCTGCCAATGTAACTTAATTATTTACTCTTCGATACCGAAATTGTAGAAAATAAATAAAATTAAAGAATAAAAAAAACCTTTGTTGAAGTGGGGAGCAAACCAACGCCAACACAGTCACGAAAATAAAATAAAAGGGATACCTTATCCACTCGCCCACAAGGACTTATACATAACTTAAGCAAATGGATATTTTAACATTTACTTAATTCATTGGTAGTATCAATCGACTAATCATGCTACAGCCTTTTGCCGAATCGCGTTACTAATTAACGTTGCTTTTTTAAAAGCTGCACTCTCACAGATTGAACGTTTTGATATCTTTTTAATGTTGTTTTTCTTGGAACGAGCCAATTTTTGCGAAAATCAATGAAAAACAGTGATACAAGATTGCTCACAAAATTTAGATCGCAGATTTTTTATATTTAAATTCAAAAATTGATGTTTTATGCATTTTTCTTAAACCGTTAATAAGGTTTAAGCCATAAAACATTAGTTTTTGAACAGAAATATGAAAATCTACGATCTGATTTTTGTCAACAATCTTATATCATTGGTTTGCAGATATTTACGCAAAAATTTGCTCTTTCCAAAACAAAAACAAAAAAGTTGTCAAAACCTTAAATCTGTGAGAATGCAGCTTTAAATCGTGGACTTAAAAGACAATATTTAAGCATTTGTTGAAGGATTTCAGCCGTCAGTATCTTAGTGTAAACACTTCTAATGATTTGCCACACTTATTTTCGTAATGAAAACAATCCGTAAAAAGTGCATTTTACAAACCAGGATATAGTCACTTTATAAGACCGTTTAAGGAATTCATTGTAAAGAGAGCCCTGATAAAATTTTGCTGTTTTTTTGGCAATTTGTTTTGTGTTGTTGATTTCAAAATTTCAAACCGATTTGTCTGGAACCTATGCTGACAAAAGATCAATTCACAGTATTTCATATTTAAGTTCGAAAAATAATGTTTTATGGCTAAAAGCGTAACCGACGTATAAATATTAATACAGAAAATAAACATTAATATTTAGATGTAAACAGCTTTCTCCGCAATGTTTACATATTCTCCCCAAAATAAGTTATATGTATAATTATTATGTTTCATAAAACCTTGTTCGCCGTGTTTTACTGGAACAAAAGCAGACCGAAAGGTCGTTGTTTCGATCCTTGCAGGCGTCACAGAATATTTATTATGTTTTATATTTTGTAATTTAAAAACAAAACAAAAAACGTGTTAATATTTTTAAGAAATTAATTTCATCTTTTAGCATATAAACTTTCAAATCATTCAGATATATTTTATTTTAGATTTTAGCAAAATTGCAGTTGATATGAATTTCAGAGGATTGAATTAATGTTTAATACACGGTTTTACATTTCAGAACTTTGCCTCCATGAGAATCGAGCGTTCAAGACCGCGAAATGAAAACATGCCGTTTTCAGCGCACTTCTGAATTGCTAACAAGCCTTGGCAAAACGATATTTTATCTTAAACAAATATTGTTATGCTTTGTGTATTAAATTGTCATAGACTGCACACGTGAAAAAATAGAATAGAATAGATAGAGATTGGAATTATGTGACATGTATATGTATGTTTTACAATGTTTTCGATAACACCTTTAAGATCAATCGGAACACCTCGGCCTTTTCCCTTCGAAAACAACCTCGGATTTGTGCCAGTTTATTAGCAGAAGTAGTTCGTAAGAAATCAAATAATAGTATGTATTAAGAGCGTAGTTTTTTAAAACTTTTTTATATTAATAAGTTCAAAATAATTGCCAGTGAAGTAAATTGTTCCATGGAAAATAAGTATTCGATCTACTAGCAGCGTAGTTAAATGTAAAGAATTCTGACATTGTAAACCGTCCATATAAATCCGATGCTGTTTTCGGTGGAAAATGGCCGAGATGCTCCGAATGCTTTTAGATACGATATAATTTATAATTCAAAGGCTTAGCACAATACTGCTCTAGTGCCTTCTATTTCTATATTGAGTTGCAACCTTCACTATGCCCTCGAAATATGTGTAGGTCAGAGCTATGGCGATCCCGCCTTTTGCTGCAAACTCTACGCAGTGTTACTTCCCTTACATTACAGTAATGTATTCTGCTTGTCAGGGGAGATCACTGCGTTGGAGACTAATATTGCTGTAGAAATAAACTAGAATTAGATATATATATATATACATAAATAAAAGCAATGTTACTGAATATAATAAATATTGCTTGTCCTACATGTATCTAATAAATGCAGTTCTGAAATAAATTATAATTTACTTCACTGACACGAAATGGACCTCAGTATTTGCAATGTATTAGTGATGAATAGTCGGACAAATGTTTAAATCGATACTCGAAATCGATTACTGCGCCATCACTACTATGTATACAATTTTCAATATTTGCATTGTGTATGTTGTTTGCTTTCTTTCTTTTTTTAGTTTTTCATCATTATTTTATTAGAAATAATAAAAAAAATACTTTCAATAGAGTTTATTGCTTATCATTATTAATACAACTTTCATTTGAACACTGGAAAGGGCTATACCAGTAAAAGATAACCTTGTGTAGTATTTCCAGAAAATGAATTTGTTTGAAAATAAATTCCATTACAACCCAGACTTAAAGATTCAAATAATCGATTGTACGTTAACAAGATGGCCCCATAATATGTGTTTGAAAACGAAAGCCATCATGTACATGTATTTCCATTTTCATCTACCCGGTGGTTGGTTTACCGGTTAGCACAAGTTCGTCGAAAATATCATATTTATGTACATATATATTTTTTAATATTGTTAAAAAAAATTGTCGAGTTTTAGTTACATTGGTAATTTAAGTAAGAGTTTGTTATTCAATGTTTACATGCGTTGTTTATTTGTTTTGTTAAATGACATGGATGTTTTTATCTTTGTATTTTATATACTTGTCACGTCATTATTGGTTGTGTTTTCTCTGTCTTATCTATTTCCGCTCTACGTTTTCAACGATGGTTTGATAGTCGACCCAAGTTATCATAACTTTGATCATTTCTGTTTATTAAATAGCTACTTAAAATTGTGTTTGATTTCTGTTCACTTGATGCGTTTTTTTATACTGTCGGTGCTCACTCTGATTAACGGATTCCCTCAGGCTAATCATCGATAATCAATTAATTAATTAGGTATTGAATATCGGTATAGTGTGATCAAAATTACAATATTTCGAAACAGAAAATAAACACTAAATATAATAATTGTAAAGCTACACTCTCACAGAGTGACAGTTTAAACTCTCTTTTTTGGTCTCAGAATCAGCTCATTTTGGAATCAATGCATTCAATACAAAATACTTTATACATGATTATATACAGCATCTTGTCGACGATGAAAAGATAGCCTGTAACGTTCGTTGTCAAATAAAACGTGTTTGTTAAATTTCTTTTGGTAATTAAATAAAGATTAAATTTCTTTTTTTAAATTAATAGTGTGACGGAATGTAAAGGTAAAGTACGAATACAAATATTTCGTATGCAATATCGTAAATGAGCAGAACGCAAAACAGCAGCACGCTTATTATTGTATTCGACCATAATATCAAATCTTGATGCGTTTTGTACACCATACTCTACACCGATTATATTTATAGAGTAGCTATTAATAGATCGAACGCTATACAAAGCGAAAGTAGACATTTATATTTGCATAGAGACGATGTATGCTATGATCGCCTGATTTCATTGGTTACTTGAAACTCAGTCGATATAGCCGGTATTTCTTCATATGTTACACACACGTGGGTGAAATAGTGCTTCTATATCTTCAAACGTCTTGTGAATAGCTTACATACATTAGTGGGTGGATATAAAACAGTGAAACAGGTATGTAAACGTTTATTTGGTACCCATAGTAATTTAGAATGTGGACTATTTAATGTAATTTATTTAAATGATTGCTAAAACCAAGGTACCGGCTTCATTCATATTTTGATCGATTGTGGTTAAGGATATTGTTGCAAGAATGACCATTAAAGTAGTAGTTTAACAAAAGTTGAGGAAATTCAATTTATATCTTAATAAATATTTATAGTTTAAAATATAATACACACAACGTTCAAATAATGAATATAGTACAAAAAAAAACTGCTTAAAATTATAAAATGATATGACTCCACCTACACACACGCTCATTTAACATGTACTGTATAACTGACGTGCGAGTTGAGGGGTAAAATCGTAATTCCTCAGCTGGAACGAATTATTCGTAAGCTTGTTAATGGGACACAATACATTCATAGGTTGATGTAAAAATTGAAAGCATTCTTATGTTAAACTTGTTTGAATTTAATTATTAAACAAAATACTACATAAATTGTCTAGAGATAAAAAAAAACTTATGATTGTGCAAAGTACATAAAATAATGTCATATCAATCACATTTAAATTCCAGGTTATTTGTGTCAAACATAAGAAATTAATTGGGTTTATTAATGTAAGATGAGACCACCCAAAAAGTTGAAAAAACTCTGATTTTTCTTTACACTAATTTTTACAGTCAAGCCACTTGAATTTGTCATACGTTAAAATGGGTTCAATAATGAGACCTATCCAGTTTAAGAAATCTCAAATGAGACGATGATCGATGGTCGACTGAATTTCAAAGTAAACTGGATTATTTAGTTTGCAAACACATCCACGGCTTAACACCCCAGACGACTGAAAACAAAGCGTTGCCGTCTCTGTGTCAAATGCAGACGATATCCATTTCAAGCAGACGACATCTTCACTAAAGCATAAATCTTTTCTGTATTGATGAAAGTGCCAGGCGTATTACAAACTTAGTCACGTCTGGAAAAAAAATATGATAAAAATCGGAAAAAGCATCAACCGAACTAATGGGCGATGTCAATAAAATCATGGTGTTGCTTGGGAGTGAAATTTTGCTATAATTCTGAGGAAACACTTGGAACTTTAAGCAGTAGGAAATCCATGCTGCCTTCGTATTTTGGCTGAAAAACAAGTCCGAAAACACCAATGTTTTCAAAGACCAACGTCCGGTTTAATTCTAGTGTTTGTACAGAATCTATTAATAGTACAAACAAATTAATAGACCCTATGCCAGTGTTTTTTCTCTCACCATTTGTGAATAGCACCAGGGCTCTTTGACTTTTGAAAATAGCGAAAATAAATTGTGAATAAGCCAGATTTTGAAAACATTGATTATTAAATAAAAAAGCTAAAGAGGTGGGGGGGGGGGCTGTCGCTGCTTACTGTAATTTATATGCTTTTACACTCTTCTTGGATTTTACAGAGGAGTGGGGGTGGGGCTAATGACATGGATAAGTCCATGAACAAAACAATGAAGGGAATGGATGCAATTTAGTAAATTCTTTTTAGATTGTAAATGTTGCCCCTACCCTTTTTGATATTTTGTGTTGATTTTTGAATGGGGCCCGATTTCGTATAAGGGAGATAAAAACACACTGTACCAATCAAGGTGTTGCCATACGGGGGGGGGGGGGGTAAATTGGCGTGCATATATAAAACTTAAGACAGTGAGGGACATTTGACAGACTCGACTGTACCGCTAACTAGGTTTTGTACTAAGTTTTTAATGTCACCCTGAATGTCACCATAAAAACCGTCGACCACCGGGATTCGGACAAATTTCACTACCCCGGGGGTGAGGTTTAAGATCGTGTGTCTATATCACACGGATGTACCCGCCATTCTCCGCCCGCATTGGGCAAAACGCTTATCAACTGATCCTTGCTCGGCGACGAAATCTCGACATTTGATTTTTGGTCAAGTAGCTGACAAGTTGTATTATCAGATAATATCATCAATGAATATATGTGTGTCATTAACCTCATTTCAAACTTTGATACACTATTAAAATAGTCAATGGGAAATATTGAGGACAGTACAATACATATACTTGTATATTGGCCTTTGTGAGGTCAAGGTCATGGTCATGGTCACACTATCCGGAAAATAGTTAGCGGCGGTTTCCGGAGCGCCGTTTAGTGGTTTTGTACCTTGTATATTTTTCAGATGTCGCGATCCACGACCAGTATGTCGTGTTCTTGTACGGGTAGGTACGTGTACATGTACAAAAATGCAGTTGAGTTCAACTCGAACTTGTAGGCTCGCTGATACTCGCGTAAATAAGTTCCCCTGTGCTATTGAGCGATTCATTCTAAACATGTACACTGTACACGTACTTGTAGAACATAAAGTTCAAGAAGAGGCCGAAACGTACACGTACCCGTACAAGTAGTGGCTCGCAACCCCTCCTACTTTAAACAGTACAGTACTCCTTGATTAAGCGTAAGAGGTTTACCCTAACCCTGTTATATCGTCTGAAGAGCTGACTTCTTTTAACAAAAGGCGTGCCCAAGTACCACATTAAACGCTCGTGTGTAAGAACGACACAAACTAATACATTTCGTTTTCATGTACCTGGTTCATGGTAGCAGCGTCACTCGTACATTTTACTGCCTTGTCTGGTTATGAACTGCTGCAAATCACGAACAAATTAACATGTTAATGCTGCACTCTCACAGATTTACCATTTTTACAATTTTTTTTTATTTTTTGTCTTGGAAAGAGCAAACTTTTGCATAAGTACCTGCAAACCAATGAGATAAGATTGTGGACAAAAAGTCAGATCGTAGATTACATGTATCATATTTCCGTTCGAAAATGAATGTTTAATAAAAAAAAATGTCAAAACGTTCAATCTGTGAGAGTGCAGCTTTAAGGCCTGAACAGGTTTTCCTGCAAAACACAGACCTACGACATGGACCTGACGTCGAGAATTAGCTACAGGGCCGACATTCTTTGCACATGATCAAACTCTACAAGAAGGGTCTACCACAACATGTTCCGTCACAAACCACCCGACCTTCGTACGACTGTTCAATGAGTTCCCCATTTAGATCTGTTATATGCATGTTGTGCGACATTTGTGATAGGGCTTTATTCTAGAAGTTAGGATGTCGTCACTGTTTACGACGTCTTACGACTGTGTTGCGATATACATACGTAGGCGTACTGCGTACGATTGTGTTGTCATCAGCGGCCCTATTAATCGTAGGGATGTCCTACGATTACCCAAGAAATTGTCCTACGTAAACCCCGCGACGGTACTTCGAATGTTCCACTGAGGATGTCGTTGGTTAACAGTACGACTATACTTGCATCTATGATTTGACATCGACAGCCATGACCTATATTCCCACAACAATCGTAGAACAAATACTGCATATGTGAACGCTACTACCTATCTTTCAAATCCACACCTCCAAAACAAACGTGCCCCCTGCCATAGCTACGCATAAAACGTACGACAAAAAATCGTACATGTTATGTGATAGAAGCTTTAGTCAATGATACGACTTAAAGTTCCTTTGTGAAATCGGACCTGAATAGGAAGTTAAACATTTCTTCAGTTTTTGTAATGGTTTATTTTGTCAAGTGAATTTTAAAATAACGCTTTCATGCCAAACATATTTGTGTCGCAGAAAATGCATCTGAGAAGTGTCCATTACTCGAGACGGAAACTATTTTTCCGATGACAATCATTACCATTTGCCGGGCTGAAGGTAATTTACATCAATTACCATAGGTTGTACAGAATCGATAAAATGGGTATCTTCAAGTGAGATGATTTAAATGTGTCTGTTGACTCGTAAACGAACTAATACTTCACTTTGCTTATCAAACAGTCTTGTGAAAAATTCATATTCGGTTTATACCCGTCCCGCGACACGCACGGATCAGAGCATTAAAGAAACAACTCCAAGTTAAAGTTTCCATCTATAATTGAAATGCCTGATTATCTAATAAATTTTAATCGTTGAACGTGAAGTTTCCATCTATAATTGAAATGCCTGATTATCTAATAAATTTTAATCGTTGAACGTGAAAGCCCCCATCCATAAACGAACTAATACTTCACAATGCTTGTCAAACAATCTTATTAAAAATTCATATTCGACGTGCACTGATCAGATCATTACAAAAACAACAGAGTTTTAGGGTATTCCATCTTTGATTAAAATAAAGTGTTATCATTGAACGTGAAGGTCCCCTTCCATCTTTGAATACGGAATGTTCAGAAAATGCTCTATTTTTTTAAAAAACAACAACACGTGAATAACGCTATTGAATTGCAGAAAAATGAATTAAATATTCTTGTATTTACAAAAACCCAGTTCAAACGAGGTTTTGCTAGTTGCTGCTTCGTGTTTATTCATAAAAGTAAGTAAAATAACCAAATTTCAACACAGTTTTAAAAAAAATCGTTGCCGTCATAAAATCGGTGAACGCGTCGCTTCAGTAATAAAGGCAATGCAGTGTGCACACGCCGAAATTCTTCATCGAGACTATTGGCACTTCAGGAAACTCTTGTAAAAACAGAGAGTGATTTTGTTTGGGAAGATGTAGATATTGGAAAAACACCAATCAATTATCAGAGGAACGAAGTATAAGAGGAGGAGAGATCGGCATGTTCTGAATATTCCGAGAATGTGTACAAGGCCAGAGGTGCCTAGCGAGTGTATGACTAAAAGTTCACAACCTTCTGAACGCGAATTATGAGTCGGATCATTTGATTTCGCATGCAAATAGTATCATTAATTATTAACAGTATATGGTTCGTTTAACTGTTGGTATTGTTAATAAATGGGTTGACGGTATAAACGCTTGTTGGATATCCATGCAGTATTCATTTTAAATAACCATCGCTGAAAATGAGACGAAGCAAGTGTAAGACAGTCTTATCGTGATATGATTGTGACTAACCCATGAAAAATCCACCCATGACAAAGCTGAAAGACCTTGAAGGTTTTGTTGACAGACATTGTAATTTAAGACGGACAATACTTTAGCCAAATATGTCATTTATTTTTAGACCGGTGTTAATTTCTCGTCAAAACATGTAAGGATTTATGATCGGTTGAAGTGAAATGCCATTCATGCCGTTGTGTTAGGTCGTCAATAGCCAATCCTTGTTTCTGCTCTATATTCTTAAGCCGCGTTGTGGGTCAAGGCTGACTGTGTCAATATCTAGGTTTGGACTAGATTAATTGATTACGATTAAAAGGTTAACAATACATATTATTAAGCGTCCCTTTGTGTTATTACAGCACATGAATGGCATTTTTTAATTATATTTAAGCTATTGCCCGTTATTTCTAAAACAGTATGGTATGGTTAAAAGGTTAAACAAGGGTTACAGCAGTGTTCCTATAATTCAACTGAATTCAGAAACACCATAACTCTCAAATCATGATTATTGCAAGAAATTTATAAGTGAAACAAACTTCAGGACACTTGAATTAGAATTGATTTTACCAGTTTGATCATTAAAATATACGCTTATAAGTCGTAGCAGGGAATTGACAGATAATTGTAATATTTGGTGAGTAGGACTTTATGTGCATTTACCAGGGGCGGAACTAGGCCTTAACTTTAGAGGGGGCGTAAATTTTGGCATGCGCCCCTCCCTCAGAACCGAAATTCATATTGTTTAAAATGTTTGCAGGAATGGAGTGTACTCAAGAAATTTGTGACACTTCAAGCCCGAAATGGTGCATTTTGAGCGTAGTTTATTAGTTTGTTATCCGCTAATGACAAAAAAAAGTAAAGTTGGACGATTTTAGGGGATGGGTGGGGTGCCGGGTGTGTCCCCCGAAAACTGCATGTGTTTATGTATTAAACCGAGTCAAAAACTATCACATCAATTACTATTAAAGGTTATGTCGTCTTCTCACCTCAAGGTCATCCTGATACGAGATGTATTGTATGATTAAAGCGTCACAGGGGAGATAAGGGCTAAATTCTGCTATCTGCTTCATTATTGAATATCACTTTTCCGAACCTTTTAATATTCACCTTCTAAATGTAAGACACCTTTTTTGACTTAATAGTCATACGAACGAAGTAGATATTCAATAAATTACGCCCGAATACAAATAACTTCTAGATAGAGATGTAACCACTGAGCAGTGCTGTTTTATAACTTATTCATGTACTTTACATTCTCAGAAAAGCCCGAATAGGGCTCGAGCCCGTGAAGCCTTCGGGCGGTGCTTGTACAGCTGGATACGTTTCTACACGCTAGCCCGAAATATGGTAACATTTTATGATTTTCATTTTTCAGCACGATGGGAATTCCTGTGATATCAGACGTCATGGACACGATCTACGATGCGCACAGAAAATACGCGGGTGAGTGGGAACAGGAGGGGTGTAACAACATTCACACTTATTATGTTACACATTCACAAAATCAAAATACTTATAACGTTCGTCGGCACGTTGTTATTTAATCGAGAGTGGGGTCTTACTGGAAGGACCTGGCGAAATGTCTGGCTTGGTGCACAGGTTTTCGGTGCGTTGTTTTGACCCCTACTGTTTGCATATGCTAAGGTGCAATTTCATTGTTAACGCTATCGCATTGTCCCGCCATGCAGTGATTGACAGGCCTTTTTGGAAGACGCACGTCTTAATTTTAAAGCTGATGCATTATGGGAGGAGCTAACCCTATGTTGGTTAGAATTTATTTAAGTCATGTCTGCGTAAATAAGACGAAGAAATTAATTAACAGACTTTAACCTATACATGTTTGAGAAAATCTCGATATTTTCGGGGGTGGGTTGTATATCGGGAGTGGGGTCAAAACAGCACACTTGACCTGTGGCTTGGTGACCTCCGAGAAACTCACATGCAGCCAGGCTTGGAATCAAACCCATGAGCTGAAAAATATGTTGATGTAAAAAAATGCGCCTTAACATACAAGTATTGCATGCTGTGGTTCAACTGTAAATCCAGCGGTAAACATTGGAACCTCTTTTCTTTAAACATATGATTTAATCATAATAAGACTAACGTTTTGGTTTAATTGTTTTCGGAGTATAACGTACGCGAGTATTTATATGTGTAACGTAATTGATATGGCGGGGCGTAAACACACCAGAACGACAAATACAGGACGGCAATATGCCGTGTCGCTCTAGCGTGTTGGCGCTCCGGGACGAGATGGCAGAAATCATCCACCATACACAATACACCTACGCTCAACATGTACAACAATGACGAGTGGGGCGTTTAAATCGCGGTGCGTGTAGATTTCAATGGTGCATGTTTTGCAATCAGTAATACAGAAATAAACACCGTTTTGTTTTGTTTTGTTTCTAGGGATGACTGAATGTGGACATAAGATCTATACAATGGGTTGCATTTTTAGCTCGACTATTCGAAGAATAGGTGGGCTATACTACTCGCCCCGGCGTCGGCGTCGTCGTCCGGTTAAAGTTTTAGGGCAAGTTGAGATTTTCACTAATAAGTCCAATACCCTTCATTCAATTGACTTAATACTTCACACAGTTGTTCAGGGCCATCACATGATGAGGTTAGATAACTCCGTATTATTCTTTACACAGATTATGGCCCCTGATTGACTATGGAACATAGGTTAAAGTTTTAGGGCAGGTTGGGATATCTATTAATAACTTCTATAACCTTTGTTCAAATGACTTAATACTTCACACAGTTGTTCAGGACCATCACACACTAAGGTTACATAACTCCATATTATCCTTAATACAAGTTATGGCCCCTGATTGACTTCGGTTAAAGTTTTAGGGAAGGTTAAAGTTTTAGGGCAAGTTGGGATTTTCA
Source organism: Mya arenaria (assembly GCF_026914265.1). Lineage (NCBI taxonomy): Eukaryota > Metazoa > Mollusca > Bivalvia > Myida > Myidae > Mya > Mya arenaria. The sequence goes on along the minus strand of NC_069134.1, from coordinate 27,827,063 downwards.
CTTATAAGTCCAATACCCTTCATTCAATTGACTTAATACTTCACACAGTTGTTCAGGGCCATCACATGATGAGGTTAGATAACTCCATATTATTCTTTACACAGATTATGGCCCCTGATTGACTATGGAACTTAGGTTAAAGTTTAAGGGCAGGTTAGGTTTTATTTTTAACTTCTATACCCTTTGTTCAATTGACTTAATACTTCACACAGTTGTTCAGGACCATCACACAATAAGGTTACATAACTCCATATTATTTTTAATACAAGTTATGGCCCCTGATTAACTTCGGTTAAAGTTTTAGGGCAGGTTAAAGTTTTAGGGCAAGTTGGAATTTTCACTTAAAACTCCAATACCATACATTCAATTGACTTAATACTTCACACAGTTGTTCAGAGCCATCACATAATGAGGTTAGATAACTCCATATTATCTTTTATACAAATTATGGCCCCTGATTGACTATGGAAGTTAGGTTAAAGTTTTAGGGCAGGTTGGGATATTTATTTAATAACTTCTTTACCCTTCATTCAATTGACTTAATACTTCACACGAGTGTTCAGGACCATCACCCAATGAGGTTACATAACTCCATATCCTTAATACAAGTTATGGCTCCTGATTGACTTAGGTTAAAGTTTTAGGCAATTAAAAGTTAAGGGCAAGTTGGGATTTTAATAAAAACAAACTTCTATACCTTTTATTCAATGCACCTAATTAAATTCAAAATTATTTACGACCATCTTACAACAAGAAACATAACTCCATTTTAACCCTAAATACAAATTATGTCCCTTGAATATTTTTTTTTTTTAATTTCTTTTGACATTTTTACCAAGGGAAAACTAGGAGGGCTATACTATATGGCCCTTGATTTTTTTTTTTTTTTTTTTTTTTTTTTTTTTTTTAATTACTTTTGAAAGGCATATTTATATATTCTTTACCACATTTTCATAATGGGAAATAAAGTTATTTGAATGACTTGCATAATTTTTCGGGTGGTGGGAGGGCAGCATCAAAGTCACCTTATGTATTGAATAATTTTAGTTAGGTTTGACATAAATAGACCAAATGTGGTAATATTACATTGTTATTGTATTCACTTCTAAGTCAAAGCGGCGAAGTCGAGCGAGCTGTCTTTCGACAGCTCTTGTTTGCTGTGGGAACCGGTCCGGGAAATCACACTTAACTGATATATAAAAGTGTTTATATGTTTTCTCTACACGCTTTTCTATCAAACTATTTAATCGTTGAATCTGGGAGTGTTATTGGTCCGAGGTTGAATCAAAAATATTAAATAAAAGAGTAATTATAAAGCACAACATCATTTAATATGTATTTATCTTATCTAAACAGTAAAACACTCCATTTGTTCAGAAAACAAAGGATGAAAATTTTCTACAGGTGTTGCTTTTCTCTCAAAACAGTGTACATACATGTAATACATTGATAGATTGATATTAATATATTAACGCCTAATGCCTAACATCAAATAAATTTACTCCTAATATTTTAGATCCACAATGAAAGACAAAACTATCATGGAGTATTAGCCATACTGTGTGCTCCTTTGTATGTGTTATATTTGAAGCTGATATAAACTCAATCGGTCTTGTACATATGTATACCAATGTATTTTGTCAAATTTCAGATCAGCGTACAAAAGACTGGTTTATGCTTATAATAATGGAGAAACCTGGTACATGTCTGGCTTATGCTATGGAGAAACCCATTACCTGTCTGGCTTCTCACTGCTATATACATTGTATCTGGAGTGAATTTAATCTGCATGTTCTCGATTGTATTGTATATGATTATATTCCCATATTTCAGATCCAAATTCCAAAGACAAATTTTGCTTTTGAGCAACCAAATACCAGTCTGGCTCATCACTGCTACATATAAGGTGTGAATTTAAACTGCCTGTTATTAACTGTTTTTGTATACATTACTATGTCCCCATATTTCAGATCCACGTACCAAAGACTGGTTTATGCTTTGGAGCAACCCGATCCCAATTTGGATACTCACTATCTCATATCTGGTGTTTTCGATATGGTTAGGACCATGGTACATGAAGGATCGAAAACCATACAACCTGAGAACATTTATGGTTGTCTACAACCTCGGATTGGTGGTGTTGTCCATGTATTTAGTTGTTGAGGTATGAATATGAGTTCATTGCTTTGGACTGAAAAAAACGCTATTAAAAGTAACTAACTTCAGTTATTAAGGTAGCTAGGTAATGTAACCGAGGTAGAAACTGTGAACATTATTTTTCTTGACATTATTTTGGTAATATTGGTTTATTGATCTGGGGACTCATATATAATGAACTACTTACCTGAGTTTCAACCATAAACTATAAGCTGGTTGTTATAAGTTCAAATATTACAACTTCAACAAACTATTACCAGCAGTAAATAAATTCTGACCTTGTTTATTCAGTTTGATCAATTTGACTGGAAGTTTGTCATGCTTGTGTAAGACAAATAGTTTCAACAGGAACAAAAATTAATTCATAAAATAACTATCCGGGTGCCTCATTAATGTCAATTTGTCATTTTTGTTTAAAAGGGCATATTGATCACTATAATGCAAATAGTTGCACAATGTTCCTTTCACAGCTTGTACAATTAAGTGTTAAAAATGAACAGCGTAATCTCTCTAGCAGTCTAGATCATTTTCTAAAAAATGCAAAGAACAATATTATTATTTTTTTTAAACTTTATGCGCTGACTTAATTGTTTAGAATACCAAAAACATATCACTGTTTAGAAGACAGCAGCAAAAGCAAATATTAATTTTCTTGAGTGTTTGGCGCACTATGTCTCAACACTAGCCAGAGACATAAGCGTAAACACTGATGATATGCAAATGTCATTCTCATTTGTAAACTTTAAGATCTACTTGAAAACGGAGCAGAAAGAAAATTGCACAGTCAAAATTCAAAATCAATACCAAATAATTCATTTTTCATAACTTAATATGAAAGAAGTTTTTACTGTACTCAATCAATGGAAAAGGTTCAGTGATTTCTTTTCAACTCAATATTTTATTTGCAAACCTTTCAAATTAAGTAAAGAAGTGCAAACATAAAGACCAATAAAAATAAGAACGTTCATTTTGTTGTATGAACTCTTAATGTGGTTAAGAAATATATGCATGATCTTAAATGTAGGGTAAAATTTGAAGTACATTGGAAAATGTTTGACAAGAGAAATCATTAATAAGCAGATAGGTTATTGTTATTTTGAGGTCTACATGGAAATTAATAGTACTGAGTCTGGCACAGCCGGACAAACAATTAATTATCATGATAGAGTCTCATATAATGTCCGATAATTTCCAGAGGTCCAAATGATGCTTTTTTTAAAAGAAATGTATAGGAAATACCAATGAAATTCCAAACTGGTCCACTGACTAACCGTACTATAACCTAGCATTAATGATAAGTGGGTGGAGCATTGCATCAACGTTGTTTAGTGAACAATTGCAGATAGGTACTCGCTCATGTTCTTGTAAAATGTACTTTTTGTGTATGACGAAATAAAGTGTGGTAAATCATTTGGAGTGTTAAAACTAAGATATTTAAGCTGGAACTTCAAATATCTTTGAAAACCACAATTTCCATGCTTTGTTGTTGCTAATGGTTGACTTACATTATCACTTGCTGTTAAGAATGTATGCTCAAAGTGTTAAAATCATTTCAGCCATAAATAATTTATAAAGATTGAGGCAAAAGGTCATGGTGTTACATTTCGTTTCAATCTACGCTCATTCCGCCTATTCTTAATCATTAAGATTTTACTATATTACAGTCATCTAACAGTTTACATAAATAAAATCAAAATGAAACTTAACCTTTTATTAAGTTTGGTATTGATTTTAAAGTGTGCTGTTCATTCAGGGAATGTGGTTGTCAAATCATATTATGCCCTTTGTGAAAATTCAAATATTCCACCAACCAATTTAATATCAAAATCATTTTATGAATGCCTTTTGTAATTTAAGATGTACAGTTTTTAAATAGAGTGTCTTTCATGAGAAGGTTATCGTTTTTAAACTTCATGCTGCAAAAAAGTGAAAGGCTTTAAATAAAGCAATTTAAAAAAAACAGAAGTCATTTAAGATTCCTGTTCGACAGAATGTTGGTCACATTTACAGGAAGTTGATTACATATTTTCAAGTGCCCATTAAACAAAAAAGTTTCAACTTGTTTAAAATTAATCATCTTCAAGTATGCATAATTTTTAAGTAGAGTAAATCATATCAATATTTATAATATTGTCATATGTATGTAAATTATTATATTAAAAGTTTATTTTATTAATGGAAAAAATTGTTACCAAAAATTCAAGTGAAAAAAGTTGTGTTGTCCTTATCCAAAGGGGAAATAAATCTTTAAACTTTAACCTCTCATTGTTTTGGTATTGACATAAGGCCTTTATCAGTAGATATAAAAATAAATCATATAGAGGCAGTGAGGTCAATGTCACATTGTTTAATGACAGCATACAAAGTACAAGATACAAGAATCTTTATTTAAAGTCGGGTATATGATAACAAGAAACATTAGCTCCGACTAAGCTCGATGTCGATAGAAAAAGAAACATGATGTAGACACTTATATGAACATGTGGCGTATACAAGTATTATTACACAATTATGAAATTGTCATGCACTGCCTATAATGACAGCTCACATTAATTGTTTAGCGGCAAAACAAACGACGTTGATTGAAGAAGAAGAACCATGATATAGAAATAAATATGGTCATGTGACATAAATAATTTAAGGGTTATTACACAATTATGAAACTATCATACTCAGTATATTATGATGGGACATCTTTAAGTGGCAAAAAAAAGACATTGATAGAAAAACCAACAACATAATATAGACAACACATGTCAACATATTACATATAGTAAAGTTTATACATGTTGAAAGTCTTTACACTATTTTAAGCCTTTTTAGGCTTATAGAGGCCCTTTAGAATGTAAATGATTGTCCAATAAGAATGTATGTTGCATTTATTTTTTCGTCCGATATATGTCCCAGATGTAAGATGCACACACAAGGACAATATCATTATAAGTTCCCTATTATCATATTACTTTATCATACATGTATGATTTGCATTTTGTTGTAGGATTTTAGTTCATATACTTTATTGCATGTAAAAACTGTAATCTATACAATATCTTGGGAAAACTAATAAAAATATTTCCCGTAAAAACAATTTCACATATAGGTTTGATAAAAAAAAATTGTTTCATTTAACCTTTATGGTTGCCGCCCATTTCAGATCATAAGATCATGAATGTTCATTGTCTGATTTTTCTTTTCTTCCTAAGAAAATTGTTAGTAATAACTTAGAGAAACATTGAATATAATCTATAAATAAAAATGTTCTTAACAGTCGAAATAATTAACTTCTAAATGGTATTTAATACAATCACATATGATATTTGTTTTGAATTCACTTTTTATGGTCAGTTTCTACAGTTCTTTCCGGTAATGTGTATTACAGTAACAATATGAGTGATTTTGTGGAAAAAATGTTTTGGAAAGGTTCTATAAATGAATGCCCATTTAATATGCATGATTTCTTTTCCAGATGTTACTAAGCACGTCTGAGGCAGGGTATAACTGGATGTGCTCGCCATACAATGAAAACACCTGGAAAAATCCAAAAGAGTTGAGGGTATGAACTGGGTTTTGCACTTTCTTTTTATAGTTTATGAGAGACTAGTTATTCTGCAGTGGTAGGCATATGGCCAAAAAAATAATACAAGTAGTTTGAGCGACCCAATCCTACCTAAGTAATACAGGCCCTGACTCTACCGTTTTCATACTTTGTTGGTTAAAAAACCCCAACAATATCAGAAATTAATGAAACAACATTTGTTGTATAGTTATTATTATTTTAAAGTTTTATACAAAGAGTAGTTTAACACTATTCCCGGACGATGAAAATAATGGTCTTACAGAAAAATATATAAATAATAATAAATAATAAAATAAAAATAATAAAAAGGCTTTGTACTCCACCTGTTATTGGACAAGATGTAACCCTAACCAAGCCTCTTTTTATGGCCTAGGCTAGAATATCATAGGGTTAAATGCTAGAAGGTACCCAAACCTTCTATATTGTAATGTTGTCTAGTACTGTATAATGGTCTTAACAGCACACAATATATATATATTGCATGGGGTTTTTATTCTTGGGAAGCTTTGCAGAAACATAGGGATTAATTTGTCTGGCGTCGACTGTGTCAGTGTCCTCACACTTTCCTTTCAGATTGATAATTTTTAAACATGTTTTCAATTCCTCACACTTTGTTACTCAGTGGTGTTAGTCAGTAAATGATCCTATTAATTGGGGTCAGTAGGTCAAAGGTCAAGGTCCTGATTATCTTTATTAGACTATCTGCATGGTCTAACACTTTGTTACTCAGTGGTGTTAGTCAGTAAATGAACCTATTAATTGGGGTCAGTAGATCAGGTTAAGGTCCTGATGATCTTTATTAGACTATCTGCATGGTCTAACACTTTGTTACTCAGTGGTGTTAGTCAGTAAATGAACTTATTAATTGGGGTCATTAGGTCAAAGGTCAAGGTCCTGATGATCTTTATTAGACTATCTGCATGTTTCACTGAATCATACAACAAATAAAGTTTCATTTGATTTAGATGTTTTATTTCTTATATTTGACAAACTTAAATCTTGCATTCTTAAGGCTCAAACAGTACACCATAGTTCTCTTTAAAAGTTCATATTTTTATCTGTGAAGTTTGTGTGCTTGTCAAGTAATAATTAAATCCTATTTGGTTACAGAAAGTATTAATTTCTGGAGGATTTATTTACAATATTTGCTTGCTCTGTAATGTTCTTGTATCATACTTGGATTGAATGTAGTGATTTCCAGGGAATATTCCCCATACATTGACAATTTTGAATGAAGTAATGATTTGTGTTTATTTTTGGTCTTAATTCATACTTCTACTAGGCAAAATGCATGCGTGCCAGAGACTTTTTTTCAGCAGTTCTCATTAAGTTCAGGATTGATTCTTACATCAGGATTGAGAGCTTTTAACGTCAGACTGTATTCTTCTCATAGGTTTGCATCGAAGTCAGAACGATTGCCTTGAAATAAATATAAATGACTCTGGAAACAATTTCAAAAGGGTTCTAAACCCTGTTACCTGTAACCTTGCTTTGGGCTTGAATCCCTCATACTCAAACAGACCCCAGGCTATTATTTTAAGGTTTGACAATTATCAGCTGTTAGAACACCTGTTTCTAAATCCTACTGATGATCCCATTGGCCGAGGCATGAGCCTGAACACTGTGTGTTCCTATAATTCACAAGTCAATTGTAACAACACCACCCCACCCACCCAGGTCGGGGGGTATACCAGGGATAGCGGGGGAAATGGGCCATGTTTTTACCTTACGGGTGGCCACGCAGTGTGGAGTGAATGCAGTGGTATTGTTTTTACATCGAAAAGAGCAGGGAATGGGCCTTACCTAGGATGTCCCGGGGGGATGGGGGGGGGGGGGCGTGGATTTTACCAGCAGATTGTGATTCCGCAGGGTGGAGATTTTACCTGGGATTGGCTGGTCCTGCTATTTTCCCCGGACATTGGGGGGGTGGGGGCAGTGGTTACAATTTACTGGTGCATAAGGCAATATGCAAAAATAATTAAGAACATGATGAATCTTAAAGGGACCCATTTTATTTCTTGCGAAATGTGAAGGAAATGCTTTTAACATTGATAAAAAATCAAAAGTTCCAATAGGAGCTCTGTGCTTTTAACACTTAGGTATTTAAAAAATGAGAGAAAATGCTATTTTTTTGTTGAAAAAATGTAAATAACGCATTTATATTGTATTGTTTAAAACAACGACTTTATGCTTGGATATACAAAATTCTAATTGAGTTAAAATCGAACAGTTGCTGATTTGTTCTTGTTCATAAAAGAAAGAAAAAAGTACTCACATCAAACAATGTTTGAAAAAATATCTTGATTATCATGAATGCTGTGAACGAGTTCTTTAAAGTAGTCTGTATAATGGTTATTGCTATCGTGTGAGGTAGACATGATAATTAATGTTGTTTGATCTTTTTTATAGAGATTTTCTGCACAATTAAAACAGAAAGGTTTTTCCATATTTAAGCGCATTGCAATTAGTTGCTAATGGTCATGGAAAGATGTAATGAAAAAGCTTTGCTTAAAGCTGCACTCAAACAGATTTACCATTTTGACAACTTTTATATTTTTTGTCTTGGAACGAGTCAATATATGCAAAAATTCATGTAAACCAATCAAATAAGACTGCTGACAAAACACTAGATTGCAGATTTTTATATTTAAGTTCAAAAATTGATGTTTTATGCATTTTTCTTAAACCGTTAGTAACGGTTTTAGCTATAAAATATAAATTTTGGAATGGAAATATGAAAATCTGCGACCAGATCTTTTGTCAGCAGGCTTTTATCACTGGTTTGCAGATATTTATGCAAAATTTTGTTCATTCCAAGACAAAAAATAAAAAAGTTATAAAAACCATAAATCTGTGAGAGTGCAGCTTTAAAGGGACTGTGTCACAGATTGGCACCAAAAAAAGTTTTTTTCTGCAACAAATCTCAGGACATTTATCTAATAGAATGTGTCAGGCTCTGATATCATAATTGTAAAAAAAGTACCAAAATGTCAAAAAAAAATTGTGTCGGACACTGGGTTCGAATTGTAAAAAAAGTACCAAAATGTCAAAAAAAAATTGTGTCAGACACCGGGTTCGAACCTGCGTCACCAAAATTGTAGTCCAGCGTCTTACTTACTGCACCATAAAGGCTTATTCTAATTTGGGTGACATAATTAAGCTATATACCTACCTCGGTAATATCACGTGATAACACCGACTAGCCAATCATGCATAAGGAATGAAATCTACCTGGTAGACATACCCAGTAATCTTTTTTAATGGAAAAATACGAAATAACTGCTAAACTTAAATAAATTGTAAAACTTGTGGAACTTCAGTTAGTAAGTTTCAATGCGTTGTACACATCGATGCCAAGTTTATGTCAGTTTTTGACAATTTTCTTTTTTTTCCGCTATTTTATCATACGTGAGACAGCCCCTTTAATGTTGAAATCGGTACCTGTATAATTTTGTATAAAAGCAAATCTTGCTGAATACTCTTTTCCGTCTTACACCAGCAGTTTGTCAATTTTTTTGCATGAATAAACATATGGCCACATATTTACTTTAAGGATGAAAGTAATGTCAACATCACATTTTTATGGCCTTCACGCCATTGTACTGTATGAGATAGCATAAAATTGAGTCTGAAAAATGATACACCCCCTGAGATAGTTTGGTTTTACAGTCTGTTTCACAGTTCGCTACCAAATGAATTGACATCTTTCTCATGTTCTAGTATCAAAGTAAACACACAGCGACAAGGAAAATCATTTACGCTTCGAGTATAACTGAAATAATAAAAAGACATTTTACATTACTTGTATCAATAATTGTTCTCTTTTTGGACCACTGCAATAATATAATCTCATAAACTAGGTGATACCATATTCGGACGAGTTATTCGTTCAAAGGGCGAAGGCCGACACTGCTGTCGGAGAGGACAAATAACTCAGCCAGTATTAAAGCACCTGTTATCATGCCATCAACATGCATAAAGGCTATCAACCATGACCCAAAAAGCTGCCATTTAAGATACACATGAGGATTCTTTAAATGGGCACAATATAGGTTGATGGCCCAATTTTATTTAATTTTTATTTTTTCATGCATTATGATGATTGACTCTTTTGACTTATAATTGATAAAAAAAAGCACATAATTTGTGTACAGATCAAATACGTTTCATCGATTATTAGGCCACTTGTACAGATGAAAAATATATCATCGATCATTTAGGTGCTTTTTGGAATAGGAATTTTGTAGCTACGCAGCTATGACCAAATTGAAAAATCCCATTTATCTTTACACAAACTAATATGCTTTTTTTATCATTCATTAATCAAATGAGTCAAGCATAATATTATGAACTACATGTATAATTAACAGCACATGTTTTTGTATCAACTTGTATTGTGCCCCTTTGATAAATGATAAAATGTTTCTTTTAAATTGCAGGTTGCAAACGTATTATGGCTCTACGGATTTTCCAAGGTCATCGAGCTTCTGGACACGGTTTTGATGATTCTCCGTAAGAAGGGAAATCAGGTCACGTTTCTCCACCTTTTCCATCACGGAGTAATGCTCAATATCTGGTGGTGGGTGCCCACATTTACACCAGGTGGACAGAGTAAGTATTTGTGATTTCTATTTAAGTAATAGCTAGATGACCTCAACTAAAATCTTGATGATTAAGAGTGGGCTGAGTGAGCATCGCATACAAGCCCTTCTTAATCATTAAGATTTTACTTCAGGCCATCTCACTGACTTAAAATACATTACCCTCATTGACTGACATGCAAAATCTGACACAGGGAGTGTGTATCACATGAGTGGCAGAAGGCATACTTTTAAACAAAAGCAAAAGTTGAAATTCTTAATGATTAAGCCTTAAGTACTAAATGATTGTTTATCTTCTTTTTTGGCTGAAAATGTGAGTTGTATCCTAAGAAACTATGGGGTGTCTTATGAAATTATAACGACTGGCCAGTCAGCCCTGGAGGTGTATATGGACAGAGGGGTTAGGTCAAACATGGTTTGCGTCAAACTTTTTGTGTGTGTGTTTTTGCGTAAAAAAAAACATGTTTTAGTTAAAACGGCTTACAGCAAAGAAACTGAGAAACTAATGGTGACATAGAAAACACTCAATCTTATATTCTGGTCATTTACCTTTAATGAATATCACATAATATCAGGTATTTAATTTTTTGGATATAATGCAATATTTGCTGGATGTATATACATAGACTTAGCCAATCTAAAACAAAAGCCTTCATGTTTGTTCAAATTTCAGTACAAATCTGAGTAATTTATAATAATGTTAAACCGTAGAAATAGCGATAACCTTTTGGTATTTTAGGCGGTAAATGAAACATTCTTTTGGTCGAGCTTTAGATAAGATTATTATAATTCAGAGGGATCATTTTTAAATGATGTTCCATGGTCACTTCAGTAATCTCCCACGCATACATTAAGGCTTGGTTATCGATTTGGGTATATATATATACAAGTTTTGACAATAAATTTGGCAGTCACTTCAACTTGTCAGTAGGTCAAATATTTGAACTATCAGGTGTTAAATGATTTGTCCACAGTGATACCAGTATATCATCTATTTCAGGCCAAAATAATAAATCATTTCTTTGTTGTTTCCCTGCCACCAACAGTCTAAGGTACAGAGTAATGGACGACCTGTCTTGCAATAGAATACCATACATAAATGAGTCCCTTTTTTGTTTATATAAAGTTGATAGGTCCAGTTAATAATAAAAATCCAGTTTTTATGATGTCAGCAGTCCATATCATGTTTTTTGCCAGTCCGGACCTCACTAAAAATATAATACGGACCGCTGACGTCATATAATATTGACCGCCGACGACATAAAACTGGTGTGCTGCTTGCAATTTTCACAACAACATTTTTTTTGCTTGTAAACATTATTAGATTTGTTCAATAAAACACAACAAAGGCGCTTAAAAATTATTAAATTGTAAAAAAATGTTCGGTATAATATAAGAAATATAATACACCACTTCGGGCAATTCTGAACATTAGAAGTAAGCAAGCACTAAATTTATAACATAAGCCACGAATCAACATTCAGAATAGCTCTTTTTTTTGCCAGAGGGCTCAACTTTGGAAGAAAAGTTGTATTGAAGACAGAAATCATCCTCGGCCATTATCCAACTGATATCTATTCTGAAGATTGCAGGAGATGGCCGAGTTGTTAAGATTGCTAAAGCCTTTTTTAAGAAACTCACAGAAGTGACTGACATTGTAAGTGTAGCACCCCTGGTGTAATAATTTTGGATACTAGTATGTAGAGCATATTGCATCATGCTTGCTAAATAAGGCTATGTGTTATTTGTCCTGATGCTTGCTGACATTTGTTATTTCTGTTGTCGGGAGTATTGGAAAAGCTAAGTTGTAAAGATAGTGGGCCAAAAGTGGGCTATAAGGATAGCGTCAGTAAAAAGATGGCTTCAACAGGATTATATCTAAGATTAAGAATAAGCTATCACAAAGCCAGCAAGGCAGTTGCTCGAATAGCGAATAAAGAATATAATAAAACAAGATGTACACGAAAGAAAGCAAGATGTACAAGTCAGAAAGCAAGATGTACAAGTCAGAACCAAAGATATAGTTTTTGCTTCACTGTTCTTCCATATATTTTTCACTTCCTTACCCTTTTTGGCTGTAAAAAGGAAAACCGAAAAACAAAGCATGACTACTGAATGGGTTTCAATAAACATGGGTATTTTTGTCAGTTGTTTGGGTAAAGCCAAACAAACAATTTATTAACAGTGGCCTCATAATGAAATTTCGCTGTTAATGTAAACCAGCATGAAGTAGGTTATTTTTGATAGGGAAGTTATCAGCTGATATTTATACAGGATGCAGTCATGTTAATGCATGAATACCTAGGTTGTTGACCAAGGTAAAAGGAATATAAATACACTCTGTTCATCCAACCATCACGATGACTAATTACATGTTGGTTTAGACAGGTCACTGTTCTGTATGAAAGACTGTCTCAAATATGGAGCACAATGCATTTTAAAATTCAAAATTGTATACAATAAAAATATATATTGCCCAGTGCTTATAAAGATAATATCTATAGTGTTCATAAACCTACTTCAGATGAGAATTTATTTAGTTGACATGGGCCTTTTGTAGCTGGATTGGTACAAAATGGCTGAACAAAATGTTCAATTCACAGAATGCCTTGGTTTTATTTAAACAAAATTACATTTTTTTTGTAATTGCATATTCATCTCATGCTCAGCATGGGACATGAATATGTAACATTTTTTGCAAGTTTAAGTCATTTAGACGTCATAGAAAAGCCAATTTAAATCCCATTTTAAATCCCTATTTTAGTGAAAAAGTATATGATCAAATCTAATATTGAGTTATTCTTATCTCTAACATGGCGTGATCTTTTATAAGGGTTCACAGATTTCTTTATTTTAACACGCAACACAATTGTGTTTATACATGAACGTTTAAGAATGAGGACACTGTTTCAGAAATATATCTTCATCGTAAACCTTACTCTGCTGTTGGAGACACTCAAAGAGTTACAACAGAATCTATATGATAATTGCTCTTACAGATATTCTATGTCATAAATCTTACGCTACTCAATGGAGGACTCAGAGGCACTCATAGAGTTACAGCAGAATCTTTATGATAAATGCTCTTACAGATATTCTTTGTCGATATTCTTTGTCGTAAATCTTACGCTGCTCATATCAGGACTCAGGGACGCACATAATAGTGTTACAGCAGAATCTATATGATGAAATCAATGCTCTAATACCAATATTTTTACTGAAATGTAGGTTCCACCAATGATGTGGTTACACCCGGGAATTTAAGGTCTGAACCCTTGCGACCATAATTGAAACGGGGCCCAGGACATTGTTTTATTTAAGGTCTATGTCGTACAGTTGCGTACCGTAGATAATATTAAAAAGAAATATTAAAATGAATTACATCATTAAAATTCCTTGTTAAAAGGGATTCCAATTCCATTTCAGTCTGATTTCAGAAACTCTTGAAATTCATATGTAAATAACATAATCAGAATTTCCTTACAACCTTAGCCTGGGTATAATCTTAAAAATCTTAAGAGACATTGCATGGCCTTATAATGATTATTGTTGATATCTCTCATATCAGAATTTAAAGGTACCAAAAAACAAAAGAGCTTAACAAGGGCAATTATGTCAGTCTATGATAAGTTTTCTTGTATTCAGGACAAGACTAGAGTACAGAAATCATTCAATTATCATGCGTTTGAAAATGTGCCTGATCTGACATGTCATGGTGCAGTTATTCTATATAAGATTCAATAATGGTTGAACTAATTTTTGAACCTGTTGAATGGGAGTAATTTTCAAGATATTTGATGTTTTTTTATCCTATTCAATAATGGTTGAACTCATTTTTGAACCTGTTGAATGGGAGTAATTTTCAAGATATTTGACCTTTTTTATCCCATACATAACATTTCTTATTGTTTGCAATGCCAAATATATTGGCCTTTCATAGTAATGTTGAAACAAAGATGTTAAGTGATAATCTTATGGCATAAGCATTGTTATCAGTGGTAGATCTAGAACGAGGGCGCGTGTCCCGCCCACTTGATCTGCTTCCCAAGCAGATGACAACGTCAACATCTATATGAGCCTGATTACTTGCCATTCAACAATAAAAATTGTATTGATAGTCTTCAGACTTGTATTCAATTATGGGAGTAATCTTTAAAGGGACTAGACACCAGATGATACAATTATTAGAAAAGAGAAATATGTTAAAATATTACATAAAATTTATGTAGTTGGGTACAATGCACTGAATCTTACTTACTGATTGATCACATCGCTTACAGCACATGTATCTTAAGAAGTTTTTGCGTATTTTTCCATTTCAAATTTTTCTGGGTTTGTCTATCAAGTAAATCCCAGTTAATTTAAAAATAGGGTTGGTATTATGTATCTGTACTAATCATGTGACTTTCACATGCTAAATATAGACTCTCTAAACTGGGAAAACATTATGTGCTATTTTGAAACGAATTAACTTGGCTGCGATAGCAACAAAATATTACTTTAAGCATGTAAAATTATGTTTTGTTGGCCTCATACTAGCCGTATTGACAATTCTAGGCTTGTTTTGTGGAAATGATGTATTTGCCAATTTTGGGACCATCTGATGTCTAGCCCCTATAACTGTTTTGAGCAATGGTCAACTATCAACATGATCCTATTTTCATAACATATCAGTGTGTTCAATGCATCCACTTCACCGAGGCTGTCATGCATAAAAGACATTTAGCCCATGGGAGGTTTTCTTTTGAAATAAGAAAGGCATACAAAAACTCAAGAACGATACAATCTTAAATGCAGTAAAGAAATCCAAACATGAACTAGCATGAAGAAGTGATAAAGGAAGTGGGGCTAACTCTTAAGTCGGTTCGAATTTATTAAGTAATTTCTTTGTAAATAAGAAACCAGGGTTGCTTATGCTACGTTTACACTATGTTCCCGGTGGCCACGGCAGCCCCGTTTGCCCGAAACGTATTGCACCGTGGGATTTTGGCCATTTTTGTCTCCATAAACAAGTTGTGTTAGGTTGTGCTAAGTTTCCTCACGTTTTATTAAGGTAACCGTGACAAGCCGTAGGGGGCGAAAAAGTGGTTCGTCCAAGGTGCACTAAGGTCCGGGTGCAGTCTACCAGGGATGCATGTACGTTGCGTCCCGGTCCGATACGTTCTGATAGGATCCCTCACATTGTTCACGTCTTCATCCAGGTCTGATGCATTTTCCACGTTTTGTCAAGGCCTCCTTTGCATTGAACGCGACACCGCAGAGCTTTGGATTACATTTGTGTCCACGGTATAAAGAAAATCCCCCAGGCAACAGCAATCACTGTATCAGAATACTTCGACAAGTAAACATGAATTCCCAAGATGAAGAAGATTTTGTGTTTTCACCACAAATGAAACGTAACGAAACGGCTATCGTCCACCCTAGCTTGCCGTGAACACCGTGACAAAACGAAGCACAACGTGACAAAACTAGAAAGGAACTTCAGATGCCGGGGATTACATATGATTCCCGCCCCCCTACCGACGATTTATAAGTTGTGTAATGGCCTATTACGTACTGTCACGTGTCATTGCGTTTACCCCGTTTTACTACGACCCACTACGTTTCTCATCCACACCGTGGCTGCAGTGGCTGCCGTGGCAAATTTTTTGACAGTTTAAAATTCTGGCCCGGCATGCACGGCAATAACGGTCTGTCACATTTGCAAATCCCGTTACCCCGCACTGTCTCACGTTTATCCCGTTTTCTCCATGGTTGTCTGAAACGGGGCTGCCGTGGCCACCGGGAACATAGTGTAAACGTAGCATTAGCTGCACTCCGCTTCTTTAGGTTACTTATTCATGAAGAAATTACTTTATAAACTCTAACCTATACTAAACATTTGCAAGGCTGCACCTAGGACTGATTGTTTAATTTCCATAAAACTTCCCACGTAAACAATAACTAATATCTGAATAGAAGCAGTGAAAAAAAGAGTAAATTATTGATCATTTAATGTCTCTGTGGGAAGAAAGTCTTATTTGAGAATGGCTGCGATTCCCTGAAACAATTAGTGATAATTTACAGGTACTACAAAGTTATCTCTTTAAATAAGAAATAGTCCATATAAGATTGTAGGAAGTACTAGATGAGTTTAAGTGTCAAATCTGAAGCCACTCTTACAAATATATATGTAATAAAGAACTATTTTCATTAACATTTCCAAGGATCGAACAAACCTGTTGCCTTGACAAAAAGCTATATATACATTTAAAAATTACCTCAATAAATGAAAACAAATAAAAAATAATATATAAGAAGCTTCTGGTTTCAGTGTCTTCATTTGATCATAATTATAAGTGGCTGCAAAAAAAACTTTCTAATTGTCATGTTGTGCTGTTAAAATTGATAATATAATTTCTAGATATTTTAGGGACGCACTCACAAATTTTATGTTTGCATCATTTTTTTTTTTTAAACTTTGTAGATATTGATTAACATGACTCACTTTTATACAGCAAATGGCAGATACTCATTTGAACAGAATTGTATAAATCTAAGCCTTAAAAAATCCATTTTTATTAGTGCAGTGGTTTAAAGTAGTAAAATGTTTACTGGGCTAATGTTCAAAGTCTGAACTTCTGTTTCAATTCAGGGCTTATTATTTTCTTTTTTATGCAAAATACCCTGTAGTAATGTTAGAAAACTGGCCTGTTCATCGAAAAGTAAAATTTCAATGACAGTGTATACGTGATACTGTAACTTATGCTTTTTGGTAAAATAAAGCATTTTTCTAAAACAGTTTTAATGACCTTTAATTACTGATGATTGGGGATATCTTCTTTACTTAAGGTAAAGTAAGCCATCCATCTTAAGTAAGCCATCCATCTTTACAAAGCAAAGAAGTGTTAATGCATTTTAAAGGAACTAGACACTAGATGGTCCCAAAAATGGCAAATCACCACAAGCAGTCTCAGCACAGTTTCCTTGTTATATGTGTTGAATGGTTTCCCTGTTTAAAAACAGCACAGAATGTTTTTTCCGAACACCTTGCAAGTGAAGCGCAATCTCGTTGTCTATAATTGGCAAAGTGGTGAAAGAAACATACATAAATATGAATGAGATGAGGTATTTTGTCAGATTGTATTCCTAAGAATCCATAGAATCCATAGAGCCATAGACATGATAAAAGCATTAATTGAATGCCTTCAAATGTATGAACTGAGATCCTAAAAAGAAGAAGAAAATAAGAAGCCTTAATAAGACATGCTGCCGGTATATTTAAAAACTTATCACAGGTCCGATTTTTCTCAATGTTGAAAGACATCCAGCTTTATATCAAACTGATCTAAAAATAAACTTGACAATCAATTGTGATTTAACTTAGTCAATCATCATGTCATTAACATTAAAATGCATTCACTGCTTAATTATTTAGTTCACTGTAACCGCTTTCATTCTTATGCAGCAAATTGCGATAGAAGTTTCACCGAGAACTTGAATGTACTGGTCTGTCTGGGCCATTTATGTACATGGTAGCACAGTCAACCCTTGCTGTGTCCACATTTAATATGTTCTCTTTTCGTTTGAACTATTTCAGGATGGTTTGTGGTTTCCTGAGTGCAGATCCTCATATATTTCATACTTATAATGCCTGTTTGAACTGCCTTAGTACAAGTCTCATGAATTTGTACTACAGTTTCGCTGTAATTCTTCACTCAATTTTTCTCTTCTTCTATTGCAGCATGGTTTGGTTCTTGGCTAAACTGCCTGGTACATGTCGTCATGTACTCCTACTACGGTCTCGCTGTAATTCCGTCCCTTAGAGATAAACTCTGGTGGAAAAAGTATATCACCACATTTCAACTGGTAAATATGATTTTATTATCTTACGCTTGTCTGGTTTTTGAAGAAAAACAGTTGAGGCTAGGTAGCTTTTAAGCAATATTTTTATGTATGATTAACTGCCAAACCGAAAAATAATTTTCAAATTTTTTCGGGAAAGTGTTTTATTGTTTAATTGCATATCAGCTCTTCCATGCAAGGTATTTGTATATTGGTTTGGTTTATTGAGCAAGGGGAGAAAACTCCTAGATAACTTCTTATCAAATATATATATATATAAATATAGCTAAAAATAATAAAATCACCACTTATTTTTAAAACGACCACCTATTGGAATAGCCTTGGTGTCTTCTAAGGGATATGGTGCAAAATCTTAACAAGAAACGCTCTCTGTTGCCGTTTGAATGGAAGTAAACACAATGTATACAAAAAGTAGTATGCACTGAGTTCATTGATGTGTGACAGCGAACCACTCTAATTAAAAATAATCATAATTGTTAAACCAATGGAGATATATTTAAAAGTCACATGATAACACTTGAAATCACATTGACCCCGATTCAATATATTATTTTGTTTGAAAAAACAGATTAGGTGATTATTGATTTTGGTTGTAAAATGATTTAGTGTTATATTATTTGCTATCTTTCACATAAACAATAGTTCCATCAGGACAAGAGCATAAACTTTAGTTGACTTAGAAATGCTGTAAATACTTCAGGGCACCTTTTATGGCTTCATCAATGAGCCCGGTTGTTGCTAAATAAGTCTGCTTTGCTTAATAAGTCTTAACATTCTAAAAGAAAATGTCGTAAATCAGTCTAATAACAGTACAATATTAGTGCTAAACATGCTATTTAAATCTTTTTCTAGAAATAACATCTACCAAAATGGCATAAAATATTAATAAGTTGATATTTTTCACTTCCTATTCTGGTTTGTCAATTACTTGAAACAAATGAACTCAACTCGTACTTTTAAGAGAAGACTTATAAAAGCCTTATAGTTAAAATGAGAAACATATCTTGGGGTAAAAAATCTAATATGAAAGAAACCATTTTTATAAAAAAAAAAATGGTAAAAAATAGATCATTTGCTATAATGCGACTTGGAGTGCATTTAGTACTCATTATTATGATGATTAAAAGTGATAATTTACAATAGTTTTTGTAAGATCAGTCCCCCAATGGAACTGGCCAATGGAATGAAAGAAATCATTGAGGTGTGTCTAAGGGCTAGAATAAGATTTCAATTTCTCCCACCTCAGATAAATAGATCCGAAAATTTGGCCATGCTGGAAATTCTTATCTTGCCCATGGGCAAAAATAAAACCAGTGCCTCATCACTCAATTACCTCCCTTGTTGAAGACGGTCGTCTGTAGCCTCATGGAAATCTTGTCTTGGGAATATTTAAAATCCAAATTAATTATTTCTCACTTCAACTGGTACCATAAAAAAGTTTTCACGCTCCATTCAAGAAATAATGCTGCACTCTACTCAGAACTACTTAAAGAAAGATTTGACCATTTACATAATCTGAATCACTGCGCGCATATCCATGACAACCACGAATTATCATGTATCTATACACACATTATTTTTACTATGCACAAAAGAGTTCCAGGGAAACAAAATACATTTTTACTTTTTTTTTGTTTAACTGAGGTTGAAGATACTTATAATCATTCTTATCCTTGTCCTTATACAATTGCCTCAGTGGTTCCGTTCAGTCCATATTGGTCAGTTATTTTAACAGCCCAATCAATACACTTGGATTCTTATCTTAAAATTAAGTGAAATCTTAGGTGGTTATTGAAGTAAGCTGCAGGTGCTGATGTTGTTTAAGTGATGCTTAATTAACAATTAAAACTCTGGCAGTATGGAACTGTATTAAGCATTCTCTAAGGAATCATAAATATCTTATAAAGCTGCTGAGACATAAGGTACAATCGATGTCTGGTTAGTTTATGTACCAGTCTCAAGTATTCGCTTATGGCCTTACAAGATAAGGTATTTTGTAGAAAAACGCATTAATTGACTAAACTGTAAAAGGAATACCACTGGAGAGTTGAACTTCATTTACCAGTATTATATCCCTTGAAATGTCAAAATTTGACCAGCTTCCATATTTTTTAAGATTATCAAGACCTAAAAAAAAATGTTTGGTTAGTGTTATATCCTCTTCAAAAATAGGTATGGTAGGTAGGCATTTTATTATTTTTTATTTTTTTTTATTAGGCTTTATATAAGAATGTTATTTTCATCATTGGAGAATGGTGTTAAAGTAATCTTCTGTATAAAGCATTTAAGGTTTTAAATTACATATTGAAAAGCAATAAAAAAAAAATAAAAAAATGTAGTCTCATTTTAAAATTACAAAATGTTAAGTTTGAATATTTTTTATGTCTTCAGCTAAAACTTTTTTTTATATAAGCATTATGTTATTTAAGAAACAAATTGATAAAATTGCTATATAATCATATAAAGTTTTGTTTAATTACCTCCCTTTAATATATCATACGACAATAGAAGCATCATTATGGTGTAATTTGAAAATGCAAACCATGCAAAATTAACATAGTGGTTTATCAATATAAATTAAATAGAAATAATCTTAATGTTAATATCTAACACATGTGTTATTTGTAAACTTTCATATTGGAACCTTAAAAGTTATACGGTGCTCAAACCTTCAATAACTTAACAAACTCTTTCACTTATATTGCATGCTAGTTATTGAATGCGTCCTTAACAACATGGTACAAAACAATGAGGTCACCCCCTCCCCGCATGATTAAAATGATACACTCCTGCCAAATGCTTGTCTATAATTTCAAAAACTTGGAATGGAGTTGAAGTAGTTATTACTTGCCCAAATGGAACAAAAAAGGAAATGTGAAGGAACTCACACACTATAAGTAATCTTTAGTAACTTACCTTGTTTTCCTGCTTTTCAGGTTCAGTTTGTCATCACATTTTCCCATGTGATTAACACCTATATTTCCGGATGCGATTTCCCGATGTGGGGCCAGTATCTTCTTGGGGGATTCATGGTCAGCATGCTGATCTTGTTTGGCAACTTCTACTTCCAACAGTACCTGAAGAAATCCCACGCCAAACACCATGCAAAGAAAACAGACTCGGCAAATGGTGTCAGCCACACCCAGCATCAAACTGGGTCTTCCCATGAACAAAATGGGAATTCCCATGAGCAGAATGGGAAATCCCATATTCATAACGGGAACCACAAAAATTATTACGTTCCCAATGGTACAACAAATGGGTCTCATAAATGGAAATGATGTGACAATAGGCTTAGTTCTATCTAATAATTCTTAGATCATCTTTGAAAAATGTTTGTTAGCTGTGGCCCAACCAATTGACCAAAAATGCCCCATTTGAGAAATATTTGTCCTCTGGGACAGGCAAAACATTTATTTAGCATGTTGTTAATAACTCTTGTGGAACTGTTTCATAAAAGAATCTTTATCATAGAACATCAACAAGTAAAAATGTAGGAACGGAAACAAGTTAATTTCTTGATTTCAAGTCCAGTTCTTACAAATATATAGCGAAATAATGGAAATATGAAACTTATATGAGATATTTTCACTTAATGACAGAGACCTTTAATGAAACAGGCCTGTGCGTAAAGCATTCAGGGATAAAGACAAATATTTCCACATCGACCCAACTGACTAAAGTCTGGGCCAGGGCACTGCAAATGAACAAATATTTAAGGATGGCCTTATGTTGCATACACATCTATCATACTCACCTAGATATCTGTAACTTTATCGAATGCCTGAGTCAAAACGTGTTATACTTAGAGTCAAATTGGCTACCGTATATTTTGATTGTGTGAATGATAATGTTTGGATTTGTATGATGTAATTGTACGGATCTTTTATAAATGCGGAATGCATGTTTTCAGAAAAAAGCTTTCACACTGTAAATGAAAGTATGAATGTTAGCAATATTTGAATAAACGTCAGGATATTAGTTATATTGGAACAATGCATATCAAATTCATGAATGGTTATTGCAAACATGGCTTTGTTTGATTTTTATAATTGCTAGCTTGTTGCTTTTTTCTCAAAGTATTTGTGTCGTTGTCAGCATTAACATGCAAAAGCATAACCTTGGCCATAACTCAAAACCCATTGAAGATGTTCAAATGAAACTTGGTACACATGTTCCCAGAGACAATACACACAGGTATAGCAAGTCCAATAACTCATTCTTAATAATAGTTGAGTTATGCCCCTTTTTCAACTTAAAGAACAACAACAGATTTTTACGATCGCTTTGCAGCGATCTGATTTTGTCTTACATACAGTGTACATGAAAATTGTGTATGTTTTTGTTTTGTTATCATTATACGAACAATTAAATATTCATAAAGATTTGATGAAAGTAAGCGGAAAAATCAACCATGTCTAAATTCAGCCACTTCCATTTTGTTTTCAAAAAGTGTAATATATTATCACCCATCACTTCTGTTATTTAATTTGCCATTGTATGGATCATAGTGATTTCACAAAAACTTAAAATTTGTTGATCTGTAATTATATGATGCTTGAACATGTATCATTATCATTTAGCGAATTATTAGAGTTCTTGCTATTTTTATTGTAATTTTATGATACCAAAACCATTGTATAATATACCTTTAAAATCATGTAAGCTGTCGGAGACAATTTGGTGCCATTTTTTATTAAAGAAAGAGAGAGAGAAAAAAAAATTCAAGCTGTTATCATTTTCTTTAAGAACATTTTATGGATTATTATAAGGTATTCTGTTGAAAATTGTCAAATCAATCTATTTTAGATTACTTTATTTCGCGATTATAACATATAATGTGTTACAATGTCTCTCATTTTATTTGAAAATATTTACAATTATACAAATATGATTTACTGATTATTATTGAATCTTCAAGAATGGCCCAAATTATATTTGCTCACAGCTAGGTTGTTGAGGGAGGAGGTTGTCCTATATACAATCATGTAAATCAATGGAAATAAAATTCATTCTTTGTCCAAAAGTTTAAAAATTAATCAATGTGGCATTTCTTAATTGTGTTAATGGTCATTAATCAAGTAAATAAATTGTGGGACTTTTCAAGTACTTGTCATGGGTTTAGTTGAACAAAAATGCAGTCAAATTTTTCAACAATTTAAGTCACAGAAATCTGATTTTTGTTTGTGTTTGTTTACAAAGCAAATATGTAGTTGTTTATATAATGGCATTACAAGAAAAATTCTTCCAGATGAATATGTGTAGTTCTTAAAGCATACCATATTTTGCATTGAACAGTTCCATAGAAGGATATTGACAATGGGCCGATTGTTCAGAACTTTCTTAAAGATAATAGTGTTGTTAACATCATCATTGTTAACTTTCAAAATTTTACTGGTTTGGAAGTTTAATGGATACACTTGTGATCTGCAGTGTTTCTATCAAGATTTGAGACCGTTTTAGCACATCATCAAAGATTTCACATTTAAAACTTTACAGTAATGATGTTTTTCATGTCGTTAACATTAACAAAGTTTTGAACAATCTGCCCATTGTGTTAGATATTGTTAACAGAATGAAATAGAGAGGTTACAAAAAACGAAGAGTACTTGAACTTGAACAAGACTAAACTAAACTAAAATATCTTATTAAAACGTGACCCTGAACTTGTACAATGTACACATACCAGGAAGACATGGTGAAAAAACACACCTGGAGGACATACCTGCAGAAAAAGTAGCTTACATATACACATACAAGTAGAGAATTGTGACATCTCTTAGATCTAAAACTATTGCGTAGCTAATGTTTTTTATGTATACATGTATTTTTGATAACATGTTATTTTGACACATATTAGGTTATCTAACATTTCCATGTATTTCTTATCTTATGCTGCATATCAGCTGTCTGAATAACTATAATAGTTAAATTTTATACAACTACTTGAAAAATATAATATTTCAAGATACGTTTGTATGTTACAACTAATACATGTATTATATGATATCCATTGTAGCCAATAATCAGCCATAATATAATCTTTCCAATTTTGACATAGTTTTGTCAATTGACTGTTACTATAACCATTATGCCATTATCCTAATGAAGAAAAACTGTTAAATAATACTTGTACATTTATAATTCATGTTCAAATGTTGTCTGCTACAATTAAGATTAGTTTATAACAAAAATCTCCGGTATATTTTGTTTGTTAAACAGGGGTGATCACTTGTATATTTCGATGGTAGTTAGGAATTCTCTGACATAATACTGCTTGACTTTCTCACACTGCCTGATACATGTGCATGGCTAGGTCTTCAACATTTCTTTGGTTGTTATCAATTTGATATTTTTCACTGTTACAGAATTTCAACTTGCTCTTGTCCTATATCAAACACCAGGTCGCACAGAGCTGGGACACAATTTCAATATTTCTCTCGCAAACAAATTGGCATGCTGTTTTGAAACTGTCGTTTCATATCCTATTAAGGCATAAAATAAAAAGAAGAAATAATGTTTGTTTCAATGTTAGATGGCAATAAATTTCACCTTGTTCACATCAAGCCTCAATGTTTGACATGGAATACTAATGTAGCTTCTAAGGTTAAACGTCAAGGTCACCGTCTGATAAACAATGCTATGTTGTTTCTAAGGTTAAATGTCAATGTCAATGTTTGGTATACAATGCTATGTTGTTTCTTAGGTTAAGTGTAAAGGTCACTGTTTGATATAAAATGCTATATTGTCTTTAAAGGTTAAATGTCAAGGTCACTGTTTGATATGAAATACTACATTGCTTCTACAGTTTCTTTAGATCACTGTTTGATGTAAAATGCATTTTTGTTTCAAAGGTAAAAGGTCAAGGTTATTGTTTGACATCAACCTTGTTTTGTTTAAAGTTCTAAAAATTCTGTTTTAAATATGAATTTTAAAGCATATGAAGTCTGTTCTTTTATTTTTATCTGTAAATGCAATTACATTCCATTCCATTTTCTTATTGAATTTGAATGTGTTTGTGACAATCTTTGATTACTATGTTCTTAATCCGGCACTAGGCTGATTTAACTAAGCATGTTCTATGAATGTTTTCATAGTTGTTCTGTTATGCATTTTGCTCTTGCATTTTCTAATTTTCATCATTTTATTTATAAACATTCTTTTTGTAAAACCATTTTATATTGTCATACATCAAAATGAATAAAACTGTATTGCTTTTGTGCCTTTTACATTTGTTTATGAAATAAAATTAGTGATTCCAGACTGGTTTCTTTTACTTTATATAATTGAACCCAACACGAAATGTTGAGTGAGTTACTTCTCTGTATTAGAGAATTTTTCTAAAACTTGGTAAGTAATGGACAATCATATTTTATGAAAGTCTCGGTCTTTTCATAGAAGGCCATACCAAATCGTTTCTACGTTAAGTGTCCGCGGACGGATAGGTTTTGGACTTCTTGATAGAAAAGAAAACATATCTAATTTGTTTTTATATGATCAGCAATCTTGCCAAATATTTTTATTTTACTATAATTCCGACTGTAATACCAAAGTGAAAACAATGTACTTCATTCTTTGTACTAGTATTCTTGGCATGAGATATTGAAAATTGATGCATTCTGGGTTTCCTTTGATCAACACACTTAAATAAAGTTTTATTTGAACTTATTTTTGCAGTGGAAATCTATTAAACAATTGAGAATGGACCAGAATGGACTAAGGAGGCTCTGGTATTGACATCCTATCACTCATTTAAATTTCTTTTTTAGGGGTGTTCATGTGTTACTTCAGACTAGCAAGATAGTTTTTTGTACTTAGGGTTGATGCTTACAAAAAAAAACAATTTGGTATGGCATAAGAGTTATGTGGCCTTACATATTTATTTTTAATATTGATATTCTTGAATAAACCTTCAAGGTTAAGTCCATTTATTTGAGTCAAAGGTCAGTCACATTTCTGTCGCCATTGAATGAAATGTACGATGAAGCTAAATGCATTTATACCTTAACTGACATTTAATCATATCACAAAAAAAATATTCATCTTTCCAAATTCTTCTTTCCTTTTTAGCTCGACTATTCGAAGAATAGGTGGGCTATACTACTCACCCCAGCGTCGGCGTCGGCGTCTGGTTTAAGTTTTAGAGCAAGTTGGGATTTTCACTTATAAATCCAATACCTTTCATTCAATTGAGTTATTACTTCACACACTTGTTCAGGGCCATCACATGATGAGGTTAGATAACTCCATATTATTCTTTACACAGATTATGGCCCCTGATTGAATATGAATCTTAGGTTAAAGTTTTAGGGCAGGTTGGAATATTTATGAATAACTTATATACCCTTTGTTCAATTGACTTAATACTTTACACAGTTGTTCAGGACCATCACACAATGAGGTTACATAACTCCATATTATCCTTAATACAAGTTATGGCCCCTGATTGACTTAGGTTAATGTTTTAGGGCAGGTTAAAGTTTTAGGGCAAGTTGGGATTTTCACTTAAAACTCCAATACCATTCATTCAATTGACTTAATACTTCACACAGTTGTTCAGAGCCATCACATAATGAGGTTAGATAACTGCATATTATCTTTTATACAAATTATGGCCCCTGATTGACTATGGAACTTAGGTTAAAGTTTTAGGGCAGGTTGGGATATTTATGAGTAACTTCTATACCCTTCATTCAATTGACTTAATACTTCACACAATTGTTCAGGACCATCACCCACTGAGGTTACATAACTCCATATCCTAAATACAAGTTATGGCCCTTGATTGACTTAGGCTAAAGTTTTAGGCAAGTAAAATTAAGTTAAGGGCAAGTTCGGATTTTAATAAAAAAACTATACCTTTCATTCAATGCACTTAATAAAATTCAATATTATTTACGACCATGTTACAACAAGAAACATAACTCCATTTTAACCTAAATACAAATTATGTCCCTTGAATATTTTTTTCTTTTTTTTTTTACTTTTTTAATTTCTTTTGACATGCACATTTTTACATTCTTAACCAGTTTTTTACAAAGGGAAAACAAGGAGGGCTATTCTACATATATGGCCCTTGATTTTATTTTTTATTTTTTTGTTTTAAATTTTATTTTAATTTCTTTTGAAAGGCATACTTGTATATTCTTTACCACTTTTTCGTAATGGGAAATCAAGTTATTTGAATGACTTGCGTCATTTTTCGGGAGGTGTGAGGGCAGCATCAAAGTCACCTTATGTATTGAATAATTTTAGTTAGGTTTGACATAAATAGAACAAACTTGGTAATATTACATTGTTATTGTATTCACTTCTAAGTCAAAGCGGCGAAGTCGAGCGCGCTGTTTTACGACAGCTGTTGTTATCAAGCCTTTCAAAATACAGTTTCCAATTATTTAGAAGCTATAGGCATAATTGCCTCGATGCCTTGAAAGTTGTTGTTATTGTTGTTGTTGCATACAGATGCTTGAAACAAATGAGCAATTCGTTATATTTTTCACATAGTTATTTTTACAAACTTTACATTTTTTTCTAGGCAACAACATTGTACACTTAAAATTTGATGAGGTAAGAGAGAATACCATCTGAACGTATTGTGAGTACTAACTTGTATGGTAACTAGATACCGTGTACTAGTAGTTTGTATACTGCATTTGGAAGAAAGCAGCGATCGATGTGCATACAGTAGTGTTTGAAAATCGGACTCCATTTGCTATCGATAATCGAATCGAATCGGACCAAGTATTTCGATTTACTATCGGACAATAATCGAAAGATCATAATGTTATTTAGGAATACATTCTTTATTCATGTACATAGTATAATTATGATCATGAATCAGTTCGTGTGATGCTATAGTCATGTTTTTAGCAACAGTTCAAATATCCATAACCTTTTTCTGTCTTTAATAACTTAACGTAAAAACATAACAACAAATCACACACTTAATAATTGCTCACCAATTGCAAAATGGTGCACACCACAAGTAGGTTATTTTAGCATTTAATTCATGTAAAAGCAAATTAAATATTTGTTAACCAGCTTAACATTCAATAACCTGTTATATTAAAGGTTTCATTAGAATATCTTAATTTCATAAAACCTTCATCAAAAAGTAAATTTGTTAATAATAATTGATACCAAAATTGGTTTTAAAAACAAAACGCATCGAGCCAGGATCACCGGTATTTGCAGGTAAGTCCGGACCTACTACACCATAGAGACAGATTATTGAGGTTTTAAATAAAATATATAAACAATTAAAAACTATTTAAAATTCTTGGAGAGTTTGTAAGTTTTAAAGCAAAAGTGTTGACATTCACCGCATTTGTGTTAGAGTTTCAAGTTTCAAGTTTATTCAGTAAACTCCTGTCATACATGCATGACAAAATGAGAATTGCAATGAACATATTATACAGTTACACATAGAGAGGCTTTGAAAAATGAACTTCAGTCATAATAATAATTAACATCATGGTATAAAGAGGAGTACATTATATTATATAATTGACTTTTTTAATGATACATTTCATAAATTTACACAACTTTGAAAACATAATACATTCTGGGTTTAATTTCATAACACGTTTAAATGAAAATATATTCGGAGTTCTAAAATTACAGTTTTCAATGAAACGTCGCCTTTCGTTAGTGAAATAACTACACTCTAACAAATAATGAAATTCATCACCAATACGATTTGAATCACAAAGGTGGCAATTTCTGTCATTTATATTTATATTCCTCCAACTACCTACTCCAATAGGAAAATGATTGTTTCTTGTTCTAAATTGTATAACATAGTTCAATAATTTTGGCGGTGTTTTAACAAGATAGTTTTCAAATTCAAAACGTTCTTTAAACAATCTATAATTTACACATTTACTTGAAGAGTTCACAGTAGTGTACCATTCGTTTAAAAACAAATCAGACAATTTCTGCTTAACACTCTTTTGTAACCATTTTTTATTTGGAAATTCGTGGCTTTGCCAAACATTAATTACATGAATTTACTCAATGTGACGTTGTATACTGAGATTGAGAGTTTATGACATGATGAAACGATCAAGTTGGACCAGTAATTGACCATACGTGAATCTATATCTATTTTTTTTTTAAAGCTTAACACCCGTTTCACCATATATCATACATGTTGGCGTACTACTTTTAACATTTAATATATATTTTAGAAATTTCAATTGGACCTTTTCGAGTATGTAATTGTTGCCAAAACCCCCAACATTCACAACCGTATAGTAATATAGGTTTGATAATTTTGTTGTACAAATCTATTTGTAAATCAATAGATAAACATAAATATTTTGACTTTTTAAGCAAACAGAACATTGCCTTTGTTGCCTGTTTTGAAATATAGTCCTTTGTTTTACAAAACGAGCCACTTTTAGTAAAAATAACTCCTAAATATTTATATTCCTTTCTATTGTATCATTAGATAAAGAAAACGTATGGTGGTTTAGCCTACCTCTAGAGAAAATGACAACCTTAGTTTTTGAGGTATTAACAGTTAAATTCCACTGTAAACAATAGTTCTCATACAGGTATAGTGCATTCTGTAAATCTGTAGCAGATTCAGACAATATAACAGTATCGTCCGCATAAAGGAGTACAAATAACTTTAAAAAATCAATTAACCTGTAATCATGTTCATGTTTGAATTAAACAAGAATTTACCGAAAATAAATATTGATATTTACCGCACAACAAAAAATACTTAGTTACCGGAAGTAACATTAGCGACATCGATTTTGTACAACCACTATCGATTGTCGCCGACACTGCATTGTCAGCGACGATTTATCGATTGTACTCGATTATCGTTTCATCACTAGCATACAGCCATACTTCAAATTTAGTAATGACTCTAGATATTTCTACATGAGAACAACTTCCGTATTTTAATTATTTTTAAGCATGTGCATATGCGCCTATTGAGGCACTGTATGATTCTGGCAAGTGTTATAACATTGAGCCGATTGTTTAGAACGTTGTTAAAGTTATTAACAGGATAAACGACACTGTAGGTAACTTTTAAAGGTGATTTTTTTAATGACGTGCTCATATCATTGAATATGAAAAACTACAGCTGAAAAATGTGTCACAAATATTGTTTACAAATACAGCAGATCATAAGTGTATCCATTAAACCTGAAGAGCAGTATAGATTTGGAA
Organism: Mya arenaria; assembly: GCF_026914265.1. NCBI lineage: Eukaryota > Metazoa > Mollusca > Bivalvia > Myida > Myidae > Mya > Mya arenaria. The sequence goes on along the minus strand of NC_069134.1, from coordinate 27,796,694 downwards.
GTTAACAACAATGACGTTAACAATGTTGTTAACTTTAACATAGTTTATAACAATTGGCTCTATGTTAGTATAATCTGTCTTCGTTTGAACAAAAGTTAATGAATAAATTGTATGTTTCTTTTTCTTATTATTTTTATATGTCAGATCCTTTTCTCCCTGATGGGTCAGAAAACCGACTAAGGATGGTTATAGGAGAAGAGATATTGGTAAGACACACATGATTGCAGTGTTCCGAAAACTTGTTTTGAGCTGTTTGGATTAAGGTTGGCTGATCATCCTCTAGTTAAGTAACAAAACATAAAAAACTTTCCCTTACTTGATGTTCATGTGATTATATTTTTCTTCTTTTCTCTAAAAAAGGAGATAATCCTTGAACACCTGACCTACCCGGCGGCCCTAGGGTGAGGGACCGCTTGAGTCACGGTGAGGCATGCTGGGAAAGGTTTCCATGGCAACTCACACCCAACTGGCAACTATCTGTGTAGAACTCTCAGCCATGTTTGTAATGGATGGGAAACATATTCATGTGAGTTACAATCCGTTTTTTGTTGTTTTTCCTTTATTGTCTTAATGTGCATAGCAGGCATACTCAGAGCGTCAATGTTGTATATTGTCATTGTTATCTGCAGCATCATTCGCAGAGTCAAACATTTATTAACGGTCCTAGAACATGAAACTCAGTTGAAATTTTTTAATGTTTTACTTAACTCATTGAAGGTAGCTGGCTGGTCATTAAACATGCTGAGGTCTTGTAGCTTACTAGTTACTTAATTCTGATAAGGTTTTGTTTCTGACTGATTACTTAAATATGCTAAGGTGAAGCAGCTGACTGTAGCTGACTGATAACTGAATTATGCTGAGGTCTTGTAGCTGACTGGTTACTTAATGCAGCCGAGATATTGTACCTGACTGGTTTCCTTATTATGGTAAGGTCTAGCTGACTGGTTACGATTTGCAGCCGAGTTGTTGTAGCTGACTGAAAACGTAATTATGCTGAGGTATATATATAGTAGCTGACTGGTTCCTTATTTATGCTAAAGTTTAGTAGCTGACAGGTTAATCATGCGCTGAGGTCTTGTTGTTGACTTGTAACTTAAATATGCTGAGGTCTTGTTGCTGATTTGTTACTTAATTATGATTATATCTTGTCTTTGATTCATCACAGTCTGGTATAAAATCTACAAAGAAATTATTCAATGTTATTTTGACTGCAACTGAAATGTTGTCCAGGTATGTGCATTTAGCATTTACAGACAGACGTATTTTACACAAAGAAAACAATAAATAATTCAAAATAAACATATGCTTGTATGCCCCTGACGGAGTGAATATTAAATTTGCACTGTCAAAATTTGCATTTGTGTATGTGTGCATCTGTTCTTTCTTTCATTTTTAGCTCGACTATTCGAAGAATATGGAGAGCTATACTACTCACCCAAGCGTTGGCGTCGGCTTCACACCTTAGTTAAGGTTTTGCATGCAAGCACACATAGGTTAATATCTCAGAAACTACTTGAGGTCTTGCATCTAGACACAATACAATGGTACTCAACCATCCAACCTACTTAATTAACCAAGTTAGATAACTCTAGATTGCATTTAATGTAAATAATATCCCTTTATTATTCGGCTTAGAAATTCTGGTTAAGGTTTTGCGTGTAAACACACATAGGTTAATATCTCAGCAACTTCTTGAGGTATTGCATTGAGACTTTATTCAACGGTACTCAACCATCCAACCTACTTTATTAACCAAGTTAGTTACTCTAGTTTGCATTTCATTCAAATAATGGCCCCTTTTTTAACATAGAAATTCTGGTTAAGGTTTTGTATGTAACCACTTTTAATACCTCAGCGAATACATCATGTATTGCATTGAAACTTTACACACAGGCTCCCAACCATTTAACCTTCTTCTTTAATCAAGTAAGATAACTCTATCTTTCATATTATTTAATTTTTGCACCTTTATTATGGGACCTGTAACCACATTAATGTTAATATCTCAGCACATCATGTATTGCATTGAAATCTAATCTAACAGTGATCCATGCATGTTTCGCCAAAACTGTTCAATCCTTACACTGAAAAGCGGCGGAATAGTTGAGCGCCCCGTCTCTGTGACAGCTCTTGTTAATTAACATCTGGCAGACATTGTAACCAATGACGGTCTCGTTATCTTCTTTGACACACACTGTTTTAGGTATTTTTTAAGGGTGCTGATATTCAATAATGGTCTTAACTGGATCTAAGAATGATGTAGCTAAGTGGATTACTTGTTATTAATAACTGACCAATAGAGTGAATGAAGTCAATGACCTGTCACTATGAGATTAACTTATGTTGAATATTGAATACCAGCCTTAGGCCAATGTTTATGAATGGCCTGAAGTCAGAATAGTAATTTGTTTTAGATGACAAACAGGCGGTTAATATACACTGAGATGACTCATATTCACACAGGTTCTAAATATCATGCTGCGAAATAGTCAGAGTTCCTTGAAGAAAGGATAAACACTGATGATTTTGAGATAGATATAAATCCTGAACATGACCCAGTAACCTAGTAACCTATGTGTTGACAGGAAACAACCCATATTCACACTGGTCTTAAAATATCATGTTGAGAAATAGACAGAGTTCCTTGAAGAATGGATCAGAACAGATATAAACCTGAACATGACCCAGTAACCTAGTTGTTGACCAGAGACAACCCTATATTCACATGGGTCTTAAAATATCATGCTGAGAAATAGTCAGAGTTCCTTGGAGAATGGATAAACACTGATGATTTTTGTGATGGAAATAAAACCTGAACATGACCCAGTAACCTAGTAACCTAGTTGTTTACAGGAGACAACCCATATTCACACTGGTCTTAAAATATCATGTTGAGAAATAGACAAAGTTCCTTGAAGAATGGATCAACACAGATGCAATTTGCAAAAGGAATAAGAAACCTGAACATGACCTAGTAACCTAGTTGTTGACCAGAGACAACCCTATATTCACATGGGTCTTAAAATATCGTGCTGAGAAATAGTCAGAGTTCCTTGAAGAATGGATAAACACTGATGAATTTGTTATGGAAATAAAACCTGAACATGATCCAGTAACCTAGTTGTGTACAGGAGACAACCCATATTCACACTGGTCTTAAAATATCATGTTGAGAAATAGACAGAGTTCCTTGAAGAATGGATCAACACAGATGCAATTTGCAAAAGGAATAAGAAACCTGAACATGACCTAGTAACCTAGTTGTTGACCAGAGACGATCATACATTCACATGGGTCTTAAAATATCATGCTGACAAATATTATTTCCAAGTTACCTAAAAATCAAATTATAACTTGAATGTATGACCCAGACAATAAGTTATGTCACAGTAAGTGATAAACGACCCCCAAGTGCCATCCAGCTGCAATAGATTATGCTTAATCACAAGAATTACAGTGATACATTGCCTCTATGTACTGAACACGTGCCAATTTATTTTCAAGTTCCTCTATGCATGACAATTTTACAGCTGGGAAACAGTAGCTGTCACAGCAAGTTATGAATGCCCCTGAAGTGCCATCCACTTGAATAAATAATATGATTGCTAATAACATTTAGAAAGAGCTATAAACAAAAACTATATGCCAGACCCAATGATGGTCGACGTCAAGCAATGAAGGTTGACATCAAGTGTAGAGGAGTGATATAGTAAGAGGGAGGGACATGGGTCTTGCACGGGACACATTTTCTTTATGTAACAAGCACATGTGCCAAGTAATTTTAAAATCTCTCTCTGAATGACAAAGTTATTAACCTGTTTGACCTTGAACTTTGAGGTTAAGACATGGGTCTTGCATGCAACACCTTAAAGTACCCAACACATGTACCAAATATTTTAAATATCCTTCCCAGATTGACAAAGATACAGCTTTGAAATTGAAAACCGGGCGGATGGTGCGATTTTAATATGCCCACCTTTGCGGGAATTTCACGGTTTTGAGACTTAACTCTGACTTAAGATTGTTTGTAATCATAGATGGAATAAAGAAAACCAGAAGTTTTGGTACTTTTTATTTATTAGTTTTCTGCTATTTTAACTTCGCTCATTCATAACAACAAAATGTCATCAAACAAGTATTAAATAAATCATTGCAAAAAACAAAACAAAATGTAATCTCTTTTAAAAATGTATTAATAAAACATCAACAGTATGTATATATTCTTATTCAACAGAAAACACAGTAAGACATATATTGTGTATGTTCAATAGTCAATAATGAACAAAATAATGCTGTTACAATTATCATGATTCTTAAAGCAATTTTTCAATCTGAAAACAAATACAATTAGAACTGTACAAGAACAACATAAAAGACAGTCAACAGTTTGTTATTGGTAACATGACCATAGATTCAAGAAAGATGCTCAGGAAATTGGAAGAATTTTAGCATGTCAGCTTTTTGAAGATTTTTTTTTAAGTTGCATCATTCCAAGCCTCAGTGATTTTGTTGGCAGTGATGGCAAAAACCTGTTGTGCAAAAACTTTTATTTTGATCTTAGCTCAACATGAATCCATTACTATTATTCATCTGTTTGATTAATCAAATCAACAACACATACATGTGTAGCAAGGTCCATAACTCTGGCTTTAATCATTGTCAAGTTATGCCTTTAAGCTGTAAAAAAAAAAAAATGACTGTAGGAGTCTACTCCGCAGTGAGGTAGTTTTTTAGAAAATGATATCTTCTGCAAATACCGTAACAAGGGGAGATTTATCACGATATTATATAAAAGGTTGACTTCAACCTCTTTGCAGGTTTTGAAAATAAACAGATAATTTCAGGATATTTCAAGTCTGTTCTCAAAACAATATGCACATGTAAAACGAGGCCCGTAACTCCTGCTTCAATATTTTAAATTAAAGTCAAAACTCGCTGTGTGAAACTCACTCCATTATATCGATGTTTTTGGTTATGTCAAACTTTTCGATTGTGTTGGGCTGAGTTACCGGTATACACTTTTTGAACTTTGGTTAAATGAAATTTTTGTTATCTCAAAGTATTTCCAGAGGTCCCAACAACTTTCGACCTTGCGAGTTTTGACCTTATACCCATTGTTTGACAAACAAGAGATGAGCATTTGCATTCAATCTAAGGCTCTCTTGTTATAGAAAGTATTGGTTTGTTTTGCATACTTGCATCTACATGTACATACACATTTACAATATGCCTGGGGCCATAAATCATTTTCCTTATACATCACAATTATTTCTAACATTAAACTAGAGATTGCTTTTTTGAAAAAGCGCTTGTCTCCCCTATTGTGTGGTCGTAGCTGAGAAAAAATAAATGATGGACATGAAATTTGTAACTTTGGACTGGAGACAAACCAACAGTGAAGTTTGGTTTATTCGATTATATTAAATAGTGAAGAGAAGAAAGTGTTGTTGATTAATCATGGAAAATGTAAACGAAGTTTGCATTGTATGAAGTTCCTGGGCGCAAGCGTTATTCAATTATTGATCGGAAACCATTTTTCAGCTCACAGTCATCGTGACCATGACCTTTTACCTACTGATCACAACATCAATAGGGATCATCTACATAACCAACTTGCATACCAAGTATTAAGTTCTTGGGTGCAAGTGTTCTTTAGTTACTGAGCGGTAACCATTTCTTCAACTCAAGGTCATGGCAACCTTGACCTTTGACCTACTGATCTCAAAATCAATAGGGGTCATCTACTAGTCATGACCGACTAGCGTACCAAGAATGAAGTTCCTGGGTACAAGCGTTCTTAAGTTATTGAGCAGAAACCATTTTTAAGCTTAAGGTCACCGCCAACGTATCATTTTTTACCTGAAGGTAACCTTGACCTTTGACCTTTTGATCTGAAAATCAATAGGGGTCATCTTCTAGTCATGAACAACTAGCTTACCAAGTATGAAGTTCCTGAAACCAAAGGATCTTTAGTTATTGAGCAGAAACTTTTTCTTCACTTCAAGGTCATGGCAACCTTGACCTTTGACCTAGTGATCTCAAAATCAATATGGGTCATCTTCTAGTCATGACCAACTAGCATACCAAGTATGAAATTCCTGGTTGCAAGCGTTCTCTAGTTATTGAGCGGAAACAGTTTCTTCACCTCAAGGTCACGGTGACCTTGACCATTGACCTACTGATCTCAAAATCAATAGGAGTCATCTACTAGTCATGAACAACTATGAAGTTCCTGGGTACAAGCTTTCTTTAGTTATTGAGCAGAAACCATTTTTAAGCTTAAGGTCACTGCCAACATAACATTTTTTACCTGAAGGTAACCTTGACCTTTGACCTTTTGATCTCAAAATCAATCGGAGTCATCTAATAGTCATGAACAACTAGCATACCAAGTATGAAGTTCCTGGACCCAAAGGATCTTTAGTTATTGAGTGGAAACCGTTTCTTCACCTCAAGGTCACATTGACCCTGATCTTTGACCTAGTGACCCCAAATTCAATAGGGGTCATCTACTAGTCATGACCAACTAGCATACCAAGTATGAAGTTCCTGGGTCTAAGAGTTCTATAGTTATTGGGCGGAAACGAAGTGTGACGTACTGACTGACTGACTGACAGACTGATGGACTGACTGACGGACAGGGCAAAAACAATATGTCTCCCCATGAATGGGGGAGACATAAAGATATTACACGCAAATGATTTTTACATGGAAGGTCACCACGACCTTGACTATTGACCTTGTTACCCCCAAAAAAATTGGGATCATCTAGACATCATGACCAACCTCACTTCAAAGTTTGGTGAACCTAGATCAAAGCATTCTCCTGATATTGCACGGAAATATTTATTTACATTAGAGGTCACAGCGACGTTGACCTTTGACCTTGTGACCCCCCAAAATATAGGAGTTTTCTAAACCTCATGATCAACCTCCCTACCAAGTTTGGTGAACCTAGGTCAAACCATTCTCAAGATATTGAGCAGAAATGTTTTTTACATTGGGGGTCGCCGCGACCTTGACCTTTGACCTAGTGACCCCAAAAACAATAGGGATCTTCTACACCTCATGACCAACCTCCCTACCAAGTTTGGTGAACCTAGGTCAAACCGTTCTCAAGATTTTGAGCAGAAATGTTTTTTATATTGGGGGTCGCCGCGACCTTGACCTTTGACCTAGTGACCCCAAAAACAATAGGGATCCTCTACACCTCACGACCAACCTCCCTACCAAGTTTGGTGATCCTAGGTCATGCGGTTTTCCAGTTATCGATCGGAAACGAAGTGTGACGTACGGACGGACTGACGGACTACCGGACTGACGGACAGGGCAAAAACAATATGTCTCCCCCAGAGAGGGGGAGACATAATGACACCATATTTAATTTCAGTTGAAAATGTTTGTGTAAAGTTTCAAGATAATAATACATGTCCGTAACCCTTAACAAACAATTTCTTCTTCTGAATAACAAGTCCGTAATGGAGTAACGTAATTATCATTCCATCATGAAAATCAATAATAAATTAATTTTAATGCGAGGTAGATCATTAAAATCTCTCTCTCCCTCTCTTTCTCTCTCATCTCTAATCATTATCCCTGCTGATATAAGCATGATGAAACTGCAATTGTTTCTTGTAATATAAACAAATACTCTGCTGAGCATGATTGTGTATGGGAAAACGAGAGTTTAATAATTATTGAATTTTCGACCACTGGAGTTGTCCCCGTTGTTTTCATTGTTATATCGGTAGAAAAAGAATAGATTATTATAAAAGATGTCAAAATCTTACAAAATAATCATAACATAAAAACTACAATGATCAAAGATATCTGAATAAGATATCATAGCCCATATTTAATTATTTCTTAAAGCAGCAGGTATTTCTTTTCATATCGATCAATTTTACAAAAAACAATAGAGATGTTGCAGAACACAACTTGAACGTGTACGTGTACATGTGGGATACTTTGGGTGCACTACACCATCAAGTTAAGTAAGTGTTCATTGTACAAATGACATGTATAAAAACACAAGGCGAGTGCTCTATGTGAGTATCACGAAGCCTACAATTAAAATTTCAAAACATTTCAAACTTAAATGCGACTTTTATGTGTATGTGTGACTATACATACAAGTACACACGTCATTCAGGTCATGTTTGCAATCTCTCGTTTTACAAGGAATGAAAGAAGTTTCTGACAAGTTAGAATCTATGATATTGTTAGTAATACATTAAACAAACATAAACATATATAATGCTTCATTTAAAATCCTGAACATTTGTAAACATATTACTGGCCAATTTGCATTAACCCTTTCTTTGAATCACATAATATTTTAAAGTGAATACAACGTAACTAACATTTATATAACTATAATAGTACATTTTTACATCTTTGGTTAAAATATGTAAACTTTGTTTGGATATTCAGGATCACAGACGGTATTTTATCCCTTGGAACACATCCTCAATGTAACCAGCAGGCAAATAATGTTTGCTTGGCACAAACAGACTTCCATATTTGTTAAACTTGCTCTAGAACCTATGTGTTTGTCACCAATATACCAGAGTGAAGGTTATGTTTTATTCTGGCACATCTGACTTCATAGGAGTCAAGCTTATTGCCTATGTCCCAATCTGGCGCATGTTCGAACAAGTATTCAAGCTTGTTTTGTAGAAACAACAACCATATTTACTTAACCTATCACTGTCTATCAAGTCGTGGCTAAGTTGACAAAAATTGCCCAGATAAGCGTCAATACAACTGTAAAGTTTTTAAATCTTGGGAATGATGATGATGGCGCTGTATTAAAGAGGTAGTGCTGGTATCTTGGTGTAGTTTTCAGTCTACTGTTGCTGTTGTAGAATTTGGTATCTGAAGCTAGCTTTTGTATCATCTCCGGCCTGAAATTTAATTTTGCAATATAAATTATATTAGTATGTTATACAAGGGAGGCAATTCTAAATTAAATGAAGTAATATTTTTCATTGTTATTTCCCTTGCATTAATATCCACTTGGGTAGAAAAAAATCAAAATTCTATGAAAGAAAGCTATTCAATTTAAGCTGAACCTAAAATATATTTATTAAAAAAAGAATTTAAGAATTAAAATAAAATTTTTGCTATATCCACTTAACAAAAAAATACCATCAACATGAAATACCTGGGCGTTTCCATCCGAACCCAGAGGTCGTTGAAGGGCTTGTTACTGTTGTATTTCCTCCGCCGCTCTGCCCGTGACTTTTCCAACCACGACCTGCAGTAAGATTCAAAGTTTATTTATTGCACATGTCAATTATAACTAATCAAATTTTCAGGCTATCAATGCCCAAAGTTACATGCCCTCCATTTCGATTAACCTACTTCAATTCATTAATTGGGGGCACAATATACTATCTATTTACCAAAGTTTCAGCAATGAACAGTATAAGCTCAGAGGTTATAGTTCATGTATACGAATAAAGCTTATTCCTGAAGTCACTCTTTATACTAGGAATATATATACTTATTTTAAAACATATAAATTGTAGCCCACACCAAAATCAAAGAAGAGCATACCTTGACTCAGGGTCCATTTCGTCCCAGACGTCCCCGAAGTCTTCCTGCACCTTGTTTCTCCGCTTGTTTTTACGATGCTTTGGAATCTTGACTCTGAAAATAGAAGTAGATATTTAGTTTATATTAATCCATTGGATAGCCTGATAAAGCTATAAGGCTGGTTTAAATCACACTCGAGTCTGACGCCTGTTTAGAAAAACAATATTGGTGTTCTCTTTGGGAGCCCAAGAAAATGGGCTCACACCAACCACTTCTTGCATGAGTGGCAGTCACCAATTTTACCAGGCATTACTCACCTGCAAAGATGTTACCATTTTCATATATATCATTACTCCCAGTCAAATATGTGCATATAAACACAAATTAACCCGGGGGGGAGGGGGGGAGGGGGGGGCATGATTTCATGGTATAAATGCAATTTAAAGTACTTATTTTAACTGACTTTTTTTAAATTTCACATATTTGACACGTTTTTTGAGTTAAGGTAATTAATTGGTTTAATGATGGATGTAATAGAAGGAAATTGGATGTCACAAAAAATATTTTTTCAACAAATTAGTGCCAATGTGGCTGGCAAGTTACAGCGTAGAAAAGAGCGAAAACTCTTCTGGGATTTTAATTGCATGCTTGCCTATAATGACAAGTCACATCCTTGTGTCAGGAATAACAGATGAAGTAATTCCACAACGCCTCATCATATTACAGACTTTAATTAAGGATAGGAAACCTTTCTGTGGACATACCCTTGAGTAATATTCAAAGACTCCAAGAAAATACAAAATAACGCAACAAATGACTGAAAGCTATTCATTTAAAAAAAGCTCCATATTAGGAGATATTATGACTTAAGCCAAAAGGGAAGCTGAACTCGACTGATTTATAGTAGACAACTAAAATAATTGTAGGATCTAGAAAACATCTAAAATCATATTCCTATTTTTGTGTGCAAATCAAATTAGATATAGCAAAAGGTGCTTGTCAAGCAGTTAAACAAAGGTTGATGACAATGCCATTTTGCACTAAAGAGACTGTCGATTTGTACTCCCTCAATAGAGGCTTCTGGCAGTCTTTTTTAACACTTCAAAGAGTTTCATTTGTAATTGCAATGCATGTTCTTGCAAACCTAATTTAGAGCTATCATCCAATTGGCAGGTTAAATCGAAACCAATCTGTACACAATACGTAACAGACTAAGCCAAATTGCTGACAGTGCCATGCAGTCAGTGTTTCTTTGACGCTTGAAGTCAATTGACAGGTCATAGTTGTTGCACTTGATTCAAAATTCATTAAGTTGCTTAAATGGGCGGAGAAAAATTCCTGATCATTTCATGCTTCAAAATCTTGAAATCCCAAGTTTATTTGCAATCAGTATAGTATATAATTATGTACAAGCGCCTTGAAACAGCATCCTGCAAGCGCAGAATGCATACTTTTCTGGAGAATTATTTCTCCCATAAAACTGCCATGCTAACATTTCAATACATAAAGCTGTCAAAAATTAAGGTATAAAGCCTGTGCCGAGAAACAAAGTTCATTCTGGTATGCAATCACAATTTCAAGGACTTCATCTCAACAAGATGATTTCAAGCCATAGACCTCAACTCGTTGACATGCAGTGAACAGAGGCCTAAATTAACATCACAATGTCACCAGAATATTTTTTATTTTATATCATTTTTTTTAACTCAGCAGTAAGAATATACTGTAATAATTATGTATAATCTAAATGATTGAGAAGGGTTCAGAGAGCTTAATGGAGAGATCATTTTCAGTAGCAACAGCAACAGTTACTGTTGTTTTTTATTCCTATAGTCTCATTATACTTGAAATACATTGAATTGTATCCTCCATTATTACAGGCAACCCAGTAGGACAAAAACAAAATTTCTTCATGAATGACATGCCTTTGCGGTATTTTTACAACTTTCAAAGCATCTCGTATCAAATGTTCATGTCCTCATAATTCACTTTAACTTTGTGGGAGGTCCATTAATTTTTTACGCTGAAGCTTTCTTTGTATCAGTTAAAAGTTTCAAAACTGAAAGCCGTAATTTGATTAACTATGATATTGTCAAACGCATGGATGTTGAATTGAAACAATGGTACAGGAGTGTCCCTGTGGGTTAAATAAAACATTAAATCATTTTGAGAATATCTTTTTACTTTAATCAGCAGCTACATCAGCTATTATCCATTTTAAAAATGATAAATTATTTTTTGAAACAAAAACTGGCTGTTAATCGTTTACAGGGATGAGTTACTACAAACAATTTTACATTTCAAGAGCTCATTAATCTAAAGATAAATTTCAATTATCTGGTTCTGTTTTTTTTCGTAAAGGATCCAAAAGAACAATAATTGAACCCAAAGATATGAAAATAGCCAGCAAGAAAGGATAGCCCAGAGCACCTGCAGCTTGGAATCATTTTTTCTTAGATAATTATGCCAGATTTGTATTTCTGTATAGATTTCAAGGAAAGGTGGTATACATTTTCCAGAAAATCAGAATCTACGACTAATCTGGTATCAATGGAGGAGATAAAATCCCCCTAAATATACACGAAACAGAAATATTTATGTTTCCATGTGCAAAACTGTTTGTTTTATGCGTAAAAATAATCAAATAGCTGATACTAAAACATGATTATGTACCTAAAAAAAAACGTTGATCAATATACGAGCTGTGAAAAACACAAATCTAAAAATATAATTAAAGGGGACTGAAGATTCCAAATTCATAGGCTGTCTTCCATATAAAAGAAGTAAATTGTTAACCAGATAGATAAACTATTTCAAGTACCGATATAATTATAAGAATAAAAATATTCAAAAAAGAGAAGGTTTATTTGTGTTTTAAAGGCTAAGCTCAGACAGATAAATTATTTCAAATATAAATACAATAACATAAGCTCAGACAAAATTTGGACATAAAAACATAAAGACAGTATTATAAGTTATATTAAACAATTCTATATGTTCCCCTTCCCAATATATCTGGGCATAAAAATGTTTTCACTTACAAGTTTCAAAGAATTTATATATCTGTTACAGACAATGATCCAATGTACGCAACAGAAGCCATTCTTATGTAAATGAAATGTCAAAATCGGAACAATTTGTGGGGTAGTTTTCAAAATAAATTATACAGAAACCAACAGAATCAGTAAATAAAATAGCATCTGATATCCAAAGCCTTGTCTGACTGGGCAAATGAGAAAATTCTTTGGGAGAAATGAAAGATTTATGAATATGGATAACATCGGCAGATTTTTTTTATCACTGTATAATCATTTTATACCAGTCAATAACATTATGTGATTAGAATGGGTTTTATCAAAGCAGAAGCTATTCAAATGTCCATATTTCAGAGGAATTTCATAAATTAATATTATGCACTCTTTAAAACTGGGTGGTCATTCAAGCAGATGCATAATAAAAACACTTGTCTTATTCTCACAAGACCAAGGGCCATAACTCAACAATTTATTTAGCCAGAGCAATGTGTCCTAATGTAACATGTAATTAAAGACATTCTTGCATGAGCTTGCCATCATTGACATGAACAACACCTGACAATGATAACTGGACTTTATTTTTTTTTGAAAAAAAGATTCAATTAGCGAGTGAATGAGAGTGCAGCTGAGTGTGATGGAATTTGTTTATATCAAAGCAACACTTTTTTTACAGTTACCTTGGAATTTCAGTATCTGGGGAGGTATGTTCAATCTCCAAGCCCATTCTTCGCAGTCTATCAACTACAGTATTGTTGCCTAAAAAGTGACCTGAAAAAATAAGACATGGAATAAGAATTTGGAAGCAAATGACCATTTTTCTGTTTAATGCAGAAATTATAATAATTCGAATAGCATGTTTTTTTCTGCTTGCATCACATAACTCTTTAATCCAATTAAATGCTCTATCTCTAATTATACCTCTTTTCTCAAATAAATGCTCTTTTTTTAACCAAAACTCTTTTCCCAAATAATCTAAGGGTTTTGAGTAAAAAGAAAAAAAATATATGTATAAAGTATACATTTTCTTTTACTTCACTCAGAACCCTTTCAAATGATACCCCAAAAAATATGGGGTCATCGGTATCTAAAACCACATATCTGTGAGTCAGATTCCATAATATGCTATAAAACAAACTGAAATGTTATACTACCTTTATCAAATCATTAAATAAATCATTATCATTTTACGACATATATTGCAGAAACACATGGTTTCGATTCCAAAGATTCAGACTTGAAAGCGTACCTTAAAAGAACTGTTCATATTATAAATTAAGCATCTAGTTCTGTTAAGTTTTTGCAAAATGTTCTAGAACAGAAAATAATTGGATCAACTGCTTTCTCAATTTTTGAAAATTAGCAGAAAGAACTTGATATCAGTATCGCATGTATGGTTATCATTTCAAATGCCAACCATCCCATGATGCTGGTCTATAAACCATTTCCATCAATTAAAATTTCCATAAAATATTTTTTCATTGAAAACAAAGAACAATCGCTAATTATTCCAATTTTAAAAACAAGAAATATGCCCCTATAATTACTAGCCTGACAGAGAACATTTTCGAAACACCCCTCTTTGACAATGCCAGTAAATCATAGCTAGAATTATCCCCCAATTACCACAGTTTGAAAACTTCTGTTTCCGACACTTCTGTTTCCAACAGAGTTAAATGTGAAGAACAAAAAGACTGGGCACCATTATTAATGGAATATTCAAATACCTCCAACTGTTTCTATCATTACTATAAATAATTAGTGTTCACAAGTAAGACATTTTATCTTTTAACTGTTAGGGATAAAAGCAGTGTGTTAGAAGAAGCAGAAAATATGACTTTACATGTAGACTTAATGGCAAATGTACATGTATAGCAGTGATATTAACATTTAGCTTAAAATTTAGTTTTTTGTAAATTTTAATGTGTTATCATGTTTAGCTCACTTGACTTTAATGATCAAAACAAACAAAAATGCAATCTATATTGTACTGTGCCTTTAAAAGCAATCATGATGGTTTCAATTCATCTATTTATTTAAAGCTCAAGTCTCTCTTTTGGTCAGTGTATTTCTTAATATGTGAACATATAAAAACAGTAGAGGTTGAATGCTTCATTCTCTGATTACCCTAAACCACAAAATGATAGCATGCTCATTAAAGCTAAAACAAAAACAAAAAATCAAATGTTTACTAGTTTTGATTCAATGTTGACTTTTTCAACCACAATGACAAAGTTTGTTTATATGTTACATAAAACCTGGGGAATGTATAATTATGTCTGCATTGGTGCAGAGGATAATTGGTCCCAGACTTCAGATCCAGAAAATAACACTGATATAAATCCCATAACAATAACTGTTTATATAATAATAATACATATTTGGAAAAAATATTAATCTTTTTTTTATATATATATAAAGATCTGTACAAGGCCACAACTAATAAAATGGTTTGGTTACAGTAACATTCTTTTCAAAAATGGTAGGGTAGGAATAGGCTTATTTTGTAATTAGCTTAACTTATGTAAGAATGTTATTGTCATCATTCTGGAATGGTGTTAAAGTAATATTCTGTACAAAGCCTGAAAGATTTTTAAATAACATTTTGAAACACACACTTAAGAAAAAACACAAAAAAACACGAGCCAATACTTTTTTTAGGCCTTAATAATATATATACCAGTTCAAATTTGAAATATCATTCAAACATTTCAAGAGCTCAGATCCAATATTTTATTACTCTTTGTATTTTATTATTAACATTTTATCAACATAAGTGCTATGAAATAGCATGATCATACCCATTTTATTCATTTTTCCTCTGCAATATTACACTTTGAACCATAAAAACTGTAATCATATCATTTTGCTCTGAACCATAATAGCAGTTATAATACAAATCTTATCAAAAATCATGGCTACATTATCTGCTTATATGGTCTTCAATTTTCGGCATCATCTCCGATGTATCAAAATGTGTCATAAAAACGCTTTGAAAGCGTAAAAAGATTTCAATTTCATGAATATCATATTGCTAGTTTTAATCCCTCTGATTCTAAAGGTAATTCAGTTCTTTTTTATTCATAAAAGATACTCACACTTTGTGGGTTAAAAATATTAAAATGGCTGAAAAATTCAATTTATATTTAAAGGGACTGTACACCAGATTGGCACCAAAAAAAGTTTTTTCTGTAACAAATCTCAGGACAATTATCTAATAGAATGTGTTACGCTTTGATATCATAATTGTAAAAAAAAAGTATCAAAATGTAAAAAAGAAATTGTGTCGGAGACCGGATTCGAACCCGTGTCGCCAAAATTGCAGTCCAGCGTCGTATCCACTGAGCTACGACGGCTTACTCTAATTGGGTGACATAATTAAGCTATATACCTATCTCCGTAATATCACGTGATAACACCGACTAGCCAATCACGCATAAGGATTGAATTCTATACCTGGTAGACATACCCAGTAATCTTTTTAATGGAAAAATACGAAATAACTGCTAAACTTAAATAAATTGTAAACTATGTGGTACTTCAGTTAGTAAGTTTCAATGCAATTGTAAACATCGATGCCAAGTTTATGTCAGTTTTCAACACTTTTCTTTTTTTTCGCTATTTTATCATACGGAGTACAGCCCCTTTAAGTATAAAAATGGTTTTATGCAACTCACAAACCATTTATTCTGTTTCAGTACATACTAACACATACATCAAGTTTTTAGTGGTCTACATTATAATATGTTAACTACCCACTAACAGGGCCAGCCATTATTTTCATCTATTGATTCACCTGATTAAACCTTTTAAAGGCTGTCACTGAATTATGAAAAAATAACACTGTACTTTTGATTCCCTTATATTCACAATGATGTTTTAAATATAATTATTAATACAAATAAAAAAAAGACTGAATTAAGCTTAATTATAAAGAAACCACCATAATATTTTATAATGTTCTCCAGAATTGTCATAAATCACATAATTGAACAGTTTTATTTCAAAAACACTTGAGCGAAAAAAAGTTACAGCCAATTTCACTGCATTTTATGCTTTATTCTTCCATTCAACATTTTCCAGGCAAGTTTTAGCATTTTTGTAATCTATAAACCCATAACTAGTACAAATAGCATCAACAAAACATAACAATTTAATCATAGATATGAATTTGCAACAGATGAAAATAAAGAGCATGCAACTAGAGAATGCCAAAGAGAAGTCCGTTATCCTTCCATTTTGGTAGGGGTGATGGGAGAACCCAGAACTGAGATCTCAAGGGAGGTTTGCAGTATTCAAAATGGTTAAGACAGTACTTGGAACTTGAGAGGGATGTATGCAGGTTTTAAGAGTACTTGGTAGTCGAGAGGATGGTACACAGTTTTTAAGGGGGTTTAGGGAGTACTTAAGACTCTAGAGTGTACGTTGTATGTAGTATTCAAGGGGGTTGAGGGAGTACTTCCTAACTTCTTCTCTATCCATACCCTAATAGATACAAATTTTACAATAGAATTATATAATGAGGGGATTAACAAATGGGGTGACTGATGTGGCTGACCTCTATATAGCTAGTACAAGATGTATTAATTATTTCAATTAGAAATATTCAGAACAAGGTAACCTTATTCTATAATGTTTCACAAAACCACATTAAAGATCTAAACTTAATGAGCAAACAATAGCGTTTCTGTTTGATATATACAAATTATTGAAAATATTTACAGGTGATCTTGTTTTGATTCTTAAGGGTCAAAGTTGGAACAGAAATTACAAACATTAAGCAGATATTTTTACAAGATCAAAACAAGACATTTGTAACATTGATTGGTTGCATTCCTTTGAACCTGGGACAATACTCAGTAATGAAATATTCAATCAAATATTTCCAATGAGTAAATGTCTAAAGATCATCATTTGTTTTGAACAACAGAAAGAAGACAAGTTCAATTTTGCTCAAATTAATGATTTTGTGATCTTCAATTTATTGTAAATTTTATATTAGACCAGTTATTGAAGTTATAATTAATAGAACAGACATATTCATAAGTATATTTGCCATTTTGTTAATCAGACGTCTATTTGCTATTTTGTTAATCAGACGTCTATTTGCCATTTTGTTAATATGTCCATTTGCCCTTTGTATAACAGACCTCTATTTCCTAATTTGTTAATCAGACGTCTATTTACCACTTTGTTAATCAGACATATATTT
Source organism: Mya arenaria (assembly GCF_026914265.1). NCBI lineage: Eukaryota > Metazoa > Mollusca > Bivalvia > Myida > Myidae > Mya > Mya arenaria. The sequence continues at coordinate 27,778,910 of NC_069134.1, read as the reverse complement.
GCCACTTTGTAAAATAGACCTGTATTTCCTAATTTGTTAATTAGACGTCTATTTACCATTTTGTAAATCAGACGTATATTTGCCACTTTGTAAAATAGACCTGTATTTCCTAATTTGTTAATCAGATGTATAATTGCCACTTTGTTAAAAGACATCTTTTTCCTAATTTGTTTATCAGAGTCGTCTACTTACTAATTTATACATCAATTTAAGAAGAAAATGTCATCCTTCATCATGATGAAATAAGCTTCTTATCTTTTTAATTTATAAGTAAATCTTAATATAATTTTATATTACACAAGAAAAGATTAACTAATCAAAGTAACGGAAATTGGCAAATTAAGATAAAAGGCGAAGTTCTTGATTTTAATTAATGGAAATTATGACATCAAATCAATTGATCTTTAACTCATGTCGAACTCAAGAAGATTTTCAAACATTTTAGGTGCAAAAACTATGAGAAATATTAATTTCCAGCCATAATAATGTCATATAAAAATCATTTACCAAATTAAGTCTAGCCATATCTCGATATTGATATACATAAAATTGACAAAGATCAAAGTCAGAAATCATTTTTTCCGTGAAGTTATTCACTATGATGGGATGAGATTCCTGTTCACAAGACAGAAGTTCATCAAAGTACTAAGTATCGGAGGCCTCCTTTGAGAGACTGGCGGAACCCCAGCCCTTGGTGATAAGTACAGACTTGTTTTTAAAAATCAGTTATCAATTATACTTGTCTTTATATCTGGTTTTGTCTTAAAGTTCAAGAGATAAAGTGTAAAATGCAAGTACAAAAGATATGTACCACTTTGATCAGGGCTTTTATGACGATCAGGTTCATTAACGGTTCCATGATGATAGCAAAGAAATATTTATCTGGGATTGTTTTCTCTACGTGTTGCTTTGAGTACAAAATTCAGGTGTCACGATTTAACAATTTTACAAATTCAAAGTAAAATATTGACATCCATCCAAATTAAATGTCTGCAGAATTCTGAATTTCTTTCCAGTAAAAGAAAACACTTGGCTTACTATAAAAATATATAAATATTAAACATCAAAGCACAAAAAAAAAGAGTTCAGAAGATCAGGGGACATTACTCTTGTGATGTTTAAGTCAGAGTAGAAAAGGGCTTGTTCTACAATTTTTTTGCATGCATGACAGTTTTAAGATTAATATTAGGTTTCATGCATATGTATGCAAGAAATTATTATCATTACATCCAAATATATAATTTTACATCATCCAGACCTGCTCAAATCATTATTGTTCTTTTTTGATAGGCTAAGCAAAAAATAATGCTATTCAGATGTTTGCTATTCTTAATATTGTCATAATTATAATGGTTTCATAACTGTTTTACCACACCTACACCGCGCTCTATAAAAACGTTTAAGCCTCTTTTTCCTTATGAATTCATAAGATGCTCTGTTGTTTGATGTTCTAAAGGTGTCCTCGTTGACTTGGGATTTCCCGTCAGGTTTGTTCCTCAGTGATCAAAGGCAGTACCTCTTCAACTGACAACAGCATCATAAGTATACTGTACATCTATACCACCAAGGAAGATTTAAGGCAAGATAATTTAATCAGAACCTGCACTCTGGAGCAGGAAGGCTCTGACAGTGAATGGAGTTCTTTGCTTCACTTCTAATGTGCCAGTACAGAAGTAGAAGGCTGAGTGGATGGGTGGTTGTTTGCAATGGGATTGGGGGCTCATGGAATTGGGGGTTCATGGGATTGGGGATTCATGGGATTGGGGTTAGTAGGATTTGGGATTCATGTGGGGGGGTCATGGAATTGGGTTTTCGTGGGATTGGGGTTCGTGGGATTTAGGTTTCATTGGATTCTGGGTTCGTGGGATTCGGGGTTCATGGGATCGGGGGTTTGTGGGGTTGGGGGTTTAGTGGAATTGGGGGGTTCGTTGGATTCAGGGTTGATGGGATTTGGGGTTTTGAGGATTGGGGCTTTTGTGGATTGGGGGTTCTTTGGATTGGGGGTTTGTGGGTTTCATAAGATTGAGGGTTCGTGGGATTGGGGGTTCATGGAACTGGGGGTTTGTGGGATTGGAGATTTAAGGATATGGGGCATTATGCTTGAGTAGCCATTTAAAGACAAACCTCATGTACATTTTACAAAAAGTTAGGATGCCCTCATTGAATAGCAGCGTTTTTCCATTCACTGACTTTCACATTTGAGGCACTAAAAATAGGTTTATCAACAAAGAAATTTCACTTGGGGCCTCACAAAGTGGGCTTTAATTATGATCATGGTACATACAGATATTTTCATTATAATTATAAAAGAAAAATCAATCGCTGTGTTATTTGTCTTAAAAGAATATATATAATAAATTTTGGTCCAGCGATGCTTTACCTTGAAAACCATGCTATATATACAATGTTTAATTTAAATCAGTCAAACTTTCAACTTTTCATCAGATTCTGCAGTGTACAATTTAACTAAAAATATTTCTCATGAGGATATTTATTAGCTACACTTCAAAGGGTTTACTACTGTCAGACATATACCAATCAATTTAATCATTACTTTAAGCCTAACTCAATGTTCAAAAAAATAAAGTAACAGCCAATATCTTTTAAAAATGATTTACTGTCACATTATCACATTGTTGGCAATAAAAATCATGAGCACAGAAATGAAAAATAATTTTATGGCTAAAAAGTTCTTGAAGTTACTAATTATGTTGTAAAATAAATCATATCAGATTCATTAAAAAAAAATCATGAACTCAATAACCAACTTAAAAGTGACATGAAAGCACTGAATTAATAATATGGGTGATTTTTTTACAATATATTTCTTCTACCGATTTATCATGATGTAAAGGGAGGTAATTTCAAATAATGAAAAAAAAAAAAATTTTTTTTTTGAAAAATGAAAAATGTAGTGAAAAGAAATAAAACTAAATTATCCGAGAGCTAAAAGCTGTAATTGGGCTATAATTTTTCCATAATTATAGAACTATTTTTTTGTACAAACCTAAGTTCATTTCATAATTTCATATGATCCTAACATTGCTATTGGATACCAGCATCGTTTTTTTCAGTTTTTACATATACATTTACTGAACCAAACATCACAGAAAGTGAAAGAACAACTGGAAAAATAATTATTACACTATCATATTTAATCTGAGGCGAAATCAAAACATGCAGGTATTCCGTTTTCATAAACACAAACTGAAGAAACTGATAAGTAACGGAGATGACATCTATAACCATGGTCTGTCACCCTGACAAATTAATAAGGACCAAATCATAGACAAGCGGAAAACTTCTGGTTCAAAACCGCTGGTCTGAAAATTAATCATTTTCGCACCTGTATCACAAAGGTTCCAAGCATTGAAAACACATTTTCGTTCTCTGTTGTATTTCTCTGTGCAAAAATTATCGCTTTACCATGAAGCAGATACTTTGTCTTTCAAATGAAATTCTATCATGATTATAGGTGTTATTGTTTTTTGCAAAGAAAAGCATCCTAAATAGTTTGTTTTAAAGAGTCTAAAAAAATGTTAACAAGCACTTTGAGAAACCGATTGAAACCGAATAAATTTGTCACCTTAATACAATAACTCAATATCTGCTTCTATTTCTATAATATAATAAACTACTGAGTTTTTGCATTAAGGTGACCATTTGTTACATGAAGTTTGTTTAAAACAAGAGCACCACAGAGCAAATATTGATGCTCGTCTGCTCATTTTTCAGTCAAACAAGGGACATAAACCAACAAGTATTATAATAGAGACACAGGTATTTCTGTACAGTCATGGAAGTAATGTCTCTGGGAACATTTTTTTTTATGTACCAAGTCTCATTTGGATATCTTGGAACATGTTTGAGTATGGCCAAAGTTAAATGGTGTACACAGCACTGCCAAAGTGCAAACACTGACAATACATCATGCAAGGCTGTCACAAAATTTGAACATTTTTTCTTCAAAAAAAAAACCTCCAGACTTTTCAAGATTTTAAACATAAAACACTTTACTTGGATACCATCTTTAACGTCATACATTAATACTTCATACATTAATACTTCATACATTAATATTTTGGACTAGACTTGTATTCAAAGAACAAGTTACAGTAATAGCCATGATTATTAGCATTCAGCAACATACTGGAGACCTGGAAAAGCATTTAATCAAATGCCTAATCTGTAGCCAACAAATTGTTTTGATTGGAAAATGTTCCACATTTCTGGCAGTGATGGATGACCATGTTTGGTTTGATTAACAGAGATGTGACAGAACCAATGCATTGCTTTCAGACAAGCCAATAACTTTGTTTAAATAAACCAACTGACCACTACAAAGTCATTTCTTGGAATTGGCATTTCAATCCTAGCCAACTGTCTACCCAATATATACAGCAATTCTACACTACTTTTCGCTTCTACTAATTAAGGTCTTGCTACATCATTGCTGCTTCATTATCTACACTATTACTGCCTCAGGCTCACTACACCCATGCTACCTATAGCTACACTGCTGCCTCAGGCTCACTACATCCATGCTACCTATAGCTACACCACTGCTGCCTCAGGCTAGCTACACCACTTCTGCCTCACTACACCATGACACCTTGCTACACAATAACACCCTCACTACACCACGAAACCCTTGTTACACCATGCTACATCATGAAACCCTAGCTACACCATGATACCCGGGCTACACGATGAAACCCTCGCTACAGCATGAAACCCTTGATACACCATGTTACACAATGATACCCTCGCTACACTATGATACCCTCGCTACACGATGAAACCCTCGCTACAACAAGAAACCCTTGCTACAAAATAAAACCCTTACTACACCATGAAACTCTCGCTACACCATGAATCCCTCGCCACATCATGAAACCCTCGCTACACCATGATACCCTCACTACAACATGCTACACTCAATATGCCATGAAACCTTCACTACACCATGATACCCTCGCTACACCATGATACCCTGACTACACCATGATACCCTCACTACACCATAATCCCTCACTATGCCATGAAACCCTCGCTACACCATGATACCCTCGCTACACCATGAAACCCTCACTACTCCATGAAACCCTCGCTACACCATGATACCCTCACTACACCATGATACCCTCACTACACCATAATCCCTCACTACACCATGATACCCTCACTATGCCATGAAACCCTCACTACACCATGATACCCTCGCTACACCATAAAACCCTCACTACACCATGAAACCCTCGCTACACCATGATACCCTCACTATGCCATGAAACCCTCACTACACCATGATACCCTCACTACACCATGATACCCTCACTACACCTTGATACCCTCACTACACCATGATACACTCACTACACCTTGATACCCTCACTACACAATGACACCCTCATTTCACCTTGATACTCTGTATACCCTCACTACACCATGATACCCTCACTACACCATGATACCCTTAATACCCTCACTACACCATGAAACCCTCGCTACACCATGATACCCTCACTATGCCATGAAACCCTCACTACACCATGATACCCTCACTACACCATGATACCCTCACTACACCTTGATACCCTCACTACACCATGATACATTCACTACACCTTGATACCCTCACTACACAATGACACCCTCATTTCACCTTGATACTCTTTATACCCTCACTACACCATGATACCCTCACTACACCATGATACCCTTAATACCCTCACTACACCATGATACCCTCACTACATCATGACACCCTTGCTACACCATGACACCCTCGCTACAACATGACACCCTCACTACACCATGAAACCCTCGCTACACCATCGCTACACTACGACACCCTTCCTATACCATAGAACCCTTGAAACTCTTCCTACACCATGGCTGGCTATGTCAATGGTCACTACAACTGTAATCAATCACAAAGTTCTCCTGTAATCTCTCAGAACATTGCTGAAGCAATTGTTTGGCCATTGTTCGATTATTCAAGACAATTCCAGGAACATCTCTTTAGATAATTGTTTCATTATTGGAGCAGCATCAAGTAACAGTAATGGACTAGAACTGAATGGACAAAGACAATAATATTATGGGTTCAATACCAGGACAAATGGCCAACACTTTTAGTTCATGGTATTTTTTTGTGGCGGGAGGACAAACAACATCTCTTTCTTCCACTGTCAGGAACGCCTTTTTACTCCACATAGAGATCGATGGATAGCTAGAGAAATTTAAGGCAAAATGTTTTACCAATTACCTTTAATGCTTGTGAAATTAATTTACAATTATAAATTTCCAAAAATAATTTCCAGTAATTGCTATTTATTTTAATAAAATTACAAGAAAAACAATGTTATGGTCTTACAATTAAAACCAGAATGTCTTAATGTCACATAAAATGACACAAAAATCTTCTTAAATGGGTAACAAATACTTAATTGGATAACTGGATTGGACGTTCAAAATTTCAGAATTCACATTTTCTCTGGGGCTATATATCCAATTCAATTATTATCAGAACAAAATGTTGTTCCAGAACTGATTTACCAATACTTAAGGCCACAACAAATTGATCATTTGTTCGTCGGATTTGCCGCACCTAAAATTCGAAAAACGAAAAAAAAATTAAAAAACTTTTTTTTTGCGCCCGCACTTACTATTTGGCCGCGCATATTATTTATTCTTTTTTAATTCTGAATTTCCTCTATTTTCTGAAGTTTTTTTACTTAAAATTGGAACCTGCAACGTCGACTTCGACTTTTTTTGAAGGTATTTCCATGCTTTACATTCTCCGCGAGCAAACTTTCCTCGTGTCAGGACAAAATCAGGTCCGGGTAACCGCAAAACAGCCGATATTTGTTGACAGTCTTTTTTGTCGGGAATATTTTGCAGGACGCACCGTTGTTATCTATTTCCGGTATTAATTTGCAGGATACTTGCAGTTTTCGTTAATGTAAAATACACATTTTTAATTGAAAATCAGTGTCATAGTCAATGGATTATAGTCTTCAGTAAACAACAATAGTTTCACAGCTTCGAAGGCAATAATTATTTATGTCTGTTTTAAGTAGTTCATTATTTTGTACTCAAAATTTAGTGTTAAATAATAACTAAATCAGATTTTGAGTGCAAAACTTATATTAAAATACACAGACTCTCGACTTACAACAAATGAACATGTTTTCGTGAGTTATTTGTTAAATTCTAAAATGCATTTCTCAGTTTTATACTCGTAATTGATAAAAATAGAAGGACTTGTAAATGTTTCAGAAACAGTCTGTATTTATGCACAATTCAATTGTAACCATCATCCCCCCCCCCCACAGGACCGGGGGTATACCGGAGATAGCCGGTGAAATGGGCCGTGTTTTCACCTTCCAGGTGGCCTCGCAATGCCGTTGGTTTTACCCGGGGTTGGCTGGACCGAAAGTCAAAGTCCCCGCTATTCCCCGGACCATGGGGGTCGTGGTTACAATTGACTAGTGCATTACACATACATGTACATGTACAGTATAAAAATAACATCAGTAAAATCAGAAAATAAAACCTTTTATAAGTAAAATGACTGTTTTAATTTTCTCTATTCTTTGTTCTTATCCATTTGTTTTCTTTGATCGATTTGTAGTAAAGTGGCCTGTTTCTTACGGGCATTGAAGCTATGGAGGGTGTCATGATTTTTTTTCAAGGCACGGACCTATAAACCATTGGTTCGTGGTAAAGGCGAGGTCATGTAATACAATCAAAACCGTTTCATTTATATTTAAGAACCTATGTTTGGAATTAAAAAGCATTTATTGACATATTGCATGATAAATTTAGTAAGAAATAAACTTTTTAATTTTTATTTTATTTTTCGCCTTGCGCTCGCCTCTGAATTGCCTTAAATTTAAAAAAAAAGTATTTTAATTTTTTTTTCGCTCGCTCGCTCCTACTTTTTTGGGGCAAAATCCGTAGAACAAATGATCAATTTGTTGTGGCCTAATGCATTATAACAAGTCATTAAGTTAATTGGCCATTTAAAGCTTAATCAGTATTTTATTCACCATTTCTGGAATGGCCCTCAGACTGGGAGCCTTTCTGGTTGGGAAAAATACATATTATTGTTTGAATGAATTAAACACAATCAACAATAACAAAGTTATTGCCGAAACTCGGTTGTAACAGATTGACAAATGAACATAAGGACGAGCAAACGGACAGTGTATTTTCAGTAAAACTAACCTTCACTTGCATAAAAACATTTTAACTACAAATTTTAGCGACTATTTTTAGTGTCAAATGATGTTTCGTGGGAAAAAAGCTCATGACAATAGTCTCCAAATTTTAACAGACAGTAGTGTCCAAATTACATTATAATATACCTTTCCCAAGTGGACAACTTAAAATGACATCATTAAACATCTGAGAGAGTCAGTCCCCATAATAGAGGCTATTAGGTTTATCACTTATGCCAACAATAGATGTAAATGGACTAATTTCTCAACAATCATACTTGTAAATGGTCAGCAAAAATGGACCATCCTCAAGTGGTGACCAATAAGACAAGATAATGGCCGCAATTTTCAACAAAGAAATGATGTATGATAACAATATCATTATTTTTAGGTCAGGAAGAAATGTTCCTAAACCAAGGGAAATTCATTTTTAGCAAAGAACATCAGACTCCACTGACTTAAACAGTCATGATAGGTTTATTTGTTGCGCCCATTATGACAGGTAATATTTCCTTGGAATTATCTGAATTACTTTTATTGCTAATTTTACTACTATTGCAAATTAAAACGTAATAAAGCCTAATTTACGACCTATATAATAGCTCAGAAAGAAAGTGAAACAAAGATCTTCATCAGTAAAAGATTCTTATTTGTAATAACACATTATTTCATAAATATAAGTTGTAAATATAACATGTTAAAGATAAGCTAGCGTTAGATTGGTTTTGTGATGCAAGCATAATCTTAATACATCTTTTTATTTGTAATACATTAAGTTTGAGTTTAAATAACATCAAACATTAAAACAAAATAAAAAAATTCAACAAATCGCGCAGAAACGGTTTGAAGGTATTCTAGTATAGATAATAAGTCCATTAGAAATTATAATCTTAATTATATGATAATACAGTTAAAATTCTTACAGAAGGCCTTCAATTCCTCTTACAGCTATTATGATATAATAACTTTGGCTACTTTTAGAATCATACGAACATTTAACTTAAAAAAAAATCTTACCAGCACCAAAGGCAAAGAAGAATGACTTCGCCGGATTTTCTTGCAGAAGCCCAGCTATTCGCTCAGCCATACGTTCATTCCGCTTGTTAATAAGCTCAGTGCGGAAGTAATGATCTATTAATTTGGCAGTTTTTAAGTCACTTTGCGGAAGGGACGCATTAAAGAGGTTGGCAACTTGCGATGAGTCCTTGTTGAAGATGATTCCGTTGAGGTCGCCACAGTTGTAATGGTGAATAAGATCATCTGTGGTGAATGGTATTGCACGATTTTGGAGTCGATACGACTCGTGTTGGCCTAACGTCCGGTTCAAAGCAAACAGGACCTGCAAAATAATAAATTTAAGCAATTTATTCTTAATTTTTCATAATTATTGTTAAAGTATGAGTCATAGCACTTATATAACATATCTCATGACAGAAGCTACAGCCACCAGCCTGGACTGATTAATTCAGAAATTATGACTAAAGTAAATCTACAAAGACATTTCTCTGAAATAACATTTCAATAAACTTGCAATAAACAATCTGCAAGTGGTCTAAATTATTGAGGCACTGGGAAATGGTTTTGGTACAGCTGGAAGGATGTTTTCAATGTAAACAGAAAATTGCAAGTAATGTCAGAAGGTGAATGTCCAGAAGCATTAGAGCTGAAGCAATTCCTACCAGACATTGACCAGAAAAAACAGTGCCAAGCCATGCCAGATCTTTAGTCAAAACATAGCAGAAATCCCATCCCCTGAACCTGGCACTGGATGCCAAACATCACCGCCCATGTGTACATGACATGTGATCGTAAGATAAAATTGTTTAGAACTATCAATTTCTATAACACGCATATGTTATGAGCAAAGGTTTGTCACTCCAATAAATGATATAAATGTTAAAGGAAGGGTAACTGGAATTCAACAAGTACCATAGCTTTGTCCAACCGTTCAATGCAACAATATCTATTTTTCTTTTAAACATTTGGGGTATTAGTTTCAATTCCCCTTAACAAGAAGACTGAACAATTATCTAAAACTAAAACACATTTTCTGCCCATGGCATCAATTGAACTGCACGATTTCAATTAAAATTCCAAGAAAATGTACATAATGATTGGAGATAAATAATCTGACCACACCTGCGAGACAGAATCTTCCCAATCAAGGGGTACATATTGCCTGATAGGCTTAACAAGACAGGAGGCTGCACAAAAATGTGAATCATCTGCAGCTAAGAACAATGCAGAGAGTATTGACTGAGACAGGTATGATATTTATAATTATCATCAATCCAAAGAACACTTGTTTAGACACTGTTTTACTGGTGCTGGGTCCTCAGACTGGCACAGAGTGTGTCAATAAGGTATCTTAGCCTTAGAACTAAAATTTCCTACTAAAGAGTGGTATGGGACATTGGTGTAGTTTACGGGCAGAATCTATACCATAAATGTTCACAAGATATTTTTATTGAAATGCAATTATGTCCAAAACAGGGTATTGCCTGGAATTTTACGATCTTATAGGCCTTTTGCACCAGTCAATTGTAACGACGGCCCCTCCAGGTTGGGGGGGATAGCGCTTCCAGGTGGCCTCGCAGTGCCGAGTGAATGCGGTGGTTTTGTTTTCGCACTGAAAAATAGCGGGGAATGGGCCGTGGCTTTGTGCTGGGAAATATGCATTCCCTTTAAACAGGATTTTTCCACATTTTAGCAAAGGTTTTCGCCGGACTTTAATGAGATATCGCGAGATATTTAAAAAAAGATGGTGCCTCATTCTGATTCTCTGCCAATTTACCTACGATGTCCCCGGGGTGTGGGGCATTTTTCTGGGATTTTATTATCAGTTTATCCTCGCAAGAGGTTTAATTTACCTTAGATTGGCTGGACCTAAAGTCAAAATCCCCGCTATTCCCCAGACCTGGTAGGGCCGTGACTACAGTTGACTGGTGCATTACAAACTTCATTGAAATGAGGGCCAGAGTGATTTGTAAAGATTTCACACCTTGATGTGCAGTAATCAAATTATAAATAGATATATAACATATTCTGAATGTCTGATTTTCTTACACTTATGCTTTGCTTTAACTTTAAAAAAATAAACAACCTATAGCTGTTTTAATTTATAAAAGAATTCAGAATTTGAGGAAGCCAGGAAAATGTCGTTCCTGAGTGGAGGGCTTGCGGGCTTCTTTATTTTGTTGTTTTCTTTTGTTATTTGCTGTTGTTGATTTTGCATTTTATAGTGGAGGGACCCCATTGAGAATTGCATTTTCTTCATAAATCTCAAGAGTCACTTAAGAGAGATATTTCTGTATCTGTCTTCTCCGTCTCTCAGAAATTCTTCCACCTTGGCACTAAAAGCCTTTCAAGGATTATAAACATTATAACATTCAACATTTTCATAATATGGGCAATAATCAGCCAAGAAATAAATCTTGAACAAGCTGAGGCAATGCTGCAGGACTTCTAGAAATTATTCCACTGCCTGATTGCCTTCCAAATTGGGGGAAAAAATGGACTATGGAGAAATATTCCAATTATGCCAAATAAATGATATAATAGCAAAAATTCATGTTTTGCTATAGTCTCATGTATGAGGTAAGCTGTGTTAGAGCTTGCATTGTGAAGAACTTATTTAAGAGATACATATTTTTTATATAGAACTTTTTCTTTTATTTATTATTAAAATTGATGCTTAAGATATTGGGAAAATATTGTGATTTTTATATGGGGAAAATGGACATCTTTATTTCAGATGGAAACAGCTTTAGAAGGCAGAAAATTGCACCACCAAAAATCACTTAATATGTTTTGTTGTAAACATGCATATTTCATTTACTTTCAAGAAAAGTCTTGAAAATAAACACTGATTTTTTCAAGTGCATATCACACAGAACTGCTGAAATTAATCGATTTCTGTCAACACTCAAACGTCGATCGGGACACCATATTACAGTCATTCTAACAATTACTTTTTTTACCAACTCATCTATCAATATATCTAGATATTATAAAATTCATATATAATACTTTTCAATTAAATTTAAGTGCATTATATTTAATTAAATATTAATAATTCAAATAAAACTAGAGCTGTCACAGGAGTGAGGAATACCCCCAAATGCTGCCTGGACACAGGAATGGCAAACCATTCCTTTGAAAAGAGGCCATAACTCCAAGGTTACTCACTGCATCTTCTTTTATCATGCATGTATTGTTTTATTTAAATTTGTTGAGTAATTTAAAAGTTACACTGCTGACAAGAAAAACTAGCTGATGCTCTAGCTGATCTCTTCTGGAATAAGACATCTAGAGCATTCACGAGCTTTTCTTCCAACATGATCATCATCAAATTTTACAAGTACATATTTGGGCTTGAATGCATCCTTATCCACCTGGGAATAAATCCCGGGACTGTTCCTGTAGCCGAATTAACAAGTCCATCTGACAGGTCAATATTTGTAGTAAGCACTACTGTGGCAAATATGCCATACCTAAGTTCTGCTGGTATTCCACTGGCATCTGGTTCAAATGAAGCATGCTTGATTTGTCTTGTTTGTTCATCTTTCCAAGTGTCAATTACTTTTATGGTAAATATTTGCTCATTTAGTTTTTGAAGGATCTATCGAACTTGACCTGTATCTTCTGATATTACACCTGTGTACCAAAAAATGTTCAAATCTGTCAAGCCTTTCATGAGTTATCGTCCGGAAACCATTTTTCTATTTTTAGTAACAGTGACCTTGACCGCACCAGCCCCAATATCGAACTTGATCTGTATCTTCTGATGTTACACCTGTGTACCAAAAATTGTTCAAATCCGTTTAGCCTTGCATGAGTTATCGTCCGGAAACCGTTTTTCTTTTTTTTAGTAACAGTGACCTTGACCTTGGCCCCACCAGCCCCAATATCGACCTTGACCTGTATCTTCTGATGTTACACCTGTGTACCAAAATATTTTCCAAATCTGTCAAGCCTTTCATGAGTTATCGTCCGGAAACCGTTTTTTTTATTTTAGTAACAGTGACCTTGACCTTGGCCCCACCAGCCCCAATATCAAACTTGACCTGTATCTTCTGATGTTACACCTGTGTACCAAATTTTTTTTAAATCTGTCTAGCCTTTCATGAGTTATCGTCCAGAAACCATGAAAAACGACCGACCGACAGACTGACCGACCGACCGACCGACCGACAAGCTCACTAACTTGATCTGTATCTTCTGATGTTACACCTGTGTACCAAAAATTGTTCAAATCCGTCTAGCCTTTCATGAGTTATCGTTCGTTTGTGGGGGTATAATTAACAGAGTTATATTTTATATATATATATATATGTATACATATACCTTGGCCCTCTATTTTTCTACTAAAAATTTAATATTTACCTTTCTCATTCAGTATGCATTTATGTGCAAATAAATATGATAGATAAATGGTATTTAAATATTTTGATAATCTCAATTTATGAGGGTTTGTTTATATATTAAAGAGGTGCTCTTAAGAATTTCCAATCAAAACAATCTATATTTTTATATTAGAAGTAGATAAAATCTGCAAGTCACTCTGGTGAAAAACATTAGAATTTAGATTATCAGGTTTAAGTTTGAAATAAAACAATTTAATTTCATATATAATAAAAACACTACGGCAACCAATGGGGACGCTGCTTTTTAATGACCTTCTCCAATCTGGTTTTAAAAGCATTCATGTACACAATCACAATCCCAAAATGTATACTTTTTCACACAAAAATGAAGCCGAAATTCACAATCCTAAAAACACACACTGAAACACATACAAGTCAACATGTACAGATAGGGATAATGTTTAAATGCATGCTGCCTTTCAAACCCAAGATCTTCAAGCATTTAAATTGCTTTGTTGTTTCTTTGATAAATTCCCTATTTAAGGCATTTCGTAGGTATTTTCACAATTCTAAGGGCTGACTCAGCCCCAAGCTGAATCACAAAATGTTAAGGCAAAAACACTGCACTGATCGATATACAACATTTTTAAAAGCATAAACATTTTGTTTCGACTATATTTCACTTCAAAATCTCATGATTGTTTTCACTGAAAACAAAAAGCATCAATTATTTCACTGTTGTTTTTTCCACTGACAATTACTTTAGCACAATTACCTGCAAAGAGCAAAAGATTTCACCAGCCAGCCTCTTTAATCTTGCCATGCATACCTGTCAAGACTATAGGGCATTGAATTCTTTAGTGACAGCAAACCTGGTCATTATACATTAATATTATTATAATTAATGAAATATTAGATGTGTTAAATTTATTATAAAGAGGATTGTTGGCACTAAACTATACTTTCAGTTATTTAGTTATAAAACAATTATCAGGTCATGGTGCTCATGTGCATAGGTCTGTATGTGAAAGAGTATGTGAGTTATGCACCAGTCAATTGTAACCACGTTCCCCCCAGGTCCGTGAAATAGTGGGGACTTTGACTTTCGGTCCAGCAAACCCCGGGTAAAATTCTTGCCCTGCAGGAACGAACTGATGGTAAAATCCCAGCCAAATGCCCCTGCACCCAAGGGACCCTAAGTAAGGCCCATTCCCCACTATATTTTGCGTGAAGACAAAACCAACGCATTAACCCGGCACTGCGGGGCCACCTGAAAGGTAAAAACACGGCCCATTTCCCCGGCTATCCCCGGTATACCCCCGACCTGGGGGGGCCGTGGTTACAATTGACTGGTGCATTATCCAGACTGGTTATCTAAGCTTATTATAGTCGGTAGACTGCCCCTGACTAGCATGCTGGAGGTGACCCAGGAGAGATCCCCAGACTGGTCACATACATCCATAACCTAATAATGACATCAATATCATAGTTTAAATCATTCTAAGAGGGACAATGATATATTTTTGTTTCCAAATCGAAGCTTTGACTTTGGACTAAAATGCTGTAAGATAGCCAACACAATAGACCCCCAACTTCCCCATCCCCAACTCCTGGTCAAATATGCTGTATAACTGTTTTCATTAGTCCACAAGTATATGCATACATAAAATAATATCGATGATTTTCACTAACCCAATCTTCTTACAAATTATACTGTTAGTCACTAAGATTCATAAAACTCATTTCCTAATGGTTCAAGTGTCCACAAAGGATCTCTCTCCTCATTAAATTGCAACTTTTTACATCAGATCAATCACATTGTAAACCTATTTAAATAATAAAACACAAAAATTATGGTATCTTTTGTAAACATTCCTATTGTAAAACGGGAATGAAAACATTAGCTTCAATGTGAAGAACACTTGAGCCTCTTATAAAAGCTGATAGCTTTGACCCTTCCTCTTTAAATTGATATTGTAAAAGCTATAATCTGTAATGGTATTCAAATTATTCCATAAAAAAACATACAAATTTTATTTATTAGGTTTAAAATATTCAGGTCTCAATTTAATGTATGCACTAAATGTTTATGGACCAATGAGAATTAAGTAATTTATTCAAATTTCTGCATGTTTTTAGATCATAGAATGCTTTGTAGAACAAATTAACTGATAAAGTTCTGATTTTATCAATTTTTGTATTGCTAAAACAATCTCTTTTAATCAAATTTTGAAGTAACTGTCTGAGTGTTCTATCATCATTTTTGCCATTTTGTATTTGATTCTAACTATTAATAATTAATGATTCTAATTAACCACTTTGCTCGTTGAAGGGAGTAGATCTTGTACTGTTTTTGAAGATACCTTCTTCAGGGTTTTTTCAGTTAAAAAAAATTACAAAATTAGCTGAAATTAATTAAATAACACATCTTTGTTTTCTATGGTTCTGTAATAGCTGAACAAATGGGGTCAAATTCTAGTTTGAAAGAAGTTGTCCTCAGACATTTTCTGAAAATGACATCATAATAATTACATATGTTTCTGTATAATAATTGAGTGTTTCAAACAATTAGTATAAGCCAATTACCAGATTCATCGCCATTCAATTAAATATTGTTCAGCAATAAATATCAGTTTTATCACGGAAATGGTCAAACTTTTTTAGCACAAATACAAAATATAAAGTAATTCTTAACTAACGAAGATACACTTTATAATAGACATTGGATGGATGTGATGATGTATTCCATGTAAATACAGCCTTTAATTATAACACATCATCCTTCGCTGTATCGTTATTCAGAGTCATGCCCTGTAAAATTTATCATTGACAACCCGCTATTTTTCCCCCCTTTGAAGTCTTCCTTTTTGTCAGGAGTGTAATATTGATGTGTAAAAAATAGACTTGATCCCTGATGCACTTTGTAATTTAATCAGACACAGGATTTTGTTTCAAACGAGATGCCTGAACAACTTGAGCTGTCCTTGCAAAATTTCTATTCAATTACTTGGCCAGCAATTTGTATAAGAGACTGCATTTTTGACAGAAAAAGGATGTTTTTTTTATTTTAAATGATGTAACAAAAATATCTGTTATTTCTCTAAATGAAAGACATCTATCACATCAACATTTTTTTTCAATCAAAATTAACTTCATTCATTTGACCCTTCCACATCAAAACAATTATGCAACAAACTTAATTCAATATCAACCTGTTCCAATTTTATCATCAATTACTGTCAACTTTATCAATCAAAATCGTTCAAATCAATCATTTCCATGACTGACTCAGTAGAATAAACACAACCAGAATTTACTTTATAATTTGTTAGGCAATTTTATGCCACTTTCCCCCCATTGATTTTGCAGAATTGAAGAAACACTCCCTTAGTTTTGACAACCCCAAAGAAATGTTGACAAGGTCCAAATCTTTAGAAGATAACATTTTGATCTGTTAACCACATAAGATTAACCTAGACCACAGTGTTAGCTAGCCAGATCAAACACATTAAAAGATGTAGGTTACTAGTATAATGAATTAAACTTCCTAAATCTGATTTATGAATGAATAAAGGAAAGTTTTTAGAAACATAAACCAAATCATTGTAACCATTGTTATTTATAGTTTTATTTACAAAGGTTAAAGTTTAGCAGCTTAAACAAAATGTTCTGCATTATAACAGAGCGCACAAACGCTTGGCTGTTGTTGTTTGTTCCGTAAAACATGGGGCATGACTCGAGAGTTATTTCAGCGAAAGTTATGGGCCTTACAACACATACATGACTGTGCATTTTGTGCGCCATGTTTCATTTAAATATCTTGAATTGTTTTTTCAAATTACGGCAAATGCTAATAATAGCAATATGGTTTTATTCATGGCAAAGTGTAATTTCATTTGGTTGTAAGTTACCTTTGTATTCACTAGATAGTTGCCCTATAGGATACATCTTCATTTATCAGCATCCATTTATCCTCTTCGATATCATGCAATTTGCAAAAGATTAAAGCCACCCCTGGTAATTTTGAACACCATTCAGGATTTCATGTGCATTTATTTACCTGCCCCCCCCCCCCCCAAAAAAAAAAAAAAACACCAAAAAAAACCCACACCACAACCCCCAAAAAGCAAGAGAACAACCGAGTGCTTTTTTTTTAAGAAACAAGCAACAATGCTTCATGGACTTATTTTAATTCTTCTTTAATCAAAAATAAGTATAAAACAATTATAATAGCAATCACTTAACTCGGCCATAAGTCTATGACATTTGAGATCTTAACTTTTCTTCTCAATTGTCAGAATGAGAGATAAAATGTAGATAAGAAAAAACAACAACAATTATTTCAATAGATATTACACAAGCTGAGTTGCTGAATTTTCTCAAATGGGACATAAGAAAAATATTAGAAAGATAAGAAATCTAACAATTAAATAATAAGGTCAAGCTGCTGAATATATATATATCATCATTTCAGCACGATTAAATGCAACCTTAATTTAGTGCAATTATTTGCATTGTTGAGAGAATAAGGTTAATCACATGTCAACATGATTGTAATGGATACTTTAACATCGCTTGAACATCGGTAGTTTCCGAAAACGATTGCATATTCTACTTCCATTCAAATCTTTCAAAACACATTTTTTCCGAATGCCTGAACTTCTCATGCTTGATAAGATTTCAAAAATGTGATACTCAAATTCTAATCGGAAATTATTAATTACTGATTTGGCTATTTATCGCAAAAAATAAACGTCATTATCTGAGTTCCTAACATCTTAATAATTTGAGACCTTTAGGGGTCTTACATGTCAAAATAATTCAACCTAATGGTAGTTTTATGTTCAATAAAAAATATATCAGCATTATCTTCATCTAACCTGCTGTGAACTGAATGAATATAACAATTAAAGTTTTTTTCTCATGTCAAATATTTTTGCCAATTACCTTCACCAACAAAAACTAACTGCATAATAGATGATGTTTTTGCAATATTTACCTCCCCCCTTGTTTTTTTAAAAAAAATGCATTTAATCCAGCGAATTATCAATCATCCCCAGCAAAGTGTCTTCAAACTTGTGATAATTGATCAACAATCAATAAGTTCAAATAGAAGGGAATTAAATGTCTTTGTAAAATACAGATACCGACATTTTAGAAATGTGATTGGCCCTATTAAGAGAAATTACCCCCAAGAGTGGAAGTGACTTCACGTTTTGCAACCAGATTTCGCCAAAAGGAGAGCAAGATTTAAGGCAATTGTGTCCCACTCTTGGAGGTCCATATTTTGTACAAAATCTTTAAATAATCTTCCATAACGAACATCCTCTAAAGAGGAACTTCAAGACTAATGCAATTGTGTTTCTCTTTTAAGTAAAAAAAAATAGCCATAATCTTACAAAGTTAATATTGGACAACATTTTAAGTAGTGAAAAGATCAAAGAAGTAATTGGCTAATACTTGTAGATAACAATTCAACAAATTAATATGTATTAGTTAAGTATATAATGGATTTTAGCTCAATTAGGACAACAGCCGAATTTTAGTATGAGGGTGTTCCTTTGGTTATGAAACCAATACTTGTGTTTAAGATGCCACTAGAGAAATACTCCAGGTGGGGATTAAACCCACAACCTCTTGGGTAATCAATTAGGCAGACACCTATACTCGTAACTTAAGCACTCTAACACATCTATTCTAATTTCTTACTGCTTTATCGTATCAGAAGCTGACAGCTTATAAAATCATGCTCAAGGTTATTTCTTCAGGTAGAAAACAGTTTTGGTGTCCATTAAAGAGGCAAAGAGAAAAACCCACCCACCCAAGCCCGGTTGGAAACAATTTTAAACCCACAACAAAGTTTTTGAGTGAGAGGCCGACACCTGTACCTCTAGGCCACTCACACCCTGGTGGGACTTGAACCCATAGCCTCTTGGGTGTGAGGTGGAGGCCTATACCACCCTCACCCCTAATAAGTATTTTAAAATGAAACATGACGTTGATTTTGCTTGAGAATACATGTATGATGGCTTTCAGAATTTATAAAACCATGAACAACCTATTTAGTATTAGTATGTATGTTTCCAAGAGGGAGGACACTGGGGTTATAAATCTTCTCACTTGACAATTGAAATTAAAAAATCATTGGTTTCATGGTTGAATTTTCATTATGGAAGTGAACTAAAATAAGCCAGTGGCACCAGTTAAGTAGCTAAGTCAGACTAGCTCAAGGATTGAGTTCCTGGAAATATTGCCAATTTGTCAAGACAGCACAGCAAAAAATACTGTGAACTCCAAAACATAACAACATTTAGGAGGATTGCTGCAGTAGGTAAAAGCTGTTGAATGCTAAGAATCATCTGTTATTGATATTAATCTATCTGACAAGCAAGATAAAAGACGAAATATTTCAAGTGTCTTTATTTGCATCAGTGCAATATTTCACTTTATCGCGTACCTGCTTCACAGTTTGAAAAAAACTTACCTGAGAATAATTTAAGTCATTCAATGGAACACATTGTTCTTCTACTTTTTCTACAGCACCCGTATTTTTCTGAAGTCGTTCAGCTTCTTGAGCTAAATACAAGTCTAACACTGGAACTTCTCGCGACTTAATATCACTTTCCGTTAATGAGTTCACTAACAACATCACCCAAATAGGTCTTTTCCTTTCCCAGTTTCCAGCAATGATGTCAAATAAATAGTCCCCGTACAAGCCTTTACCCTTCTGATCGGCTGTTATCCATTTGGACATGCGTTCTCGTATATATTCTAAATGGTCTTTCAATCTAGTATAAATATCTTTTGGTAAAATGTTTGAAAGATTTTTTCCATGTGGAAGAAGCTGACAGTTGGCCAGCTGTGACATAGTGTATGGGTTGGTAAGGTCGAGCTCAAAGAAGACGTTTTCAGACTGTCTGAAGGCCACCTTCGCGTTGTCAGGAATGAAGTTCCAAACTCGGGTGTAAGGAACGTGGATTGTTCCAAAGAGGTAAGCAGGCGGGTCTCTTTTTATCGTCCACAAAAAAGACCTGGTCTGCTCTTCCTGAAAATTTTGACCAAAAAAATTATAATCTGTTTATTGAGTGTGGTTGAAAAAATAGCTTTCCTGTATTAGCAATCTGAAAGTTTTTGAGTTGAGTACTTTTGATTAATAGTTTTACACTTGGCTCTATAATAATACATCCCACGATTTATTGCATTTTAATGATGAATGTTTTAAAGTTGGGCTATGGCTTAGAATGTTCAAGTGCATTTAAGAGTGAAACTATTTTGTCTGCATCTGATAGCATTCAAACTTAAGTTAACATGTCACATTTTACCACGCAAAAGGGACAACCATGGACAAAAAATTAGCCCAATTTGATACTTTTGACCTTTTGACAGAGAGAAATTTACAAATGATGGACTGGTATCATTCAAGGGGCATTTGCACACATTTGGTTATCTTTTCCTTCACAAAAGATGCAAATTAATGCAGCAATGTTAATGGCATAAAGGCTAGGTTCTATTGAAACTGTTGACTGCATTTAAATACATTAAATTTTTGAGTTGCAGCTATTTTGAATTGCAGCTATATGCATTATTACCACAGACATTCATTTAGCAATGAATATGAATTAGTTTATCAAATAATTTAAAATATTCCAATTTCGTTTACAGTTATAATTCCTTTTTCTTATAATTACACTTGTTTACGACATTCTTATTATGATTCCCTTTGATATTTTATAACCTACACTTTCTCAAATTTTACGACCATAATCTTCGGTGATTAGAGTTCAATCATGGGGATGAATTTCATACCAATGATTTTTATGATTTTGATTACGGTCTAAATCAGTCAGAACATTCAATAAATTTACTGCATTGAATTCTTCACATTTCAATTAGATAGTAAATAATCATATTGGCAAATAAAATATATGAAATGTAACATTAATTTCATAATCAAAGCACTTCACACCCCACATACACAAAATAAATTAAAACATATATCACACAATAACATTTATACAGGGAAAAATATTTATATGGCCTATTATTAGAGCTTAATTATCATCATTTTAGAAAAGGAATCATATGCTTTTTCATAATAAAATTGCTTTTTCATAACTCTAATGAATAAGTTGCTGTTGTTAAAAAATGGTCAATATATAAATTCACCCAATGCTAACTCAGGGGGGGGGGGGGGGGGGGAATATTTTTGCTACTCTATGCAAAATATACCATCTAACAAGGATAGGTAAAGCAAAGATTTTAAAAGACAGCTGGGCAGGCTGGTAAACCCAACATGAAAACTCAATTAGCGACTTTATTTAATCACAATAGGTAGCCTAGCAGGTGCTTGTTATAATGAATTAATCTCCCTATGGGAGATTAATTGATAAATTGCTTATGATAATGAATAATATTTTAGTGTCACACTTTCACTGTTTACATTAAAAATACCGCAATGATTGGCCATTGTTTGTTTTTGATCGAAATACTATAGAGTTCATCATTAAGAATTCTTAACTTTGTAAAGAATGTTTTGATTCTAAAAATCTTATCACCAGCAAAATAACATTCTCCAATCTTACACCTGTTTATACATTAAGGGAATAACTTGTTTAAATGCAAATGAGAAATTAATTGGTTTTCAACTTTCTAATGAACATGTAATTCTTTTGCATGTTTTACGAGCTGTATTTACATTTGGGTTCACTAATGAACATAAGGCAAAGTTGATTGTTTGACTAAAGCATTAAATGTAAAACTTAAATATCCAGATACAAAAACACACTCTCTAGGTCATGAGCAGTTTAAGTCGTTCTCATTTCACGTCTATTAAATGGTATATAAAAAAATATTGAAGTGATCATGGGATAGATTTCTATTTTCTTATTAATTTTTACCTCCCTAAAGATCAGATTCAAAATGTTAATACAGCAATTAAATTCAAGACTTTGTGTCAGTTTACGTAATAGTAACACACTCTAAATGCAAATAATTATAGTGAGGTACTCACACCAGGGCTGTTTTTGTATTTCACATTTACATATATGTTTAGAGTTATTTCATACAGTAAAATGTTGACGTTGTCAATGAATAATTCTGCATCTAGAGCGACTTTTTTTCAGAAATTATTTAACCACCTGGGTTTGTAATCACTAATGTCTTGAGTCTGACTTTGAGACTTAGACTCAGAAAAGCAAAATCTTCATTTTGATGTAAAAATGCTATTATAGGAGCAAAGATGTTTACAATTGTTGTACCTGCCACAAATAATATGTTCTACAATCAGACAGACATCTTCTGTAAAAAATGTTATATTATAGATATTTTGAAACATTTAAGATTTCTATTTTCTGAGTCTGAGTCTCAAATTTAGACTGAAGATATTAATTTTCAGACTTTGTGAAAATATCCAATATTGTCAAATAAATGATATATTTGTTATAAAAATACTACTATACATGTCTTGTCTCTCTCTATATTTTTATAATCTTTTTGGATTAATGGTTTGTATATAATAAACTGTGTTAGAGCTGGCCTTGTAAAGATCTTATTTGTTTTTGAAGAAATGTTTGTTTAATTTCTCATGAAGCATGTTTAACATATTGGGAAAAGATTATAAATTTTGAGGGAAAATGAACACTTTTTTTCAAGAGGGCAGTAAATAGCACCAAGAAAACTCTCTGATTGAATAAATGGAGTGAGAGGATAGGATATATGGAAAATAAGAAAGATGAAACATTTATGTATACTGGGATAAAATTCAAAGCTGGACAAAAAATATTATGATCTGAAAATATCAGATGATAATGATGATAAGTTGAAGATATATTATCTACCTGAGAAAGTTATCATTGGCACTGGAAGATAACAATTATCTAAGATTTCCCATTGTAACACATGGGTTAATTTGATTGCAGTATAGGTTACCATCTGAGAGTTTTGATGTCAAGATAAACTTCATCCTAGCTGTCTGATACTGACCACACACAGAATGACTTTGGTTATAATGATAGTATTATAATCCCCATTTTAATTGAAGTAATGTGTCTTTGGCAATTTGCAATGTTTATCTTAATCTTATCTTATCAAATATACTTATGATAGTATTACTTAATAGGATGTTTGCTGATTACTATGTCCTATGTTTGTCTTAATCCCTTTATTATGTCTGGACTTTGCAGATTAATACAAATGTTTTGCCTACAATGTAATTTATATCATTATTTTTTCAATTTACAACATAATTTAAATTTCAAACACCAACCATAAATTAAGATGTTAATTTTTCATTTATAGTTATTTTGAATATCAACATGTCATTTTTTTAAAGTATGAAATATTATATTTATGAATTATTATATTTTTTTTTCTGAAAAATCAGCATCTTAAAAACTTCTTAAAATAGTTAAAATTATATGAATAATCTTAATGTTGGCTCTGCCTAAAATCAAATACAAAAACATATTGCACTAAATTAAATAATGTATTTTAATAAAAACTCATATAAAATCCCAAATAAGAAAATTTATGATTTGTTTAACATAACTATATCAAAATGTTGAAATTTAATTATATGTTATAATGATAGTATAATAAACAAAAATATAGCTTATGCAGATCTAATGTAATTTCTAACTTAATAGCTATATAATATATTTTCTCACCTCGCTATTATTACAATCCTTGTTCTGTTTTCTTTCTCTTATAACAGCACAATAATTTAGTTTCGTGAGCATCACACAAATCCATATAATGTATTGAAAAGAAACAACTTTCTTCATTTTCTATCATTATAGAATAATATACTAATATCTGCAGGTCATTCCCTAATATCAAGTAATAATTCAACCATACAGTTTATTTTTTCCTTCCAACTGTCACAAAATAAAATCATGTAATTTACATTTGTGCGCTTTCAAAATAAATCCACTGTTTACTACTGTTGTTTTTCGTATTGAATGAATTTTTAACATCAAAGAAAAAGATCAAAGTGGTCGTCTGCAAATCTCCGATTTGTGTGTCAGCCTATACTATACAACGAAGACGAATGAGCTCTCCCGAACATAACAGGTGTGCCAATTTGTAACGTCGTTTTTCATTGGTCAAGAGCAGTTTACAATGGGATGATCCTAAAGTTATTGGCGGGAGTTTCTCGAATAAGTGCACGGCGAAATGTGTTGTAATAAATAATGAAGATGATGATAATGTAAACTAATAAAAATAATGCTCATCATAATAAGAATAAAACAGGAACAACCACCAGTCTTTGATTTATCTATTATTTTTACATCAACACTATAAACATTAAACTTATTAGATGTAGTTTATTATGATATTGGGAAGAAGACCCCCCTCCCCTAAAAAGTCACAACAAATTGTTTACTTTCTCAGCATCAACATCATGATACAGACATAGTCATTAAATAAAAGTTAATGAATGACCTCGCTCCCCCCCTCGCACCCCCCCCCCCCGTTCCCCAGTATTCAGGGTCCTTTTTGGAGTTAACTCTGACCTCAAGATAGTGGTGTGCGGTACACAGAAATTGCATTCTTACTTATATTCACTTATCTATATTTGTTACAGGAGTCTAGTAGGAAATGAAGGAGTTTTCAGCATTCAAGGGGGGGGGGGGAGGCCACACCCTCAGGGTACCACCTCTGTTTGTGGGTACTGAAATACTGTTTCAAATAGGAAGTTACATGTACTAAAGTACTGTTTTGAATACCAACAGCCAACACCTTTTAGTGAGAAATGGCCACATGCATGCCACATTTTCCTAAATGTCCTCTTGAATGTGAATGCACATGCAAACCATTTAAAGGCAAATAGAAGCTAAATCTTTACTGTCAGAAAAGGATATCAAGTCATTGATGGGAATAAAAGGGCAAATTGCACCAATTCGGAAAAGACTTCTCCGTGCAGTGCTTGCATTTTTTTTCTTTTTATTGACATGAAGTGAATCAAATCATAGTTATACCATATCAGACCATTGGCTACTTTCCACCTTGTTCGTTTTAAGCTGAATGGTTTATGATTTAAAAAAACTTGCTGAACATGCTGTATCTACCTCTATTTGTTTACTTTTTCACCGCATGTATTGTGCTTCTTGCGAGATTGCATTTCTTTATCAAATACATAAAAGTAACATTCAACCAATTTTATTTTCTTAAAAGAAACAACTTTTTTATATCATTGTTTAATGATTGAGTGTACACACAAGCAGAACTTTATCCTCGTATTTAGAGTTAGGGGGTCTGGAAATCCATCTTATTTCACATGCAAATCTGTCAATTTGCAACAGAATATATTGAAATTAATTTGGTGCCCTATAACCTTAACAGCATTGCCTAACAAGAATATTCATACTTCATTACTCCCCTTGGAGAAACAAGTATTTTGTTGCTGTTCACTGTTCAGTTTTGAAAGCACTAACCTGAATGTAAAAATACATTCGAAACTCCTCAGCCAATTTATTTCGAAAACAACCTTGGATGTATGCCGATATATCAGTAGTTGTAGTTCATAAAATGTTTAATAATAGTTTTCATTAATTGTAGTATTTTAATGAGTATGTTGTTTATCTAAATTTAAATTGATTGCCAGTGAAGTGTTTTATTGCATAAATATTTAAGATTCCAAAGAGTAAAGTAATTAAGTTGAACAGTAAAAATACGGAAATTACTACACAATCTACTTGCAGTGGAGTTAAATGTTTCTGACATTGTAAACCATCCATATACATCCAAGGTTGTTTTCGATGGAAATTGGCAGAGTTCGAGTGTTTTCCTTTTAGTCCAATAACATTCTTACAAGGTTTTCACCTTCAGCTCAGTGTGAATTCAGATTACTGCTTGTTACTTTAAGACAGTATACATGATAGGGCAAGTGAACAAGGAATTATCATTAAGACAAAAAAAAAATAATTAAATATTGAGTTTGAAGTTGAATTGAAAGTTATTATTGCAAAATCAAATAAAGTTTGCCTAGACTGCCCAATAATAAACTGACCATTCAAGCTTTAAGTATGGAAATAGATATTATAACTAATCAGAAATACTCACTATAAAAAAAACCACACACATACGTGCGCTGATGAGATGCCCCATTTATATCAAAACAACATAAACAAATGTTTAAAGTTTATTTTTATGTATTTTTTTCAGCTCACAAGGTCAAAACAACAGCTTGCAAATGCACTGGAAAAGTGACAGCGTTGAAAATATCTGACACTTTTTATGAAACGTCGCAAAATATAATTTGAATAATGTTTCGGATAATAATCGTTTAAATTAATATGTTTGCTTGATTACATGGCCTGATGTCTTAATGACTTTTTTATGGTTAATAAAATGACAAAAATCAAAAGCATGAACTTTTGATATCAATCTTCAAAACATGTAAGTTACAAGTTGAAATGGATCAGAAATATTTGCAAAGAATAATAATGAGATATGATACCAACAATGATTGCTAATCATGAGAAAAGTATTATTACACTTGTTGACAAATAACAATAATCTTAATGAATCTTTTACAAATGTTATCATGATCAAAGGAAAATACATGTCTATTACTTCAACGCATTACATTAACATGACAAGTGTTTACAAATAATCAGTTATCATCAGATCATGGAGGTTATCAAATTGGCCATCTATATATCGTACAAAACAATTTTCTTTACTAATGATAGATATTTCATAAGAAGAACACATATCTAGATCTTGCGCAGATAATTGACCTAAACATTTCATGTCAGGCTTTTCATCACTTTGGTAAAAGTGTGCTCTTATCTTTGAAATGATTACATGGTTGTTTATTATCTGTAAACAACAACAATACATGTACAAATGTATAATGATGATTAACATGTAATGAGGTGGTAAGACTTTCAATGAAACATGTAAATAATCTGAACCAAATATCACAATAACTTGGCATTTTTAATTTCATTATGAGAAAAAGATGCAAAGGTTATTATAGACATGGGTGGCCGAACATTTTATTATAAAGACTTTTTTGAAGGCAACTTGAAAAACTGTGAATAAATGAATTTTTGATGCGTTTCAACAGCACCAAACCACACTATGTACAGTTGCAAAGCTTAGTCTGAAAATCCAGTTTCTCAGCATAACAAGAATCATTTATTACGCAGAAGGGGATAATCCCTCTCCTGCACCCCTCCCTCAGATTTGTTGAATCTAAAATATATTCAAAGGAAGGCCCTGTACGATTAGACTCACGAATACATGAATCTACCTGCCAACTTTGGGTGTTTGCATGAGATGTCAAAACCAGAGCAAACCCCTGTATATCATTGTAATTATTTTTCAATGACAAACTGTCATTTGTAACAAGTTTATGTAATTTTTTCTAATCAATCATTCTAGTATGCATAGGATACATCAAAATTGTGTTATTATTCTATCCCTTTGCACAAACAACAATCTGTCTTAAGTTTGACTAAGTTTTTATAATAACATTCTAAACATTTAAAAACAATTATATTGACCAGTCAATAAAAAGATGACCTGCCAATAAAAATAAATTCAGTAAAAAAGGTTCAGCAGAATTATAACTGTTCAGTATTTTTTCTTACTCCTTTGCAAATGGGGCCCATGGACTTGTTAAAATAGTGACACTTTTATTGTGAAAGGGCCAAATTTACAAAACAAGTTCTTTTTTAAAAAGGGCTCGAAATGGGGCCTGTAACATCGCTGACAGTGACTTCTATATTCAAATACATCTAAAGGTAGGAATTTACAACATTCAGCTGAAAAAAAATAATGGCGGAAAAAATGAAAACATGTAACAATTTTCAGAAGAAAAATATGTGAAAAAGAAGTACAGTTATTTTTTAAAATATAAATGGAGTCCAATGGCCACATTTTAGGAAGAAAAAAACAAAACTAGACTGACAAAAAAAGTTTCATATCCAAAACAAAAATACAGGATTCTTCTTTGGGAAGAAAAAACCCCAGAAAGGACATTACCTGAACCTGAGCCCAGATTCCAATCATTGTTAGACAAGCACTAATGTTGTTGTACTCATTTAAAATAACTAGGCACGTCTAATAATCATCAGTCAGTTTTTTCCGCTCACATTTCACTTCATTATACACTTATTATAGTCCAGCAACAACTAATATCTTGGAAATCATTTCTCTGTACACTGTTCAACAGTTGCATTAAGAATGCAAACAAGTAGCTCATTACACATAGCACATTGAAATCTCTGATAATAGTTTTTGAACGACCCTCACACTGTAATAATTATAATGCAGTGATATTTTAACCGCACTTTCTTATTCTCCTCGACCCTTTCCTCCTCTTCCGCCTCCACCTCCGCGACCGCCACCACCTCCTCCTCGGTTACCACCTCTTCCAAAAGCTCCTAAAAATAAAGAAATACTTCTTACAATTTCAACCATACATATTTTACATATATTATCTTACAAGTTTTCAAACAAAATGATTTTGAATTCTCCCTTGTAGTAGCTCCAGCTGTATAAAACAAATTCTGTTAAACCCATTATTTTTCCTACAAAGCATGAATATCCTATGTGGGACCCTGCAGACTTTCATCTGCCCCTGGCCCTTAGGTACACACGTATCTCCTTGAGTACCATAGCCCCTCTCTAGACCATGCATTCCTTCATCTCAAAACAGCTTTCTGAAAAATGGCTCCATTATTTTTCCTCCAAAGCATGATTATCCTCTGTGGAATCCTGCAGCCCTACATCTTCCCCTTGCATTTAGGCACAGATATATCTCCTTGAGTACCATTTCCCCATGATCTCTCCCTCAGAAGCCTCTCTCTAGACCCTGCATCTCAAAACAGCTTACAGAACAATAGCTAGATTATTTTCCAGCCTCAGCATGAGTATCCTCCCCTTCATCTGCCCACAACATTAAGGTCCTCACTTACTTCCTTAGGCACCTTTCCCTCTAGAGCTCTTCTGTGGATTTCGGCATCCCTTCATCTCTCAGCAGCCTATCAACTTAGAACCATAGCCCTATTAATTATACCTCTACAGCTCCTCTGTTGACCCCCAATAACTTTCATCTGCCTGCACCCCTTATTTAAATACTTATCCCCAAGAGTACAATAGCCCAATCTCCTCTACCTCCACATGTCAACAGTACTGTGGGTCTTTTGCAACCTTTTACCTCTCACGACTATTCGATAAAAACATTTCACCTGCACTACCATAGACCCCATACCTCTTCCTCCACGACCCCTCTGTGGACCGCCACCACGCCCTCTCATCTCTCCACGGCCCTTTGATTTCTGGATGACCTCCTCCTTCACCATGTCAATGACCTCATCTGGAATCCGCAGATACTTGATGGTGCTGCCTCGTATGTAACACTCTGGCATTCTCCAGAAACGGTCTCCATCCTGAAGAAAATAATGGAAGATACATAAAATAACTTTATTTCTAGATTATGCGGGTGGACACAAATTCTGGTCAAATTGTGTTAACCCAAAAGAAGAGTTATTTTTTAAAAATGATCAAGCCTTCATCAACCTAAGACTAAAAAAGAGCAGAAACTATTGCATCTTATTATCTAATGATTTATATAATTATATCTCAAGCCAAACTGTTTTTTATTTTACAAGGAGCTATTTCTTTTATTGATTTTACACAACTTTGAGATCCAGTATTCTTGTAACAGTCATGGAAAAGGGGCTCAAGCATGTCTGTTGATTTTCTACAGTTGAACAAGGGACATAACTCATGTTATTGGCCTTTCTGTTCATGGCCGTTTTGTCTCTGGAAACATGTGTACCAAGTTTTAATTAAATATCTTGAACAGTAGTTGAGGTATAACCAAGTTCTTGCACACCGACAACACTGATGACAACACTATGACAATACCTCGACTTTTATTCTTTGAAACTTCAAAAAAGAAAGAAAACATAAAAATACAAAAAAAAAATATTTTCAAAGAAATAAGCCTATTAAGTTTGAATTTTAGCTTAGACTTTATTTATTTATCAACGATTGTGATTGAAGTTAAATTGACTTCTGTTAAATCACTCTTGTTAGAACGTTGTATTGTAGGGGAAACTGGAAATGCCCAGAGAAAACCTAGCCACCAACCAAACTTACATTAAACCCTCGACGCCTTGGTGCGAAGCATTATGCTAACCAGACAACCTTAAAATGGCCTATTGGTCAAAGATTTGTTTTAAATATATATACAGTAAAAGAATTCCCAAATTCTTCTATTGGCAAATCTAGGAAACCTTGGAACGTTTTGGAACCTAATTTGGCAAATATTATTGCCAAAATCTTTGCATGAAGTGGAACTGAAGGAGTGACTTACCAAAATTGGGAATTGAAAATTGGCATGGTTTTAAGCAATTTCCAATTAGGAATGGGTCAGACTGTCATGCTACAACAAGGCATGTGGTCTGTTTCATTAAAGATTTCAATTCATACAGGTAAGTTGAAAGTACCTAAGAGTCATAATTTTGTTCTTTTGATACAGTAGGAATATTTGTGAGAGCTGAATTTAGCCAGAATTCTAAGTTGAAAGCAAAAGATGATGAAGCAAAAAAAAAATCAACATGCTTCTAAAGCATTTATGTATACATACACACTTGTGATTATGAGTATGCGTGTGTGAGCATTATTGTGTTTGTATACATGTGTATCCTATAAAAATGCATAGAATTGTTGTATAGGTTGAAAATTTAAAACTGTGTGCTGATAATACATACTCTATGTGAAAAATAAAAGAGAAAAAAAACATGCTTCTACAGAATTTAGATTTTTGAATTTACCACTAAAATCTTTTTCATGAAAAAGTTACATTAAAGGTAACCTACTCTGGATGTACAGATGACTTCCCTGAGGTTGATGTTCATCCAGTTATCACAGCTGACAAGATGACCATTGTATGTTTCCCCATTCTTCAATTCAACCAGCTGAAATTTAAGACAATTTTGTTATAAATCAGTAATTATTATTATTACTGTTATCATTATTATCAAACAAACTTCATGTACCACTTAAAGCTTTAATTATATCCCATGGTTCTTCTCACTTTTTTTGTGTGAATGGGACCTTTCCAATTGTGAATAGTGACATGTAATTTGGAAATGCCATATTAATGCAAGTGATGAAAATGACAGCAATGTTGACACTACCAAGACCTGTTTTCTTCACAATAACAAAAAATGGAACAGACTCTAAGTTGCAAGTTGTTCCATACTAACACAAAGCCTGAATATGAAAAAGTGCATGGTCACATTTTACAAAGACATTTACATAAGTACTTTTCCTTTTAATCCTACTCACCCTAGCACTGTCAAAGGAAAAATAAAGACAAAAAATTAACAAACAATTCTAAAAAAAACTATATTGCCACAATGTATTCATGACTCCTTATTAATTCATATCTATTATAAAAAAACAACATCAAAGACAAATCCAGCACAGTATTATAGTATCATACCATGGGATGGTTCACAGCTGTCCTCAGAAGTGATAAGGGTAGCTGAAATAGATTGCAAAACATTGTTTAATCAAACTTAAATCTGATTATCCTGAAATCCAAGCCCGTTTTGAACAACTTGTTTGTTCATCCTTTTATAATAAACCATGGGTTTCATGCCCATAATTTTTTCTATCCTTGTGAAATATTTTAGATTTGTTTGAATTTAAATGATGCAATCCTGGGCCACAATTTCAACTTGACAGAATATTGTAGAACGAATGTGTGACCCATGTGTGAACACCATAACGTGACATTATTCCTCACCCTGTTGGGGTGACCCTAGTCCAAATAATTGTACGTTGACGGATTTTTTTAGATTTTTGATATGGCAAATCCTTCACGTACAAATTGTTTAGTATCAAAAGTGGGTAGTTGTTCCGATCAGGATTCTAGGTTAAAGCATATAGCGTCTATAAAATATCATAAGAACAAGAAATATTACCAGATAATGTTATTTTATATTAGTTCCGTACACAAAAAATAAATATCCAACTTATAATTATGAGTTTGACGGCTTTTCTTCATTTCATTCTGTCAAAACATAACGATATATACATGACGAGCACCTGCAAGGCTTCAGGGCACAGTTTTAAATCGCTCGGAACATTTCGGCCATGGCCGAGTTGCTACGATTGTATAACGAGGTCTATCTCGAAGCTTTGTCGGAGGAGGCCGAGTTATTACATTTGTATTGAGTTGTTCCCCTTCGCATAATTGTTTTCTGTGTCAGTCAACTTTCGTTTTATTGTAAAGGTAAACAACTTGTTTTAATGCATTAAATGCTTGTTTAGTGCAAAATAACATTTCACTTACATGGATGAATATGAATATAAATCTTTATGATCAATTTCAACCATAAAATACTTCATTTAAAACAATTTCAATATTTTAAAACACCCCTGTTTTTTGCACATTCCCGTTTAGTCCAAATAATTGTAGGTTGACGGATTTTTTTTAGATTTTTGATATGGCAAATCCTTCACGTACAAATTGTTTAGTATCAAAAGTGGGTAATTGTTCCGATCAGGATTCCGGGTTAAAGCATATAGTGTCTATAAAATATCATAAAAACAAGAAATATTACCAGATAATGTTATTTTATATTAGTTCCGTACACAATTTTTTTTTATCCAACTTATAATTATGAATTTGACGGCTTTTCGTCATTTCATTCTGTCAAAACATAACGATATATACATGAAGGGCACCTGCAAGGCTTCAGGGTACAGTTTTAAATCGCTCGGAACATTTCGGCCATAGCCGAGTTGTTACGATTGTATAACGAGGTCTATCTCGAAGCTTTGTCGGAAGAGGCCGAGTTATTAGTATTGAGTTGTTCCCCTTCGCATAATTGTTATCTGTGTCAGTCAACTTTCGTTTTATTGGAAAGGTAAACAACTTGTTTTAATGCATTAAATGCTTGTTTAGTGCAAAATAACATTTCACTTACATGGCAAAATATGAATATAACTCTTTATGATCAATTTCAACCATAAAATACTTCACTTAAAACAATTTCAATATTTTTAAAACACCCCCGTTTAGACGTTAGGGATTGGAAGAATCCCGTATAACATGTCTATTAATTTAGACTAATTCCCGTTTAGACGTTAGGGATTGGAAGAATCCCGTATCACACGTCTATTATTTTAGACTAGGGTGACCCCTAGCTACAATAATGAGCGATCAGGGATACTTTTTTATTATTTTGACATTTCTTATGTATCCCTGTAACGCTACAAGTCTCTACCATTTAACACTGGGCGAAAGAATATATAGTAATATTATGCATCGATGTTGAATAATAAGGACAAAGTTGTTCAATATATACCCGACAATGATCTAATCTGGATTTAATTTGTCAAAAGAGTCGTTATTTTCACATAAATATATTCTTGGTCACGAATACCGTCAAACATGTACACAGCCAGTCAGATTTGTCCCAGATTTACAGATATTGGGATACTTCATAAACAATTGACACATGTTAGTGGTTTATGATATCTGAACATGTATTTTCGCATAATGACGTTAATAAAGATGTGTTTAATAGTAGGCAATAATGTTATCGTAGAAATTTGAATTTTCAACGCAAATAATTACAAAATTGTGGCCGCGAGGATTCCCTGCGCAATGACCGTTCGCTATTTTTTGCTGGGATGGTGGACGTCATGAGTCTGCCATAGTAAAACAAAATCGTCAAAAGACGAGTGTACGGCCATTTAGGTGGACTAGGGTGACCCCTTTGATATATCTGAGAAAAAAATACTTAAAGGTTAAATTTCAATAAATTTTGTACAGGTCATATGACACCAAAGCAGTAGTTCATTCCCATCAAATGTCTTTGATAATTCATTGTCCGATAGTAATACATCCGAATAGCTTACACTTAATAAAAGGTGTAGTGTAAAGACATTTCAAATATATGTATGCAGAATCTTTATCATATGTTAAAAGTAATACATTTCAAGTTTTTTTGAGTTGGTTTTTAATCTCAAGAGACGTACCATACTTATGATATCGATAATTTAATGAAATTCGCCGGCGATACGGTTTTTAAGAGAAGCACACAACACTTTTAGGGGAATGTTGGTTACAGACAACTAAACTTTTAGTATAAATATATATGCAAATAACTGTGTGTGCACAAATATAAAAATAAGTGCACAGATTAAAAAAAATAAGGAACGGCGCACAAAATTGCTTTTTACGTTATTTAAAACAAGAGCACCATGAGTATTTAAATCATCAAATGAGAACTGAGACACCATGAACGGAGCATTAAATAACTTTATATAGTGATTGATAGGAGTAGTTGTTTGATGGTCCCAGGTAACAATGACGTGGGTCTTATATACGTTATAAGCCGCTGTGAACAGGCTCGGCAGAGAACCCCAGCATGGTGCTTTACATAAACAATTTAATATCTAAACTGTTTGCCTGTTAGTTTAGGACAAGATAATGGTTCATAAAACGTGTTCAGAAACAATGAGCGTCGGGGCGATGCGAAGCTCGACTCAAATATTTGCGTATTTCCTTAAGTAGATGTCGGTCTTACGCAAAACCAGAAATAAACAATTACGTTCATCATAAGTAGTAGTGCCAGACAAGATGCGTAATGTCAATTGCTATGAAACTGAACCGATGCAAATTGTGTTGTAAAAAACTGTGAGAAAAGTGTTGTACGTTCCGAAACGAACATATAGGGCCGTGATTCCAATGATGCAACAACTGCGTGCCAAACTCAGGCTTGAAATGAAATATAAAATGTTTCCCCGCCCACGATCAATTCGAAAAAATTGGCCCAACCCAATTAATTTTATTGCATAAGGTTTAAAACTCCTACTTAAAATATATTTTGTATTGCTTTGACTTTTAAGCATTGACTATATTTAAGAATGTTATCACAAATAAGCAAATTAAACAGTATATTTTTCATGTTGGCTGTCTGACCAAGATTTAAAAAAAAAACCCCAAAAAACCCCACATTATATTTTAAAAGAAACCACGTATGCTCATACAACAATCAGTAAATGTTCGTTTTTGTTATTTTTGGAATTTTGTTAAAACAAAAAAAAAACTTTTTCTTTCGACCGACGTGCCCTTAAACAATCTGGTTTGGTTGTGGAAGGAGAAACATTTTTTTTTATTCTGGACTCAGGTAAATTATTTAAAAGACTGGCGGAGAACAAAATATGACAAACATTTATTCATATCCCACTTTTCAAGCAATTGTACTGGATGTGTCTTTAGAAGTTCAAAACTGCAAGTTCATTTCAAGTACATAAAGTTTACATTTTAACGTTAACCTGCTAAATTTCACTTCGGGACATTTCTTTTCATATTCTTAGTTAATAAACAAGACTCTGTTAAGGGACGTGTTCAAAAATTTAAAATTGGCAACGATTTTTTTAAAACTTTGTTGAAATTCAGTTTTTTTACTAACCTTTATAGGGTAAACCTTACTGCTTGTTAAAATGCTTGTTAATAATTATCAAGAAAAAAATGGGATTTATACTCAGAACTCTTCAATATCGTTTAATATTTTTAAAGGCAGTTTTTGCGAAAGAGTTTGTTCATCCAAGCTCTTTAAAGTAAATGCATGTATCATTGTAAATGTTCCTTTATTACTTGAAATGGTGTATTGGCATGGACATACATGTATTGTATATACCATTACCATCATATTGGGTAAGGAGTGTAAACAGTCTTGGAAAAATTCTTACTATTATTATTATTAAATATAATTATTATCATTAAATTAAACAAGTTGTATTTCACCACTTTCGGCCTGGTCCAAATCGGCCCAGTTACCATTTCGGCCTGGTCCATTTCGGCCTACTTTTTGTATTGTTATTATTATACTCATATTTATTTGTGAATATGTATATTAGACGACAGTAATGTTGTATATATTTTTTCAGACATTCAATTTCATCAAGAGACAAAATGGAATCATAAATAATGAGAAATATGATGTATTAAAATATTTATTTCCGAATCTAATATACTCTACTGCAACCAACACACATTAAATAATAAAACATAACAATTATTGTTGATGTCTACAAATCCGCAAATGACATCATCACATCCTTACACATCTTGGACGCCTGCCTGTACTCGTCTTAGGAGATCCCTGAAAAATATCATTTCATGCATGTATCGTATCATCATTATTATTAAAACTAAATTGAAATATAAAATTGATCACAGTATAAACATGTGAAACATGCATTTTTGGGCGTCCTTGTCCCTTTTTCTTTGACAAGTTGCGGTATCAATAATGAAATGACATCCTAACACGTGCCAATACATTTCCGTAAGTGACACTCCAATTAAAGTAACACAATTTACTAAAAGTAACTTAGCAACGGTCTTGTTCATGAACAGATCAAATCAGTAAGTTTATTATAATCATATATAATCTGAATACATATAGTTCTAAATATAATTATGTTCATGCAAATTCAAAACTTCTTACCTGTTCCGCAAGTTCTGTGTTGCCATCGCTGGCACCAGTCAAATTCCACAGCCTGCTGACGTTGCCTAACTGTGTAACAAACTCAGGTAAAATAATTAGCTTTAATTAGTTTAAAAACACCATTAACATCCTTTGAAATTTTCAATTATCAAAGGTGTTGTCGGCGTTCATTTAAACACTCTCACACGGCTCTAAATATTGCGCCAACTTAGGTGTGAACAACTTAATACCATAGACAGGCTTTCCTTTCAAAAGAAGGCCGAAATGGACTAGGCCGATTTGGACCAGGCCGAAAAGGTAATTGGGCCGAGTTGACCCGACACCGTTCTAGAGATATCGCTTTGCACCGAACAAAACTGTTGTCTGCTTCTTTCAAATTAGATTATTGGCAACGACCATTCCAACGACCAACCTTGACATCTCAAAGTGCATTTACAAACCCAATGAACAGAACAATCTGATAATTTCTTTTCTTCGCGTTGTCATAAGACCATTTGAATCATGGAGCTTAATTCGAACACCGGCTATATTTTAGGAGCGCTCTTCCTTTCCGGATTTGCTTGGTTTAAATACAGAGGAATGGAATATATAATTATGCATTACCGATGGATTTTTGTCTGCCTATTTCTGCTACCATTGTCTGTGATGTATGATTTTTTCATGTATGTGCGAGCATGGCTGATGTTTAAATTAAACTCTGCCCCAAAAATGCATGATGCCAAAGTTAAGAATGTTCAAGAACAGGTAAGTCTTAATCCTAGCATTATTTAATCAATTTATTTCTTCGAACAAGGAATATGGTATTATGTTGCCCTCTTTCATTATGTATTTGAAGACAATAGTCAGATCTTTAGTCTGAGGCTAATTTTAGGCTGAATCCAACATAAGGTTGAGCCTAAGTACTTAAGGTAATAAGGGTTAAAAAAAAAACACACCTTATTTTGACTTAGCTTTACTGTAGTGATAAAATTCTTAAGGTAAATGCATGGCGCCAAGATGGAATGAAGACAAGAATGTGTACTGCTCGACCTGGATGGGTAAACATCAGCTTTAGGCGAGGCCTGTACAAGAACACCATGCGAAACATTGAAGTGAACCTGATTGACATTCTTGAGGTCGACACAAAGCGACAGGTGGTCAGGGTGGAACCACTTGCAACGATGGGACAGGTCTCTGCCATGCTACATCCCCTTGGCTGGACTCTCCCTGTTCTGCCAGAGTTGGATGATCTTACAGTGGGTCAGTTAACAAATATTTGGGCCATCTTATCAATAAATGTTTGATAAAATATGATAACATTGAGAATTTCAGTTTGAAATTTAAGGCAATAAAACTTATTCTATATAAAAGTTACACTCTCACAGATTGACTGTTTTGACAACTTTTTTATTTTTGGTGTTGGAATGAGTCATTATTTGGTCTCGATTAAGCCAGTGACTGCTGACAAAAGATCTGATCACAGTGACTGCTGACAAAAGATCTGATCACAATTATTTATGTTTGAAATCTGATCTTTTGTGGCTAAAAATAAATGTTTGGCAGTTTTCCAAACAATTGAGGTATTTTCTATTGTGAGTTATCTTATATATATCTAAATTGAAGGATTTGATACCAAGATCAGCTGATTCTGAGACAAAGACTTAAAAAATGTCACAACTATCAATCTGTGAGAGTGCAGCTTTAAGCATCCTCGGGATTTACAGCCTTTGGCTTTAGAATGTATTTTTTATCAATCCATTCTTAAGTATACAAGCATGATTTCTGGACCATAATTTAAATAACAATGATTTGAGTCATTAAAGCACACAGTTACATAGGGGGATATTCAATACCATTGATGTTTGGACCTGCACATGTATGTGATGCTATTTCTATTTTAGATGTTTTTCATTTTCATTGACCTGTGTAATCTGCTACATGTATCTTTGCAGTTTTTGTGAATATAATTTGATTTCTTTTTCCTAATTGGGTAAGAATAGGTTTTGAATTTGGAATTTAACGCTGGGCATAGAATCAATTTGGTATGGCATCACAATAATATCCCAAATTTAATTGAAAGTTTTAACCGCAATTTTAAATAAGAGCTTTGTCTAAGAATTTCTTTAGAAACATATATATATATCTTTACATCTCAAGTATATGGACTTGAATAAAGGATCTTTCAATATATTAATTGATGAGATGGGCCCAATATCCATTAAAATACAAGCTGTGATAGCAAAAAGGTGTAAGTGAAATTAAAACTAGACTGCAGAAAACACCTTTTCGCTTCAACATGCTCATGAATAATAATTTTGCACTCTGCGTAATGTAAATGAACAAAAAACACTGTAATTCTTTTACTAGCAAACATGAAGTATATATATTTGTAATGGAAAACATGAAATATCGAATATAGAAAAAAATAGACTTGCATATTCTGTTTTAATTTATTTTCTATTCTTCTGTCCCTTCCAATTTGAACTTTCAGGTTAAGTGGGTTGAAAGATGCTGATAACTATCTTTAGTCTTGATTTTTAAACTTTGACTGTATTTTATATGACCTATATTACAGGTGGCTTGATAATGGGTGTGGGTATCGAGACATCTTCTCACAAAGTTGGACTGTTCCAGCACTGCTGTATTAGCTATGAGCTTGTACTGGCTGATGGCAGTGTTGTCAAATGTTCAAAGGTATGGTGTAAGGCCTCTTCGGGTAACCCAGGCTATTTCTGACATATAACTGCATTGAACATCCTGAGCAAATTGAATGTACATGAACCTTATAATTATGAATAAATAAGGAAGTAAAATCCAGATGTTTGAAGGATGCTAGAACCTCAACTCTTGCAATAGGGAAGTTGAATACTTCGAAGTTAAAGATGCACTCTTACTCCCAAATAAGATTTACCACAATTATTAATATTGTTTTAATATTCCAAAAAGGATGAATAAATGTCTAAAACAATGGTTCTTATGAAGGATACCGAGTTTAATTTTAAAGAAATGAGCATTAAACATGGTATTTCTACCTAATGAGACTACTGTAGACCACGGTAAATTTTAGCATTCACCAATCTTTTAATATTTTTGCATTTTCAGCTATTAAATACACAGTTACAATCTTGTTATCAGTAATTAATATTTTCCATAAATGCTTTGTTTAGTAAGTAGTAAAGGTTTATCAGTGAAAATGGATTTTTGTTATACATGCATATGTATTGATTTTGAATACGAGTGTCACTTTAATGAATATCCTACCTAAATCAGGATTGAAATTAAATATATTGCCCCTTTTCAAGGCCTGTTATATTGTTTACATACGGTATTCGTCTACACATAAAATGCTTTCAAGTGATACCAAGATATTGTGGGGTCATCAGACATCTAAAATTTACATGACTGTACATCAGATACATGAAAGTTTAAAGGCTATTTGCATGGCCAGTACGAAATGTGACGAAAGAAAAAAATCTTAAGCAACAGATACACAATAACTACAGATGAGTTCAGTAGATGATAATTGAATTTTGCCACTAGCCCATCCAAGTATTGAAGAACGTATTAATCAAGGGCAAACATACGAAACATTCACCCATCATGTTATAGTTGATAATAGTTTGTTTTATCAGGATATTGATATTATTCAAGTGATCACCAAAAGTACTTTTTTTCACAAGTGGCATAGCTATTAGTGAAGTTCACAAGATGAAAGAAATATTGCCATCTCACTGTAAGCAGAACTTTTTTCAGTTCTGTTTTACCAGTATGCTTGAAACTCATTCAAAATGATGTTGACTTATATCTGGGTGTAGGATTTGTTGTTGGTCCTAGTTGATATTTACGGTAATTTCAAAGCACGCTTAAATCTGGATTTGGAAATGTTTCAAAAATGAAGTCATTGATATTTTGTTTCTGCTATGATTCAAACAACAAAACAGACCAAACATTTAAAACAGTGACTTATATCAAAATATATTAATTTAATCTTAATGATCAACTTCTTTTAAGTAAAATTTTGTTTCTGTTACTATTCACACAACTGAAGTGCATGAGAAGTTGACAATACAAAGCATTTCCCAAGCTTTTGTTTCTGCAATATGACAGCACATAATTTGATCATATAGAGCATACATACATGTCCAACTAGCTTAATATATTTAGTAATCATGTACACTTCAATATTAAGAAATCATATTGGGTCACTAAGTGAGATGATTAATTTTTTAGGATGAAAACCCAGACCTATTCTACGCAGTCCCCTGGTCATATGGGACTCTAGGTTTCCTTGTGTCAGCAGAGATTCAGATTGTTCCGTCTAAAAAGTTTGTAAGAATGGAGTACTTCCCCGCGTTGAGCAGAAAACAGGTAATAAATACTTCTGTTAAGATTGATTTACAGACTTGGCATAGAACTCATTTATTAACACAAATGTAGGTCTCTGATTAAGAATAAGAATACCTTAATTGCAGGGGTTGAAGATCAAACTAAAATCATATTCGATCATCTGAGATAATCAGCCAAGCCTTTTGTATAAATTTTTGATTATGTAATCAATATCAACTTCATGAATGTGTTTAAACTAAGGTGCTTTAAAGCTGCACTCTCACCAGGGGTTCCATTAAGAATTTGAAACTAGAAGTATGAACTTCCTGACATTCAATTTTGGAAGTTTTTCACTGCAATGTGGAAGTTTAAGTCTCCAGAATACAAAATCTTTTTCAACTATTTTTCAACAAGTATATTAAAAATTAAATAATTTTCAACTTTAACTTGCCAAATTCACAGACTTATTTATTAGAAGAATTTGTTTTACTTAAAACAGTTAAACTGATTGAAATTGTGACCACAGAAGTAATATTGACAAAAGGTTTTGATATTTTGAACTTCCAAGCTTTCAGCCTTGGAAGTTTTCTTCAAAATTATGGAAGTTTTTGTACTTCCAACGGTTCAATTTTGGAAGTTTTAACCCATTTCTAGGGAGTAATATACTTCCAAACTTCCTTTAACGGAAGCCCTGTCTCACAGATATACCATTTTTACAACTTTTTTATTTTTTGTCTTGGAAAGAGCAAATGTTTGCATATATATCTGCAAACCAATGATAAAAGATTGCTGACAAAAGATCAGATTGCAGATTTTCATATTTCCGTTTGAAAATTAATGTTTTATGGCTTAAACCATTACTAACAGATTAAGAAAAATGCATAAAACATCAATTTTTGAACTTAAATATTAAAATCTGCGATCTAATTTTTTGTAAGCGATCTTAAATAACTGGTTTTCATGGATTTAGCCAAAATTGGCTCATTCCAAGACAAAAAATAAAAAAAGTTGTCAACACGTTCAGTCTGTGAGAGTGCAGCTTTAAAAGAATAACAAGCTGAATTTAAATGTTAATAAGTGAATTTAACAATGCACTAACCTGAAAGCAAATTCTTAAGCTGTATTTTTGTAATATGGAAGTTTTTTTTATTGATAAGCTTGAGGATTTTAGCTTTAAATGTAAAATAGTTTACCAGTATATTGCTGTTCTACCATATTTTACTATTTTTGTAGAATGACTAGGCACAAAGCAATAATCGATTTCAAGAATATTCAATCGATTATCAGCGACCTTCAAAGGTAAACGATCGATTTTTCGACAGTAGTGGAACATCGTTTTATTTCTACGAAACTATGTACTCCAGTTTTTTCAGGCACATTAGATGGATTGTATTTTTTTTACACTCTGTCCATTGAAGACAGGATGCATCAGCAGTGTTGTATTGTGCTAACTAACATACCTATTGTGTCTTTTAATTGCATTGTTAAAATGATTGAATCGTTATGCCCCTAAAGCATGGCATACATGTATAGTAATCAGACCTTCTCCCCGTTTTTCCATCCAAATGTCAGTCCCAACTGTTTCTGATCTATAATTTGTGAAAAATTAGGCACAGGTATCTCAAACTTGGTAGGCAGGTTGGTCATGACCAAAGATGAGCCCTGATTATTTAAGGTCAGTAAGTCACTGGTCATTTCATTCTATTTTAGGTTTCATTAAAAAAAATACTTCTGCCAAAAGTAAGAGTTAACATCATGTAGGGTTCACATGGTATTTTGAATTACGGGGAATATTCATCCCCCGCCACGAGACCGGGGGTATGGAACAAAATTCTTGGGGGTCCCCCCCCCCCCCCCCCCAACCGGGGGATATGGCATTAACCGCGGTATGACATACATCCCTGTTCAAAAATGCCCAACAATATCATTTAAAAGTACAACAGAAACAAGTTGACCTACACACCATCTTGCGGTGCCTTATCATCTTTATGCTCATATTATACTCATTGAAAATGTAAGTGATCGATCTTTTCTAATTGCATGTT
Source organism: Mya arenaria (assembly GCF_026914265.1). NCBI lineage: Eukaryota > Metazoa > Mollusca > Bivalvia > Myida > Myidae > Mya > Mya arenaria. The sequence goes on along the minus strand of NC_069134.1, from coordinate 27,735,471 downwards.
CTGGTCATCATAAAATTATGTTATACACTAAAGGCTAGCTGCCCATGTAGTCCCAAATACTAATCGCTATCTATCCAAAAGGTCTTTCAGGGGGCATTTGTCACATGTGGATGTTCTTAAAGCAACTAGAGTAAAAGGTTGTAGATGTATTTCCAATAAGTTTATGTTACCTGAATATTATACAATATACCTATAATCAGATATGTTAACTAGCAGAATGTATTTTCTGCCTTATTTGAGACCGAAATTTGGCCCAATTCCCATTGCTAAAACATACAATATTCTGAAAATGAAATTATGTATCTCTGTAAAAATTTAGACTCCTAAACCCCTATCTTTGGTTGGAAGGGTTTGTGTAATGAAACAAACTTTATCAGGCATTCTTGTGAATTTCTAAGAAAAAAATTGAAATCCTGATTGTGATTGAAATAACCCATATTCCTCTCATCACTAAGGCCCTGACCCCCTTCCGCAAATATTGGAATAAGATACTGACATTTATTTCTGTGGTTACAGATGATCAATCGTTTTGAGCAGGAGACCAACAAGAAAACCGGCAATGATTTTGTCGAGTGTCTGGTGTACTCAGAGAATTCTGGCGTGATCATGACGGGTGTGATGACAGATGACGCCGAGCCTGACAAGGTATAGACTTAGTCACACAATTTGTGAAATTATTTCCAGGAGGTGCCAAAACCTTCTTTATTCTTATGTTGCTTGATACCTTCTGACATTAAGCTACGAATATTATATTCTTGGAAAATCAAATTTGTTTGCCACAGTCATCAAAATTAAGATATCTTGAATAAGCCCAAATACTACAAATTCATATTATCATAATTAGATTATAAACCACAAGCATGATTATACAGAGATCTAGAAATAATCAAGATTTTATAACAAGCCTGGGCTTGCTTCGGGTGTATGGGCTTGTGATTATTTTGATCGCATGTGAAATAAAATCAATAGGTAAGTTTGAAATGGTATGACATACTAGACTATGAAATATTCTATTTGCATCATTAAATAGGGTGAGGGTGATCGCCTCTCACGTTTTTATATTTGATAAAATGAAAATAAGCAAACCCAGGGTATTTAAAATAAAGTTGAACATTTTCACTAAGAAGTTGTTTTGAATACCTCTCCTGTACTGGGTTCTGCCCAGGAAATCAACCCAGTAGTGATCCATATCAGCTTTCAGCTGTTTTCACAATGAAAAAAGAAGTATACCGGATGTGTGTTTCTGGTCATGTGACTGGTGCTGGAAAAAGATGACTTATACTCCCCATGTAAGATGAGTCACTCGCAACAAAGCGCTTCTTCTGATTTCTTTTCTTGTATGGTTTATGAAAGTAAGGCGTGTGCCCTCGGGTAGGATTTTTCTATCCTTACCGGAAACACATGATAGATACTTATAATGTTTAATACATAAAACCCAACAAACACTGTTTTTTAATTTGCCTTAATCCATCAGAAGATAAAGAACAATAATATATTAAGGAAGTGATGTCAACGTCCTACACTGTTTATTTTGTAAGATACTAACGTTAGGATCTGATGAATATTTTGCATAGGAAAGTAATCATGGAAGTAAAGATAGTTTTGGGTATACAAGGATAATATGAAGAGAAAATACTTGTTACAAGGAGTTTGTAGAGCCTATCACAGGCTTAGTGCAAGACAGTTTTAACACAGCGTAGAAAGAGAAGGCATTACAACAGTCTTGTGCGCAGCCCTCTCTATACTATATTTTCAATTGATCATGGATCATGGTGTTATTCTGCAATGAATGCACTGTAGTGTATAGCGTCAACTGTGTCTGACACTTACCTCTACAGCAACAATAATGATATAAAAAACAACATCAAGTTTATTTATATTGAAAGTATTTGTAGTAAGACAAAAGGTTTCATTAAACAAAAATAATAAATCTTGAATTTAATTTCTCGCTCTTAAATATGTCTGATCTTGCGTTTTCATTTGGACTGGTACATTTGTCTGTAAAGACTACATTATTTTCCAGTCATACATCCCTTAAGAACATTGCTATTATTTCCACAGATAAATTCCATTGGATACTTCTGGAAGCCGTGGTTTTTCAAGCATGTGGAGCAGTTTTTGCGTAAAGGTTCAGGTGTGGAATACATTCCTCTCCGTCACTATTACCATAGACACTCCAGGAGCATCTTCTGGGAACTGCAGGTAGGCTATTATTCATCAGGGTTGAGAATTGAATGTGGATCTTAAGGATTATTTTGTATATTTAGCTCAAACAACTTGAACTGTCATGTTTCAATGCAATATAAGGGTCTTTAAAGGCTTAAAAACCAAGGAGCTTAAAGGAGCTTACCGGCCTGTGTATCTTATTAAGACGCAACGTGGACCCGGCAAGGTCAGCTGCCTCGACAGCTGGCATGAAGTTTAGGAATTTTGCTTGCAGTCAACTGCACCCATGATTTTTATTAGCTCCACTGGCCGAAGGCCATGGAGCTTATGTCGTCACAGATTGTCCGTCGTGAGTTCGTGAGTTCGTGCGTGCGTGCGTGCGTGAGTAAACTTTTACTTTAAACGACATCTCCTCTGAAACTGATAAGCGGATTTTGACAAAACTTCACAGGAATGTTCCTTTGGTGGTCCTTTACCAAAATTGCTCAAATGGTTCCGGTCCATTGCACAATATGGCCGCCAGAGCTAAAAATAGCAAAATCTTTAAACGACATCTCCTCTGAAACGGTTCGGCAGATTTTGATGAAACTTGACAGTAATGTTCCTTGGGTGGTCCTTTATTAAAATTGCTCAAATGGTTCTGGTCCATTGCACAATATGGCCGCCACAGCTAAAAATAGCAAAATCTTTAAACGACATCTCCTCTGAAACGGATAGGCAGATTTTGATGAAACTTGACAGAATTGTTCCTTGGGTGGTCCTTAACCAAAATTGCTCAAATGGTTCCGGTCCGCTGCACAACATGGCTGCCAGGGCAAAAAAATAGAAAAACCGTTAAAGAACATCTTCTCAGAAACCGATGATCAGATTTTGATGAAACTTAACAGAAATGTTCCTTGGATGGTCCTTTATCAAATTTGCTTCAATGGTTTCGGTCCACTGCAGAAGATGGCCCCCAGAGGTAAAAATAGAAAAACCTTTAAACGACTTTTCCTCAGAAACCGATGATCGTATTGCAATGAAACTTGACAGAAATGTTACTTGGGTAGTCCTTAACCAAAATAGCCCAAACAGTTCTGGTCTGCTGCACAACATGGGCACCAGAGCTAAGAATAGAAAAAAACGTTAAACTACATCTTCTCAGAAACTGATTATCAGATTTTGATGAAACTTTACATAAATGTTCATCGGGATGCCCTTTAACCAAAATTCCCCAAATGGTTCCGGTCCGCTGCACAACATGGCTGCGAGAGTTAAAAAATAAAAAAAACTTTATACGACTTGTCGTCGAAACCGATGACCTTTTTTCGATAAAACTTGACAGAAATGTTTGTTTGGTGCTCCTTTACTCAAATTGCCCAAATCATTTCGGTCCACTGCACAACATGGCAGCCAGAGCTATTAAAGTAAAAAAAAAAATTAAATAACTTCTCCTCAAAAATTGATGATTGTATTTCTATGAAACTTGACGAAAATGTTCGTTAGGTGGTCTTTGCTTGAACCTTTTGGCCAGTGGAGCACAGGCACTGATGTGCCTCTTGTTTCAATCATTTATTTAAAGAAAGGAAGAAGATTTTTAAGCTTGTCTGATTTGTTTTTAAAAATGACGAGCTATTGTCGTCACTTGTTTGACAGGCAAAGTCAGCATTGGTTGTCCAACAAAAGGCTGGTTTAATGACTGGTTTAATATTTGATTCAGATAAGTTATAAAGTCCACTGAGGTTATTGTATATCATTACACTTATTTATGGATTTCTCAATTGCAGGACATCATTCCATTCGGTAACAACCCAATCTTCCGTTACTTGCTTGGCTGGACTGTTCCTCCGAAGGTCTCCCTGCTGAAGCTTACTCAAGGGGAGACAACCAAGAAACTGTATGAGAAACACCAGGTCATACAGGACATGCTTATCCCCCTTGGCAAGCTGAATGAGGCCCTGGATGTCTTCCACAGTGAACTCCATGTGAGGCCCTGCTATTTATTTATTTTTATTAGAAAGAAATTGTTTTTATTGTGTTTATCTACTAAAACAAATTTATGAATTACTATATATTTTTTTCATGTCAAATAATGAGTTAATCTTTACAAAATCCAAACATCTCAAGCCAGTTTTATCTCTAATGTCATAAGTGAAAACGTTGGGTTGGGTTGTGATAGCATTGGGGTCGTTGTCGGTGTCAGCAGTATCAACGTCAGTGTGCTTTAACTTCCATCTTGGCCATTAAACAAAAAAAACGTGCAAGATATTTAAATGAAACTTGGAACACATGTTGCTAGGGAAAAAAAATGCAGATGCATAAAAGGCCACACTACACTGGCTGTAACAATATTGAGGCATGCCCCTAGTTTTACTGAAATATCAAAAACAGATGAGGGTTGCCATTTTATTTGCAGTGCTGTTGTAAACAGACAATCATGGAAAAACCTTTGATATTGCATAACTCTAATATTTCATATCATTCTGAAACTCAATTTATATCTCATTCAATGATTAATATTTTCTCTAGCTGTACCCCCTGTGGTTGTGTCCATTCATGCTGTACAATCAACCTGGACTGATCCATCCGGAGGGAAATAGGGATGAGATGTATGTTGACATTGGAGCGTACGGTGCCCCCACCGCCCCGGGATTTGAGGCTATACCAGCTACTAAAAAACTGGAGGCATATGTGATGAAAGTGAAAGGGTAAACAATAAAATTACAAATAGCCATTAAAAATGTATAAAATGTAAGTGCCAAATGTAACTGACTGCACAAATTGCTATGTGCTTATGGTGGATATCAAACCCATGACCTCTCGCTCTGTTGGCAGATACTACCGCATTGCTATAACAGCTAGCTGTATATTAAGACAGTTTAAGTGCTTCTATATAAAGCTTGAAAGAGACTTTACTTGAGTTTATATAGCAGAATAATTGTTATATTTGAGAAATTATGTCTCTATATTTTTCAGTTTTATTGTAGTTTAAGGCAAAACCTTGAAATACATGTATGTAATTAGGCCATACCAAATTGTTTTTATGCTTAACGTAAACCCTAAGTAGGAAAACCAATCTAGCTATCCTGAAAAAAAAACCCTGATAAAAAAAAGAGTATCAAATGAGTGACATCCTTTGTGAAATATAGACACCAGGGTCTCCTTTAGTCACGCTGGACCATTCTCAATTGTTAGATATATTTTTACTGCTAAATTAGTTCAAATAAAACTTTATTTAAGTTTGTTGATCATGGGAATCAATCAGAATTGAATCATTTTCTGATATCAAATGCCAAGATTCCTCATACAAAGTATAAAGCATGTTGTTAACAATTGTCGGAATTATTATAAGAGTAAATTGAAAATATTTGGCAAGATTGTTGATTGCATGTGTTGTCATTTTGATCTGGAAGCCCAAAACCTATCAGTCTGTGGACGCTAAACATAGAAATGATTTTGTATGGCCTCAACATGATTCTGACGTGCAATCTCTGACCAGGCATGAGTCTGGCTCCCATAATTGTATTGACATGTGTACAGTAACCTTCTTATCAAGATCGTGTACTTTACTTTCGTTGTTAGTATATATTTTCATGAAAAGTGACTGTTGATTTGCAGCTTACTTTTTTACCTTAAGTATTTACAACATACCGGTAAGCTTAAAAATATATTTCAATATTATGTGAAAACATATTATGTAAGTCAGTGAAACTGAAATTTTCTAATGTCCTAATGTGATATATTTATAGATTTGTATGATTTTATTGAACAATCCCCACAACATGAATGCCGTTGATTCAGGGTTGTGCTTATTTCAATCGCTGATATTTTGGATCCATATTTTCTTACCCATTTTCAGGTTCCAAATGCTGTATGCTGACACGTACCTGTCAGAGTCCAACTTCCGTAAAATGTTTGACCACAAGCTGTATGACAAGATGCGTAAAGACCTGGAGTGTAAGAATGCCTTCCCGGAAATCTATGGCAAGGTCAACAGGAAAGTCAGGGACTAGGGGCTAACAAAGGTCAACTGGAAAGTCAGGGACTAGGGTCTAACCAAAATGGTTCAAAAGAAGCAAAAGTATTTGATGTACATGTTATAGGATTTGGAATGCCTTGTGACCCCTTATTATTTTGGTGCCATTTGAAGGGTTTTATGACAATTATGTGCAGAGAAAGAATATGTAAAATAACACTGAAAAAATATTTCAGATATTTTATTATTATGAAAGATTGCCAAAAAGATTATTTGACGCCCAATTTCAATTGAATGAAAGAACTGATAACCTGAAAAAAATACAAACTGATAACTTGAAAAAAATTATCTGTATGTACCATCTTACATGAGTTGCCATTTAATACAATAATACATGACACAAATTTAGGAATAATTATAGAACTATCCTTTTACGATCTTTATAACATGTTTCCGTTACATGTTGATGAAGTTTTTGGTATAAAAGGCCAATTAATGTATGATTCTTCTTATCACATGGGACATTTGTCACCCAAAATGCATATTTTATTCATTCTTCTGTAAAAATTGAAAAAAAAATGGGGGTGAAATGTCAATGTCAAGTTTATACAACGCTAGTATGATGTAAGGCAATAGGTTATGGTTGTATTATGCTCAAACTTGAAGGGACGTAATGTGAAAACATATATTTTGGGTCTTTTTTTTCTGATATTTGTAATCTGCAAGCAATTACCTTTTAAATGATGCCAACACTATCATGGGTCACTAGGCATCATAAATAAAATGTTAATTGACTAAAGATCCAATGAAATGACAATCATATTTGTACATCAGATGCTATAAAATCTGCTGATTAAAAATTAGATTTATAAATAACATGCCAGAAAATTAAAAATATGTAAACATTTTAAGAACACATTTTGAGTCCATTTGAGCCGCATCGTGCGATTTTGGGCCTTAATTATTACAATTGAAATAATCATTAATAAAAAATGCCAAAAATAATGATTTTTTCTATGTAAATCAATTTCTTCCTGACTTCTTTCTTTTTAATGTTTGTCATTGGTGCATCATTTTCTCGATAATTTATGACCATTGGTTGACTCATGTTTCCATGGCAACCATGGATTTCGTCCCGACATATTTTGACTGGATTGATAGTCTGTGTTTAAAACGGCCAAATGTATTAAAAATACAAAAATGATTCATTATTTTTATCTTAATTTATGTTCCTTAAAGATTCTGTGATAAGAAAATAGTTATAGTTAAATTATAAGCTAGTTATAATATTGATACAATAATTTTGCATGTCATTTGAATAATGCACTTTCATTACGACGTCATTTGAATGACGTCAAATTTAGTATTCAAAATGTGCAATACATGATCTCACTTGTAAACACGTAACTTACGCAATTTAATTGATATCATCATAAAAATTTCAGAATTCCTTTCTGAAAAAATATGGCATTCAAATACCTTAAAACATTGTAATAGCAAAAATATGTTCGAAGGCCAAAAATCACGTGATGCGGCTCATTTTACTCCAATTGTACACTTACTAAAATTTCTAAATTTATCTTACTTTAGTCTCATTGTGCATGGGAATCGCAGTCACTCATAACTGGAATCACTTTGACATTGTATAGGCTTTGATTTGTGCTTGGAATTGTGGATTTCCCGGGATATGATTGCCGAAGTTACAAAAAATATATATATAAGAAAATGGTAAAAATTCTTTTTTATAAAAAAAAGTCTTCTGATTGCTTTTGGTTGTAACTTCATTTTTTGTTTGCACTGACACTCTACTTTGCTTTAAAGCAAGGAGAGCCCCTTTAGGGTTTTTATAACCAGTTATGCTTCTGTGGTAGGCCTCTTTGCCCCCTTTGACTCCAAACTGTGGGGGCCTGAAATAAACCCAAAACTCTTCGCCAAAAAAGTTTCATCCCTTCAGATATGCCAGGTCATTAACATTCCTGATTAAAGTTGAAACATTAGGAGGAACAAAATATGTGCTCAAAAGTTGCTCATTAAAAAGTTATGATAACTTTAAAGAAGATAATCAAAATTATTGTTTTGTATTTGTAAAAGTCTAATGAAATGTGTTATAATGTGTAATAAGGCTACAACTATTAAATAGTTTCTTTGGCGTTTCCCATCCAATTCCAAAAAAACCTACATTCAAGAAGTTTATTTAGCTTCTTTGGAAGTCAATTGGTTTATTTATTTTTCATTACGGAATGAAGGAGCTAGGATGTGATAAAACACACACAAAAATACCTACCAACCAAGTACCTGCTCCTTAAAAAATGGGTAAGGAAACAATAAACAACTATTTATTGTGTGTGGCCTAACTGCTGACATTTATGACTGTGTTTTTAAATCTAAGATCAGTATTATGAAATTATGAGACTATGAACAACATCTGCTTATGAGAAGTGTAATTTAACACGATGTTTTATATTATTTTAGAGACTTTTTTCAAAGAAGTTTGTTATTGATCAGCAGCCAATTGTAGAAAACTTGGATAAGTTGTCCACAGGTTATCTTTTAGCTATTTGACTAATTAAAATGATTTGATTGGTTAGTAGGTGTAATTGGATAAATACTGACCAATCAATAAACATTTCGGATAACTTTGACCAAACTGAAATCTTAACTGGTTTTAAATAACTGGCTACTGTTAATTACTTAAGCCAAAACATATCTTTTTTGTATAAAGTCATGATAAAGTTGTCTATGTCTTTCTTTGTTGTTCATGTGTTTTTATTAGCCATGTCAGTGAGCAAAATTTTTAGTGCTTTCTTAATTTTTAGAAAAAATGATAGATTTTACTTCATTTGACATTTTTTCATTTCAATTTTGGAAATTGTATGATTAGGCCACACTGTTTATTCTTATGTTTATTGTCAACTGAAGTTTTGGAAACCTATCTTTGTATTAAGAAAAACACAATATAAGCACACCAATTCATTTGCAATATAAGATTTAAATAAGGAAATATATAAATAACACCCTATTAAGATGTTGAAAAGCCTTTATTCTACCAGAACACAAATCATACAAAATCCAAGTAAAACATCCAAAACTGAACTTTAATAAGTAAAAATTAATTTCTTTTGTTCTCAGCTTCAATGCAGTGTCTTTTTCTTTGATTTTTTTTATTGTTATTCTTTGAAAAGATCGGCACCAAAGTACATGGGGATGATAAACATAAAATTACAACAGTCTGGCCTTATTACAGTAGTGATAGGGTTGAAAACTATATAATGATAGAATATAGTTCATTTTGCTGGATGACTTTCAGTTGTGTGTAAGAAAAATGATCAAAATAGCATTATAAATATTTACTTATCAATTTTGATTTTGATTTATTTAAGAATTTATCGGAGTGATTGATCAATTTTTTTTCTTTATTGAAACATTTATCCACCAGAAGATACCCACAGTATTCAAATTACTCTGCACTTCATCAGATTCAATGGGACATTTGACTAGCAAAATTGTGTTTCTGCCGTAATCTTGCAGAGATTCGGCTGTTGGACCTAGATAAATTTACAAGATAGTATTATGTTATCCTTGATAGCTCAGTTGGTAGCACTCCTGACCATGGACCACATAAAATATATTATTTCAGGTTCGACTCTCACAAAAAATTCACTTTTGTCAATTCCATTTATTAAAAACAAATTACAGTCGATTATCACATGGAACAATGGTTCATGTACAAGTGACATACTACTCGTTACCATCCCCAGTATTTTTATGTATTTTTACACTCCATTTTATCAAATAATTTGTTCTCAAATGAATTACTCTTACAGCAAATTCAACCTGATAGAGGATAATTATTTGTTTCTGTGTAAGGTAGTTATATATGTCATTGAGTGAGCACCAAAGGCTATACCTCACGAGTTACTTTGCTTTAAGTAAAATATTAAATTTTTGTGTTCATGAGGTGAAATATATTGCAATCTTACACTAAAACAATTATTATTGAAATGATGTCATTGATTTTTTTCCTAGCACTGTATGCCTTTAATTTCATCTCTATACAGTGAATGGGCTAAAGGGAGAGAAACACTGAAATTAAATTTCAATGAACTCCTTGATTTACACAGTGCGTTTATCAGGATAAAATACATCGTTACCTTTCTATAAATTTTTCAAGCTTTTATGTTGAGGATGATAATATTGTGTCAGCATTAAAGTAAGTCATTAAGGTATTCTACTCCAAAACAAAAACTGTAGTTCCTATTCCTTGCCATTAGGGGTAGAATACCTTCATAGCAACCTTTGTCCAGGCCAAAAAATAGATTTTCATTATTGTTTTGTTTTTTGTTTATCAAATTGTTTACCAATCTTACTCAAACTTTACCAGACTTGGCTCGAAAGTTGGACAGGTTAGGCTAACTCTGGTGTGTAGTGGCTACTGTTTTTTCACTATTTGTTGTTTTTTGTCTGTTTTAAATTTTGCAAGTTGTTTACCAATCCTACTCAAACTTTATACAAAAGCTGGCGTTTAGTGGCTTTTTTCAGATTTTGTTGTACCTGTATTGTGATATATTGTTTTGTGATATTTTGTAAAATTTTAATAGTGCATTAGTGTACCCTCGGACAGTAAAGATATTACTGGTGTATACATTCCTTATTGTTAAAGAGAATTTATTTACATCTTTCAATTGGAAAATGCATTTTTGCTCTATCTTAAAGGGACAAGACACCAAATGATGCAAGAATAGGCAAATACATTATTTCAACAAAAAAAGCCTAGAATTGTCAATATGAGCTAGTAAGAGGCCGATAATACATCATTTTATATTATTAAAAACAATATTTTGTTGCTGTTTCAGGAGAGTTTACCCATTTAAAAAAGCGCATAATGGTTTTCCAGTTTATAGTGTGTGTATTTAGCATGTGAAAATCACATGATTTGTACAGATACCGACGCTATTTTTAAATTAACTGCGATTTACGTGGTAAACAAAAACTGCGAAAGCTACATGTGTCATTAGTGATACATCAGAATAAAAGATTCAATGCATTGTACACAACGATATAATTTTAATGTTTGTATGTTTTTTGACAATTTTCTTTTTTTCTTGCAATTGTATCATCTGGTGTCTAGTCCCGTTATGAACACATGTTTTACTTAAAAGTGCTAATCTAGTGGATTATTTTTTAACCCAGCCATGAATATATAGGCATAGTATTATAGTTCATGTGTAAGCTTTGCATCACTTACTTTTAAAGATACCGTATAAAGTTGAAGATTTCGTGCATTTTAGAATTTGCTTATGATCGTAAATTAAGTTTCATGGAGCCATTTTATGAACTAGCTTATGACAAAATACAGTAAGGTAAAAAGTTTTTATGAAAGATAAACAAATGTTTGATATGTATGTAGCGGCACATATATACTGTCTCGCTATTGAGCTATATTTGATTGCAACGCGGCAGAGTGTCAGCCTGCAGAGCGAGAGGACATGGGTTTGAACCCCGTCAGAGGAACATGATCATTTTTGCAGTCCATAAGTTTTTTTCCATATATGTTATATATATAAAAAGGCTACTTATAGAATTGAAACCTTTATTTGCAAATTCAAATCTGCTCTGTCTTTCCTTATCAATCAAATTATTTTTTTGGAAATACATCTTCTAACTTCTTAAAATTACCAATTTGAAATGAATAAAAAAATTGATTGCGAGATCCGATTGTAAATAAGATGTTCCCTATTTGTTTATAAATAAAGATATTTTAATGCATTATATTATCGGTTGTTGGTGTTTTATTGTTATGTGCCTGTGTGTGTTTTTTTTGTGAAATATCTGTTGAGCCTTGAACATTATGCCTGTAAACAAGGTTATAGTTAGATTTTTGACTATTTTTATTTCCACTGTTTTACTAAACCTTATTTTATTTGCATTCCATATTAAACATAAGATTAGTCGCATTTCATATCAATCATTAGTTTAGTCTCATTTCAAATTAAACATTCGCTTAGTCACATTCCAATATCTAATATCACCACATTTAACAATTTGGAGTCTTACGTTGCATGCATTGTGTATAATATTTTGACATTTAATTCAATAAATCTATTTATACTTCTGATGAGAACGGATGCACGCTAGTCTTCCAGTTTTTGTTTTACCTAAAATTCGAGACATTTTAATACATGTAAATATACTATCAGAAACATATAATAATAAAAATCAAAAGCAATGATTGCGTACAGTCTCAAGTCTGGGTTCAGACTCAAGTTACAAAACTTCAATGTTCATTTCATTATAACTTTCCTTCTAGTTGAGTTTATTACTATAAGAAATTAACGATTGTTTACATTTATTTTTGTAAATTTGATACAGATGATTCTTTGTAATTTAGTGAAAGTGATTGCTGAGTCTAGAGTCTGACTTGAGACTGTTCGTGATAATAGCCCCTGGCCTCAGTTTCTCAAAAATTCTCAAGTATTAACTGATCTGCGTACACTTTTTTAAATCCTGTGTATAATGCAAATGGAATGAAATTAATTTTTTGTAATATCATATTTTCATTTCAATTCGATTTCCTAATGTTTGTAAACCAAGTTCTTAGTATTGGCAAGTAAATTTTCTCGCTCTTAATCAACTTTTTTTAAAACCATTCAATTTCATGCCCAAATTATTATTTTTACATTATCAATGAAAAAATGTTATTGCAACAGATTAAATTCATTTAAGAATTTGCTAGTGCCTTAATTGGAATAAATGAGTTGAGGAAGATCTTGAGTAATTACATGAGTATTTTTGAGAATCTTGGCTTAAAGTTACCTAAACTTTAAAAGATATATATTTAGTTTGATCAGAATTATTTATTTATATCCTATAGTCAAATATCAAATAACATGTGATACAAAAAAGTATGGCTTCATAAAATGTGACAATTTTTAGAATTGAATTATCATTCAAGTTGCTTTTTCCTTAAGTTTTATGGTCAGTATTATGTTCTAGCTTACACTGAGTTACTTTTTTCGCTTAGTAAAAATAGAAGTTTTCTATTGTAGCTGGAAAATCTGCTTTAATTTTGCATTTGCTTTATTATTTCATTTTGATAATAGAGCGGTGAATTTTAAACCTCGCAAAACTTGCCAAACCAAAGAAATCACAGGAAATATCACGAAATTAAAGCAATTAACAGCTCATTTATTAGAAAAATATCATGAATTAAATGTTTGAATGTGCAAAAAGAACATCTGTGTTTTAACGAGACCACATTTAAAGGGAAAATTAAAGGAAAATAGATGCCAAAAATGTTATATGACGTATTCATAAAAAAGTAAAATATTCATATGATAGTTATTATACGTTGTCACAAAAAATAATGTTAAGTATATATTACCTGTCTTTTAAAGATGAGTAAGCATACCTTGCCAGTAAAAAGTTATACATTTATAATTTAGGATATAAATTTTATAATATCAAATATTTCACTATATGTTTTGCCAAAAAGAAAGATTTTATGTAAAATGCTTGCTGGTGTCAGTATTACGCTATCATGCAACTGTGAGATTGTATTGTCATGTATGTGAACAACCTTAGGACATTTTCATATTTGAAAATTGATGGGTTTACTTCGCATACATGATCGTGTACTTTAAACAGATATTTTGTTGTTTTATTAATATTTCTTGTGTAGTTTTCTTTAAATTCATGATACTAGAATCACATCACTAATATAAGAATTATTCATTATGAGTTTAATAAGATGTAAAAAAATATGTATTCTCAATTTCTCACTATACTTTAACCTTACTAATAATTTTTATGTATATTTATTTTAGTTTATGTACTAAGTATATCACCATATATAATACAACACAAATATGTTATGACGATCAACACATTTATTACTGAATAGAGAATACAAATAAAATTCACAAGTATTTAATTCATGTGTTCTTGTGTTTTTGTTTGCCTGTAAAGCATGGCTGACACGTCGAAGCCTGATATGTCTGGCGTCATCGTCTGCGTTGTCAAACTTATGTTTTCGATCAATAACTATTGAACAACTAGGTGTAGAGTCTTGAAACTTGGTGGGCACATTGTTCATGGTCAGTAGATGACCCAATAGTCAATATATTAAAGGTTAAGGTCATAGTGATCTTTACTAGGAAATATACGGTTGATGCCGTTTCCGATCAATATATATATATATATTAACGACTTGGTGTAGAATCTGCAAACTTGGTATGCATAGTAGTCAAGGTCAGTAGATGAGCCCTTTTGATTTTTGGGTCAAAGTTCAAGGTCAAAGTGAACCATTACTAGAGAAAATGTGGCACTCCAGACAGGTGACACCTCCGATTCACAGAATTTCTAGGTTTATGAAGTTGAGCATAAGGGTTATGTCCTACGTTTATTAGCTTTCAATTACTTTGATGTTCATCGTCGGCAACCACAGCTACTACTTTCTTCCGTTACACTTTACGCACACTGAGTGACAATTGAAGCATAACGTGGTAGTGTATCGGGGTTCTCCGACGATGTTTAATCTTGTACTTGACCTTCCGTTGCTTGCCACATATAAGTGTCAGTTAGGTATTAAATACCGCCTAAACAACACCATTTACCTGATCTTAGTATAAACTTTTGTTTTAGTTTATAAATCATGCACGTAAAATACAAAACCAACAACATGTAAATTAACAATCTATGTAGAAAACAAATGGTATCCTGTTTAGATTAAGCTATCTATTTATATATTTTCATAATTCCATCAACGTCATTTCCCCACGGGGGGTTTGAAGTGCGGTTCCCGTTCCGTACGTTGACGTTAACGTCATGTTTTGAAGATCGGAAACCAACGTTACCGTTGTGTTTCTGTTTCATATTTTTTCCACTATTATCTCATGTTACAGACGATTGATGTGCATTTTAAACGGACCGAACTGATAAATAAGTATAGCATTTACAAGTTCGACATTTTTAAGATGTGCTTTTAGACGTATATTTGATAACAAATAAAATAAGATAACTCTAACCATGAAATGACGGAGTTAGATCCTGTCTGATCTGCCAAAATTAACTTTATTTTGCATTTTATAGCCACAAAACCTTACCTGTTACATAGAGTGCAAGTGGGTTGAAATTACTCATAAAGATTTTATCGTCAGGGTTTTAAAATTGTATAGGAAAAATGCATCATCCGTACATCCAAAAAAACAAATCCGCCAAAAGTGTTCTCACGTCAACATTACGACCACCGGATATAACGTCATAATGTACGTTGTCAACGACGACGTAATAACAATAAAAAGCGCGCGTCAACGACGCAGAGCTCATTCAGTGTGCTAACGTCAGAGAGACAACATGGTCACATTAAGATTGTGTTGGGAAGTTGTTGGATTGGTATCATTTCCGTTATCGAACTTTATTCATAGATGGCGGGGCTAGCAGCTCTTTTAACGTGGCTCCTGAGTTTACATGAAGTAGAGGTATGTGGGATTTCTTATTACGACGTATCGTTGGGTAACCAGTTGAATGGACGCAAATTTTGACCTTCGGAAATAGGGATTTTTGTAAGTAGTGCATGCTCTTATCCGACAGATGGACAGTTTTCTGCAGACCTTATCAAATTCGACGTTAGCCCTTATGAGAGAGGTTGAAGGACAAGTCTCCGACGGAGATGGAGTTCCAACTTCTCCTAACCATAAGTGGTTATATGGCCTAACGGCCGGACGAGACCTTTAAAGGAACAATGCCAACTGCCATAGTCAGCCATTGGTGAGAAGGCCCTTAATGTGCGCCCAAACTTGGCGACAAGGAGTTGGGTGGTGCCCAATGAGACCCCTGCCTTTAAGCAGACAATACTGAGCCCCGACTGGTAAACAGCGAGACTCAGGGGGACCGAGTACCAGGGTAGAAATCAAGGTTGATGTTTTTCGGATGGATTTCGTATTGAAACTTGTCAACGCAGTTTATAACAAGTATTTGCGAAAAACCCCGAACATTATGGAAGTACTAAAACGATTAGAGATGGCAACCACATGTGGCGAGCCTGATCTTCAGTATAACATCTGGGAGTAGGATTTGTCCCAGATAAAATGGTTTTGGAACTGGCCCCAATTGCTTGAAACACCTTATGTCCCTTAAAAAAAGATTAAATGTGAGTCACTCTATTCAGTTTGTTTTGTCATAAATTGTGTATTTTATTCCTTTATATAAAGAGTGTTGAGACTCTCGCGGCTGACCTATAAACCATTTATAGGTCCGTACGTGAGACTGTACTGGGCAGTTGCCTAATTCCGGATCAATTTTGAAGTTTTCTTAAAATATTGTCATAATTACTGAATATAAGTGCATAAAATTCTAATAGAAAAATGTAGGGTCCTATATCAACCAAAATGGAAAAAGAACAAAAGAAAAAACAATTAATTATAATATAATATTCAGTACAAATAAGGTCAAAAACGACGTCCAAAAACCTGCATTCAGTAAACGGAAACCTTTTTTTTTAAAGTAAAATGATAGGCTTTGTTTGAAATTATAAAATCAAGTTTCATCAAGGAATTTGGCTTAAAGAAATACTATAATAATAAATTCGGTTGTCAGGTGGGATTACCCCCTTAATGTGAACTGACGGGGATTCGTTATTTTCCTTAAGACAATTTGGTTAATTTATTTTGACATAATCGATCCAAATTTTTCTACAATATTGACATGACAAGTTCACTTAAATTATTTTAGGGGATCCCCCCTAATGTATGCCCTGACTAGGTGGGAAGGTATTCGTTAAAAAACTGTGGTTGTATGTAACCTATACGATAGCGATTGAATATTTCGTCACTAAGAACTGTCATCTGTCAAAATTCGGTCACAAGAAGTGAATGTAACAAAATTTGACCAATTTTTGAGATGACACACAGTGAAAAACGTACCCATTGGTTTAAAGAAGGTGGAATAGGACTTGGAGGTAATTTTCATAAATTGACTTTGATTAAAAGTACATTAAATGATATTAAATATAATTGATTCGGATATCCGAAAAATAGTGACACTTGTCCCAATTTTAGTGCAGGTCAAGTTATGTGTGTCAAAAATTTATCCCTGCGAAGGTTATTGAAAGGATCTTAAGCATCACGCCTGAATTTTGATCAATTACAAACACTGCAAGTTAATAATTGAATATGGGCCTAGATGATGCATAGCAACCTTCAGTTAATGGGCATAACCAATGGGTTAAGGTTAATTAGTGTATGATGGACTGTGACATTACTGATAATGTCAAGCTGATCAAGGATTTGACGTAAGAGGGGTTGTAACTTAGGGGTGTACCCTATTTACTTGTGCCCCTCCCTCAGAAACCAAATTTATTTAGTTTAAAGTGTTGGCAGGGGGTTTGCGGGTCCTCCCTCAAGAACAATTTTTAGTC
Organism: Mya arenaria; assembly: GCF_026914265.1. Lineage (NCBI taxonomy): Eukaryota > Metazoa > Mollusca > Bivalvia > Myida > Myidae > Mya > Mya arenaria. The sequence continues at coordinate 27,717,937 of NC_069134.1, read as the reverse complement.
TGAAATGGTGCATTTTGGCTGTATTATTTTATCATTATTATTTATTTTTTTACCCCCCCCCCCCAGATTTCGCTAGAGATTACTATATATTACTATATATATTCAATGTCAAGTAAGATAACCTCAATTCCATGCATTTTTGTTTTCTGTTTCGATAATCGATTATAATCGAAAATTGATCGGTTTGGCCTGAAATTGGTGACAATCTTTTGTACTTGGTATTAATCGATCATTGATTCAACCAGCAAGTTGATTCTCATCTTTCCTCTCGTTTACTTATTAAATAAATTATGAGTTGTTGTATAGGAATAAAACTACAATTAAGGTATGGAATAAAATTGGTTGTACTATTGATGATATATATATATATATATATATATATATATATATATATATATATATATATATATATATATATATATAAAGGTTATTTGAGTAAAACTATTATTGATAGTCAAACTGGATAACATTCCCAACACTGCTCTTGGACCTTGTCAAACATTAAATTAATTGTGTGGCTTATCCTGGGTTAGTTGAACAGCCTTTCAGACATAGCTGTGTTAGTTCTTTCATGCTTTTTTCAACTTTTTGCTAAGTATAAAGTAATATAAGCCTTAGACATACACACATGACTTACCCAATTAAAATATTATCAGCTTTAGCCATGTGTGCATGACAAACCCTGTGTTAGTTTCATCAACCTAAGCAAAGCATGAAGTACTAGTTCATCAGCCTTAGTAGTCAAGGCTAGGAGTATGGTCGCTGGTGTCCTTGGAGTTTTCCTTCTTTATCTATATAAAGCGGCCATTTTGGATTGAGGGAAAAATGAGGGATTTTTCGAGACCGCTCTTGCGTAACCGTATTGAACCGTCTGCCATTGCAGACGACGCTTTTTCGACGTTATACCTAAAGTACATACCGCCCGGGTTAAATTTATTAAAGCAAACGAATTGTCTTTATGAGTTTGGTAGGATAACGGACGTTACTTTTAATGTTCAACTGCTTAGGGATATTTATTTTTACCGTGCTGCTTAAATCAGCTCAGCGAGGTTAAGTATGTATTATAGCGTAACGAGTTTCAACATGTCCGGTCTTGTTTATGTATTTCAATCGATTGTGCAATCCTTTATATTTAATACGCAGTATATACCAATTAAGTGTCATTACTACACCAGACATCGACTAACGCTCCTGGTAGTTTTACAGCGAGAATACAGTCGTCAAATTTAAGGTGAGTTTTCACTGATATTTGCCTCAATTGTCAAATTATCTGATCAAAGGTTTTGACATTCGTAAAAATATATATGTGTGGCATTGCAAAATAAATGACATGTTCATCATGTTTGAAATATATGTGTATACAAAATGTTAGTTACATGACATTATATATGTATATTGATATATATATCCTTGTATTTATATGACTATTGTTTATATTTAAAATAAGTAACAATATTACAGTTTGTAAATATTGACTAAATTACATTTTATTTGTTTGTTCGAGATTCGATTTACATGTACCAATATTGATTTACATAACTAATTTACCACTTTGATATATTATTTGTATGTTGTATTTTTGACCGGAGGCCTTGTATTACAATAAATATTATGTTATGTTATGTTATGTAATTGTACAAGTCGTCCAATCAGAAACCAGCATGTTATAGGATGTTTACATTTCGCTCAGTCGCTCTTAAACCACCAGAGAGTTAACAAGGTTACATAGGTATTTTACTAGAGCGTTTAAATCACTTATTATAGGTAGTGTTTGCAAGCAGACGATACATTGCTCTGTGTTGTTATATTAGTGTGTGATTTAAACCAATTTATGTTAAAATGTACAACCAAGATTCAAGTATTTTTACAAGTTTTATTTACATCATATTTACAGTACATACTACATGATACATCATAATTATAATGCAATGTATTAAACATAACCTACAAGTATAGACAACATAGCTGGTCATTTATCATAAGTCAAAATCACTCGCTTTGATCCAACTGTTAAATTTACGAGGGTAGTATTTCCACTTTACAAAATACTGTTGATTTAGTCCTTTGCCTTTCGTTTTCAATATTTTCTCAATTTTGAAGGCACTGTTTTCATTATACGATGTCTTCTGAAGTTCCCTTTCATAAAATGTTCCGGTAATATCTTCATCTTGTAAATCGCGTAGTCTGTAAACAGGTAGTGTTCCTCTGTTATAACGTTTGTGCACTTTAAACACCTCGCCAGTGTATGTCTCATCATACGCACGAGTAAACACATTTCGAAGGTGACTGATCCGGACAAAATCACCCACTTTAAGTTTAAACGGTTTCAGTTTGGGTCCTTGTTTTCTAGACTTTGGATTCCGTGTGAAATATGTGGCCAGACGTACTTCCTCCTGATTTGTGGCTTTTACGTCCACTGGTCGCATCCCAATTGTTCTATGATGGGTCTTATTATAACTGTCAGCGATGTTTTGTATTACTGGTAGGAATGTTGCCGTTTCCTTGTACGAAAAATAGCGCATGAGACGAGTTTTGATGGTTAGAATAGCTCGTTCCGACGTTGAGGCTTTGGTTTCGTTTTGAGTTGGGAAGTAGTGGACTTCTTTTTTCTTCATGAGATTTTGGACTTTCTTAGCTCTAAATTCCTGCCCTGAAAATATATAGTCTGATATTATTATATTTGTAAAATTACAATATGCATAAACGTACCGAACAATTTCAAATAGTAAATTAAGATCTAGCGCGTTAAAAGGCAAATTCCAATTCAAATATTAAATATGCATAATATACCTTTATCAGTAATCAGCTTGGTCGGGGAACGATTAGAAGTTGTAAATATTTTCTCAAACGCACGAGCAACTTCATCGCCGGTCTTGTATTTCAGCGGTTGTAACCAAACGTACTTTGAGAATGTGTCAATCACCAACAAAATATATTTAAAACCCTGGTTCCAATCGGCAAACTTGACCATATCGATTAAATCAGCCATCCATAGATCGTCTTTACCGGCGCTCACGACATGGTTTCTTTGAAAGCGTCTTCTTACAGGTTTATGAAGACTGTATGATTCTTGATCATGCAAGAACCGTCGTATTCTGTGCATGCCAATGTTAAATTTTCCTTCATTTTTCACCACCTTGTAAAGTTTTTGCGGCCCTGCAAATGCTGCTGCGTGTTTAGGGTTATAATAAATATTCTTTAAATATTCCTTCCAATCATCCATGTTTACCGTTCAGTGTCCCCAACACAAATGAACATTCACACATAATCGTATATATTTATACTGTCTCCTCCTCGCTGACGTCAGTTTCATCCCCACTTTCTTCCTCATCTTCGGATGATTCCACATCAAATAAATCCTCAAAATATTTCTTGTGCTTTCTTACAACCTTTGATACCGCAGAAGTGGTGCTGTATCCTTTTGAAACCAGTTTATCTACTTGAGACATGATTTCCTTGTGCATGCTACTGTTTCTGAGCGGAAGAATATATCGATCAATTAAAGATGCATATATGTCCAAAAAGCCCTTTTCATTATAGGGCTGTATGCGCTCATCCGCTAATTCCCGCGCTTCGTCACTGTCTTCGCCATTGTCTATAAATTTGTTGTAAACTGTCTCATATTTTGACTCATTATTCGTACGGGCTTTCTTCCACAACTGTATATATCCCTCGTTATCCTCTACAGGCTCCTCTTGCTCGCTATCGCTTATCTCATCGTGGGGGCGTTTCTTAGACTCCCTGTGTTCGGGGCACCAACCATTTTTAACGTGTCTTTGCACGTCATGTGTGGTATCAAATAACTGCCCACAATCGTCGCAAGCTTGTCCTTTATCCATATTTTCTGGCTCTTCCGCGATGTTATACGTCTGAGTACTCGTTGATGAATGACCAGTATCTCGCAAATTTGCTTCATTTATATTGTTTTCACCGGTCACGTGACTGATTGCATTCCTTTGTGTAGAAAAAACGCTTTTCAATCTTGCCTTTTCTGGTGTAATTGGCTTTAAATCCACCAATAAATGTCCGTAAGGATACTTCGTAGCCTTTGAAAACTGTTTCATGAATATGTCCGATTGCCCGGGATACATTTGTCTGGCCAATGTCATAACTGATTGTTTATCCACGGGGTTATTAAATAGGACTAAATAATGACAATTTCGGCGCTGAGTCGGGTCTTTGTTTCCAAATAAATTCTGGTTGATTGAAATCACGGACAGAGACCTGTGGTGAGAACCCTCCGTGAACAAATCTGTGACCCGTTTGTCTTTTCCAGCTTCGGAGAATAAATCGTCCAATATCAACAAATTGTTGATTCTCGAATCAAAGAAATCATCATCTTCCAAATCGGTGGGAATGCCTTGCACAAACTCCACTCTCGGTAACACGGTCTCCTTGATAATCGAGTACAATGGCTGCCATCTTTTATATAACCAAACTATGCGCTGAACGTTTGGCTTTATTTTTTTGTTATGATTCTGCAGCAAATCTTTGACCATCGTAGTTTTTCCACAAGCTGTTGGCCCAGAGATCATCATTGTAAATGGATGTTGGAACACAATGTTTTCCTCTGATGGCGGTGGTAGCGGAGAGGGTTCTGTATGTGGTGGTGGCGGCGGCGGCGGCGGTGGTGGTGGCGGCGGCGGTGGCGGCGGCGTAGGCGGTGGTGGTGGTGGCGGCGGCGTAGGCGGTGGTGGTGGCGGCGGCGGCGGTAGGGACATGCATACCGGGGATGAGAACTCTAGCGGCGGTGGCGGCGGATATGCTTCGGCGCCCTGCGGATACGCTTGGCTACTTCTTGAATGTTTGCAACGCAAATGTCTTAACAAGACATGTCTCCGCGAAAATTCCTGTTGGCAGTCTGGACATTTATTCATGTTGACTCTCTGGTGGCTTACTTACAAATGACGCGATGTTGTTTTTCACCCGTATTTATATCAAGTGCACCGAATGTTTTAACCAATCAAATGCTTTCGTTCAATTCTCAATTAGTATAAAACGCATGCAGTTATCTGAAAAAAAAATCATTTTTTATTCTGTGAGTTCAAACGATAAGACAGATATTTGGAATAATACAGTGGTAAAAAATAATATTTTTATGCTGTCTCGCCTGGTTTTTTGTAGTCTCGCCTGGCTTTTTGTTGTCTCGCCTGGTGTCTTGATGTTTTGTTTTGTAAAACAAGAAACACATGCTGAAATATATGTTTGTATTTGATGTATATAAACTCGAGACTAATCACACAACTTCATTCTACTTTCAGACCATGGCATCTTACACGTGCGAAGAATGTGGGGTTAGCTTCCCGAAACTAAGCCAACTACTCCAACATAAACGAGCGATGAATCACTGGAAGAAGTATCAGTGTCAATCCTGCAAGAAAGTATTTAATCGAAAAGACAATTTAGACCGACATCTTCAAAAACACAACGACGAAAACAACCATCATTGTCCAGAATGTCTCAAAGTATTTACTAGAGAGGACGCTCTTAAGGAACATTTGCGCCAAGATCATGGCGGGGCAGGTGGAGTGAAACGACCATCTAATGATCAGGGAGGTGGTGGGGAAGCTAAACGAAATAAGTTGGATGAAGATCCATCCGCTCATTACGACATTGAGAAAGTTAGTGAGCGAAAGATTGAGAAATTTCGTTCGACTGCCAGTTATTACAGAATACGCGTGAACGATGTGGAAATTACAGATTTGCCGAATATACTCAAGTATCTACGAACACTTTTTCAGGACATCATAAACAAAATGACTGATGAAATAGCATCGAGCGATTTAGTTAGGCTTTCATTGGACAACCCAGAACTAGACTTCCCAATTGTGTTACCATTTATGAAAAAATCAGCCTTGACAGTTGATCGAATTCTGTCAGAGATTGAGAGAGTACTTCAATCCTATGAACAATTTGTTGTGGATGAAACATTTGGAATAGAACTCGTTCATGTGCACATGCCCACTGGAAGTGGTTACAAAATGAAACCAGTAGTAGACATAACAAAAATGTTAGAAAATAAACGAAGTATCATACAGATAAAGAACACAGATGAGTTATGCTGTGCGCGCGCCATAGTGACGGCCATCGCCCGTCATGAAAAACACCCTCAATGGAATAGCATAAGGCGGGGGTATGCAATACAGGGGCAACTGGCTGAGGAACTTCACTGGAAAGCCTGTATTCCTCTTACGAAGTGTGGATTAGACGAAGTCAAAGCGTTTCAAGTTGCTGTACCAAAATACCAGATACATGTACTATCGAAGGACCATTTTAACGCCATCGTATTTAGTGGTCCAGAAGGGGGTGTGCCGATTTATGTGTATCTGCATGATGGTCACTTTGATGTCATAACAACGATGACTGGATTCCTTAACCGAAATTACTTTTGCACAGTGTGCAAGAAAGGGTATCAGCATCTAGAAAGGCACACCTGTAATAACCCGTGTCATTTCTGTCGAAATCTACATACAAACAAAGAAGAGGATTGGAAACACTGTAAAACATGCAACTGTAAATTTATAAACGAAGACTGTTTTGACCTTCATCTAAAAAAATCTGAAAAGGGAAAATCTACGTGTGAGATGTATCACAGATGTAACAATTGCGACCAGCTTATCAACCGATCAAAACACAAACGGGACCATATGTGTGGCGAGACCTATTGTAAAACATGTAAGGACTACGTCATGGAAGATCACAAGTGTTATATGCAGCCGGCTAACGAAGATGACAACAGTGACAATAAAAAGAAACCTAAAGAGACACAGTATATATTCTTCGACTTCGAATGCACTCAGGATACCATCGTACAGTGCAATGATGGTTATTTACCAGGAGAAGACAGATGTATAAATTGTGCAAAATCATGGTGCGGGTCGATGGAACACACTCCTAATCTTTGTGTGGCCCACAAGGTATGCAGTCTCTGTATCAACAAAGAAATACAACCTGACTCTGAATGTTTGAAATGTGGGCCTAATATCAAAGTATTTTCAGGACCTGATACAACAAAATTGTTTTGCCAATGGCTTTTCTCGGAACCGAACTTCGGCACCACCGTTATATGTCACAACTTCAAGGGCTATGACAGTTACCCTATATTACAATATCTGCACGATAACGCCATTCTGCCAGACGTTATCACGACAGGCTCAAAGTATATGTCTATCACAGTGTCCAAGTGCAAGATAAGGTTCATTGATTCCATTAATTTCATACCCATGGCTTTGGCGGACATGCCTGGAGCTTTTGGTGAAACAGAACTGGCCAAAGGATACTTTCCACATTTGTTTAACCGTAGAGAAAATCAAAATGTCGTCCTCGACCACCTTCCTGATATGAAGTACTATTGTCCAGATGGAATGAAACCAGAAAAACGCCGGAAATTCTTGACCTGGTATAAACAACATGAGCATGACACATTTGACTTTCAGAAGGACCTCTTACGTTACTGTCAGTCCGACGTTGATATTTTAAGAAAATGTTGTTTGACTTTTAGAACACTATTCATGAAACTGACCACGAGGGATCATAATCGAGGCATTGATCCATTTGAAAAATGCATAACCATAGCATCAGCATGCAATCTTGTGTATAGGACACTGTTCCTAGCACCAGAAACGATTGGTATCATTCCTGCCCACGGTTATCGACCAGAAGAAAAGCAGTCGGTCATGGCCTATCAGTGGCTGTCCTACATAGCAAACGAAAAGGCGATTTTCATTCAACATGGTCGAAACATAGGCGAGAAGTCTATAGGTCCGTACAAAGTGGACGGATATTATGAAGACGATGGACGTCGTCATGTTTTAGAATTCCACGGTTGTTTCTGGCACGGTTGTCCCAAATGTTACTCACAGTCTACTGTCAATCCTGTGAGTGAAATGTCCATGGGGGATTTGTATACCAGAACCATGGAAAAGAAACAGTTCATAGAAGCGGAAGGATATTCATATACGGCATTATGGGAGTGTGAATTTAAGCAACAGTTACAAGTCAATGACACCATGAAGAAATTCTTAGACAATCTGGAAATAGTAACTCCATTAGAACCACGGGATGCATTCTACGGCGGTCGTACCGAGGCATTTAAATTATACGAGAAAGCCACTGCAGACAAACAAATAAAATACTATGACGTTACATCCTTGTACCCATACATAAACAAAACCGGCAAGATTCCTCTCGGACACCCAGAGATTATTACAGACAATTTCCAAAACATTTCGAACTATGAAGGCCTCATTAAATGCAAGGTATTGCCACCTAGAAATCTCCATATACCCGTCTTACCTATGAAGTGTAATGGAAAGCTGATGTTCAGTCTATGTCGCCTGTGCACTGAGACCTATCAACAAGAGAAATGTACGCATAGTGACACTGAGCGAACATTCACGGGTACATGGGTGACCGATGAGATTAAGGAAGCTGTTTCACAAGGGTATATCATTCAAAACATCTACGAAATCTGGCACTTTGACGAGATTTCACAGTATGATTCTGTATCCAAATCGGGCGGAATATTCACGGATTATGTCAACACATTTTTAAAGGTGAAACAGGAAGCGAGTGGTTGGCCTAAATGGTGTGTAACTGAACAGGACAAACAAAGATATATTAAAGAATATTACGAGAAAGAGGGCATTTTACTGGATTATGATAAGATCAAGAAGAACCCGGGCCTGCGCTCACTCGCCAAGTTGATGTTGAACTCATTTTGGGGAAAGTTTGGGCAACGTACTAATTTGACGCAGACAACGCTCACAGATGACCCGGCTATCTTTACCGACATGATGACATCGGATCAACAAAAAGTACAAAATGTACGTTTCATTAACGACAATAGAGTACAGATTGACTGGGTATATAACACTGATTTCGTGGAAGCCTCTTGTCGAACAAATACGGTAATTGCGGCATACACCACAGCACAAGCTCGATTAAAGCTCTATAGTTATTTAAAGCCTTTGGATACACGATTGGCCTACTGTGACACTGATTCGTTGGTATTTACAACACGCCCTGGGGAATGGGAGCCCCCTCTCGGTGACTATTTGGGAGACCTAACTGACGAAGTCCCTGGAAATAGCATCACAGATTTTGTAACCGGCGGGCCCAAAAACTATGCCTACAGGCTGAATTGTGCAGACGACGCTGGACAAACTTCCATTTGTAAAGTGCGCGGAATCACATTAAACTTTAAGAATACTCTAGACATTAACTTTGAGACTGTGCAAAAAATGGTGACATGTGGAGATAAAGTAAATCCAATAACTGTCGTTGATACAAATAAGATTGTTCGGAGTCCTGAAAATTGTTGTATCATTACAAAAACCGAATATAAAGACTATAAAATTGTGTTTGATAAACGCGTCATTGGAAATGCGTACACAACCTCACCCTATGGATATTAAACTATGAAAACCCTTTACTGTATATGTACATATCATGTAATTGTATTATAAATTCATATTGTTCATAACGTTTTATGTGTCACATTGTTATTGCATTTAATGTGTTGTCATACAAATGGTAAAATGCCTTGTTTTAATGTTGCTATATATTGTTATGCATATATGTAAATAAAAGTATCAACATTATTCAAGTTTTGTTATATTTACTCATTTGCAAATGTTTACATACCGATGTACCAGATCGTGTTAACCTCATTTGACCTCAATAATAAACACCACCAACAAAATACTATGAATGGGTTGTAGCCTAGTTCCCACGTATGTACATTCCTGAGCGATGAAGTGTTAACCCCACCACGTTAATAGCTTTACTATATCGTTCACCGCTGATTTAAGCGGTTAGCTATCTGTGTGCTGATTTAAACAGTTAGTCGGCTGTTGTTCGTTGTATCTTATTCAAGTTTGACAGTATTATTGTTAATGCTTTAATAAAATGGAGTTGCACAATCGATTGAAATACATAAACAAGACCGGACATGTTGAAACTCGTTACGCTATAATACATACTTAACCTCGCTGAGCTGATTTAAGCAGCACGGTAAAAATAAATATCCCTAAGCAGTTGAACATTAAAAGTAACGTCCGTTATCCTACCAAACTCATAAAGACAATTCGTTTGCTTTAATAAATTTAACCCGGGCGGTATGTACTTTAGGTATAACGTCGAAAGAGCGTCGTCTGCAATGGCAGACGGTTCAATACGGTTACGCAAGAGCGGTCTCGAAAAATCCCTCATTTTTCCCTCAATCCAAAATGGCCGCTTTATATAGATAAAGAAGGAAAACTCCAAGGACACCAGCGACCATACTCCTAGCCTTGACTACTACATGTACATATCATGTAATTGTATTATAAATTCATATTGTTCATAACGTTTTATGTGTCACATTGTTATTGCATTTAATGTGTTGTCATACAAATGGTAAAATGCCTTGTTTTAATGTTGCTATATATTGTTATGCATATATGTAAATAAAAGTATCAACATTATTCAAGTTTTGTTATATTTACTCATTTGCAAATGTTTACATACCGATGTACCAGATCGTGTTAACCTCATTTGACCTCAATAATAAACACCACCAACAAAATACTATGAATGGGTTGTAGCCTAGTTCCCACGTATGTACATTCCTGAGCGATGAAGTGTTAACCCCACCACGTTAATAGCTTTACTATATCGTTCACCGCTGATTTAAGCGGTTAGCTATCTGTGTGCTGATTTAAACAGTTAGTCGGCTGTTGTTCGTTGTATCTTATTCAAGTTTGACAGTATTATTGTTAATGCTTTAATAAAATGGAGTTGCACAATCGATTGAAATACATAAACAAGACCGGACATGTTGAAACTCGTTACGCTATAATACATACTTAACCTCGCTGAGCTGATTTAAGCAGCACGGTAAAAATAAATATCCCTAAGCAGTTGAACATTAAAAGTAACGTCCGTTATCCTACCAAACTCATAAAGACAATTCGTTTGCTTTAATAAATTTAACCCGGGCGGTATGTACTTTAGGTATAACGTCGAAAGAGCGTCGTCTGCAATGGCAGACGGTTCAATACGGTTACGCAAGAGCGGTCTCGAAAAATCCCTCATTTTTCCCTCAATCCAAAATGGCCGCTTTATATAGATAAAGAAGGAAAACTCCAAGGACACCAGCGACCATACTCCTAGCCTTGACTACTAGCCTTAACCATGCATGCTTGACTAACCCTACAATAAGTTAGATGGACCTTTGACTAACCCAGTGTTGATTATCTCAGCCTTAGTCATGAATGCATGGTTGACCTAAGAAAGTTGAACATTGACAGCCTTGGTGAAATGAAACGTCACTTAAGTTCATGAACTTTCTTAATACCTCCGACAGTTAGTAAACGGTTCCCATTATGACTTCATTCTATATTTAAGAACAACTCCAACTTTATATTATTTCTTGTCAAATACATTTATTCTTGTTGTTTTTAAAGCACTAGTACATGAATGTATCAGGTATAAATATCATATCACATCCAGTATAAGTTTATTGGGTTTTTTTTTTTTCAATTCTATAGCACTGAGGTATCCTCAGCTGAGACCTTGTTAGGCTCTAAAGAGGAGTCATCAAGAATTGGCCTCTACTTCCTTGCAATATATTGGTACTGTGGAACCATCTAGATGTAGAAAATTCTTTGCTTCTACCTCATCAATTGAAGAGGGAAATTTCCCTCATTCAAAATCTGAATTAAAAGTTAAGTTGCACAAGGATGGATTAAACCATCATGCAGCCATACAAACGTGGGGAAACCTTTATTAACTCAATGACTAACTGTCCGTATCCACCTTTTCCAATCAATAACTAGATGCAGGGTTGTCATGACTAGCTTAATAGGCCAAAGGTCAGAGCACAGAGACCTTAAGCTTGAAAATGGTTTCCAATCAAACACTAAGATCATTTTGAAACTCAAACTTGCTGGGTAGGTAGGTCGTGAAGCAAATCACGCAGATCAATTTTAAGGAGAAAAACAGTTTTGGATCCATATCTGACCAACTTTTGGGCATAGGAACATCAAACTTCGTAGGCAGGTTGGTCATGACCAGTAGATGACACCCTTTGATTATAATTGAAGTAGGTCAAAGGTCAAGGGAACGGTGATTTTCGCTGAAAAAGGCATTTGGATTTATACATTGTAACTAAATAACCTTTCCCCCAGCAACCCCAAACTTGGAAGGCAGGTAAGTCATGACCAGCAAATAACTGCTATTAATGTTGAGGTCAAAATCTAATCCTGGTCATTTGCCATGTCTGTGAAAGTTCATGTTTTATAAGTATATTTCATGTGTTTCTGGTACGGATAAAGAAATTTCGATCCGGACCGTAAACACATGATTGATATTTTTTCTTGCATATCTAAAATTATCAATTTGTGGAAAAATTGACTTAGAAAACGCACTTTTGTACATTTCACCAAAAAAGCGGGTGTGACATTGTTTACTGCGCAGTAATTTTCAATCACTATTGACGCATTTTTTCGATTATTTATTTTCATTTTTTAATTAAAAGTATTGCTTACTTATATAATCGATTGCGCTTTACTGAAATGGCATAATTTACTTTTCGTAAAACCATACAATAAAAGAAATCAGAAGTAGCGCGTTGTTGCGCGTGACTCATCACGTGGGGGTGTAAGACGGGGATTTCCAGCACTGGTCACATGACCGGTAACACACGTCAGGAAACACACATCCAGTATGCAAGAATCATAGTTCTTACATAAGTTATCAATCTTTCATTAGTTTTTTAATTATTCAATGTCTTATAAATATTTTTTACAGTGGGTATATTGTATGGGTTAACAAACACATGTGTCGGGCACCCATGGGATACCCTAAAAACCAAGATGCAAGCCCAAGCAGGCTTCGAGAAAACCGGGCTTTTCCAGACACTCACAAAGACTCTCAGGTCCCAGGGTGTCATTGGTCTGTACAGGTAATAACATTAATTACGAGAGTCACCAAATCTTTGTAATACATGTACAAGGAACTAGGGCATTTAAGGCATTTACAGTCGCCAAAATTATCACAAGCCCAGAAGCCCTAAACTGGTAAAATGGATTCCGGGCTTGCTAAAACTCTGAAATTTATAAAGCAGGGCTTGTTCAAAAATTTGATGCCAGGCAAAAGAATAAGAATTCTGTCTTATCCATCCAAAAGACTAAGTTCGATGACTGCATTTTTATACCGAAAAAATAACCAATTTACCACATTTAGATTGCATTTTTATACCGAAAAATTAACCAATTTACCACATTTAGATTTTCTATGCAGTAAATGTCTTGTATAAAATTTAATGTTAACAAGCGAAATAATGAGTTTCATAATTTTTTTCTGAAAGGTGAACAAAATAGGCTGATGCAATAATTTTGATTTAAATTTAATGCCTTATCATGTTAAACTCATTTCATTTAAACGATAAAAAAAACGCATACAATTTGTGTACAGATAAAAAGATTAGTATATTCTGGTGCTTTTTTAACTGTGGAATTTGTAGCCGCATAGCTATTTATTAAAAAATCAACATTTTTAAAGGCTAATAATTATATTTGTTTACAAATCATATGCTTTTTTTGGTTGTTTTATCATTTTCTCTAGCGACTGCTGCTATATTTCACCAAAATATTAAAAAAAGTCAGTCCGAATATTTTTAACAGCTTGAATATACAAAAAACAATCACTTTTTGTTAAGCAATAATGCTTCAAACAAAGCAAGAAAATGTTATAATATGTCTCTGACAGAGATCCTGAAAGAGTGGTATAAAAATGTGGCATGTTCCACAAATAATTTTTCAAGATTTCAGTTTTAAATAGTTTTAGGTAGAATTATCGTGCTTCTTAGTTGAAACTAATGTTGAAAAAAATGTAATAATAATTGCCTGCATGCTCAAATTCTTTGCAGCCAAAATCCTTCCTATTTATTTTTTAATTGCTGTGGACTTCTATATTTTATTATTTTCAGAGGATGTATTCCGCCTCTGTGGGGGTCTGGCATCTACAGATCCGTGCAGTTTGCTGTATTTGAAGGGGTGTAAGTATGACAGGAATTGGGATCATTTAAGCCCAGTTACCTTTTCTGCCTGGTCCTATTTGACCCAGTGACAATGCACACACTGGTCAATATCTGCCCACTTTTATTACTGCAGTATTGTAAGCTATTCGTTCTCATATATTGCTGTCTACGCTGTTTGGATAGCTGCAGAGTATAAGTATCTTCCATGGCCGAAAGTGTAACATGGGTTCATTCCGACCCGAGCGTAGGGTGTTTTGCGGAAACGAGGTTTACCGAGTTTCCGCAAAACACCCTGCGCGAGGGTCGGGATGAACCTATCTTATACGAGCGGCTATGGTAAATGCTTTTTCTCCCACCTCAGTTAAACAAAATTAAGTAAAAATGTATTTTTTGCTGGAACTCTTTTTTGCTTAGTGAAAATAATTGCGTATGGATATGCGATAGCACGTGGTTGTCATGGATATACGCGCAATGATCCAGTTAATGTTAATAGTCAAATCGGTCTTTTTAAATAGTTCTAAGGAGAATGAAGCATTATTTCTTGAATGGTGCCTGAAAACTGTTTTATGGTGACATTTGAAGCGAGAAATAATTAATTAGCGTTCTTAATATTACCATAAGACAAGATTTCCTTGATGCTACTGACGACAGTCTTCAACTAGGGAGGTAATTACAATGTGGTAAAAGGAGTTCCATATGGGCATTTTATCTTCGCCCGTGGGCAAGATCTACTTATCTGAGGTGGGAGAAAAGAGTGTTCAGTTGGCTCTGGCTACAACGCAGTGAACACATTAAGACGCCAACAAAGACGAGGTTGTGACTGATCACAACTGCCTGCCCCGACATCTAGAGGGTGTACCGAGATAAGGGGCGAAACGGTGTATAGTGGGTTGGCAACACATCTTTGCAGTTCTTGTGAGAAGACAACCATATAGACAGCTACAACAGAACAGAATATAGAACACTTACAGAGATTAAAGAAAGGGAGGATGTAGGGCCCAACAGCAGGACGGATTCAATGACAATGATCAGACGCAGACAAGGGATATCGAGGACTGATGATCCATCAGACGAAGAGCGGCTGTAAGGCGGGTGTTAAACATCAGCAACACAGAGAAAGAGGTAAAATCTGGTTGGTTGTCCAACCACTGTACTGGAGGTCTCTCAAGCCTTGTGTGTTCGCTGGCTGAAGGCGTCTCTACGTCGGGCGTATCTCTGGCGGTAGATGACTTCTTGAGTTTGCTGAGCAGTACACAAGGTACTACTCATGAGGAACAGGAAGATGATGGCCAAGAAAATGAAGCAGATTCGCCAATCTTTAAACATATCTATACTATTGGAGGCTCTCCAATATTGGGCCAATCACATCCTAGATCAGCAGGATGGTCAATCAACAGATGAATCCACACAGACACAGGACGTGTTAACTTTCCTGGGTCATGGCGCATATCACCAATGGCGGAAAATAGTATGGCCCTGAGGAAAAAGGTATTTACGCTCAAATGATACAGAGAAAGAAGACTAAGTGCAACTCAGGAAACAGATACGATCAAGAATAAAGACAATTACTAATTTAAAGAGGCATAGACGTAAAAGGATGGAAAACGGCAAAGAAGAGAACAGCGTTTATCCCAAACCCTTACGAATATACAAGGAGTTAGTTAAGCGATTGGAAAGTCTTGAAAGCTCGAAATTAGCCAGGATGAGGTTTCCTTGCATACCGGACGTGTGTTTCCGGTCATGTGACCAGTGCTGGAATATAAGTATCTATCATGTGTTTCCGGTACGGATAGAAAAATTCGACCCGAGGGCACGTGCGTAAGCCGGTAACGAGGCTTGCCGAGTTACCAGCCACGCAGCGCGCCCGAGGGTCTGATTTTTCAATCCGGACCGGAAAAACATGATTGATAATTTTTCTTGCATATCTGAATTTATCAATTTCTGGAAAAAATGACGTAAAAAAAGAACTTTTGTACAATTACACCAAAATCCGACCCTCGGGCACGCTGCATGGCCTGGCAAGCCTCGTTACCGGTATGCAAGAAAGACAAGTCTGAACTACCTGGAAATGTCAAGGCATGGATTTCTCCAGCATGGTCTCCTGCTTAGATTCGTCTGGCGATTTATGGTCATCCCTACCAGCACGGTCGAAATTAGCAGTCAATTAGCAAGCATCTTAGTATGTGGTTCTACCTGCTCGCTGTGTGATAACATGATCGCTGTGACATAATTATGCTCTTCTTAAATTTTCTTGCTAAAAAGGTTTGGAACCTGGGTGGTATAAAAGGCGGCACGACCATGTTCTTAGAGAAATGACAAACACTCTAGAGCATGAGGGGAGGAAAGAGAGAACCCTAATAAAGACAGGCCCATAGTTGACCAGGAAGGTGTCGATCTCCCCACTGGAAGTTAAATATAAAGGTTTTCCATCACAGTCAAGTGTTGAAAAATGCTGGGCGCCGTGGGTACAAGGGACAGGTCAGAAAGCCACCGTCCACGCCCAAATCCACAGAAAGAACGTTCAGTCGGCCCTGGCTATGCCACAGAGAACAGATTTAGTTGAGGCAGTGACTTCTTGCCCCACAATCTAGAGGTTGTACCGAGATATGGGGCGAAAATAGATGGGCACTCGGCTGAAAACGTCTTTGTTTTGTAGTCCATTTTATCTTAACAACATGTGATAAAATTTAAAAAAATACAACTGACGCGCAGTTTCATACACATTATACAATACACACTTTTATTCAATAAAATATCTCATGTGAGCGAAAATTATTGCCTGAACGTGTAGAGATTGTGAAAATATAGCGCAAGGGGAGTAACTACAAAATTGGCTTTGTAAAAAGTCACAGAAAAGAACTAAACTGTCTCTCTTATAAAAGCATTTGCATTTTCATAGTCATTGATCAAGATGCAATTGATACAGTCACTTATCTGGCTTTTATTATAAAAAGTAACTTCTTTTTTTATTTAATAACTTACTAAAATAGAATTCTCATTTGTCAGTCTTGCTTTGTGCGTGTATATCTCATTGTTTTATTGTTTGTGGTGTCATTGCCATTCAAATGTCAAACTATTTCTTGAAGATGTATGCGTATACGTATATACATGTATTTGTTCTTTACAGGTACACATTACTGAATGAGCCAAACTTTAATTTTGAAATTCCTCTAACTGCTGGGCTGCAACCGTAAGTAATGTTTCTAGTTTTCTAGTTTAGTGTTTATTAACAGTGACATAATGCTTATGCTGATAAACTGTGTCAAACTGGCCAATGGTATCGAATCATTTTAGTAGGGTTTGACATATAGTGATCAAACTCGGTATATAAGAAGAGGTTATGGAGACCTTTCATTGGATTGCGTTTGGGGCCCCTAGGATCAAGGTCGAGGCCACTGATACTATAAATAGAAAACTGGTTAGTACGAATAAACTTAAAAACTAAAAAAGTTAGTGTTGACATTTTGCGACCAAACGTAGGAAGAGGTTAGAACTTTTATGGGATTGTGTTTGGGGCCCTGAGAGTTATGGTGAAGGTCAAGGTCACTGTTGCAAAAAAATAGAAAATTGTTAGCACTTGATAACTTAAATTAGGAATAATTAATGTAGACCTTTTATTGGATTACTTTTGGGGCCTTTAGGGTCAAGGTCACTGTTATTTAAAATAGATAATCGTTTGGTAAAGAATAACTTAGTTAGGGTTGACAGATTGTGACCAAACCTGGTATGTAGGAAGAGTTTGTGGAGGACTTCCGTATATAGGATTGTGATTGGGGCCCCTAGGGTCAAGTCACACCGATACTTGAATAGAAAAACAGTTGAAACTGAATCTCACACAAAAAGGCTTAAATCAATCATTGAAAACCTGGTTTTGTCGCATTGCGGTGTTTCATTTTTACTTTTTAATTTGACTTTTTTAATTGCTTGTGACAGCCACATGTTACATCATTATTAATTTCTAAGACAAAGTGGCGTATATAGTCGTATCGAAAGCGCTGTTATTTTTATGATGATTCCCGTGTTGATTCTGATGTTGATTCTAATGTTGATTTCTGATGTTGATTTCTGATGTTGATTTCTGATGTTGATTCGTTAGATGTTGATGGTTTTTCGTATTGCAGGCGGGTAATTATAGCAGGTGCAGTAGCGTCTACCTCTAGAGCTATTATAGAAACTCCACTGGAATTTGCCAAGGTATGATAACTCTGCAAAAATCTCCTTATATTTATCAAAAATGATGTTGATGAATTGTTCAACAACATTTGTCTGCTGTTTGTATGATTAAAGATCATATTTTTTTATCCTACTTCATATAATTTGTAACATACAACATTGCGTCTTTGATAAGTTATTAAGTCTCTAATTTTACCAAATTAATACTGTTGAACGTATAATGAATATCATTATACCAAACTTAATACAGTTTTTAATTTAAGCATAGCGGCATTGATAGTTATTTCTATTATAAGCTTTTAGCTTCCTCTGATTTTTAAACCATTTGATGATTAAAGGAAGGAAAGCATAGTCGATTACCCTAATCAGAAAAATATTGATAAGAGTTTAATGCTCTTTCAATTGACATGAAAAGTATAGAAATAATTGTGATAATGCACTTGTTATTTTGTGTCTACGAAATCCCGATCGTTATATTCAGAACGTTCATATGACTGTCATGTGATAAGGCGATCAAAGAATACATCGCTTAAATTTTCAAAGTGAACACAGAAATCAAGGACCTTGAATGACAATGTTGAGCGATTGTCCAACCTAAGTATGTTTTAGTGTTCTGAAATAAATCATAACATTTAGTGTAAACATGAACCTCGCTGGGCGATGAACTGTTCTGAAACAACTCCTGATTTTCCCACAATGCTCTGCGCTGTTAACGCACGGCATTTCAGGATTTTTTTTAGCACCAGAAATCAAATGCCACAATTTTAGACCCACACTTTACATGGTACTTGAACGATTTGATCTTTGATTTAAGGATTTAATTTGACCCACAAAAATGTTAATTTCGGATCCCTGGAGACCCCATATTATTTTTTTTACAGAAAAAGTAAACCAAAACATACCCAAAATAAACAGTCTAAAAGCTGGGGTCAGAACTGTGGCAAAAGTAGCAAAAACTGAAACTCTTTATTTCAGTGTAACTTTCCTTTTAGCGAGTAATGATGATGAAATGTGACGAATTGTATTACTGTTTAAAATTGCTCAATAAGTTGATGATTTTTTATGTTATAAAAGGGATATTCTGAAAATATGATTTTGGACTTGGACTTGAGACTGCTTGTAATCATGGCATCTTTATCAATACTATGTTTTATAATTCGCTATTTCTCCAATAGATTAAGAGACAAACTCAGCAAACATGGGAACTCAGGAAGGTGTACACGGTACGTATTATACAATTGTATATTAAGGAAAGGTAAAAGTCCATGCATTAGAAATTAAATGAATTGATTCCAATGGAGCGACAGCGACTGTAGGAATTGTTTGGTTAAATTGTAATACAAGATATATAACCAATGTGCAGTTTACCATTGAAACTTACAAGCTCGTATATTTGAATCGACGCAGTCACATACACCAATAAATGGAAAAGAGATTACAAAATACTTGCTTCTGATTGACTGATTACATTTAATGCGTGTTTTTGTGACGAGATTTAGATATATTTTAATGAATATACTATGTCACATACACCAAGAAATGGAAATTAGATTACAAAATTCATGCGCCTGATTGACTTGTTTTTAAAGCATTGAACTGTATAGATTGATCGCTGGCTTCATTTAATGCGCCGTTTATATGACGGAATTGACCCTCCGCAAACATGTGCATATAAAAGCAAATACCTACTAGATCAAATTTTCCATCGGGAGGCAAATGTTTGCTCCCGTCGGTATTTCATATATATATAAACGCAAAACCTGATTTGCCGATATGGGATATTTTCCTTTTGGCAGGTTGTTTTCAGTAAGTATCCACCACAATGACACAATATAGGATGATGATTGTAATTAAGTTTTTTTTTAAATTCTAATCAAACTTTCTAGTCGAAAATATTAAGCAAAATTATTCTAAAAATGACTGATGTTTTCGCGTTTAGTGACTTATCATTTGAAGCTAGTATACAAGTATCAAAATTGTGTGTGAAAACGTTTCGATACGTAAAAAGGGACTATACTTTTCAGTAGATTCAGTAACCTTTTTTAGGTCATAATATTTAAAAACATCCATGATTCTTTTCATATATATAAAAAAAATCAAAACAGTTACACAAAAACAGCTTAATTTAAAGTATTTTTCTTACAGTCTTACAATAACTTGCTGAGAGAACACATGACCTTGGACTTTTACATTAGTTTCTCTAAATTTTCAACTGGGTGGATGGTGAATTACTCAACCTTAATTTAAAAGACTTAAATGCAATGTCGACACAAGCTATTTATCATATTTTTTATTATTAACATGATTTATTAGTATTGGCTTTTTATTGAAAGTTATATTTAAAGTTCGAACTGTTTTGGCTACGAAACTAGTAAAAGTTAGTACTCTCGATCATCTAGACGCTTGCATCTGACACTGTTCTGTATTGAATTGACTCTGATCAGAGCGGCTGAATGATCGAGACTTAGAAGGTTTCCGTTACCACATGCAAGCGTTTATTTGTCATAGTAGCTGTGTCTGCACTGCCGTCTGCATTTAAAAGTTATTTTAAACGAGAAATTGGCCGCAGTTTGTCGGGATTCGCTTTACATACGCTGTCAGTAAGAATCGTGGGTGCTATATACAGCGATATTTTTAATCTACAGTATGCTAATAGTCATGGATAATTAGCGATCCCTGCATTCATCGAAAGATATTTTTTATTATTAACATGATTTATTAGTATTGGCTTTTTATTGAAAATATTTTTTTTTCAAGTTCCATTTTAGTCCATCAAAGACCAAAAGATACCACTGTGGGTAAACTGGCCCTTGGGGCAAATGTAACTCCGGGGCAAATGTTAGTCTTATAAACGGGCTAAATGTAAAACTAGGTCAACGTTCTTATGGTTATATCATAAGTCGTTTCCGACTGAGTAGATTTTAATCTTCTAGTCGTTCAGCATCATTAAACGTGTCTTAATGATGCTTATAAATAGAATTATACCTCTTTAGCACTTGTTACTAAAACTACCTTAGAACAAGTTCAATCAACTCGAGACTGCTGATTTCATATTTTTTTATGTATTTTCAAAGGATCACTTATTACATTCATACACTTTTTTGCTAATGCCACAGACGGCAGCACTCAGATACATGTAGCGATATTATACGTAAACTTTATCCACATCACAGTGTCTCTCTAGTCCGTTCAAGATATCAGCAATAGATATGAAATTATTATGCTTTTGTATTTCATTGGTCATATACTCACTTTAAACTTTATCTCACCTTTTCTTAGATAAGCTCACCTGATTTTGTTTTCTTTTCTTATCTAACAATTCTTAATTCATCATAACATGCGTTATCTTATGTTATCTTATGTTATCTTATGTTATCTTATCTTATCTTATCTTATCTTACATGTACCTTATCATTACTTATCGTATGATATCATACCATATCATTTCTTATCCTTTGTTCATATAGTCTTTTACATTATTATACCTTATCTTATAATTAATAGCCTATCACATCTTGTCTTATCTTGTCAACACTTCCTCTGTTCATATAGGGCTTTGGAGTTACTTGGTTGCGCACCATGGGCCTGATGAGTTCATATTTTATCTTTGTGGACACGGGTAGGCGAAATTTCCCCGAGTACTTCGCCCGGCCCATACTTGGACCATTTCTCATATCAGGGATGGCAGCTACCATGGCATGGTGGATTGTGTGGCCATTAGAGTACATGAAATCACAAGTCCAGAGTGGTTATGCCAAGTAAGTTTATTGTAATAAAAACCAAGCTTGATATATGCTAACAAAATCATTAGATTTTCCAATCATAACTTCAGTTTGATTCTTTTGTTTGATATAAACCAAAGTCAGTATCAAATTTCTCCGCATGTGTAATATTTTAAACATTGATTAACTTTATGTAATTATATCTACCAAGCTTGATTTGTCCAAAAATAATTAAACATTGCGGTGATAATATAACAAACACTGCGTATTGCGTCAATGATAAATGACCAGTACCAGAATGGGATAATTTCCCTTATCCTGAAAAAACTGCATTTGTCATAGCCCTGTTTAAATCGGGTTCGAAAGAAGATCAAAACCATACCAGTTTTAGGGAATATCATTCACGTTTCACAGCATTAAACAGTTTAAAAGATGCATAGACTTAAGAAGTTGACACTGACAAAAGTGCTGTGGCTGAAATTTTGACCTAAGAAACGCCTTTAGTTTGGTGGATCATTAGATTTTTTTGCGTAAACCTAAGTTATACCGTTTTTCGTCATTACAATATTTTTCAATCGTAATTGACTAACAAGAACAGTAAAAGTTGGAAATGTACTATCAAGCCTGCTTCCAATATATCAAGAGTGCCACATGGATATATACTTGGTCCGCTCTTATTTCTTATATATATCATCGTTATATATCTCTATATATATTAATGAGATTGCACTTTGAAATGATAATGAAGATATCAATTTATTTGCTGATGACTCAACATTGAACACAGGTTGCAATTTAACTAGAGTAGAATGCTACCTAAAGAATAATAATTACCTCATGGTCGATTGGTGCAAAATAAATAACATATCGTTATATCCAATTAAATCGAAATGTATGGTTATTGGAACGCTCCACAAATATTTGAAAGAAAAGTGATTCGGTTCTAATAAATGTATATACATGGTAATTCATATTAACGTGTTTGTTTACCAGTATTATACAACTTTAGTGAAAATATTAAATATTCAAATTGACTGATCCTAATTATGTTTGCAGCCAAAACGAGTCGGTGCTGAAGAGAATGGCAACCGTTATACGTGAGCGGGGATTTTTCTCCCTATACCGGGGAATTTTGCCCGGTACCATAAGAAGCTTCACAGCCAATGGAACGAGTATGGTTGTCATGACGTTTGCACAGAGAAAGGTTTCTGAAATGGGTCTTAGGGATTGATGGTTATACATGATGATTTTAAGCTCGTCTGTTCTTTAAAGAAAACAGTCAAGGTAAAGAGTTGTTGTCGTTGGCAGCAGTGTGCAAAAACTTTAACCTTTAAGCCATCACTAAAAACTGTATTTAAATGAAACTTGGTACACATGTTCTAACAGACATTATATGCATAGTAAGGCTATGGATTGAATAAATGTTGAGTTTGTCCCCTTGATCGACTGAAAAAAAACACAGACGAGCGTTTGCATGTGCTTTTGTTGACTTTCATATGTATACGATTTAGTCTGTGTTTCGAGGGTCGATGTATTGTCAAAGCTTTGGCGGCATTGCTTTTGTCAACATATGTATTACGGCAGCTTGGGAGTCATTTGCAGCAGCATGAAAAAATGTTAACATTGAGCAATAAATCAAACACTTTATAAGATATTATCATAAAGCTCTGGTGAACAGACTTTATGTTGGCATTTTGTTTTTTGAAAATGGTTGAATTTAAGTTATTTTGCACTACTTCTATGAACAAAGACCAAACAAAAACTACCAGGTACTCATTTGAGTCCGAGCCTAAACTTAATTTACATTACTAATGCTGATTCTTATGTCACATATTTCAATAGTTATTATCAATAGGACCAATTTGGACTTTAGTCCATGTTTTATCATTGTTACAAGTGGATGTTTTATAATTGTTATAAGAATTTTATTACCATGTACATGTATTCAGGGAGAAAGATTGCTGCCACATGTAGGTGGAGTGTTAAGGGTTTTTACATCCTTATATGTTAGATATTACAGTTTATTGTATTCGCAGTATGTTGCGTTGCGATGTTATTTGCTCAAATTCACAAGGAAACTTAATACTCTTGCGAAGATAAAATAATGAGATTAATTAATCAGGTTCGACAAGCTGACCTAGGAGTGACAGTCTACGTCGGCGATACGAACTGTGGGTGAGGGGTGTCCCACGGGTAGTTAATGGCTATGCAAAACAGGGATATCGAGGATATTCAAAATACCAATATTTCTCTGAAAATAAGCATAAAAAGAAACAAAAAAAAATGTTAATTGTTTTTAACTAAGGTCATAGAAAAATGCTATTTTCTAAGACTCTCTTAAAATGATAAAAAAACGATATCACATTAATATCGTCTATATAATATATCACTGGTTAAATTTTCATTTTTTGCAACGAATGTGTTATGTGATAAAGAGAATCTTACATTCGTTGCAGTTTGATACAAAATGTCATGACATTTGTTAAGGAAAGTTGTAAAGCTCGTCAACGGCTTATTTCATAACTTTTCCTAACTGTAATGTATATACATTGTTTTTGTACTCATGTAAGCTCTTATATTTACTGAACTTTTTGCTATGCAAGCTATGCAATATGTTACATTATTATAATGTACGGCTAATGTCAATCTCATCAAAACCAGATTCCAAATACTCGCTTCACGACGTTCACGACTTTACGCTATGGCCTTTATTGAGTGCAACTGCTAATGAATATGCTAGTTGGAGAGGTCAACTTCAGGTGACACCAATGCCATGTTCTAAAGTCGCATGCAGGACCACGAAATGATTTTTATAAAATTGGTTGATATAAGTTTGTGTTAGTTATGTAAGCATACAATAACTGTTTTACATTTTATTAAAGTTGCATATTTTACACACTTTCTTCCACGTTTTTGCATTCTTTGAAAACAAATATGTATCATATTGAATCTCAAACTAAACATTAACTGTCATTTAGTTGTATAGTGAATTGCAGTGAATTGTTTTCCAGTTATCCAGGTAATCTCCTACAAGTTTTAATGAACATATTTCAAGGGATGTATTTCCCTTTAAAATGAATGATTTGCATCACACATTTTCTCAGAAGTAGCCAGCTATGCCTTGTTTGTGTTTACAGATGATCGTGTTTTTCTCATTAATTTAAATGATCACATCAGAGGCATTAATATAGATAAGCGCCTTTATTTTGAATTAAAAATAATGATTTGATTACCGTTAATCAAGAATTTCTAGTCAATTAAAAAGTTTGTGATATTCAGAAACATGATTCCATTCCCTGGAATTACAGTTAACTATAGATATTATTTTTGATATTAGAGGAGAGAAATATTCATAAGGTATTATTATCATCCTGACATTTTGTTTCACTAGAATATTAGGAGATCATATTTTTACAAGGGAACAAATAAGCACGGTTATTTATAGGGCGACGACGCCCTCGAGTTATGTAGCTTCACTTCTATTCATATTTTTCCAAATATAATTGGAATATTAGGATTTTTGCTCTAGTACGATGAAAAACATCATTTCGGTAATTATCCTGTCCTAAAATTATCTGAATACATATTAATTGTTTCGAAGTAATTTAAAAAGCTACAAACGTCTTTAACACCTCTGACAAGCCAACCTATACGTGTGCTTCCTTAAAGCAGGGCATTGCCGAAGAAAATTTATAACAATCCGTTCAATTTTTATCTTTAAGGATTTTAGGGACAACCACAGTTACCATAATTTTCAAAAATAAACCCTTCATTTTAGTAGAAAAATGTTCATGCATTGGCCA
This sequence comes from Mya arenaria, assembly GCF_026914265.1. Lineage (NCBI taxonomy): Eukaryota > Metazoa > Mollusca > Bivalvia > Myida > Myidae > Mya > Mya arenaria. The sequence goes on along the minus strand of NC_069134.1, from coordinate 27,692,216 downwards.
AAACTGTTAGTTGAAAATGCATTTTACATGTATAATACAATGTTTATTGTATATTTTGTATGCAAGATTTTTTTATACATTGTATATTTCTAATGCTAGATTTTGATTTCATTTAACATAGCCATGTAATTTTCTTGGTTGTACAATGAACTCTTAAATACTGTGTTGTAATCTAACCTTTATGTTTGATGTAATTATTTGTACAATAATTACGATGATATGAGAGTGATGGGTGCGCGTTTACATTTGGTTTACATGATAAATTGTGGCAATTTGGGGTTACACGTATCAGTTGATTGTTAATGGAGAAATGATATAGGAGTCTATTTTAACATTTTTCATGTATGAGAAGTTGATAGAAGCTACATCTTAAATCAATAAACTTTTGATGGTGTAAATATAATATTTATTTAATATAGTATCGTTTATATAAGTTTGAAAATGATATTTACTAAATTTCTTATGGTCAAGACCACCTGGGAGCAATATGTCCAAGAAACCACTCCTGATATATCCTCAGTATACCATTCATGGCCATGATGGAAAAACTGTCATTGTTAACCGCCAAGGCTTGTCTTTATAAATTTTAGAAAATACAAATTAAGCCCGCATTCAATTCTTCTCATTAATTAAAACGTTTTTTTTTGTAAAATGCAAGATACATTTAAATGATTTTGAGGTTGTAAATTTGTATTGTAATAAAAATATAAATCCAAGAAAATGATGGATTTCAAAAACAAGTAAATAGAACAAAGGATGGCATGTGTTATTTACTACAAGCTCAATGGGGACCATTTTTTTACAATTATAGATCTCATTAAATAAAGGCAGGGTAAAGCTCATGATATTGGCACAACATCTTTAGGTAAAAACCGCACATAGAATCGTTGGCATAAAATAGAATATATATTATTTTTATAATCAGCACATTTCATTTTATTGTTACCATACTCGCATTGTTATATTTATACAAACCTCGCACTCTAGTTAAGATTCTGGCACGCCCAACAACCCAGCCATAATCTTAAACCCTCCAATTGTAATCCTCAAACACAACTTCTACTCACACTCCAGCTACAAACACGAATCTCGAGTAATAATCCTGTCACCCAATCCTCACACTTCTCTTTATCAAACATCAATAGTCAAACTTTATATTCAAGTATTATTGATATGGGTTATGCAGAGACCTTCACGAACGTCTTGAGTTTGAGACTCTTGAAAATGTTACAGAATGTCTTTGATATTGTCTTTTCTGAAATATAAGTGTGCGAAGCCATACTTTATTACTTATGTAACTATTTTCACAGTCAATGTTCTCCTCATACTCAATGAACAAAAATCTGATTTAAGTGTCAAACTCAGACTCAAGACTTATGAATTTGGGCATACTGCAGTAGGGTATATCGGCGGTAATTTCCTTGATTTGTAATCACCACTGCCTTGCTTTTTTGCGACTGTATTTTATTTTTTATGATATTTTTTCATTCGATTTCATATGAAAGTTATACAAGTATGCCTGATGTGAGAAAATAGCAGCTATGTGCGTGAACAAAATATATTTGAGATAGTAGGTTGAGCATTTTTCAGTGCACATTTTATAGGTTGCAGGAGTGGTTGTTCTTGGTTCGCGTATAATTAATGATATTTTTGTCTTTATGTTTTTTTACCGACATTTAGGCCTTGTCAACGGGTTCTTCCCTTCACCGTACAGTGATAGCTACCGTCACGTTATGGTATTCAAAGTCACGTGATGTAACAAATCGGAACTTTCTTTCATTTAAAAAAATATTTGAAAACAACATTATATTTTGGAAATTTGATAAATGATTGCATAAATAAGCGTTACAAACTTATATAGAAAAAACATCCAGCATTTGTTCATGCGGCAGAGATCTTCGCTGCTCGTCAAGGGAGATCAGTGCGTAAGAGATTGGTTAAATATATATGATGTGCCGTGAATAAATTGTTGTACCTATAACGCGATGTACCAATCGGAAAAAGTTTCAGGTAAAATCTGCACCAACAATTTTAGTTGCATTAAAGTAGAATATCTTGGTCATCGTCTTGTCATATATATATAGTTAATTTGTTTATAAAAGGTGTGCCATTGTTTTCTTATTGTATTTAAACCATATTATGACTGGCAGCTCATTCTGGTTTTTGATAAATGAAAATCTATGGGGTTTTTTACTTGTTGTTGATGCGTGTTTTTATTCTGATTGCTGATTCATCTAGGTCTGAAGATATTTTGATATTGTATTATTGTGTACTTTATACATCATATGGCTGTAAAAAATATGTATATTTTAAATTAAATTGGAAAGAAACATGTTTTGATTTAAAAGCGTAAACATTTTTTTTTTTTTTTTTTTTTTTAAAGTTGGAGATTCTCGCATGTACCCCGAAGAGTTTGGTTCATAATACATATTTCCTGCGACATGCCGCGATTTGATGCGACAAAGATACATACAAATAATCGCCGCGGATCACCGTAAATTGTATGAGGAAAAATAAATTGTTTGGACCATTGTTACGACTTAGCACGAGTTGATTCGTTATAAGTAAGAATGTCTTTCGGTACTAACTCAACATTATAACAAAAATAGCGCTTTCATAAATAAGGATATGTGACTTTCATATATAAGGATACGTGACTTTCATATGAAATGATACTTGGCTTCGTATATAATGAAACGTGGCTTTCATATGAAATGATACGTGGCTTTCATATATAATGATACGTGGCTTTCATATATAATGATACGTGGCTTTCATTTGAAATGATACTTGGCTTCGTATATAATGAAACGTGGCTTTCATATGAAATGATACGTGGCTTTCATATATAAGGATACGTGACTTTCATATGAAATGATACTTGGCTTCGTATATAATGAAACGTGGCTTTTATATGAAATGATACGTGGCTTTCATATATAATGATACGTGGCTTTCATATATAATGATACGTGGCTTTCATATGAAATGATACGTGGTTTTCATATTATAATGATATGTGGCTTTCGTATGTTATATCCCGTTTAACTGCGTTGCAAAGCAAATTTCGTAAGATGAGGGGGCTAATGTTTAAGGTATTGCTAGACCTTCGCGCCTGAGTTCGTACGATACTCGTAAACCAGTACTGCGTTGTCGTTCAAATCTCTAAAATATTTGAAGAATATTTGCAATATTTCCGCACACAATGTCGCATTAGGCCTTATCTCGCTGAATCGTACTTTGTCGTAATGAATTTACAGGTTCAGCGTCAATCGGAACTCCTCCCATTTTTATCGAAAACAACCTCGGATGTATTTGGACGTTTTACATACTCAAAAAGTGGCACGTTTAAGTCCGCTGCAAGTAGATCGCGTCGTAATTTTATTTAGCAGTTAAACTTTATGACTTTACTCATGGGAATCTTAATGATGTTTGCAATAAATCACTTCACTGGCAACCAATTTAAACTTAGATCAATATATACAACTCTAAAACAATACATTTAATTAATGATATAATTCAAAAATTTACGAACTACTTCAACTGATGTACCGGCATATATCCGAGGTTGTTTTCGATAAAAATGGCCGAGGAGCTCCGAATGGTTAGCGTTTAAAGAGCGAACATACGGCACTGAATAGTTGTTTATGGACGGAGCTCTCCTACCATCGAATCATTGCAACAAGGAACTAGGCAGATAACGTGGAGTCATAGTTGGCGTAGAAATGACGGAACCACTACATTTTCGACGTTACAAACGATACTGCGGCTTCAATACGCATGCGTTATTTCAAGGAGGGTACAATTTTGGCCGCTATTTTCAAACGACACTTCTTTTACCACAACTCAAAAACACAAGTATCCACAACCATTTACGATCATACGTATATCGAGCGACAACCTTCGGCCAATGTTATTTGTGAGGAGAAAGGTATATGACTGCTGTAATCAAGTTTGATATATTGGATATGCTCAAATATACTACGATCTCGAACTGAAACAATTATCCTCAAGCTTATATTCCTAGTTAACGCTGAAGCTTAATTCTTGACAAATAATATGTACGTGAAGTTAGCGGCCTAGCGGCCTAGCGGCCTAGCGGCGTGAAGTTAGCGGCCTAGCGGCCTAGCGGCCTAGCGGCGTGAAGTTAGCGGCCTGACGGCCTAGCGGCCTAGCGGCGTGAAGTTGGCGGCCTAGCGGCCTGGCGGCCTAATTATATTTTCTATTTCCAAGCAATTTTTAATGCGTTTTTTTTTTAAACAATGATAAATCAAGGTTTTTTATTCATATAGTTACATAGCGGCCTTAAATTGTTATCTATTCAGAATATTTTCTTTACCTTTTATTCTAAAACAATTTTAAATTAACTGTTTTATGCACAAATTATCACTCTGAAGCGTTTTTCAACTTTTTTTCAAAAATGTCGATCGAGCACTTCAGCGGCCTAGCGGCGTGAAGTTAGCGGCCTGGCGGCCTAGCGGCCTAAAATGGTATCCTATTTCAAAGCATGTATACATGCATTTTCTTCTAAAACAATGACATATTAACTGTTTTTTTGCACAAATTAACACTTTGAAGCTATTAACGATTATCAACAGTCTTCTTTTAAGAGCGTCGATAAAGCAGTCAGCTATTTCAAAGCATTAAACATGCCTGTTCTTCTAAAACAATGATGTATTTACTGTTTTTATGCACAAATTATCACTCTGAAGCGTTTTTCATTTTTTTCCCCAAAAAAGTCGATCGAGCACTTCAGCGGCTTAGCGGCCTAGCGGCCTAGCGGCGTGAAGTTAGCGGCCTGGCGGCCTAGCGGCCTAGCGGCCTAAAATGGTTTCCTATTTCAAAGCATGTATACATGCATTTTCTTCTAAAACAATGACATATTAACTGTTTGAATGCACAAATTAACACTTTGAAGCTATAAGCGATAATCAACATAAAAAAAAAAGTCGATCGAGCACTTCAGCGGCCTAGCGGCCTAGCGGCCTAGCGGCCTAGCGGCGTGAAGTTAGCGGCCTGGCGGCCTAGCGGCCTAGCGGCCTAAAATGGTTTCCTATTTCAAAGCATATATACATGCATTTTCTTCTAAAACAATGACATATTAACTGTTTTTATGCACAAATTAACACTTTGAAGCTATTAGCGATTATCAACAGTTTTTTTTCAAAAGCGTCGATAAAGCAGTCAGCTATTTCAAAGCATTAAACACTCATGTTCTTCTAAAACAATGATATATTTATTGTTTTATGCACAAATTATCACTCTGAAGCGTTTTTCAACGTTTTTTTCAAAAAAAGTCGATCAAGCACTTCAGCGGCCTAACGACATGCTTTGAAAAGCTGACTGCTTGTTCGACTTTTTGAAAAAAAGGTTGATAATCGCCTCAGAGTGATAGTGTGTGCTTAAAACAGTTAATATATCATTGTTTTAGAAGAAAATGCATGTATACATGCTTTGAAATAGGAAACCATCTTAGGCCGCTAGGCCGCCAGGCCGCTAACTTCACGCCGCAAGCCCTCTAGGCCGCTAGGCCGCTAGGCCGCTGAAGTGCTCGATCGACTTTTTTGAAAAAAAAAAGTTGAAAAACGCTTAAGAGTGATAATTTGTGCATAAAAACAGTAAATATATCATTGTTTCAATAGATCAGGCATGTTTAATACTTTGAAATAGCTGACTGCTTAATCGACGCTCTTAAAAAAAGACTGTTGATAATCGCTTATAGCTTCAAAGTGTTAATTTGTGCATAAAAACAGTTAATATGTCATTGTTTTAGAAGAAAATGCATGTATACATGCTTTGAAATAGGATACCATTTTAGGCCGCTAGGCCGCAAGGCCGCCAGGCCGCTAACTTCACGCCGCTAGGCCGCTAGGCCGCTGAAGTGCTCGATCGACTTTTTTGAAAAAAAGTTGTAAAACGCTTCAGAGTGATAATTTGTGCATATAAACAGTAAATATATCATTGATTCAGAAGATCAGGCATGTTTAATGCTTTGAAATAGCTTCGACTTTTTTGGAAAAAAATATGTTGATTATCGCTAATAGCTTCTAAGTGTTAATTTGTGCATTCAAACAGTTAATATGTCATTGTTTTAGAAGAAAATGCATGTATACATGCTTTGAAATAGGAAACCATTTTAGGCCGCTAGGCCGCTAGGCCGCCAGGCCGCTAACTTCACGCCGCTAGGCCGCTAGGCCGCTGAAGTGCTCGATCGACTTTTTTGAAAAAAGTTGAAAAACACTTCAGAGTGATAATTTTTGCATATAAACAGTAAATATATCATTGATTAAGAAGATCAGGCATGTTTAATGCTTTGAAGTAGCTGACTGCTTAATCGACTTTTTTGAAAAAAATATGTTGATTATCGCTTATAGCTTCAAAGTGTTAATTTGTGCATTCAAACAGTTAATATGTCATTGTTTTAGAAGAAAATGCATGTATACATGCTTTGAAATAGGAAACCATTTTAGGCCGCTAGGCCGCTAGGCCGCCAGGCCGCTAACTTCACGCCGCTAGGCCGCTAGGCCGCTGAAGTGCTCGATCGACTTTTTTGGGGGAAAAAATGAAAAACGCTTCAGAGTGATAATTTGTGCATAAAAACAGTAAATACATCATTGTTTTAGAAGAACAGGCATGTTTAATGCTTTGAAATAGCTGACTGCTTTATCGACGCTCTTGAAGACTGTTGATAATCGTTAATAACTTCAAAGTGTTAATTTGTGCATAAAAACAGTTAATATGTCATTGTTTTAGAAGAAAATGCATGTATACATGCTTTGAAATAGGATACCATTTTAGGCCGCTAGGCCGCTAGGCCGCCAGGCCGCTAACTTATCGCCGCTAGGCCGCTGAAGTGCTCGATCGACTTTTTTGAAAAAAAGTTGAAAAACGCTTCAGAGTGATAATTTGTGCATAAAACAGTTAATTTAAAATTGTTTTAGAATAAAAGGTAAAGAAAAATATTCTGAATAGATAACAATTTAAGGCCGCTATGTAATTATATGAATAAAAAACCTTGATTTATCATTGTTAAAAAAAAAAACTCATTAAAAATTGCTTGGAAATAGAAAATATAATTAGGCCGCCAGGCCGCTAGGCCGCTAGGCCGCCAACTTCACGCCGCTAGGCCGCTAACTTCACGCCGCTAGGCCGCTAGGCCGCCAGGCCGCTAACTTCACGCCGCTAGGCCGCTAGGCCGCTAACTTCACGCCGCTAGGCCGCTAGGCCGCTAGGCCGCTAACTTCACGTACATACAAATAATTACATTTAGTGCCTTTCTAGTTCTATAGTAACTGATTTTACAGAAATATTAACTATTAAGCCATCACCTGCATCATCAAAGGTTATACCTTAATTATATTCGGATGTTCTATCAGTACATACTTTCGATTTCCGCCTTCGGAATAAATTAATGTTATCCTTCGAAAGTAGTTATTTAATAATCGACATTAGAGGATGAACTTGTCCATAATATCGTTTAACATGAATAAAACATTCTGGAACGGTTTAAATATCGCAACGATTTCGAAAATAACAGTAAAAGTCGCAGTAGGGGATGAGTAGGTGAATATGAATCGTAGTTCATGATGGAACATCGGAGTAAACACAAATCGTAGTGCATGATAGAACACTGGAGGGAATTGTAATCTTAGTGCAAGATAAAACCATTCGGTGAACATGAATCGTAGTACATGATAAAACACGTGATTAACTATAGTTCGTAGAACATGAATAACTTTAATTGTACGTGATAGAGCACTTGAGTGAACGCAAATAAAAACAACAACAGCATGATAAAATACTGGGGATGGACAAATATCGTAGAACATGATAAACTTCTAGAGTGAACACAAATCGTAAAATATGACGGAACACTAGAGTGCACACAAAGCGTACATTATGACGGAACACTAGAGTGAACACAAATCGTAGTTAATGATAGAACATTGATATAAACACATATCGTCGTACATGATAGAACACTGGAGTGAACACAATCCAAGTACATGATAAAACATTGGAGAGAACACAATCGTGGTACATGAAGGAACACTGGAGTGAACACAAATCAAAGTACATGATAGAACACTGGAGTGAACACAAATCGTAGGACATGATAGAACACTGGAGTGAATCATAGTACATGAAGGAACACTGGAGTGAACACAAATCATAGTACATGATAGAACACTGGAGTGAACACAAATCGTAGTACATGATAGAACACTGGAGTGAATCATAGTACATGATAGAACACTGGAGTGAATCATATTACATGATAGAACACTGGAGTGAACACAAATCGTAGTGCATGATAGAACACTGGAGTGAATCATAGTACATGATAGAACACTGGAGTGAACACAAATCGTAGTGCATGATAGCACACTGGAGTGAACACAAATCATAGTACATGATAGAACACTGGAGTGAATCATAGTACATGATAGAACACTGGAGTGAACACAAATCGTAGTGCATGACAGAACACTGGAGTGAACACAAATCGTAGTACATGATAGAACACTGGAGTGAACACAAATCGTAGTACATGATAGAACACTGGAGTGAACACAAATCGTAGTACATGATAGAACACTGGAGTGAACACAAATCGTAGTACATGATAGAACACTGGAGTGAATTATAGTAGTACATGATAGAACGCTGGAGTGAACACAAATCGTAGAACATGATAGAACACTGGAGAGAACACAAATCGTAGTACATGATAGAACACTGGAGTGAATCATAGAAGTACATGATAGAACACTGGAGTGAACACAAATCGTAGTACATGATAGAACACTGGAGTGAACACAAATCGTAGTACATGATAGAACACTGGAGTGAACACAAATCGTAGTACATGATAGAACACTGGAGTGAACACAAATCGTAGTACATGATAGAACGCTGGAGTGAACACAAATCGTAGTACATGATAGAACACTGGAGTGAACACAAATCGTAGTACATGATAGAACGCTGGAGTGAACACAAATCGTAGTACATGATAGAACGCTGGAGTGAACACAAATCCTAGTACATGATATAACATCGGAGTGAATCATAGTGCATGATAGAACGCTGGAGTGAACACACTCGTAGCACATTATATTACTCTTGAGTGAACTCAAACTGTAGTAAATGAGTAACAAAGGGGTGAACACAAACCGTAGTGAATTATAGAATATTGTAGGGAGCAGAAATCGTATGAAAAAGTATGGGCGCATGTACGTTTGTTTGGTGGTCACCAAGCCGGGCAAGTGGGTTTTCTACGGGTTCTTCAGTTTCCCCCATTACACAAGATCCCACTCTCTCCCAACATCGTACCAACAAGAGTGACTAAGAATAAGTTAATATAAATTTCGTTGTATTAAATATTAAAAATTAAGTATATTGTAGTAGATGATAGAACATTAAAGTAAACGAAAATGTAGTACAAGATGGAATATTTGAGTGAATACAAATTGTGCTACATCATGACACACTGGAAATACTAACCTTAGAGCAGGATGGAAAATTTAACTGGTTACGAGTTAGAGTTACTACGATATTCAAACCCTGACAGTTTTATGCCAGTTTGGATCAAAGTGTCCCTTACAGTTTTTGCCGGTGTGGTTCTATTTTTCTCTGGAATTTCGTTGGTGGCATTTTACAAGACAAAACGCACACCTAAAACAGCCAAGTTCTTGTCGATTGCTCTACTGTTGTTTGATTTCGCCACTTCATTTACATTTGCCGTGCGAAAACTCGTGAACAACGCAAAGATTAATTTTGCAGTTCAGGTTTTTGGAATGGGATGGAGTTTTGTGGCTTACGTCAACGTTGCTATGATGTGCATTGAACGTCTCATTTTGTTTCAGTGGCCGAACTTTTACATTCGCCACATTTCATATTCTGTTACAGTCAGAGTATCTACATTGATATGGACTTTCTACTTAATCACATGGAATGGCCTTTTGATTAAGTGTTATGTCGAGGAAATAGTGGCCACAAAGGCACGACTGTGTTTAAATGACATCGTTATCGTTTGGGTAACTTTTACATACTCTACAGCAGCACTTTTCATCAGCATGTTTTCTGCTTATTTTGAAAATAATTTTGAAACAGAAAAATAAGACAAATGGAGAGAAGAAAATTGGTAATAGGGTTAATAACAATAAGTCAACTTTCACTGTATTTGTGTGTTTTGTAAATTACTTGATAACCGCTATCATTTATATAACTCTTTCCAGAGTTATAACAAACAATGTAGTGCGTAGATTAGTGATAGACACATTAATGATAATAAACGGACTGGTTGATGCAGTCGTATATATTTTATGGTTTACGGAATGTCGTTTAGAAATGCTACGCCTTGTTGCTTATCTTATGCCTTCGTTACAGTCAAAAGTTGAGCGCATGCGTATTGAAGTTTTTGACATTTCTTCATATTTCAATACACGACAGAGTCTATGAACAAGTGAACACACACATGACCTGTCTCTTAATGAAATTTGTCGAGACAAATAATGGATGTTACCATATTCACTGGTTTAACCCTACAATTAACAATTTAGTTGACCCTCTCACACTGTCACGATTTTTATACGAGTCTCGGTGAGTTTTCAAACATATGTCGCTACAACTAATGTCGCCGTTTGTAGCATATTGTAAGAACCTGTAAACGACAAACACTCTCCTGTTCACATCGTCAACACGCAACTATGAGCAATTGCTACAAAATCTTCAAAAATCATATACATGCACTAATTATACGACCTGTTGCGACATAATATGCAGAGTGTAAATGGATTCGATACGAAAGTTCATCGAGTGTATTTGGCATTCCTACACAACGCGACTGATCAACGGTTGGAGTTTCTATAAGTACCATATATAGGAGCTACATCGTAGTTAAGCTCTCATTTTCAACGCATATAAGATTAACCGGAATAACAAGTATAAAACGCGCTCATAAACGCATTCAGAACTCGCCATATATTGAACTTGGCCGTATTTATACCGTACCCATATCGAAACTTGTCGGCCGTATCGTACAAACTCGTAATCCTAAAATATGTTTTACTCTCGACCCATATCGTGCCAAAGTACTTCGTGCTCGTTCATTTCCGTAATAATCTCAAATATGTATCGAAAGGGTTTTGTTATAAAGTACACATCTTTTGACAAAATACTACGTGGGGCAACCCGCGGCGATTTCTGACGAGTTCTATATCTTCGTATATCGCGGCATGTCGGAATCGATGTCGTGATAGTTTCTCTGGAGCCTTACTGATGGTTCCATTGGGGTAACCCGAACAGTTATTGATAACAACTTCCCAATATCAAAGTGTCTATTTTCTTGCAATGGTCTGCTTGTTCCATGAGTGTATGTTGGACTAGTTCCTTGTGCCTTTAAATAAGCTTGTGTCTAACTGATGACGGTTAATCCCGTTTTCTTGTTGTTTCTATTGTATTATTGCATTGTAATTGTAAATGCTTCAAAATATGTGGTTAAGTATATTTTCGCGGAATGTTTTTAAATCGTTCGCTGTTGTGTTTTATCAAAAGGTGAAAGCTCTACTTCACTTATTTATTTAAGATTTTAAAATACGATGGAGCGTGATCTACGTCAACTGACATATGCCATTGATTTTGTTTATAATCAGTGTAAAGGCGAAGTTCCGTGTTGCAAGTTGTAGACCTATTAAATTCGAATAACATATTAAAGGGACTGGATTACGTTGAATAGGGTCAGACATATTGAACAAATTAATTTTGTGTGAGATGTGAATAAAATGCTTCGTACAACTATAAACTATCTACAAATGTCCAAATGTAATCAATTGTTGATAATCATGGATAATTGAACATATGACAGCAAATGATTTATTTTGGCGAAAAGCGTTAGAAACGCAAGTAAAAAATGAATAATTAAACTCACGAAGTTCTGTTCAGTACCTGCCAGCTGCGAAAATCTGTGAACGAGTCCCCTTAGTTCCGTGTGTCCGCAAACTCGCAAATGTTATGCCTTACCAACATGTCTTAGGTCAGCTGCAAAACATTGGTCATACAACATTTGCTAAATTAACAAATTAATAATTATATTTACAATGCTATGTTAAGACATTACATCAGCATGTATACAGTTTCTTCATAGTACTATATGAACTAGTTCGCGAAATGTTTTCTTTTGTATATATTGTACATGTCAAAAGAATTTTGTTTTTTCCTTTTTCACGTTTACAATCTATATGCCTCTCATTCTATACGGGTTTTTTTCATGGCCAAAGTATTTTGTATTGTCGAAATGCCAATAAATATTGAAACCGATAATTCGATTTCATTTATTGTGGACTTACCACCTGTTTAAGTTTCTGGCACTTCTCGGAATGGCCAAGCCAACAAGCACTAGAATGTTATATTTTGGTTTTCTACTTTATTTAAAATAAAGGAGTATTTAAAAAATGCTGTATTTTGAATATCATATCCAATAGAAAACCATTGTGACCTGTAATCCGGATCCTTTCTACTCGAATTATATAATTTCATACAGAGGGACAACTGGAATTCATAATAAGCTCATTTCTCTCTAAATCACATTCGACCTATACTGCTAAACAGTTAGCTGTTAATTAAACTTCTAAATACACCAGATTTGGTTATTGACATTAAGGTTATTGATGTGAAAATTAATCATATCACTTTTCTTTTAAATGTGCTCTGTACAACCAGTTGTTAAATGGAATTGGCACAAGACGATACAATTGCAAGGAAATAATAATAAATTGTCAAAACTTACATAACATTGATATCGTTGGGTACAACGTATTGAATCTTACATACTGATGTATAAAATCCCTAACGACACATTTATCTTTCGTCGTTTTTGCGTATTTCTAATTTCAAAATTAACTGTTATGTTAACTATGTTTACAAATACAATACGAGATGTAGCCGACCCATTGTTTGCTAAAGACTGTTGTTATAAGGATAATGTATTTTTTGACAATTGTACAGTTAATGATAAAAATTGGTTTGATCAAGAATGTTCAAATGCCCGAAGCTTGTATTTAGAGGCACTTCGAACTTTTAATAATTGCAAATCTGATGAAAACCGACTGATACTTTGTGACCTTAAATCGATTTACAAAGCAATTATAAAAAGAAAGAAAAATGTTGATTATATAAAAAGAATGAACGACATCGAAAATCTGAGAAAATGTAAACCTAGAGATTTTTGGAAGCATTTTAAAACAAAAAGTTTCAACAAATCCAATAAAATTCCTCTTGACGAATTCCATAAATACTTTGAAAATATAAGTAACAATGATTTTGGTAATCATAACTTAGAAGCGGAGGATTTTAATGAACAATTTGATTTTAATCAACCAAATACAGTTTTCCCAGAACTTGATGAAACTATTTCTGTTGAAGAAATTAAAGTTGCTGTTAAATCATTGAAAAGATGTAAAGCATTTGGGAATGACTTTTTACTAAATGAATACTTTATTGAAACCGTAGACATTTTATCATCGCATATTTGTGACCTGTTTAACAATATATTAGATTCGGGGGTTTTCCCAGAGCAATGGACGGAAGGTATTATTATCCCCCTGCACAAAAAAGGTTCTGAATCAGATGTTAATAACTATAGGGGAATAACATTAGTTAGTTGTTTATCAAAAATATTTACTTCTGTCATTAATAAACGTATAGATAAATTATGTGACGATCATAACATTATTTCGGATGCTCAATTCGGATTTCGAAAAGGGCGATCTACAACGGATGCCATTTTTATACTTTATTCATTAATTCAGAATTATTTGTTTGAGAAAAAAAGATTATACGTTATTTTTGTCGATATGATGAAGTGTTTTGATACTATTTATAGAAATGCACTATGGTTAAAGATGTACAAATGTGGAATACAAGGGAAAATACTTAGAATTGTTCGCGACATGTACAAAAAAGTCAAATCTTGTGTAAAATCAATGTCTTCATATTCTGATTTCTTTTCTTACGCTGTTGGCTTACGCCAAGGAGAAGTTATGTCTCCTTTATTATTTTCTTTATTTGTAGATGATCTAGAGTTGTATTTACAGAATGATGTTAACTCTGGTCTGCACTTAGATGATATTATTTTAATATTGTTATTATTTGCTGATGACATGGCCATTGTAGGCAAATCTCCTGAAGATATTCAAATTCAATTAAATAATTTATCAAGTTATTGTAATGCATGGGGATTAAAGGTAAATACTGATAAAACAAAAATTATGGTTTTTCGAAAAAGAGGCGGGCTTTTGCCTAACGAACGATGGACTTATAATGGTCAGGATATACAAGTGGTTAACGATTTTAATTATTTAGGTGTTGTATTTAATTATACTGGTAATTTTAGTTTGAACCAAGAACATTTGATTGGAAAAGCCCTTAAGGCAATGAATGTTTTATTTCATAAGTGTAATGATTTCGATTTTAAACCCAAGATTATGTGTCAACTTTTTGACGCCTTTGTTGGTTCCATATTAAATTACTCAGCAGAGGTCTGGGGATTTACTAAATCTAAAGAAATAGAGAGAATTCACTTAAAATTTTGTAAAAGACTATTGAGAGTTAGAACTAATACTTGCAATGCGTGTGTTTATGGGGAATTAGGCAGATACCCTTTGTATTTGCATAGATACATTCATATATTAAAATATTGGTTCAAGATTGTTACCACTGACAATATTATTATCAAAACAGTATATAACCGAGCTGTGTACTATTGCACTAAAGGTTGTCGCAATTGGGTTTATAATGTTAAAAAAATGTTAAATGATTTTGGCTTTAGCCACGTCTTTGATAATGTTCTAAATATTGATGTAGCTGTCTTTATTGAATCTTTCAAGTGTAGATTATACGATACTTTCAAACAAGATTGGTTCAGAACAGTCGAAAATAGTAGCGTATTGGATATATATAGAACAGTTAAATCATGTTTTGCATATGAAACTTACTTAGATATTATACCAGGAAATTTAAGATTTTACTTTAGTCGATTACGTTTATCTGTTCATCCGCTTCGTATTCAAACTGGTAGATATGCCAGAAATAACATACCTAGAGCTGAAAGATATTGTCAATGCTGTAATTCTTTGGATATCGAAGATGAATTTCACTTTATATGCATCTGTTCTCATTTTGATGCTCTTAGAAGAAAATATTTAAAGAAATACTATTTTGTAAAGCCGTCAGTATTTAAATATATCCAGTTAATAAATTCAACTAACAGAACGGAACTTATAAAACTTTGTATCTTTGTTAAAGAATCTCTTAAAATAAGATCAAACTTACTAAATGTCAATACTTAATTTCATTTATAAACCATGTTCACCTTCTCATTTATTATTTATTGTCTTTTTTCTTTTTTCTTTTTTTTCTACATATTTGTTTGTTATAATTTGTATTTATTATTGTTTATTATCATTGCCCATACACGTTGACAAATTGTATTATAATATGTATGTGTTGTGACGATGTACTATGTGCAAGTCAATAAACTGTCTGTCTGTCTGTCTGTCTGTCTGTCTGCCTATATTTCTACCCAGTCATTTATCGACACTCATCACGTGACTTTTACGTTCTAAATAAAAACACGTCTTGAGACTTAGAAGGACGGACAGTGTAAGGAAGCGAAAAACTGCTGCGCAACCCAGTGGCCAACAAATTTACATCTGTGATGAAACTAATCGATGCAAACTTTTGAAAGAGATTACCAAAGCTGAAAATATAAGCGCGCTATGTAAACCTCTGATTGGCAGGTCCGTTTGCGGAGATTATGAAACGATCACGTGACTTGCAAGATGGCCGGAAAAAACACAATCCGCATTATTTTTAAATGGGAAAACTTAACTGTGACAGCGGCTTGTGAGACGATACGATTGTTGCGTATATTCTTTAAATAATATAAAATGATGCACTATCGTTCAATACCAGCTCGACAATTCTAGGCTTTTTTGGGATATATTATATTTGCCGGTTTTAGTTTTTATAATATTTTGTTTTTATATCTGCCCGCTATAATGGTAATGTGATTTGAGAACTCACCAACGCAAGCGTCATACTTAACCGTAGTTGATAACAAGGACCCGATAAAACCATGCATTGGCTTTTCTCGTTTCGTAATGAAATAGCTCTGATTGTTTGAAACCAAAATTACAAAGAAAACTTTATTAATTTAAGTAGAAGTAATTGTAAAAACTGGAAAGCTTTTGGGTATGTTCGATATCAAAATGATTAAAAAATGATAAAAATCAATTGATAGCGTTCGCAAAAATTTGATATAAACTGATAATTTATCAGAAACTAACTAAAAGATAACCAAGTATATTGATTGTCTGTCTGTTTAGAAATGCTAAATGCTATAACACATGTATAGTTTTTGTCTTAACTTCCTCGGCCATTTATTCACTCTAAAACGTTAGAACATAAATATTATTTTTTTTCAAAGTCTTTTTTTGTGTGGTTTGTTTTTCTTCAAAGAAATCGTATATGGAAAAATTCCTTATGCACAATATCTAAATTACTGGTATTATTAAAACGCCAAGCAAAAAACAAGAAGCGCATCGCATAAAGCCATACAAAGAAACAGTTTTGATATTGAGCCATGTTTTGGGTTTCAATGTTTTAAATTTGAATCTTGAAAGTCATATCAAGTAATAATACTTGTAAGGCTGTTCATAATATAAGACTGTTGAACTTGAACTAATACTATAAGTATCTCGGATACTTTCAGCTATGAAGTTTAACTGCTTAACAACTTGAGCACTTCACTTGTCACACAAAACATGGCAGTATTTCTTTAGTGTTGCCATTAATCTGTATTTCAGCGAACACAGCGATCTCATCTAATTTATATAATGCTAGAAATACCAGTTATAACTTTTGAAATTTGACTTGGCAATAATAATAATAACATTGTATCACTTGTCTTTGCTGAAGTATCTGAACGTCGTTTATCTAACGCAATAAGTGTCGATCAAAATATATGATTGTGCCTGATTATTTTCCTGCTTAAGCTAAATTAGAGATCAGTTATTATAACATCTAATGGCATATTAGGTTCTGTACTCGTACTAACTAACTTAACAAAACTCACTAACACGTACCAATCAAATACGTTTATATAATCCGATTCAGATGCGGTCATTGACTTAAAGTCCAGCTTTTGATCTTTAGTATATATAAATGCTTGTTAGCTTCCGATAGTAGCTATTTGATGCAAACATATGGAAGTATCATGTGGATAAAATCTTAGTAAATGTGGCAACACAAGGGCGATTTTAATACATTGTACGGACCGTACAGAACAACAAAAATCATGACTAAAACGGAATGATACAACTTGAATAAATCACATGCATTCGAAATCATGTCGTTTGGATTAACATTTTTTTGCAAAAAAAGAAACTGCAATACGAATATAAGCACTGGAGTAAATTCGAATCGCAGTACATGCTGAAAGAACATTGGTGACAACGCTCAGAAAACGGAAATGGAAAATTTGACTGACTTCGAGTTGGATTTACTACGATTTTCAAACCCTGACAATTTGATTCCAGATTGGATCAAAGTGTCATTTATTGTTTTTTCCGGTCTGGTGTTAGTTTTTTCAGGCGTATCATTGGTAGCATTTCACAAGACAAAGCGCACACCTAAAACAGCCAAGTTCTTGTCGATTGCCTTACTTTTGTTTGATTTCGCCACTTCATTTTCTTTTGCTGTGCGAAAACTCGTGGCAAATGCAAACATTAACCTCGCACTTCAGTGTATTGGGATGGGATGGAGTTTTGTAGCTTACGTCAACGTCGCTATGATGTGCATCGAACGTCTTATTTTGTTTCAGTGGCCGAATTTCTACATTCGCAAAATTTCATATTCAATTACTGTGAAAGTATCTACTGTTGTATGGACACTCTACTTAGTGATATTGAATGGTCTTTTGGTTAGATGTTATGTCGAGGAAAAATTGGTTAAAATACGTTTGTGTTTGCAGGAAATCATTTCTGTTTGGGTAATGATAACATATCCTTTAGCAGCACTTTTTTCATCAGCGTGTTTTTTGCTGATAATAAAAATAATTTTGAAACAAAAAAATAAGACAAATGGAGAAAAGAACATAGGTAAGAGAGTGAACTACAATAAGTCAACATTCACTGTATTTGTGTGTTTCGTGAATTACTTGATTACAGCTGTCATTTACCTACTTGTGTCTGTGCATTTATCAAACAATATGGTGCGTAGATTAGTGGTAGACACAGTTATGATGATAAATGGATTGATTGATACACTTGTATATATTTTATGGTTTAGGGAATGCCGTTTGGAAATGCTTCGCATGATGGCTTCGCTTATTCCCTCGCTGAAGTCCAAAGTTGAGCACATGCGCATTGAAGTTTTTGACATTTCCTCACACCTGACTTCTCGAGAGAGTCTATGAACTTATATAGACTTACTAGTCCATATAAACAGCCGCTTCAGAGTCTTCGACGATTTTTGATTTGGCGACTCTACGCGTCCATAACCCACTTGTTGTTTTCCTAGTCAAGATGACAGATCCCAGCGCTAAGTATATTGAGCGGAAAGATATCGGGCACCTGCTAGATGGTTTCAAAATGGCGATGATTTATTGACTTGTGTTTCATAAAATACTTAAGTGTAATAATTAAAAGGTATTGGCTAAAATAAATAAAGTGTAACTTTTGTGTTTTAATTTAACAGTGATGGGTTGTGAAGTAATAGTTGAAGAATATATTTTACATTGGTACTGCTTAGTTGACTTGTGGCGTTTAGGGAACAAAATGAATATCCAAATGTTTAAAAAGTTCCCTTAACGCGCATTATTGTGGCTAATAGACTTACATGATTTGTATAGATATTGTACCAGCTTTAATATGTATATGTTTCAATATTTCGTGTCTTAATTGTTTTGTACTTTCAACTTCCTGTGTGCAATAAAATGTTCTCTTTAATTATAGTATTTTTAAATGAGTTTAGCAAAAATTCGTATTGTCCTTTTTGGATAACTAAGTATCTATTACTAGGTTATTGTATTTTAACGGATTCTTTAAAGATTAACTTCTTTTATTGATTACTTTCACTGTTCAGCTGTGGATTTAAAAATGTATTGCCAACATAAATAAATAAAGGATAACGTAGTAAACAGGAGATCATGTGACAAATAGGTACATTGTACTGATTTACGTCATATGAGCATGATACAGGTATTCTTAAAGGAAACCTTAAAACTGCAGATTTTCATTCCAAACTTGGAGAGAGGGTTTGTACGATATAGTTTTAATTCATTAGCTTTTGTTCCGTGTCACTTTATATTCAATATCTTTATTTCGTTTTAACAATTTATTACGCAAATTTTAAAATTGCCCGGCAAAAATAAACAGCGGCAGAGTTGTTGTTTATATTCGCAATGGCATATCAAAAGGCTTAACTATTGTTAAAAATCATTTTGATACAGTTGTTTGGCTAAAATGTAGTAAATCATATTTTAAATTATTTTGATTTTTGATGATTATGTACATATTGGTCGAGGGATATGGGTTTTGCACTCAACACGTCGTTTTATGTACCGAAAGACATGTGCTAAGTGATTTTAATACCTCTCTGTGCATGACAAAGTTACATCACTGACACGACATACTATATTTACTAATCAACAACTAATCCTTAGTGTGACCTTGAACACTAAGATAGGGTCGAGGTTTCTGCACGCGACACATGCCTTTATGTACCGAACACATGTGCCAATGCAATTTAAATACCTTTTTGCATGACAAAGGTACAACCAAGACGCGAAGAAATGTACTGTTAACGCATAATGATAAACCTCTAAATGTGACCTTAACCTTTGAGGTAGGGACGTGAATCTTGCACTCGACAAATCGCCTTATGCACTTAACAAATACGCAAAGTAATTTCAAAATACCTTCCTGCAAAGACCGAAAAACATGACGGATGGATGGACGGTGGACATTTAATATTTCCTTCTTCGGAGGCATAAAAAGTAGAGTTGTGGCAATTTTCGAGCCCGCTTTCGGTGATCGGGACATAGTTTTTACAATGGCAGTTCCGTGTATGTGCAATTGTGCGTGCGTGACTGCGTGCTTGTGTCCTTCCAGACAAAATCTGTCCTGGATTTTCAAAAAAACTTGTCATGAAGGTTCACAATTATGAGACGGTGTATCAAAAGTCAAGGTCAGAGGCCAAAGGATGAAATGCTCCTTGTCTGGGCTGTATCTTGAACATACCTAATAGGATTCTCAAAATATTTGCCAAGAAGGCTCACAATCGTGGGATGGTGTGTCGCACACATTACCCTCGTATATATCTTAAAGCTCAAGGTCAAGGATAGAGATCAAAGGTTGAAATGATCCCTATCCGGGCTATATCTTGACCATGCATAATAGGTTTCCAATAAAAAATCATCATGAATATTAACTATGACAAGGTAGCGTGTCGCAGACTGGACCTAGGTCTTTACATCAAATGTCAAGGTCAAGGTTAGAGGCCAAAAGTTAAAACGTAGCTTATATGGGCTTTATCATTGATGTGTTAACGAGTAAAAACTCGGCATTATCGGTAGAACATGTGCATTTTCAGAAAATTCACACGTGCCGTTAACGACCGGTCTTTTGTTTTACACACGGGTAATCAGGGCCCGCATCAAAACATTGGACGCTGAGTGACCTGAGACTGAAAATGTCATTCCCAACTAATCCCGACTGATGTCATTTTTGCCGATTTGGTTCACATCAAACGACTTTGTGGACATGATTCCATATCGTCGTATGCATGATTCATGACTGAATTCAATAAAGATTTTTTGGGAAGGCCATTTACACAAAGCTTCCCAATTTAAATTAGTTGCCAAAGGCCAAAACATCTATCTTACAAGTAGATTAATATCGGTGATTACCCGATCGAACAGCTTTTTATCTACAAAATTTACTGATGGTGCGTCTTTTATGCAATAATATCGATAATGTACCTTTCTTCGGTCGTTATCATCTGCAACTCAATCATGCTGTTAACCATTTTACGGTTCTTTGCAGATGGTATCGACCTATAAAGAAATACATCAACCCTGTAATGCAGTTCGTTAGAAAAACTAACTTAATTTATAAGTGAACTAAAAAAGAAATCATATAGCATTCACACGTCTTTATATGTGTTTATAATTATCTTTGCAGTTACCGTTATAATTTACAATTTACAAAACGAAGAGAGCTTTTACGTCTGATAAGTAACCATATTTTTCCATATCATTTAACTAATCGATTCTCTCTCCTGACCTTGGTAATAATACAAGTGATTATTTAATAAAAAAAAACCGTTAGGGTACCAATATTCCGATTAGTTTGTTGTGCAAGATAAAACGCTGGGGAGCTTATATAACGTAAAACAAATTAAAGAAACACAACATATATACGTAAAATCCGTAGAACGGAGAGACACAACTCGTTGTGAGTGGATCATATAAAAATCATCGTGCAGGACATTACAAATTAAATATGAGAAACAGATGTTAATAGGAATCATAGAAAAAGCGATTGAGCCTCCTAGTAAATAACTATCAACTAGAGTTATTACGAATCTAAAAGGTTGAAATTCAGCTGAAAAGGAAAGGTAGTACAGGATGAAAACAATAATAGTAAAAAGTGTAGTAAAGAGCTTTGAACTGAGGCAATGACTTATTGTAGTTAAGGACAAAACATCGACTAACTTAGAAGCATTGTGTTGAAGAAATGGGTTGATATTAAACTGTAGTGCAGGATGGAAAATTTAACTGATTACGATTTAGAGTTATCCTTAAATCCTGACAATGCTATACCATTTGGAATTAAGGTGTCACTTTCTGCTTTTGCCAGTATGGTTCTTGTTTTCTCTGGAGTATCACTGGTGGCATTTTACCGAACAAAACGCACACCCAAAACTGCCAAGTTCTTGTCGATTGCGTTGCTTTTGTTTGATTTCGCGACATCGCTTTCATTTGCGGTAAGAAAACAAGTGGTGAACTTGAGGCTTAACATTGCGGTTCAGTTATTTGGTTTGGGATGGAGTTTCGTGGCTTATGTCAACGTTGCTATGATGTGCATCGAACGTCTAATCTTGTTTCACTGGCCAAACTTCTACATTCGAAACGTTTCATATTCTGCTGCAGTGAAAGTATCTTCAATAATATGGGTAGTCTACATGGAATGCTCTTGTGGTAAATTGCTTTGTTGTACATATAGAAGCAATTGTGCATCAGACACAGATCTGTTTGGATGATCTTATTTCCCGTTGGATAATGATAACATGTGTTACAGCAGCGACCATGTCATTTGTGTGTTTTTTGATCATTTTGAAAATAATTCTGAAACAGAAAAATAAGAACAATAGAGAAAAAAGCATTGGAAATAGAGTTAATAACAATAAGTCAACTTTTACTGTGTTTTTGTGTTTCGTGAATTATTTGATAACTGTTATTACTTACATATTGCTTTCCTTTCTCTTGACAAACAATGTAGTGCGTAGATTAGTGTTGGACACTTTAATGATAATAAACGGACTTGTTGATACAGTTGGATATATTCTATGGTTTAAGGAATGTCGTTTGGAAATGTTACGCTTTATGGCTTATCTTATACCTTCGCTCAAATCAAAAGTTGAGCGCATGCGCATTGAAGTATTTGACATTTCCTCTCATATTACTAGACGAGAGAATCTCTAACCAAATGAATTCTAACAGTATTGTACTTGTGTTGTAACTACATAGATCTAGTTAAATTACGTGTAAAAAAGGTTTAAGGAATACTGTTTAATTGCATTTTGCATTTTACTTGTATTAAAAATTTCACCATTTTAGCATGTCTTCAAAAGATATGACCATACGATGTCAATGTTTCGCATAACACCAACGCAAGACCTGCCACCACGTCCCCCTCCAGCTTGCATGCAGTATTTAATCCGTTTGTCCAGGGACCCACGAGAATCCAATTTTTAATTCGTTCGCAGCCATTTAAAGCTGTTTTATATTATTTGGAACCAAATTAATGAGATATTTAACTTGCAAAAGGTGACACCTTTAGACTTAAAACCCCGCTTTTTCTCTAACAAAATACTAAACCCTAAAAAGATAAACTATTTTGGCCTAACGTGTTCACAGAAAAAGGTTGACTACAACACAATTTTGATGTTACCTTTCCCATAAGGACTCTCTTAGTGTTATGATTATTATTATCATAATTATGATTATAATGATGATTCTTATTATAACTATTATAATTATCATTAATATTATAATTATTTGTATTATTTGTATTATTATTATTATTATTATTATTATTATTATTATTATTATTATTATTATTATTATTCAGACTTTTGAAAAAAGAATCATGAATGTTTTGTCACGGCTGTGGTATAATATTAGGCTTCAGTACCTTATAGTATATATTTACAGCCAACATCGGACGCGGCTTTCAGTATATATATACTGTTTGGACGCCCAAATCAGATGTTGACAGTGTTTCACCTATCATTTCTGTTATTCTGATTCAAACCGAGTTTGGTGTTACCATTATTAGCTCTCATGAGCACGAAGTGCTGAAGATGAGCTATTGTAAATGATCTTTGTCCGGCAGTCGTCAACAATTGTTTTAAACATATTCCCTGAAACCACTTGGAAAATTTTAATTAGAGTTTAGATATTTGGTGTGTACAATATTCTAGTGGTCCTCTACCAAGACCTCTACGGTCAAAATTGACCACGCCGTGTCGGCCACCTGTAACACAAACATATCTTTAGGGAAATTTATGAAAATCCTCTTGTCCCATTTGATCATTTCCATCCATTAAAATAAAGTTTTTGAATTCATATTTCAGCAAGATGAGCATGATTAAGATGAATAATATAATTACCTTTCTTTGAACGCGTGGCTATACAAACTGTTAAGAAAATGGAGCACTCTGACTTCTCTCAATAATAGGTTTATAGTTTATTTACGTCTCATCAATGCACATCAAATATACAGTTCATATTACTAATAATATACATATCCACGAGTACATTGCCACTCAGATTAGAGTTATAGGAGACTTAATACAATATTTATAAAACTAAAATGTTTTTATGTCACAAATGTTAACATAATAAAACAAATACATAAAACTTATCACTAAACCTAAGAACAATTATTAAAACTGTTTTTGTTACCTAAAAGTCTGTAAAAGTTGCATATGCGAATTGTTTGATAGTTTTTGATTAATCCAACGCAGTACTTAAAATGTTAGGCATACTCACATATTTAATATTTATGGATATTTAAAATATAAAAAGACAAACATATTACATATCATATTGTTTTCAAATTAAAAAGGTAATACCTGTACCGTTAAAAACAGAAAAGGATATAAGATCCATTAATGGCACTCAAATTTCTAATCTACTAGTATAAAATATTCCTTCTAAGTTTTAACATATTTAGGCAGGATTTGGCAGTATATTTTACAATTCTCTCATCAGATAAGAGGAAGCAAACCTGTTCAGTATCATTATAGGAGTTAAACATTGTGTTAACACTACTAGCTTTTTGAAGCAGTAACTGACGAATTTCAGCATATGTTGAACAGTTAAGCATCACATGTATTTCATCTTCTATTTCAATATTACAAATTGGACAGATCCTATCATTAACATCTAGCCTTTCATATCTACCGGTCTCTAACCTTATTGGCGCAACGCCACTTCTGAACTTTGCAAGTGCTGATCTATGACTATAAGGCATTAATATATTAACATAGTGTTCAGTTTCACAGTCAAGTTTAAATTTCTGGTACAACCTTAATTTGTTTGTACCGTGGCCAGTTTTAGCCATAATACAATTTACTGATACAAGCCACTCATCTACACAGACATCCCAAGAGTTTTCTACAACAGCCCACCAGACTAGCTCTTGACTATACTAAGACACTTCAAACGTGCAGGTGGGCATTCGGTCGTCAAACTAGAGATTTCAAGCGAATTACTTAAAGTGACATTCTTATTCAAAATCAATACATACACATGTATAACGAGCATAAATTTTGACTGACAAACCTTTAAACACTTAATAAATAATGCATTGATGGAAAATATTAATTACTGATAACTAGATTGTAACCGTGTATTTAATAGCAGAAAGCGCAAACAATAAAATGATTTGGTGAGTGCTAAAAGATTTACTGTGGTCTACTATAGTATCGTAAGGTAGAAATACTGTGTTTTATGCTCATCTCTTTCAAATTAAACTCGGTATTGACATTTATTCATCCTTTTTGGAATATTAAAACAATATTATTAATTGTGGTAAATCTTTTTTGGGAGTAAGAGTGTATCTTTAAGTTTCATTCATCATATGGACACCAAATGTGGTGTTTAGCCTGCAATGTAAGACACACTTGATGTTTAAAAGAAATAAGGATATCTGTCTCTTTATAAATTTTGCCCTCTTGGGTCCCCTACTTTGTTATAGTTTAAATAAAACAATTTCTTGGTGACTTACATTGAAGGTTTACAATATATACACTTCACTGTTCACACAGAATTCGTCAGGTTGTTTTCCTTAGTTTTACAATCAATCTCTATTTTAGAATACACAACGATCTTATTGATATTAATTTAAGTCATTCTTTGAATCCCAGTCGAAAGTTCGAAATTTGGCCTAGCAATTATAATAACATTCATCTCTAATGAAGTATCTGAAAGCCGTTCATCTTACGCAAATAATGACGTTAACAATATATAATTATGGCTTAAATAGGCTTAATTGTAGGCAAGTAATCAGAACAATATAAAATAGAATAATATAATCCGATTAAGATCCAGTTAATGAGTACAAATCCAGCTTTTGTTAGGTATAAATGCTTGTTAGTGTCGGGAAGTAGTTATTAGATTTAAAAGAAAAACACAACAACATGTGGTAAATTTGACAGCATAATGGCGAATTTAAAAAAAAGTTCAAATCGTACAGAACAACAAACATCATGCGTAAATTTTATGTGAATAAATGAAATGTATACGAAACGTCTGTTCACA
This sequence comes from Mya arenaria, assembly GCF_026914265.1. Classification (NCBI taxonomy): domain Eukaryota; kingdom Metazoa; phylum Mollusca; class Bivalvia; order Myida; family Myidae; genus Mya; species Mya arenaria. The sequence goes on along the minus strand of NC_069134.1, from coordinate 27,666,103 downwards.
AGTCCCAAATTGCATCATTTGAATAGATTCTTACCAGCGTGTTTTACTAGCTGACTAGTGGTAGACATCGCTATGATGATAAAGTAATTGATTAATTCATTTGTTTATATTAAATAGTTTAGGGAATCGTTTAAAAATGTTACCCTTGATGGCTTATCTAATACCTTCGCTCAAAATCCAAAATTGAGCGCAGGCGAATTCAAGTCTATTACATTTCCCCACATCTGACATTAAGAGTCGATGAACATATATACACTAACATGATTTAAATCGCTATCATACCTGCTATAATATTGTGTGTGTAAATGCATTGTAGTTTGCTATTGTATTTTGATATTGTATGCAATAAAGCGTTTTCGAAATTACAGTACTTTACTTAAAGAGTAAAGCAAATAACTGTATTTTTTATAACGAAGTTGTCCATCTCTAAGTGTTTTGGATTTTCACGGCTTCTTTGAACGATTAACTTTTGTTTTTGAGTACATTTCACCGTTCAGCTGTGGACTTTATCAAAAATAAATAACGGATAACACAACAAACTGCAGTTCATGCAACGAAAATGAAAAAGTACATTGTTCTTGTGTTAATCAAACTATTTACGTCATATTAGAAGTATAAAGGTCAAATTAAAAAGGGCACTTAGGATTGTCTGTCTCAAGAGTTACGTTTACACATACAAATCTAAAGGTATTGTAATTGTTTGTGTGTGGCATTTATCATATTGGCTATTTTGAAATATTCCACTTGAAGATCTAAGCATAGATATTCTTAATGATGTATACTCAACACAACTCATTGCTGTTGAGATGTCTTCATACATGTTGGTAGTAGGTAACACAGATATAACTTGGTATAATTGATCACCAGCAGGGTCCGTGTTTTTTGTAATAATGATTAGCTTATAAGGTGGGGCTTTTCAGTTGTAAGTAAATGTTAAACCTGTCTGATTTAACATCATACTGTGGTTTCAGTATAAACAAAACATCTTAAATTCTTTAGCATCGTCAGATTCTTAACAAAATGATTTCCAGGACTCATTTACAATTAACAATCAAATACAGCACATAATCAGAACATAATTTTCTATCGCAAAATATGTTTGAACTTATCAAAAATACTTATATACTTAGATATAAACTTTTTTTGAAATATGATAACAAAGACATGGAACTTAATAAAACCTGGTAACTATTTAATTTAACAATTGAATAACTCTGAATGTTAAAGCATCTGAATATATCAGAAAATATTTCATTCGAAATATTTTTTATAATAAAGAAAATTATCCGAAAAACAATACACAAAATTGTTGAACCTTGCAAATATGACAGGAGTGATCGTTACCTTGTTCTTCAAATATGCTGTTTTGCAATACAACATATATTAGCACACGCTCATGATAGCGGTAGAAATGGTTTTCATAACATAACAAACATGAAGGACACACAAATTATATTAAATGCGTTGGTGTTGGTGCTCAGGAATTAACTAACTTATTTGCTTCATTTTCTTATTAGGGGGAATATGAGAATAAAACCATATTTAAGAGACTAAAACATGAGCTTTCATCAAATGTAATTCAAAGAACATCTTATAAAATAACGAAATCACATTCTCATATTTTAATCCACTTCGGGTAAGGACCTTATCGAATACCACCCAAGGGCAATGCCAATACTTTATTATTTGGTGAATTGTTATTAACGCCATATCCTGTTACGCATGTGTATTCTTATTCAATACTGTATGACTTTTTTGCAATGAAAAGTATACAGCTATTAATTGATGATGAAAAGAATATATTATACAATCACTTACTTCTTGGCTGTGGACAATGCTGTCAATTGGACCAAAAAGCAAAACAAGATGATGATGTCTTTATAATCAGCATATTCCATTGCTTATAAGTGAATTACTTTTTAATACATGATACCATCAATTTTGGAAAAAAATATTTTAACATAGTGATATATTACCTTTTAAATACATAGGTTTTTATGGTTCGATGCGTGTAAATTATTTAAATCGAATTTGAAAACTGTTCAAAGGTGATATTGTCGTGCAAAAATAATATCCGCCATTACTTTGCACTATATCGAAAAGTCGTATGTTACCCGCCTCGGACTTCGTCGCAAAGACTTTGCAGTGGATTTTTTTACGGCGAGACAATATACAGAAATCTCTGCGACTTCTACACGAAATGATGCGAGTACTAAATGGCCAGAACTCGTAGTAAATGCCTGAAAGTGTAACAGAGGTATAACCACATGAACTTAGAACTCTTTTTGTTCATTGAATGTCATGTTCGTATTGACAATCAGTTAGTAACAACTCATCCGGGTCCTTTTCCTAGCTTATGCATTCATACAGAGAGACTGTTACATTGTTAATGCCATCACAGAGTTTCGTCATGATTTTGACGAAATACAATTTGTTCCTGTTTCATTATGAACTATGATATTTACCTACATTTGCATCACCTCTCATTAAGAATATATCAAAACTTCAAACAAGTTACATGTCACATTTTACATGTATTACAATAAAATTGTGTAAACATGTTACATGTTATTTTATTGTAAATATTTTAGCTTATGGTATTAATAAATTGCATTGCAGAAATTGTGAAAATATGTTACATGTCATTTTATTGTAAATATTTTAGCTTATGGTTTTAATAAATTGCATTGCAGAAATTGTGAAATTATTTTTCACGTTATTCTATTGTAAATATAATAGCTTATAGTATTAATAAATTGCATTGCAGAAATTGTGAAATTATGTTACACGTTATTCTATTGTAAATATAATAGCTTATAGTATTAATATATTGCATTGCAGAAATTATGTTACATGTTAGTTTATTGTAAATATTTTAGATTATGGTATTAATAAATTGCATTGCATAAATTGTGAAATTTTGTTGCATGTTATTTTGTTGTAAATATTTTAGCTTATGGTTTTAATAAACTGCATCGCAGAAATTGTGGAAGTATGTTACATGCTATTTTATTGTAAATATTTTACCTTATGGTTTTAATAAATTGCATTGCAGAAATTGTGAAATTATGTTACATGATATTCTATTGTAAATAGAATAGCAATTATGTTTGCATAAATATAATTCAAATTATTTGCTAAGAAATAGTTCTACTTGGCTACATGATGCCGTTTCTAAGGCATTCGGATACATTTGCATGTCACCGTTATCATGGCCACGTGGTTTTATTCATCACGTGACGAGATCTCGCGATAGTTCTTTCTCTTTGGCGATACTGTAGCGGCCGCTACAATTCCAAAACTCTTAACAATATCTAAATTAATCGAAGTATTTTGACAAGCATTCAGCGATGCCGGGACGCGGAAAAGGAGTGAAGAGAAGACGGCACCAGGTCGACCCGGACAGGACAGCTGACGTGCCTGAACAACGCGATGACGGAGGTAAAGATATCAATGTAACCGCCCCAAGGATAATTGATTTTGAATCCATTATAAGGGAATCTAGCATAATAAATGGGTGTGGTGAGGCAGGTCGTAACGTACAACCATTACAGGACACTGTGTCTAACATTACCAGTAGCGTCGCGCAATTAGCACAGCAAACGAACGTCCCTACTATCATACGCCTGGCGGGCGACGATGTCGCCGCGCATGTGCCAGAATCACTTTAACGCCAAATTATCAACGGCGACTATGTAAACCTTGCGCTTCTGTTGAAAGGCTCGGTCGAGCTTTCTGACCTTTGTGGCGGAGCCACTTTACATCTTTCTAATGACGGTCGGCTTGAGACGCGCCCGAAAGAATGTAAGGATAAGGTAACGAATATCGAGAAATGGACTGACGCGTTCATCATATATAGTGCAGTGTACATATCGGCCCATAAAGATGCAACACAGGGTTTGTTCAAATATATGCGCGACATAAGAGAATGCGCCGCACGCCAAGGCGGCTTCGCGTGGCGCGCGTACGATGAACAATTTCGGATACGGCAAGCAATCAAACCAGCCTCTTCGGCACGTATCAACAACGATCTCTGGTGGCATTGTCTGTTAGTCCGCGATACCGCAAATCGCACAAATCCCACACGCAAAACTCTTGTGTGCAATTATTTTAATGCGGGTCATTGTCACTGGGCAAACTGCAAATACTTACACTCATGTGCTAAATGCGGGGAAGGCCACCCGGCAGCCCATTGCCCCAGGCCACACACGATACAAAATATCCCCCGTTACCCTGCGGGAGCGACATTTCGTGCCCCCGACCGAGGCGACCAGATCAGGTCCAATATAACGGTGGTCGACACCAGATTCGGTATTCTTCCATGTAATTTGAATGCGACTGAAATTACCCCATCCCCCATCAACCTTAACACACTGTCAAAACTTCTTTTAAATTACAACGAGTCTGAGGCCGAATATTTGTTAAAAGGTTTCACACAAGGTTTTAGCCTACATTATCAAGGCCCTAGACAGGAGCGTATGTCAAAAAATCTAAAATCAGCAATGTCAAATCCGCATATAATACAGCAAAAAATTAACAAGGAAATCACGGAAGGAGGAGTCGCGGGACCGTTTACATATCAGCCACTGCCGAACTTTATAGTGTCGCCTATCGGTTTGGTTCCCCAAAAAGCCCCGAATGAGTTCAGAATGATCCACCATTTATCTCATCCTCATGGCACCTCAGTTAATGATTCATAGATCCTAATCTGACATCTGTGCATTATACCAATTTTGATAAAGCGGTGGAGCTAATACAAGAGCTTGGCCAAGGTTTTACCCATGGCTTCGGATAAGACGGAAGGCCCAGCGGAAGTTCTGGTTTTTCTGGGTCTGGAATTAGACACTAGGCAAATGGTGGTTAGGATCCCAGGGGATAAAGTCAAGGAGGTCATATCCAAAATCCAGGCTATACTACAGAAAGATAAGGCAAAGGTGAAGGAAATTCAATCCCTCATTGGCTCTCTCAATTTTTGTTGCAGGGCCATTGTGGCCAGGCGCCCTTTTTGCAGACGTCTCATTAACGCGATCTGTGGTTTCTCCAAGCCATTTTATTATGTCCGAATTAAAAAAGCAGTGAGGTTAGATCTGGCGATGTGGCTCTGGTTCTTTGAGAGATTTAACGGCGTATCGGTTTTTCACGACCGTTTTTGGTTGTCGAATGAGGACGTACAGTTTTTCTCTGATAGCGCAGGAGGGCCAGGGCGTGGTTTCGGTTTGTTTTTTCAGGGTCAGTGGTTATCAGCGGCTTGGCCTGAAGAATGGCATAACTACGGTATAACAAAAAACATCACAGTCCTGGAAATATTTCCTATTTTAGTAGCTACATGTATCTGGGGCCCTCGCCTTAGTAATAAGCGCATTAGTTTTAATTGCGATAACTCGGCCGTGGTACACATTTTAAACACGCTAACATCCAAATCTGACAGTTATGTCCTTTTTTAGAACGATTACTCTGAAATCTCTCCAGTTTAACCTTCTTATTAGAGCCCAGCATGTAGCCGGCACTAACAACGGAATATGCGATGCTTTGTCCCGGTTTCAGATGGACAGGTTCAGACGCCTAGCTCCGGAAGCAGACCTGGAACCGCAGCTTCTTCCGGTACATCTGTGGAACGTCTTCAGCGTGGAGCCGTCGACCTTTTGCGACATGCCATTGCCTTCAACACACAATCAATATATAGAACAGGGTTAAATGCACTAAGGGGTTTCCGTCGGAAACTCAATTTCGACGATGTATGGCCAATTCCCGAACATAATATAGTAATGTTTATAACTTACTGTTTTCAAAACAACTGCAGTGCAACTACGATCAGGACATACATGGCCGGCATTAATTACTTTCATAAGTTGCAGAATGTTAAGGATTTTTCTACTGTTTTTGTTGTAAACAAACTGTTAGAGGGATGTTGCAGGGCAGGTCGACACCCGGAAGAAGCCGACAAAAGGAGCCCAATCACACTTTTTATTCTCATTTCAATAACGGAGGCACTTCCTTTGGTGTGTTATGATGCATTCGAATCTAAATTTTTCAAAGCTATTTTTACGTTAGCATACTTTGGGCTTTTCCGCATTAGCGAGCTAGTCGCCCCTGCAAACGCATGCGCAGGTAACCAAATACGCGGGGGTGATTTGTTCTTTTTTTAGGACGGAATAAGAATAGGCGTACGCTTGGTCAGATCCAAAACTAGTCAACGCGGTCCGCCTATCACCTTTAAAATACCCCAAAAAGCATTGGACCATGCCCTGTTAAAGCCGTTACTGATTACCTGGCTGTAGCGCCAATGTCCCATACGGGCTTTTGTCACATGGACGCCGCACCCGTTACTAGGCAACAAGTTACTGCAGTCTTAGAAAAATGTATTAAACGCGCGGGACTTGACACAAGCGTTTACAAAACGCATCGCTTCCGTATAGGTAGGGCTACTGATCTCGCGGCACATGGGTGTCCTCATGATTTGATAATGAAACTTGGTCGGTGGTCGTCGGATTCGTTCAAGCGATACATAAGAATATAGACACGCCGAACTGAATATGCCATTTAGGTCATTACTTGAGTATATGTATTTTATAGTATGAGGATTAGGACACGTTGAATTAGACGGCCCGGGGAAATATGTTAGGAGATAAAACCTCATATACATAAATAGCATTACGGATACATATATAAATAAATATATTTCGCAGACATATGGGTCCTGGGAGATTCAATCCCGTGTCGGGCCGGCGAGAGAGCACGATCGAGGGGTATACCAGATCTGAAGCTTCCCGCGTCAATTTCCTGGTGGGAAGTCGGCGGCCTCACCTGGCCTAAATTCAGGAGGTCGTTCGAAACGCAGGTTCTCTTGTGTTCTCCACCAAAGATCATACTCATACATCTCGGGGGAAATGACTTAACCCAGGCTCTCTATAACGTAATTTCAAACGAAATCGCAAAGGAAATCCGCTATCTTAGAGCGGCCTTTCCCAACGTAATAATAATTTGGGTTGACATTTTGGACCGCATGGACTGGCGCACACAGTCTTACTAAAAAAATAATTAAAGTCAAAAGAAACCGCTTAAACAGACATGGTAGGAGCTGGGTTAGGCTTACGGGCGCTTTCGATGTTCTGTCGATCGATATTGACTCTACTACACCGGGGTTTTATCTGTCCGACGGGGTGCATCTCTCGGACGTCGGACTATTTATTTAGATTCAATGAAAGACATCCTTAAAAAAACATATCTAAAACAACCGATCATTTGCGTAGCCTAAGGCATCAGAATTTTGGAGGATAAATTTATTACATTAAATTTATTGTGGCGTAAAATTCTGTCGGTTGGTTGACCGTTGGCACATAAATATTAATAAGTTTAATATAATAAATCATTTATTGACTATAAAATAATGACTACTGGATTTGTGACCTCTACCAGCGTTAAGCGTGGCTCCGGTCTCATGTCCTTTACATTGGTTTAGAGGTTACAGTCCACCAATTTTTAAATATAGTTAGGAAACATGTTGTGCAAGTTAGTTTAGTCTTGCATGGCCGTCGGGAAGGTCATTCCTGATATAGTACCATGTGTCAAGGCTAACGTTGTTTTGTCAGAGCCAGTGCCGGCTCCCGAGCTAGTGTCAGCTCGTATAAATATTAGTTTGAGCTAGTGCTAGCTCGTGTACAATTGTTAGGTTAACATCTGTGAAAAGTTTTTTCTTATTTTACATTTACAAGCATTTAGGATGCTTCAACCGGCGTTCTTACGACCGACGGGATTTTACGTCACGCTGCGGCCAAAACTTGCCACTACTTAGGTTTTTGACAAATATGGTTCATACATATGTATATATGTATATGTCTAAAGGTTTCCATCAATAAAAGTAAACATATATCCACGTTTGTAAGTTTTTATTTCGCATGATATAAATAATAGCTTATGAGGTATTGTAATGGCAGTTTGTTACCTTCAGCTAGTCAGGGGTAAGGGTGCTATTTAATATCAATGTTTACAAAAACCAATATACAGGGATGTTTCAATTTTAGGTTGGTTTTCAATTAAATTATACCTTTATCTAAACACCTTTTACCAGTTATCATCGTGCAACTTGGAAAATATTCACTTATTTGCTCTTCGTTTCATTAACTGGTCTGGAAGCTAAGGCTATATCATCGACACTATCAACTATATTTGGAGCCATAAAGGGCTGAGCCGACCTAAGACCGATTTCATGTAATTTAGGCGTACAGCCACAGAAATGTTTGAAAACAGCGTTTCTCTTTACATATCTCAGGTGAGCTATTCGGATTCATCTTTGTCCTTTTGTGTTTAATTTTCATATCCCGCTGATAAAACGTCCTCATAATTTACAATTATGTTGAGGCACGACCATGCCCACCCTTGAATCGCAGAATGTACAGTGTGTTGTGCTTTTATGAAATCATTTTGTTATACGAACGTTTATACGTAAACAATTGTGTTTCCATTATTTGAAAACGACTGTATTTCATACCATTCAAATATAGGAGCAAGAGGTATTGTTTTCCATAACTACAACAATACACGTCGGCGGATGTATTCCCTTTCGGACATCGTCACAATATTGACCAACAAAGAAATTGGCAGCTTAGAGGTTCAATGTAAAATTAAAATCATTTGGACTCTTGATATGTTGTTCTTCTGTGTCTTTTAAAGCTATTCATTCAGTTGTGTTATCAAGTGAAATAAAAAAAAAATGAAAACTTGTTTTCTTTGAAGTTGCAAATGACGCACATTATCCTTTCAAACTGATTAAACTGCAGTAGGCGTTTAAGAAATATCGCAAGTGATAATTGCCATGTCTAGATGCAGTAGTGACTATTATTATAAATGATTAGGTATTAGTTCATTTTGATACCTAATACTTAAATGCTTACAATTTAAGTATAAATTCTTGGAATCTTTTAAAAGAAGTTCATTACTCTTTACCAACTAAGGAAGAATCATATCAATAAAAATCATATTACACGTGGACAAATTAATTGTAGTTTCGAATCGTCATTCAGTACATTGGACTATTTTTCATATATGAATCTTAGTCAAGCTGGACAAATAATACTCGAGTGATTAAAAAATGATTCGAAGAAACTCAAACTACCAGATGAAAAACAACGAATACCTTTCAATTTCAAAATAGTTAAGATTTGTTAATACTCATCCTACAGAATTCTAATTTTACCTGGTTACTAACCGTCGTACGCAGTTAAATATCGACTGGTTACTAAGCAGCAATTAAAAATGAAAAGAAAAACAAACGTCACTTGTTATTAATCGTACTGCCGTTATAATGAATGAACTACTGAAGAGACAATGGAACTTAGTACAGGATAAAACACTTAACTGTTTGCTAACTGCTAACTGTACTAAGGAATGAAATACTGGAGTGAAAAAGAACCGTGGTACAGGATGAAAGAGGGACGCAAGTACACCTTATAATCGAGAAACCTTGGGGACCTGTATACAGATTGAGGAACTGTCTTGATTCTGCGCAGGATGGAAAACTTGACTGATTACGAGTTAGAGGCATTATCAAATCCTGACAATGTTTATCAAGTTGGAATTAAAGTAACAATGATTGTTGTCGCTTTTGTGGTTCTCGTATTCTCTTGTGTATCAGTAGTGGCATTTCAAAGTACAAGACGTGTTCCGCAAACAGCAAAGTTTTTTTCGATATCTCTACTTCTGTTTGATATCGCTACTTCATTTATATTTGCTGTGAGAAAATTTATGGGCAATGCAAGGCTGAATTTTGCATTTGAACTTTTTGGATTGGGATGGAGTTTTGTGGCTTTCGTCAACGTTACTATAATGCTCATTGAACGTCTCATTTTGTTTCAGTGGCCAAACTTTTACATTCGGAACATTTCATATTCGGTTGCAGTGAAAGTATCTATCATTATATGGACAGTCTATTTAGCCGCTTGGAACGCCCTAGTGATAAATTGTTTCATTAAACATATAGAAACAAAAATATTGGAAACACGTATATGTTTGAACGGATTCGTTATTGTTTGGGTTAATGCCACATATTTTATAGCAGCAGTGATATCAACAGCGTGCTTACTGACTATTATGAAAATTATTCTGAAACAGAGAAATACGATAACTCTGCAGAGTATGAACGGTAATGGTAATAGATTGATCAACAACAGATCAGTTTGCGTTGTGTTTTTATGCTTTTTGAATAACTTGATAACCGCATGTATTTACATAATCTTGACGGCAGTTGCATCAGGCCTTATAGTTCGTAGATTACTTGTAGATGGTATAATGCTTTTAAATGGGCTAGTTGATGTATTTGTATATATTTTGTGGTTTAAAGAATGTCGTTTAGAATTGCTACGTTTGTTCACTTATCTAGTACCTCGGCTTAAAACAAGAGTTGAGGACATGCGGATTGAAGTGTTTGAGATTTCTACACAAGTAACAAGGCGAGAAAATAGTGATATACCGTAGAATAAATGTGTACACGGACATGACATGCATTGTTGCTAAATATAGTTTAAATGTTATCTAAATTAAATGAAATTGCATTTGTTATTGTGTGGACAATTTAGTTTATGTTTTGTTCATACTGCAATGTTGTTGTTTTTCATATCATCTAGCGTGTATAATATTATATTTGTTATTTTCACTATTTATTCAGCTAAGTGACAATTACATTTGTCCCTGCTTCAATAAGTGTCTGTTCTGATATATTCGAGCGTCATTTTTTCTGCATACTTCATTATGTGTAGTATTACTTAAATAAATGGATTCTTATATATATAAATAACAGTGTTGTCTTGGTGTTGTTTTATCCGATCATGAAAGGTTTATGGTAACGTTGAAATGATTGCCCACCGTTCGTCCGCAACTACAGCAGTAACGTATTCTCCACTAAACATCTTCAATGCATAGTTATTCCTTAAGACGTGTTCAAAAGCACCAGTATCTTAAGTGATCAATAAGATATGTTCAAACAGCATCGGCATTTGAAAACATACGAAAGATATGATAAATGTCAGATGTGTTTAGAATCACAAGACATGTTAAATACACCCTGTGGTTACTTAACGTATCAATAAACATGATTAATACAACTGTCATTTTACAAAAATCAGTAAGAATTAATCAATAGCTGTTTTATGTTAAAGGGACTAGACACATCAGATTGTCCCAAATTCGGCATATACGTGTACAATATTTCCTCAAAACAAGCATAGAAATATCAATACAAAGTTGTATGTGGCCGATAATATTATATGAATAAAATAATATTTTGTTTCTGTTTCAGCTGAGTTTACTCGTTTAAAAAGGCGCATAATGGTTTCCCAGTTTATAGTGTGTTTATGTAGCGTGTGGAAGTCACATGATTAGTACAGATACATAACCGACCCTTTTTAAATTTACTTAGGATTTACGTGATAGACAAACCCAGTAATATTTTATTTGGAAAAATACGCAACAAATGCGAAAGATATATGTATCGTAAGCGATGTAATAAATCAGAAAGTAAGATTCATTGCGTATTACACAAAGATATCAATTTTATATAAGTTTTTGACATTTCTTTCTTGCAATGGTAATGATTCGGTATCTAGTCCCTATAAGTAATCAGTAAGGCATGCTAAGTTTCCCTTGCATCTTACAGAATCAATGGTCTCGAAGATCGAATGTTATTAACCAATAAGTTTGCTTTTGATGACACGATGTAAAACGGGTATAAAATGTAACTGAAGAGCTATTTGTAGGTAGTTTGTTATTCAAATATACATTTGCCAGGCAACATATAATAGTGCAGGACTTCCAAAATAGTGGGCTCGGTGGGACCTGGGTATAATTTATTATTAAATTGGCACAATAATGGCTGATGCCATTTTTAAGTCTTTATGAATTATTATGTTTAACTGATTTGACTTTCAGGATCAGACTAAAAGCACATGGTTTATGTACAGATAAATTTATTGTCATAAATTCCTCAGTTGGAAAGCGCCAAAATATGTTTTAATCTGTACACAAAAAAATATGCTTGTTGGACTAGATATAATTATAAAGGTAATTAAGGAGCTATTCGTATGCTAAATCGACCCTAGCCGCCGTGCACTTATAGTGAAATGATAATATCATACGCGTACGATGTAAACAAAAATATTTGAAGAATGGAAAAATGAACGTTAAAATAATACACGTACGATGTAAACAAAACTATTTTAAGAATGGAAAAATGAACGTTAAAATAATACACGTACGATGTAAACAAAATATTTAAAAATCGGAAAAATGAACGTTAAAGTCAAACATGTACAATGTAAGCAAACATATTTACAGAATGGAAAATGAACGTTAAAGTAATACACGTACGATGTAAACAAAAGTATTTAAAGAATGGAATATTGAACATTAAAATAATACACGTACGATGTAAACAAAAATATTTAAAGAATGGAAAAATGAACGTTAAAATAATACACCTACGATGTAAACAAAATATTTAAAAAATAGAAAAATGACCGTTAAAGTCATACACGTGCGATGTAAACAAAAATATTTGAAGAATGGAAAATGAACGTTAAAATTATACATGTACGATGTAAACAAAAATAGTTGAAGAATGGAAATATTGACGTCAAATTACGAAAACGCGTTAAAAGGCTTGCTATTTTAATTTATTTCTACTCTTTTAATAGCAGATGCCATTCAAACGAGTTGTTAATTATCAAACTTTCGCCCACCCCATATTGATCCAATATGTATTTTCAACTAGAATTGTGTCTACACGACCGGGTTGCCTCACTTGCCTCACGTGAAACAGGAAATGTTCACACCGGTACTAATATGTTTCAAACCAAATGCTTTTATCCATAGCAATGTATTCGGCCTGTCATTTTTGCAAACAAAATAGTTCGAAAATGCAATGTTTTTGGTATTTGAAGGACCATACTTCTCCCCTAACCATGTGCAGCTGCAAACGATACCCAGGGTACACACCTTTATCATATCAACGACGTTCTCCAAAGGTTTCAAGACTTTAGTCAAATAGGTTTTGTGTTTTGAATGACACAGGTTCGCATAATACTTACGGACGGACATGTTCAAATCTTAATGCCCCTCCCCCCCCCCTCGCTATAAGTGGGGGCCGACAAACCGGATCAAATCAAATGCATATGTATTAAACAGGATAAGATGTTGTTTACCATGGCTTCGGGTTGATAATTGACCAAGTGCAAAATACTTCCACTCGATTTTTTAAGCTCTCGGGCTATTATTCTTCCTATTGGTCAATTATCAAACAAAGGCCATTGTCAACATTATACTATGCTATGAATGATATGATTATTCATTAAGAAAAACACTACCTAACGAATCAATTCTCTGTGTTCAATTGTGTTCTAACCAGTCCTGTGGTGTGACACTCGGGAGCATAAAATACAATTAAGATGCTAATAACTGGAGTAGTTGAAGGCTGAAAATGGCCATTTAATGTGTATAAATAGTATATGCTTTAAAACTCACGAATCAATCCAATGACAATTTCTGACTTTTAGCATATACATTGTTAACAAAAAGTATTGCGGTGTTGATTTCTTGGTCAATGCGTGATGTCGTAATTCAAGAATGCTTTTTTTATCTGCAGGATACCTGTTTGTTTATGGCGATTGTTAGACAAACGCAGTCAAGCAGGTAGATTTCAAAAAAGTTAAACGTCTTGACACATGCGAGCAAAAGTAATGAGTGTACCAAGTGTAATTCAATATCAGTCCATTTGCGTACCCTATTCAAATGAGGGAATTAATAAACTCTTGAGGTTTTTTCTCAGCGTAATATATACACCAACACATTAAAAATATATGCACTGGTATATGCAACGCAAAAACATACTAAATAAATCTATGTCTGGAACGAATACGGTGTAACAAATACATCAACAAGTAAAGTAACACATTACAACAAATCAATAACTAACGACAGCAGTAATATAATAATGTATATTCTATCATAGCACTAAATACCATTTTTGAAAGATTCGTGACAGTCCGACTGTACATGTAAATACTAGACATAATAGATACAAATTAGTTAATAGTGCGAAAACATCGATTTAGGTCATACTTAGTTCTCAGGTCAGTAAAGAGAGGACAAATGTACCAGAAGTGATACTCTGATTCAATCGTATTTGTATTATTTGTCCTAATTAACATGCTCTTGAGTCTCTTATAAAGCAGTTCAATATGGTTGATATATAAATAAGCATTTTCAATTTAAATTTTTGATGTTATTATAGATAGCTTGAGCAACTTAATGAAGAAATAAAATAAAAGACACGAATGTGCTAACATGGGAATTATTTCGTAGTACAGTACAGGGTGCAGATCAAAAGTTACAACGGGTCGTAGTAAAAATTGGCGTATATCGTACCGTGGTACAGTATGGAAAACGTGGCACAGCAATAATTTGTTTGTACAAAATGACAATCAAGTTCCTTTTAATATAGTTTATAAATCTAAAAGTTTAATTTACAGTTATTTAGGATTATGTACTCTGAGAGTGACAAGTATTATCAATAAAAACCTAATGTTCCAAAATAAGCTATCAATTATTCATAACTAAACACGTGGTGTTTACACTTAACACGTGATGTTTACTTACGAAGTCACGTTGTACATCAGAAACTCTGTCCTTAGCATTTTAGACTTATGATTTGAATAAGAGCCAAATGTCAACATTCATGTATTTGACTAATATTGTCGTCGTTATACTTCATAGATATTTACATGAAAACCCAGCCGAGGCGTTTGAAGACCATTATATATACTAATAATCAATCAAATATAGCATATATAATTAATTTCACTTTATTAAATCAATTAATTAATAACATAAATATAAAGCCAACATATGCCACTATGTTACACTAGGTTAACCTAACTGGTGCTAGAAAAAAACAACATAGTGGATGGACTAGCCTGAAAGGAGAGTGTGTTTGGGTAACAACAAGCCGCCCGGTTAGGTCAGTTGGTTAGAGCGCCGTGCTGATGACACGGCTGTCGTAGATAGGAGCCCGACAATGGGCTCACTTTTCTTCCCAGGTGTCAGAAGTAAAAGGCAAGAGTGACTGAAAGGATTTTGGGGGAGGAAGTGTAGTGTGTGGGGAAAAGAACAGGCTTACAGGTTAGCTCAGTCATTTACATCGCCATGCTACCGTTCCAGCGATCTTGGGTTTGAGCCGCGCACAAGGCGTGACAATGCCTACTTTTCCTCCAAAGTTTACAGAATATTTTGTATTGTCAGATTAATCATACTTTAGACGAAAAGATCTAGTAAAGTTTAGTAATTTACCTAATGAAATAACTTTTACCAATATAAAAATCCATTAATATTTAATACTTGATATCATCTTCCAGTTTAATAAACATTTTATATATGTATAAATTCTTGGAATCTTTTGACATTCTTTTAACCAGCGAAAGTAGAATGCTAACGCCGCGACAGAATCATATAATACGGACACAATAAGGAGTAATTGCAAATCGTCAAATAGTACCCCGGCCCGATTGCGAAAACGAGTCATAGTAAAGTTGGACAAACAATACTCGAGAGATTTAAAAATGAATCGACTACAAACAAGAGTAATAACTATTCGTTGTACCTGGTAGCTAATGATGTTTTATAGTAAATACTTGCCGTAGTAAGGAATTAAACATCGGAGTGATAAGTACTCTTAAAACAGGATGAAAAACTTCACTGGTATCTAATCAGGATGTATAATAAATGATAGCCGATGTAAGGAATTGAACGTTGGAGTGATACGGCTGGTAGCTGATCATGATACATAATAAATGCTAGCCGATGTACGGAATTACACACTGGAGTGATAAGGCTGGTAGCTGATAATTATGCATATAATTATTCTTATAGTGGTCTACTATAGTCTCATAAGGTAGAAATACCATGTTTTATGCTCATTTCTTTCAAATTAAACTCGGTATCCTTCAGAAGAACCATTGTTTTCGACATTTATTCATCCTTCTTTGAATATTAAAATAATATTATTAATTCTGGTAAATCTTATCAGAGAGAAGGAGTGCATCTTTAAGAGTTTATTTCATCCTTCACTGTTAGAAACCAGTCTAATTCACTTGAAGACAGGTCTTTTTCCATGCCAGGAGTGAAGACCACGCTAGGTTGTTGACATATTTTGCGGCATGAACGAAGTATATAATCATCAGTTAATCTGTTAAATGTTGAGTGAATATTCCGGGAATTTCGTATAACGTATTACAACGATAAACAGTTCAGAAAGATATTTGAAAGATCTTCTAACATCGTATTTATGTTCGAGCAGCGACTAAACGATTGAGCATCAGTATAGTTACTTTAGCGAGAAGTAGTAAATGGAAACAATGCTACCCATGACACAATAAATCCATACCTCTTAATTAAATACGCATACATGGCAAGGTGTCTGTTCACAATAACGTTTTGCAAATTGATTCAGGCAATTAATTTAGGTACAATCGGTGCAGTATACTAACATATTTTCAAGTACCGTTTTCTTAAAGATTTATCAATCTAAATTAAAGAATATAATGAAATTCGTGAATGAACGCAGCGCTTCTTGACAATTTGCAAGCTTGCCTTACTGCGTGCATACATCATAATCGAAAAAATGCAAACTATACTTATACTATATGTAAATAATTGTTCATCACGATTCAAAATAAGCAGTATCTTCTGCAATTGAGTATTTCTTTTTAAAGATATGTAACCACCGACAGCAAACGTGTGAATAAGAATAGCTGATATTTGTAACGTCGTATATTATTGGTTTAATGACATCGCGCTTATCCAATCGGATCGAAATATTGAACTTGACAATGACCTCATAATCACTTGCAGGTTATTAATAATTGAAATTTAATTCCGAGAAATTCATGCGATCTTCCATGCTCCGCTCAAAACGGCGATTTCCGTCTAGCGTGTTAGCGCTTTTAATATGGGTAAATTGCCATTTTGAGCGTGGCATTCAAGATCGCATGAATGCCCCCGAAATGAATTTTAATCCTTATATTTAAGTTTTCTGCACACTTATTGTAATATTTTTCCCCTCAAAATCATTAAAAAAGGCTTCATTTTTACAAACGAAGGGGAACCATGCGTCACTGTACCGTCCCTTTTTAACCGTTTCACACAAATGCAATAGTATCATTACGCAGAAAATAGTTCTGTTACATTGTCTCGTATTTTTAACTTTACTTTATCTTTAAAATGAAATAGAAGGAAATCTGTTTCACATTTTTTATTTAATGATAGCTCATGTCTATTTTTTTAAAGAATGTTGAAATACTTTAGCTTTTACTAAAACTAAAAGTCATTGTGTGCGCGCACAAGGGAAAGCCAATAATTTAAAAAAAAAATGAGATAAAACAAGTTTATCCCATTCAGATAAGTAAAACATTAATTGTATTTTTATATTATATGTTACCTTATTAAATTTCAAGACAGTCCAACTGTTATTCTTTTGATAGTTTACTAGATATATTTTAAAGTTTACCTCCACTCCATCTGTATTCCTGTCACCTTCAAGCTTGACGACGATGAGTAAACTTACTCTCATATTAAATATAGCTGATGAGAGTTAGCCAAGTTGGAAAAAGGCAAACAACATTGTGCTGTCAATTCGTTTTTTCATCATCACTATTCATTTTCTTAGAAAATCCCCAGGTTTATCCAAATTTGTTCAGAACGAATCACTGACACTCTTTCTTTTCTTGTCTTGAATTTTACAATTCAGTTTAATTACAGTGAACTCGTATCAAGTAGAAACACTTTCTGTTCTATAATAAACAAATGCTTTGTATTCATGATGTTGCGAGATATGAACAGTGTACAAAATGTAAGGAAATACAAATTTGGCGCTTTGTTGGTATTGTTGTCAATCTTATCGCTGAATAAGAAAAGACGCCCTATTAGTCTTCACTGGTTATAGCAAACCAGCATACTAAATCTTTAACTGTGATCACGTTTGCCTCCCTTTCAAAATTTAATACTTATACTGTTTAAACGGAACAATAAATTGTGATTACGTAGTTAATATTGTAATCCGTCCATTTAAATTTAAAGGCGAAAAATTAATTCATATGTGAACGCTCCACAGGCCCTGGCCGCTAAACTGATAATCGCTTAGTCATGAAAATTATCGCGGAAATCCTATACAAATTTGTTTTTCTATATACTAACACATTTATTAATTGTTTGGAACACACTTATTTTATCGCAACGTTTGAAATTGTTTATATGCAGTGTGTAGTACGCATGCGCTTAATTAACATTTCCATAATAAGTAGGTCGCCGAAATTATTACGCTGGTGATTCGTCAGGGGCATTCATGCGAAAATGAACGTCACCTTATTTGTACAGAAAAGTACTAGAGAGTAAAATAATAATAATAATAATAATAATAATAATAATAATAATAATAATAATAATAATTTAATAAAAACTTTATTTCATGAAGATAACAAATTAAGTTACATAAGTATCTTATTTACAATGTGGTCTTCAATGGACTCTAAAACATATAAGTATACAATTCTCATTCAAACAAAGACAAACAAGATGACATTCAAAAACAACATATTCTATGTTTAAAATTCTGAAAGAAAAAATAAATCTCATTTAAACAAACAATTCAAACAGACAATCATTCACTGAAATCAAATTCACATTTGAAATCAAAAAAAGATGTTGATTCTCGAATAAAAAGCGGTATAGAATTCCATACAGATTTAGCGAAATAAGTAAATGTCTTCTTACCATAGTTAGTCTTGTAGCAAAGGGAACTCAAATCGTTATGGGTGGCAGACCGCAGTGAGTAGTTTGTGTTATTGGTAAATGAAATTACTTCGCATAAGTAATCAGGCATGAGACCATGCAAAGATTTGTAGATAATAAGTCCAACATTAAATTTACATCTATTTTCAAACGATAACCAGCCTAAATCCTTGAACTATGGACTGGATGACGTTTTAACAGGTCTTCGTAAAATTATTTTTGCAGCTTTTTTATGAATAAAATATATTTTACGTGTGTGTGCATTTATACATCTGCTCCATATTGAACAACAATAGTCCATTGTGGATAACATATACGCATTGTAAAATAGTTTTTGCATGGCATAGCTTAAGAGGTAATTAATTCGTTTTAGAAGTGCTTTGTTAGAATTTAGTTTCCTACAAACATTGAAAACTTGCTCTTTCCAATTCAATTTGTTATCAATTATAACTCATATAACTGTATGGCTTGTAACTTGTTCAAGAGTCGTGTTACTCAATAGCAATATCAGGGAGATGGGTTTTAATTTGCAAAATTTGATAATCAACATGCATTTGGATTTTCCTGAATGAATTTACATGTTATTGTTAAAGCACCAAGAAGCTACTAAATCCAAATCATTCTGCATGTTTTTTTTGAATATCTGTCACTCTATAACCCGATGTGTGAAAAGTTGAATCATGCGCAAAGAGGTCAATACAGGAATTATTAAATGAAAGGTATATAGCATTGATGTAAATCAAAAAGAGAAAAGGCCCTAGAATGGAGCCATGTGGATACCACTTTTCACAAATTAATATGTATATTTTCTGCATCTACTTTTGCGTATTGACGACGCATTAGTAAGTATGAAGTTATAAGCTTAAGGGTCTGCAGCGATGCAAAAGTCGATTGAGGGACCAAAATTTTAAAAGTTTAAAAAAATCAACTTCTATTTAGTTTTGAGGTTCAATATTTAACAAGAATGACTAATATATCAAATGCAACATGAAAAGCTATAATTAGAAGTTGAGCATTTTTTTACGAAAGAATATTTTATCAGATTTCCATTCAAAAAGCATTTACGCTTTCCCGGAAATGTCGTCATGCAAATAGAATATGTTTGTGAGTCAAATTTATCGGAACTGCCCAATCAACAATGTATTGTGGCTTTGTGTTGATTGCAGCTATTTTAAAAAAGATATATGCATTTTTGTAACCCGGAAATGAATTTCATCCGCGAAAATTCATTATTTTTCTGAATAACATTCTTATTTGACAAGATATCATTAAGATCTCTCAATACATTGTTGGATAAGTAGTCTGCGGCATTTTGACATAAAAACCAAATACTAATGTCGACAGACTTTTCCGTATTAATGTGAATGGTTTTTGATCCAAAATCTGTTAAAATCTTTTTTCTTTAATTTGTTGATCTCCTTTATAACTCTAAACATGTAGCCAAGAATAAATATTTCACCCCCCCCCCCAAAAAAAAAAGACCGTTCCTCAAAACTAAATAAAACCAGCATTTTTCAACGTTTTAGTTTTTGACCTTCCCCACCCGCTTTTGCATCGTTGCAGGCCCTTTAGGCTGAAATCAGAGAAATGATTTAGTCCCAATTTATCTAGAAGGGTTTATTTAAAGTGTAAATATTATAATATGAACGCCATGTTTTTCTATACAAAGGACTAGGCGAATGTAAATATTACATTTTATACTCATTGCTCCTCGTACCATACATAGCAAATGTATTGATTAACATCCTATTAGCATATGAGTAGTACTTTTTTACTCTTTCTTTCAATATGTTTTCTTTAACATTATTTTATTTCATCAAGTTCCATCCTTAGATAATAAAATGGCACTCGTGCTTCGTCCAAAATGTAGCTATCGGGATCATTGCCCATATTTTACTTACGCTCTAAGATACCAGTGCTATTGAAAATATCTCATGGATTCTTTAAGCTGTCGTACTACTGAACACGTCAAGTGATTCTTTAGGATTCCGGTACCATTGGACAAGTCTTTCTGAATCTTAAATACATCGATACCATTGGACATGTCAAACTGATCATTGAAGATGCCGGTTTAATTTAACCTGTCAACTGAATCGTTAAGTTGCCGATGACATAATTCTAAGGATAAGTCTTACTGATTCTGTAATATATCGATACCATCGAAGATTGATTTTTTAAGATACCATTGCCATTAGCCATGTCTTACTGATTCTTAATGATACCGCTGCTATTGAACATGTCTTATGGATTCTTTAATATACCGCTGCTATTGAACATGTCGTACGAATTTACGTTATCGGTGTTAAATGGACGAACAATTGGGAATCATTATAACGTGACCATGAACACCTTATGCGAAAAACAACAAGACAACTTGTGCGAGCTGTTCGTTACAATCAGTATCATTCATTCATAATTCAAATGAACATTATAGGGAAAATTATTCTGGAAGATATTTAAACACAAACATATTGAAGCAAGAACAAATCAAAAAGTTATTTTGCTGAATACAAGATGAAAATTACAATTACAATATAATGAACGCTAGATGATATCAAAACAGATATATATTGAAGTATTCACAACAATAATATTCCACATAATGACAAATGCAATATAGTGTACTCTAAGACATAAATAAATATAAATATAGCAAAACTGCAAGTCATGTCAGTGTACATTTAGTCTACGGTATGTTACTATTGTCTCGTGTAGTCACATGTGAGGGAATCTCAAACACTTTAACCCGCATGTCCTCAACTCTTTTTTTTAAGTCGAGGTACTTGACAAGCAAACAAACGTAGCATTTCTAAACGACATTCTTGAAACCACAAAATATATACAAATACATCAACTAACCCATTTATAAGCATTATCCCATCTACAAGTTATCTCTGAACTACACTGCCGGATATAGCTGCGGACATGAATGTGTAGAAACATACGGTTATCAAGTATTACCATACACAGAAGTAGAGAATTCGACAAAAACCTGGCTGAGAAATTCGGTTTGTCCTTTTTAAATGCTACTACTGAAACACTTGAGAATACGAGAACCACGAAAGCAACAACAGTCTTTGCTTCTTTGAATATTGAAGCTTTTGATAATATCTGAAATACGTCATAAGTCAACTCTTCCTTTCTGTACTTTATCACGACAGTTTCTCAATCTGTACGCTTGACCAAAACTTTCTCCTGTATACCAATTAGTAATAAATCTACATTCCTGTACTACATTTCATTATCACTCCAGTTTTTCATTTATAACTACGGCTAGCATTTATAATAAATAAAATTATGTTTCATGTCAAGTGTTTTGCTTAGTACGATGAAAAGAAACCAGTCTTCTTCTTTTTTTAAATCTGAATATTAAGTTACGAGTCAGGTGTTCAATTTTGTAACCAGTCATAAATATGATCATATTCGTCTTTTTTATCCGGTAGTACGAGTCGAAACGACTATGGATTGTAGTCAACGATTCATTTCTAAATCACAATAGTTTTTAGTCTAGCTTTACTAAGATTCGATTTCGCAATTGTTCCGATGATTTATATGACGATTCGCAATTACTCCAACGTGTTATACGATTTTATCTCGGTTTTAGCATTACCCTTTCGTCGGCAAAAATAACTTCTTTCAAAAGATTGAAAGATTAAGACTGACGACATGTGATATCAAAACCGGAAAAATACCTCAACAAGGTATTATTTGCGAGTTTGCTTTAACGATCTTGCAAACAAATCAGTAAGGTTCTGTGCATAAGCAATTCCAGGGTCGCGAAGAGGTAAATGAGCAAATTCATGTAAAGAAAACTACTTGCCAATTTGTTGTATTGCAGTTTTCATAACATTTAAATTACTTGAACATAAATATTCGTCTTATCAGATAATTATTTAATAAAATGGCCTAACAGCCTTTCATGGACTTCACGTTCGGTAACACCAACATACACAGTATATGCGCATTTAGTGCTTGTAATTCAGTACACCATATTTCTACGTCGACAGTGTTATAGCTGGTTATTTGCTGTTACCTCTGTCTGTTGTAGATTGGGGTTTTTGACAGTATTTCGGATGTTCTTGCACATTCAAAGGGCCTGTTGAATTTGCTTAAATGCTTTTTTTATTAGCCCGCTTTTATACCGACACGTTCACAGACAAATGAAGCAAGGATGAACATTTTAAGATTTATTTTCCATTTTTAAAGTCACCGTCAGTTATTTTAGCAGGAACGGAAGTACCTTCATCCGGACGTTATTTTATATGTGTCACAACTTGTAGCCAATATCGTCACAGGGATATAACTGTTAGAAATGCATACATTTTTGGGTGCAATTTGAGTTTCATAGCAAGTAGGCAGCCAGTTAGTTTAAAACTTATCTTGACCGTTTCATTTTTTGTCCTTTATCATGCAGAGAGACTATAAAAATGCACAAAACCTTCACTTACAGCAGCGCAATTTCGACTAAATGGTTTTTAATAATCTTTCACCTATGCAGTAACATCCCTATCACTTATCGTATTTCTCTGCCGATAAAAAGTGTTCGTCGCGATTTATACGTTATACGGTTTATTTATGCTATGAGACTAAATTACGCTGCTAACATACACTGAAACAAAAAATAAAAAAATACCGACACGGATGGCAAATTTTAATATGTCTTAAAATGAATAATAACTAATAATTAAAAAAAAACACGAGAAAAGATTGACAGACGTCGCATCGTTTCATTGTAAGTTTTATATCAGTAGTGTTTCACGTTCGAACTTAAATCAGTATCTTAAAAAGGAAGCCCATTCTTCCATTTTAAATTACGGAAAACGAATCTTGTCAGATAGCCTTATTAAGCTTAATTAGCGACACTAATTATAGCATTCATTCGCTTTTTATAATTTCTTCTAATTATCTTTACACTTACCTTTTACAATTAACACTCACACGCAATACTAACGGCTGATAGGGCATTACATTCGAAACCCGTTGGCTCGAACTCGCAGGAACCGGCGAAATTACCTCTAGCCTCGGAAAGTTCGAGCAAAGTGGGTAGGTTTACATTCAGTCTAAAGAAATCGGTCCTTTACATTCAGTTCGAGCAAACGAGGAGTTCAGTCCAAGCGAGTTCGATACTTATGTAAAAAAACTACAGAAACATGCTAAGTAGCCAAAAGTTTAAACATAAACCCCGTTTAATGGCACAGGGTAAACGCCAAAGATATAGAACACAAAAACAAGAAATCACAAACTATAGAAACATGGAATAACAGCACAAAACTCCACAAACAGCGTAGTGCATATATACTATATAAAAAAGCTAGGTATGTTTTTCAAGGATTGTTAGTACTGGGTTGAATACGAATTGAATACTAATCAAATTTGAGTTATTACAAAATAAATGATGAAAACTGATAATTTATATGTATTGTTAAGATCGATCGTGGTATATTAAAATCTTAGTAAAAGACTTACTATTAGAGGGATAACACTTCGATAACAAAACAATCGTTCTACGGGTTATTTTAAAATTTGAATAAGTACAGGTTTAATCAGGTTTCATTAATGCCACATGTACTGCTGTTAATTATGCTATCCTTCATTTATTTTGGTGATAAAGTTTTATAAATAATATCCGCTTCTGTTCAGCGAAAAGTAGTCAAAACACGTGTGCATCGTTCTACGAACTCGTTAAGATCCAAAACCCCAGATATGGACTGTTTTTTTATTATAAGTATTCATTTTATTTTTCACCCGAAAGTGATATAACCATATTAAACAAACAAACGGTCATATATACAGTATATACAGCAATACATATTATAAGGCATAAAGTTGTTACACTATGAAGAAGATATTAATGTAATAATATTGTAAGATAAAGCATATACATTAAAACTGAGCGTTTACTCTCTGAATTTGTGCCTATTATGATTTATGTGATTATTTTATTTTCATTTAAAAAAATATTCAATATTCAAAACATCTCGTGGCACCTGGTTCAAAACCTTGCCGAAAAAAAATGCAAGTAATTTCAGGTATTCAGAAAAATATGTTTTAATAATAATACCTTTGAATTTCCTGCGTCCGTTTCGAAGTATGTAATAATAAATTATTGTTTTTTAGAAAATGTTCAAATGCCGTAAAACGCATTAAGACATGCAAAATAAAAAGATAACCAATAATAGGTGTAACACTAATATTAAAGTTGTCGTTTAAGTTTTAAAGATAGTACACATGGACAAGCAAAAACATAGAAAAAAGAACATAATAATAATTTCTAATGCGAATAAACTAATCAGAAGTGTGAGGTCCTTTGTGAGTGTAAGTCTAAGTCTGTTGCACAACGCACTATGAAAAAAGTCTACAGACTGCACGGATACGTGTGTCTGTATGGTCACTCGGTGCAGCATGCTCATGACAAATCGCGCTAGTACAATAGTAAATGAACTCTGAACTATTGCATTGGTTTTTGAGTGTGTTCGTTACTACTTGTCTCTCGGCGGAAAGCCATTCGGAACGAAGAAACAAGATGGACGTCGAGGTCAGCTTACCACGCAAGACAGTGAGTACATATCCCGGCCAGAGGAGATCTTGTGCTTGGCGGAAGCGGATGGTAGATGCCGCGTGACGTATGTCTTCTCGAGATTTCGCAGATGACAATATTAAGGATGGGTAGACGCCAGTAAGGAAACTGCTAAAAAGATGTCGCCGGTGACTCGGGCTTTTCATTGGTGGTTGTAAAAGCTCGTGATATCTGTTCTGACTGACCGTTTCCAAGCCAGTTTTGTAGGAAGCTTCGCTGTTCATCTGTAGGCATGTATGTGCTCTTCTAAACCATATTTGCTTAGGATTTTGAACGTTTTACTGCTCACAAGAGGAAAATATAATACAAAAACATTCTTAAATTGAAACAGAGATATCTTTGAGCAGGTACATTAACAACACAATTTATGTAATCGTAAGCATGTTCATCTACTCTAGTGTGTAATCAGATTTGAGGAAATGTCAAACACTTCAATGCGCATATTCTCAACTTTGGATTTAAGCGAAGGAATAAGCGATGCCATAATGCGTAGCATTTCTAAACGGCATTCCCTATACCACAAAATATACACAAACGTATCAACCAGCCCATTTATTATCATTAAGATGTCTACCACTGATCTACGCACAACATTATTTGTCATAACTAAAGAAAGTAGAATGTATATAATAGCAGTTATCAAGTAGTTCACGAAACACAAAAACACAGTAAAAGTTGACTTATTGTTGCTATTACCAATGATTTTTTCACTATTGTTTTTATTTTTCTGTTTGAGAATTATTTTTAAAATAATCAGAAAACACACTGATGACAAAGCCGCTGCTATAAAATATGTTATCAATATCCAACCGAACGTGAATTCATTCAAGCAGTTCCGTGTATGAAACACACTTGCTACCATTACATGTTCAACAAAGCAATTTATCACTAGGGCGTTCCAAGTGGCTAAGTAGACTGTCCATATTATAATTGATACTTTCACCGCAATAGAAAATGAAACGTTGCGAATGTAAAAGTTCGGCCAGTGAAACAAGATAAGACGTTCAATGCACATCATAGCAACGTTGACGTAAGCCACAAAACTCCATCCCATTCCAAATACTTGAACTGCCAGATTAAGCTTCGCGTTGACGACGAGTTTTCTAACAGCAAATGAAAACGAAGTGGCAAAATCAAACAAAAGTAGAGCAATCGACAAGAACTTTGCGGTTCTAAGTGTGCGTTTCGTCCTGTAAAATGCAACCAATGATACTCCAGAAAAGAATAAAACCACAAAAGCAAAAGCAATGAGTGACGCTTTGGTTCCGACTGGAACAAAATTGTCAGGATTTGACGATAACTCTAATTCGTAATCTGTTAAATTTTCCATCTTGTCTGATATCAACCTATTGTTTTAAAATGTCCTACTCTTAAACTTCCTTGACTACGATATGTCAAGCTCTCAGTTATTCAAACTGTTCTAAAAAATATTACATTCCAATGTTAAACGTGCTTCGTTATCTATTTAACTTTTAACACTGTATGAGCGTTCGATATCAGCCGAATTGTCCAACCTTTGCTTAGTTTAGTAATAATTGTATTCGTTAGTTTTGCAATTATGTTAGTCTCTTGCTCTACGATTCGTTTTAACATCAATGTTTCATCTTTCGTTTTGTACACAAGATTGTCCTGTTCTATGACTCGTATTCAATCCAGTCACAACGTAGCGTAATTTTCTTCGCTCTACAATTTCTAACTGGGTACATTTCTTTAATCAGTATTTCGTCGCGTAAGCATTACAGCGTACATCGGGTGTTACAAATTATTCCTCATGTTGGAACGCTCGTGTCATTTATCAAATAGTCTCGACAACTGATTCACTACTATACGCTAACGAGGTAGATAAGTGGGCGGAGCATAGCGCCTTACCAACAGTACCTGAGCAATTGCCGGCTTTTGAGGTTTTAGACTGGAGGAAAAAAACAAATCAATTCTGTTCACAAGCAATAAAAATCGAATCCAAAAAAAAACTACAAACTGTAATCGATACTTGGTTGTCATGACCTAAAGATAGGTAATGTGAATGGAAGATTGCGTTATGCATTAAGCTAGCTTCATAACAGTAACTGATAAACCGATGTGTACTAAGATATATGAACGTTGCTTTCATCGCGTAAGTTAATTGCTAGTTTTAAGTTAATCAAATGCAATCTGATATTGGCTGAGGACGTTAACACTACAAGATGTATCCAGCCTGCAATCTTATTAACTTTATTTAAAAAAAGCGATTCTTTTATTCGCTCTATTTTAAATCGCATAACACCATACATGCCATTTTAATTACGGCACACTAGTTGTTTAACATGACATGTAAAAAAAGCAGATATGACTAGTTCTAATTTCATTTGCGGTACTAAAGAAGACGTAATAGTGTTGTTATGATTACTTTCGCAACTAACTTATATTTCAGTTGAATCAAAATATTTCTGACAGAAACACAGACACTGAACTATTAGAGAAGAGAGTTGGGTTAAGGTATGAATTGCGGGGTTGATGTAATTATCGGGGTAAGAACGCAATATGGCTGGTCAAAGTATTCGGAGGCCGAAGGACTTAACGCGTACTTTGACCAGCCCAATGGCGCTCATATCTCAAACCCGCAATTCATTACTTATATTTACACCAATAGTTCATTATTTCATTCAAGAATTGTTAAAACAATACTTCATTTTATTTAAGAAAACGTTTCGGTAATATTCTCCTACTCATCCTGTAAATAGAACGACCCGACTGTAACCGTAAACATTTTATCAAATGACGTCAGAATAACGCGGGAAAAGATCAACTTCTCGAAATCACTTTTGAACGTAAAATTGAAACACTTACGACAACAATACATTTAACATATCATAAATTAACACCTTCTTAAATCTTGATTTTCTTTACGGGACTTGCTGAGACAATACAAACAATAACAATTTTCATGTAAATTGTTATGCGGTGAATTGCGATCCGAACATATCCGAAGAGGTTGCGTTAATCGGATGATAACCGCAATTGCCGAAAGGCAGTTCATTTAAGGAATTGAAGTTGAGGTGTAAATATTTATGTTTAAAGCAAGAACCTGAGTTGAGTTGCGCTGAAGACGAACACGTAATTGACGCAATTGTCTAAGGGGTGTTGATGACAAAAAACCAATACTTCAGCTATCGTAAACTATGCTTTACTGTACATTCAAAATAAGTAGACAATAAGGCACCATACCATTTATATTAAACAGTTCAATACTTACTGGGTTATTATGTAGACGAAAAAACATTTTTGTATATTTATGAGAGTATTTTTAAATCGAAATCCAGCTTTATTTTGGACGGGAAACGAAATACTATTTTAATTGTTTTGAACAAAACTCAAAATAAGGCCGGAAGTTTGATTGTGAAAAATGTTACTTTGCAGCAGGATGTATGTTTACAGCGGAATAAGCTGCAGACCCATATTCACACTGGTCCGACCTAGGTTTTGAACAGAGATAACCCATATTCACACTGGCCCTACCTAGGTTTTGAACAGAGATTACCCATATTCACACTGGTCCGACCTAGGTTTTGAACGAGATGACCCATATTCACACTGGTCAAACCTAGGTTTTGAACAGAGTTAACCCATATTCACACTGGTCAGACCTAGGTTTTGAACAGAGATAACCCATTTTCACACTGGTCAGACCTAGGTTTTGAACAGAGGTAACCCATATTCACACTGGTCCGACCTAGGTTTTGAACAGAGGTAACCCATATTCACACTGGTCCGACCTAGGTTTTTAACAGAGATAGCCCATATTCACACAGGTCCGACCTAGGTTTTGAACAAAGATGACCCATATTCACACTGGTCAGACCTAGGTTTTGAACAGAGATGACCCATATTCACACTGGTCCGACCTAGGTTTTGAACAGAGATGACCCATATTTACACTGGTCCGACCTAGGTTTTAAACAGAGATGACCCATATTCACACTGTTCTTACGAGAATGCTGACAAACATTCTGATCATATTATAACAACGTTTACGAAAATACAAGCCTGACTTAATTTAATTGGCGTTGGTTCAATTGTGATATCCAAATTCTAAGCATCCCTTTCTTCAAATGGATTCTGTTTGTTTTTGCTATTTATTTCAGTGGATATATACAGGTATATGCATTCGTATTTGTGTAGTTTGTGTTGTTTGTCACAATTATAGCGGTTGCTTGTCGTTAATAACATGTAACGAGGATCTAAAACTCGTGCTAAGCGTATGTTGCTGTATTTGATTGTTAATTCTACATACTTTTTGATAATATGTATCACAGAAAATGCCAATGAAGGTATGATTTCTTGTCTCTGATGGAATCTTAAAAATGAGATTAAACGTTTCTTGTCTTTAATTAAGCTTGGTAATGACAGTAAACATTTTCTTGTATCTAATAAAGCATAATATTATATTAAAGGTTTCTTGTCTCTAACTAAGCTTACAAATGAAATGAAACGTTTCTTGTCTCTAATAAGGCGTACTAATAATATTAAACGTGTCTTGTATCTAATGGCATCAAACGAGTTTCCCTTTTCAATTAGTTGCGATTTTTAAATTTTAATTAAAACGCTGCCTTGGAAGATGTTTCATTACGTTTCAATATTTCAACTCTTTCTCAAGGAACAGATCCTGTAATGACATACAGCAGATTAAATTCACGTGTTAGCTCTTCCGATAGGTAAACCTGTTACTTTGTAACGAAAACATGTTTTCGTTTATGAAGGGTCAGGGTTAACAAAAATCGCTTTAGCGGGGTAATTTTCCCCTATAACGTTATATAATTTCATTCGAAATAGCGAAATAATATTTCGTTGTAAGATTTTTTTTTTAACTTTCAAATTTAAATCAAAAAATTATTCAAATGATGGGTAAGCCGGAAATTTGTTTAAATGCCTATTTCTATGCTTGTCAATGTCCGTTTCCAATAGCAAAATTCTTTAAAACCATTTAGAAATACTTAAATTACCACTGGATTGTTCATTCCCAACCAAAGGATTTTAGATATTTTTTTCGATTAAACCAACTATGATCTTGTCATCAATGGCTATTTTTAAAGATATATCAGTTGATAATCTTCAAAAATATATGCTTATATATTTTGCATTTCATTCATTACGTCCAGTCGATATAAATATCAACATGTATACTAAGTATATGATATTAATTGATAAATTAACATGCCTGCTCTTTATAGTTGGGACGAAATTGTGCAGTATTACAGGTAACAATAATTATGTGGAAAACTACAGAAACAAGCTCAGTAGCAAAAGATTTAAACATAATCCCGGTTAAATGGCACTGGGTAAACGCCAAAGACATAAAATACAAAAACAAAAATCACAAACAAAAAACATGGAAGAACCGCACAAAACTCCACAAGCAGCACAGTGCATACATACTATATATAAAAAAACTACGTATGTTTATCAAGGATGGTTAGGTAAACTGATAACCGGTCTCATGCTAACATGGCGTAAATCAGTATTTTTGAACAAGTGCAATGTACCTTTTCATTTCTGTCACACGTACTGTTGTATTATCCTTAATCTTATTTTGGTCATTTCCCTTTAATAAAACAATTCACATCTGTACAGTGAACAGAAGTCTAAAGCAGAAGTTAATCGCTCAAAGACGTCTTTAAATATTAAAACCTTTATATGGATAATTCTTTATCTGAAAACGACAATACGCGTATTACAACTCTCTTTATAAATAAGAACTATAAGTATAATTTCAGAAAGCATTTTATTACTTACAGTAGGAAAATACATTATAAAAACAAAACAAACAATATGGGACCAGAATGATATTGAAGCTGGTACAAAATACAAACCATGTGTACCTAGACATGCCCATCGACTAGCTCGTTTTGTCATAGGCAAGGAAATGTCAAAAACTTCAATGCGCATGCGCTCAACTGTTTGAGCGAGGGTATAAGTCAAGACAAAATTCGTTGCATTCTAAACGACTTTCCGTTAAACATAAGCATTAACATATGTATCAACAAGCTCGTTTATACCTCTCAAGTTGTCTATCACTAAGTTATGCACAATATTATTTTATAAAACGCTGAAAATATTTATGTAATTCATGAAACACACAAATGTAGTGAAAGCCAATGTTCTTCTCTCCATTTGTCTTATTTTTCTGTTTCAAAATTATTTAAATGATAAGCAGAAAACATACAGAAGATATCATTAATGTTGTAGGATATGTTATAAGTACCAATACAGTAATGGCGTCATTCAAACACAGACGTGTCTCAGTCAATGTTCCCGCGGAAAAACACTTAATAAAAAACGTTATTGTTTGATGTTAAGTAGACTGTCCATATGATTGTAGATACTTTAACTACACCACCATATGAAATGTTGCGAATGTAAAAGTTCGGCCACTAAAACAAAATGAGACGTTCAATGCACATCATAGTTACGTTCACGTAAACTCCAGCCCAATCCAAATAAAAGATAAGTGATATCAAACAGAAGTAAGGCAATCGACAGGAAATTGTCTGTTTTTTTAATAATTTTCGTACTTTAAAATTCCATTACTGCTACACAAGAGAATGCAAGAACGACGAGACCAAAAACAATTATTGCTAGCTTAATTTTAACTTGATAAACATTATCAGGACTTAACACATTTATCAGGACTTAACACATCTAACTCATACTCGGCCTTCCTGTACGTTGACTCGTTATCTGTACGCTGGTTTGTTTACTGATAAAAATACATGTACTCGCTTCCGCATTTCCTCATCACTCCAGTGTTGTTTTTTTTCCATTTCTACGGTAAGCATTAAAATAAAGTACAATTAGTAACCAGTCAAGTGTGTATTTCTGTATGATGACACATTAAAAGTCAGGACCTTGTTTTCATCCAAGATGTTGATTTGTTTTATCTAAATCACTCTAATTTTAAGTTCCGTATACACGACTTGAATATAGTTTTTCATCTATTTATGATTCGTATTTGTAATCGATCCGATGAAGTATATTTAAATTCGCAATAACTTTGATTCTATAGCTATGTTTGTATTGTAGCTTCGTTGATAAGTGAACATCTTTCAAAAGATTCCAAGTCTTTTAACTTATATTGACGACATATTCTTACGCGGTATCATAATCAACTTGTCATCAACCCGTTTCTAAGGAAAGTTATTACTGGTGATAAAGATTACAATTGTTTGAGTAAGCTTTAACAACCTTAAGAAATAAATCCTTTTTAAATGATTTCTGGGAGTCACGGAAAGGTAAATGAGCCCATATGTCCACGAAAACTACTTCCCGATTTATTGTATTGCAGTTCTCAACAGTTTTATATTGATTGAATATTCACAGAATGTTTAAACAAATTTTGACGTCATAAACACGGGGTAATGCTAAGAAGTAGAAGTAGATTTATATACACCAATTTTTCAATATTCAAATGTCAAAACATCACTTGATTTTAGAAGTTTAAAATACTTTATTAGAAAATGTCTCTGAATTGATTTGATTTTGAATCGGAATAATAATTTAGAAGAATTTTTATTCGGCAGCAAGAACCGAATGAATAATATATCAGCCTCCCGATTCATAAAACCTTTAATGTCCGTAATATTTTTAATGATAATAAAACTTTGTGATGTGCATTTAGGATTAAAGGCGGCATTTTGATTGGATTTAACCAACCATGTGACCGTTTTATTTTCCGGTGAGGACGTTTGGTATGCAAACTACAGAAATAAATCTGCATCATGTGGCGCATTACCTTTTGTGACGTCACTTTTTAATTATTTTTGACATGAATTACGCTGTTACATTTTAAGAAATCTGTAAATTAAATCAGCGAAATATTCTAACATTTTCTCTAAATAAACACTTTTACCTTACATTTATAACCGAATATGTGAATATGTGTCAGAAATATGTCTGTATTGGGTTACACGAATTTAATCTGGCAATTTTAAGAAATGAACATTATATTTTGCCTTTCATTAAAGCATAAAATATCGGCGAAACTACTCACCTTCACGACAGTTCATAAATCAATGAAACGCAGCAAAATGATAATCGATTCTTAATTCAATCAGATATGTTATTTAAATATGAGTTTATGAACATACCTAAGCCGTCAGTTCGAGTTCGACAGCAACCGACATTTTACAAAATGAAAGATACTATACAAAAAACTTGGGTTTATCATACCTATTAGATGATATAGGGGGAGCATCCTCTGGGACCTCTAAAGCATATTTTATAAAGCCTGTTATCTCAAATAAATAGACAAAACACTTCCAGAATACATCATTTAAAACTTAATAACACAAAAGTATTCTTAATACATATACACATAAAATGCAATCAACTTTTCTTCCTAAAATTCATTTACACATAATTTATGTAAGAAAATACAGCTACAACACCAATACATGTAATGTGAGTGTAGAATTGTTCATATAATTTCTCGTCGAGTAATCTGTGAGGAAATGTCGAATACTTCAATACGCATGGGCTCAACTTTTGATTTGAGCGAAGGTATAAGATAAGCAAAAATGCGTAATATTTCTAAACGGCATTCCTTAAACCATAGAATATATACAACTGTATCAACCAGCCCGTTTATTATCATTATGGTGTCCAACACTAATCTACGCACTAAATTGTTTGTCAGAAGAAAGGAAAGCAATACATAAATAATAGCAGTTATCACGGAATTCACGAAACATACAAACACAGTAAAAGTTGACTTATTGTTGTTAACTCTATTACCAATGTTTTTTTCTCTGTTGTTCTTATTTTTCTGTTTTAGAATTATCTTTAAAATCATCAAAAAACACCCTGATGACAAGGTCGCTGCTGTGAAATATGTTACCATTACCCAGCTAGAAATAAAGTAATCCACACATATCCGTATCTGAGACACATTTGCTTCTATATGTACAACAAAGCAATTTACCACATAGGCATACCATGTACCTAAGTAGACTGTCCATATTGTAGTAGACACTTTAACTGCAACAGCATATGAAATGTTACGAATGTAGAAGTTTGGCCAGTTAAACAAAATTAGACGTTCGATGCACATCATAGCAACGTTGACGTAAGCCACGAAACTAAACCCCATTCCAAAATACTGAACTGCAAGATTAAACTTCACGTTGACCACTAGTTTTCTTACAGCAAATGAAAACGAAGTGGCGAAATCAAACAAAAGTAAAGCGATCGACAATAGCTTGGCAGTTTTAGGTGTGCGTTTTGTTCTGTAAAATGCCACCACTGATACTCCAGAGAAAACTAAAACCACGACGGCAATAGCAATAAGTGACGCTTTGGTTTCAACTGAAACGAAATTGTCAGGATTGGACGATAAGTCGAATTCAGTTAAGTTTTCCATCCTGCACTACGGATTTATTTTAAAACATTTTTTCAACACAACGCTTCTATATGATTCGAGGATTTGTCTTTTACAACGATAAGTCATCAGCTTAGTTGTTCAGTCTGTTCTACGATTCCTTTTCATTCCAGTCTTCGAATATTTACTACATTTTGCACCCACTTTTATATCAATCATATACTGCGTTTCCAAGTCGAATATCAAACTTTCGATCCGCAATAACTTTAGTTGTTAGTCGTTTACTTCATTGTATAATCCCTTGTTCGACGATTCGAAACATCAACTTTTCAGCATTCATCTTGTAATTACACAATCAGCCCTATACGATGATTCCTATACAATCCAGTCACTACGACGCGACAAATATTCGTTCTGTAATCCGTATTTATTGTGTTTCTTTAATCCGTTTTATGTTCCATTAGGACTTTATCGTGGGCTACGAATTATTCTGAATGTTGGCACCCTAATGTCGCTTTTAAATGGTCACTTGCATTTATGCCAGGGCCAGGATAGAGAATCGATTTGTTTAATTATATGGAAAACCTAATCAGGTAACTATACACTAGTAATTGTTGCATTTGATTGTTAATTATAAGTTATAACTGTAACCGTCAAGATATTTATACATACATCTGAAGACACGAATGCATGGTAGCATATGATTTCGTATCGTCCCTAATGAAGCTTATTCACGGCATTTGACGAGGTACATTAAGTTTAACTTTGTAACATACTGCATTAAGTTTTGCTGAAGCAATACCTTATGTACATGAACTACTGATATTAACAAATATGATATACTGTCATTTAGGAAACGATTCAAACAAACCAACGATTAAACTATATTATACTGTTGTCAACGCGTTTAGTTCTAAGCATAATAAGATAATAATTGATTTAGTTATTTTTAATTTTTACATGTTTTACATGTGGAAAACATGTAGGTATGTGTGTTATCTGAATCTATTTTAAATGAGCGGTGATGCAAACAAGTATGTTAATATCGTAGATTATACTGAAAGATGAAAAACGTAAATTTCGTCAACAATTTTATGATAACATTGGTTCCAGTGTAAATGCCAGTAGTTAAGAGAATGTTGAACGCCATTAGCTGAAAAGGTGAAGCTTCATAAGAAAGTGGTGATGCTATTGACAATGTTAAAGTCTCTTTGTATAAATACATACGTAAAGATAGAAGACCCGACCTGTCTTATATGGACAACATAAAGTGATATTCACCTCGGCACCGTCGCGATGAATATTACTTTCTTTATTCCTTAAAAAGGTGTATAACATGATCGAAAGATACGCGTTTATATAGACAAAAAAACTCCACCTTGACCTTGACATTTCTGTACATTGAAAATGGAATTTCCAGGACTCAATAGTCATTGATGAAATATATAACATACATATTAATAAAAAACATGTACCCCATCCGCTTGCATGACTTTTTCATCCACAAAAACATACAAAATATAGTTTGTTTTGATTTCGTTAGTTAAATTGTTTTAGATTAAAAAAATACAACATGAATAATAATATAAAAATCATGCTCATATTCCATAATGCATTCTCTACGGCGGAACATGTTGCCTAAAGGTTATTCCATTATTGGCATGAACTTAATACTCCATCAATTATTTCTTAATGTTATTACATTTGATGTTTGCAAATTCGACAACGATGATTTGAAAAGGAAAACAACGCTTTAAAGATATTCTTGACAAAACAATTATGTCTTGAGCTTAGATATTTGGTCCTCTACAAAGTTTGTTAAAATTTAGCTGCTGGTGTCAAATTCAAACCCCTTTGGTCACTTGTGTTATAAAACAACATACATGGGAAATCTTTGAAAATCCTTTTTAACCAAGTTAGCTGATATATATATACAAAATAGTAAAATAGTTCTGGGTTTTTATTATTATTTGACATCCTTGATATTGATGTTTATTTAATCTGCAAGTCCGTTGAAGCGTTTTCCAACATATTTGAATCTAAATATAACAGTTCCTTAACGCGGTGTTATAGACAGCGCCTACTGGTGCTTACGTGTAGCTACGTCCATTTTGTAAATTTCTAAATTTGATAATTTTGATTATAATAAAAATTCCGTCGGTCCCCAAATTCAATTGTTAAACAGTTTTATAACGTAAGGAGTGTGCTTTATACGAATAGTCTATTGTGCAGACATGTCGTGTTAGGAATGACCGGTCAACAGCATCGGAGCTGTCTTTCACGCCTGAGAAATGTCCTGGAAACTGTATACGTTGCCACAAGTATCTTATTGTTAGTTATTGAATACGTCGAAATTCTTTGAGCACCGAAGCGCATTATTAACACGGCAACAAATATCGCTAGTGTTAATGATAACTTGTAAATGACAATTACCAATCCTATAGTATAGTTCATTATAATTAGGTGGCAATTGTCATTAACTGGTTTTCTACTACCCATTAATCAATCTATAAACATAAACGTTATTTGCTGCCGCGTTAATAAGACGAATTGGTTCTTAACGGCAATCGGCGTATTCAATAATAAAGGAAATTATAGTTTTTATAACGTTGATATGATAAGGATAAGAGTGAGGTTGTGCACACAAACCCCCATTTACATTTTACTGACCGTTCCAAGGCGGTACCTAACAATCCTTGATAAACATACCTAGTTTTTTATATAAATATAGTATGTATGCACTGTGCTGCTTGTGGAGTTTGTGCTGTCTTGCATGTTTCTTGTTTGTGATTTTATGTTCTATGTCTTTGGCGTTTACCCAGTGCCATTAAACCGGGTTTATGTTAAAACGTTTTGCTACTGAGCTTGTTTCTGTAGCTTTTCGCATAAATATTGTCTTGATGAAAAAAAGTCATTTCTTAAGAACTCGTTAATGACATAATAAGCTTACACTAAGCTTTGAGGTGTAGGTTCGAACAGTTCTGGAAAGCCAAAGAAAGTCCAGGATTTGTCGTTAGGGTTTAACTTATTGGCATACCTCGGTACGCTCGCCCCGTCTACATAGAACCTAAGAAAATCTGCTTCAAATGTGGCATCATTGATTGAATGTCCTCCAAGAAGAAGACTTTGCCTACTTCTCGTCCTACAGATTTGCAAATTTACATTTAAATTAAAACTTAAACTAACTTCTATGTACAGGTACGATTTCAACTTACTTCTGATCATATCATCTATAGCAAAAGCATTGATTCGCCTTCTATTATCACATGAGGGTCTCCTGAACACTACAACCCAAAATGTCTTATTGAACGTTTGTTTTCTCATCAAATTACGTTACTAAATTATAAAATGGCGCTTAGTGCTTTGTCCACTGTGTATTCTTATTATTTCCAACTCATTCTAGATCATTGAACGTGTCTCACTGATTCTTTAAGATACAGATGCTATAAAACATGTCTTCTTGTTTCTTAAGAAATACCTTCGCCAATTAATATGTCATACTGATTCGCTAAAATACAGGTGATTGCACATTTCTAACTGATTCTTTGGAATGTCATTGCCCTTGAATATGACATACTGATTCGCTGCTATGATACACATTCCATTGAACATGTCGTACTCATTCTTTAAGATACAGGTGATATTGAACATGACTTGATGACTCTTTAGAATGCCGTTGCTCTTGAATATGGCGTACTGATTCGCTTAGATATAGATTCCATTGAACATGACATACTCATTCTTTAAGATGCAGGTGCTATTAGACATGACTTAATGACTCTTAAAGATACAAGTGATATTAAACATCTTACTAATTCTTTAGAATGCCGTTACTCTTGAATATGGCATACTGATTCGCTTTGATACAGGTTCCATTGGACATGTCATACGCATTTTTCAAGATACAGGTGATATTGAACATGTCTAACTGATTTTTTTTTAAATTCTTAGGCGTTGAGGGTTTTAGTGGAGAAGTCGTTAAAATTGTAGTTCACAACGAAATATGGGGGATCGCTTTAACGTTTCTGGTACAATATTTATATGAAAAACTACAGAAACATGCTCAGTAGCCAAAAGTTTAAACATAAAACCCATTTAATTGTACAGGGTAAACGCCAAAGGCATAGAACATAAAAATATAAAAATCACAAACAAGAATCATGGAACAACAGCACAAAACACCACAAACAGCACAGTGCTGATATACGTTATAAAAAACCAGGTGTGTTTGTCAAAGATTGTTAGATATCGTCTCGGAACGGTCAGTAAAATGTAAATCTACTGGGGGTTAAACCAGTTTGCGTACACAAACCTCAATCTTATCCAACAAGTAATGATCGGACGGAATAAAAACAAGAACACTGTTATTTACTATAAACATCCATTTAATAAAGCTACAAGACACATAATGAAGATAATTAAATATGAATATATTACAGCGGACACAAAGGTGATAGTCATTCAAATGCATGCATTATGACAAATAATAATGTAATGTAATGTAAGATACATAATATCTAATAAACTGAAATATATTGAAACTATTAAGGGAAATATAAACAAAATATGTCAAGCATCAATGCAAGTCATGTCAAAGAATATTTATTCTACGACATGTTACTATTGGCTCGTCTGGTTACATATGAGGAAATCTCAAATACTTCAATCCGCATGTCCTCAACTCTTGTTTTAAGTCGAGGTATGAGAAAAGCGAACAAACGTAGCATTTCTAAACGACATTCTTTAAACCACAAAATATATACAAATATATCAATTAAACCATTTAGAAGCACTAATCCATCTACACTTAATCTACGAACTACAATGTCTGATACGACTGCGGACATTAATATGTAAATAAAAGCGGTTATCAAGTAATTCAAAAAACACAAGAACACAACTAAAACTGATCTGCTGTTGTTCAAATCATTACCATTGCCATTCATATTTCGTTGTCTTATTGTGTTCTTCTGTTTTAGAATAATTTTCAGAATAATCAGTAAGCACGCCGATGACATCGCTGCTGCTGTAACATATGTAGCACTTATCCAAATGATAATAAATCTGTCCAAACATATACGTGTCGCAAATACATTTGCTTCCATATGTATGATAAAGCAACTTACCACTACGACATTCAAAGTGACTAAATAGACTGTCCATATAATGATAGATACTTTCACTGCAATCGAATAAGAAATGTTGCGAATGTAAAAGTTCGGCCACCGAAACAAAATGAGACGTTCAATGCACATCATAGTAACGTTGACGTAAGCCACAAAACTCCATCCCATTCCAAAAAACTGTATTGCAAAATTCAGTTTTGCATTGACCACAAGTTTTCTCACAGCAAATGAAAAAGAGGTGGTGATATCAAACAGAAGCAGAGCAATCGACAAGAATTTGGCTGTTTTAGGAATATGTCTTGTTCTTTGAAATGCCACTACTGATACACTAGAGAAAACAAGAACCACGATAGCGACAGCAATCATTGCTACTTTAATTCCAATTTGATAAACATTGTCAGGATTTGATAATGCCTTTAACTCGTAATCAGTCAAGTTTTCCATTATATACTGCGATTTGTTATCACGACAGTTTCTCAATCGGTACGCTTCTATACCGAAACTATTACATGAAATCGCTTCGGGTTTTCATCCTGTACTACGATGCCTGATAACTCAAATGTTTCATTCATTGCTTCGCCTAGAATTCACATTAAGTACGATTAGTAACCAGTCAAGTGTTTCATCCTGAACTAGGATTCCTGATCACTCCAGTGTTTCATTCATTACTAGCATTTACATTAAATAAGATTAATAACCATAATAACCAGTCAATTGTTTCACCAAACCGGTTCGATGGCGGTCATGGGCACGGCAGCCAAAACATACAAAAGCAAATCAATGGACAAGAACTTGGATGGTCAAGAACATGGTTGTTTTAGGCGTCAATCCTGTAAAATGTCTCCTACGATACGCCAGAGAAAAGTAAAAGCACACAGGCAATAGCAATAAGGGACACTTTGATCCAAATTGGAATAAAATGTCAGGGTTTGAAGATATTAGTAACTCTTAGTCCAAGTCGGCCTGAATTCCATCTTATACTACGATTTTTATTTACAGTGTCCCATCATGTATTACTATTTGTATTCCATAATGTGTTCCGTCTTGCCTACGACTTTGTGATTTATATTCACTCCAGTGTTCTTTTATGTCCGACGGTTTGTGTTCACTACAGTGTTCCATCATGTCTTACGGTTTGTGTTCACTCCAGTATTATATCATGTCCTACGGTTTGTGTTCACTTAGGTGCTGCACCATGCGCAACAATTTGTAGTCACCCCAATGGTATATTATTTACTGAGATTTCTATTAGTTCCAGCGTCCAATTATGTAGTACTGTTTGTGGTCAATCAAGTACTCCATCATCTTCTACGGTTTGTGTTCACTCCAGTGTTTCATCATGGACTACGGTTTGTGTTCAATCCACTGTTCCATCATGTCCTACGGTTTGTGTTCACTTCAGTGTTTCATCATGTACTACGGTTTGTGTTCAATCCACTGTTCCATCATGTCCTACGGTGTGTGTTCACTTCAGTGTTTCATCATGGACTACGGTTTGTGTTCACTCCTGTGTTCTATCATGTCCTACGGTGTGTGTTCAATCCACTGTTCCACAATTAATTATCATTTGCACTGTAGTTTGTTTTGTTAAAATGTATTGCTAATCTAAATACTTTTTTCTATATATGCAATAGTTGAAGCTATTCGCTATTCACCAGTTGTTTACTGTGATTTACAGCTCGTGAAATATAGTTAATTTGTTCCGGTTAAAACTTAAGTTTTGTAAAATTGTATCCACATGTTTACGCTCTTAAGTCGTTTTTTTTTAATAACTACTTTCGGAAGCTAACGATGCAAAAATACATATCTAGACCAAAATCCGGAATTGCAATTATTTTCTAATATAAAATCCGTGTCGGATTATTTGAAAACCTTTTGATATCATATTGGATTATTAATAGTAATTTATTTCTTTGAGTAAGCTAGTGCGGAATCTAACTTATTAATAAATGTTATAATTACTTGTGTCGAATTTAAGTTAAGCATTAAATATAAATATGACAAGATACGTTTTTTCATTATTTTAACAGATGTGATGAAAACTCCATGGTTAAATGTCGAGTTTTAGCATTTAAACATGTGCAAATGCTTTATGAAACTGACAAATATTCCTTTGAAGTTACTTTAACCTTACTTTAGCTAAATATGACTTTTCGACTGCGTAAACGGCGGTAGCATATGTTATATGAATTAAAATGTCGAACAAATCATAGGGAAACAATTGCTTATGCTGATCAACATTCTTTTTTATGAGTGTAGGTACACAATGTTAAATGGTTCATGGAACACAATGTTTTTAGTTCATCATTAACAACTTTTCTACGAAGTCATGGACAATGACTATTGTTAAAAGGGTGAACGTCAAACAAAATGAAGACGCAAAACTACCTTTATTGATCGGTTTCATAACTACCTAATGCATGGTAAACAATATTTATATGAAGTTTCAAGGGTGTGGGTGTAATACGTTTGTAGCCACATGCGACACAAGAGAATTCAGATATATTGTTGCTTGTTTTACTTAGTCGAAGGTTATGACTATTGTAAGACAGGCGGTAATGACCAAAAATCTTAAATTTATGCGAAATGCTTAACCATTGATATTTGTAGACAGCCATGTTAGTTTTCATTACATTTCGATTTTGGGTTTGGATTATGCTTACCCCTTCTTTTTGAACCATTTTAACTGGATTTGTCATCGCAAAATTACGGGTTATAGAATGGCGAAAACCGGGCGGACGGGCGTATAGGCAGTCGATTGTTATCAATTCTTCGTTCAAGATTTTATTCTATTTCATAAGGTCAATAGTTATTTTACACTTGTAATGAGACTTTGTCATAATACTTGTCCATATGTTGTCTTGAACATTTGTGAATATGGGTCACATCAGGTCATAACCTAGGTCACTAGGTCAAATCTTAGGAAATATTTTCCCAAAGGTCAAAAAATCATTTTTTTTTCAAAGTGTTA
Source organism: Mya arenaria (assembly GCF_026914265.1). Classification (NCBI taxonomy): domain Eukaryota; kingdom Metazoa; phylum Mollusca; class Bivalvia; order Myida; family Myidae; genus Mya; species Mya arenaria. Next base: position 27,623,252 of record NC_069134.1, on the reverse strand, counting down.
TGAAACTTTTCCAGATTACGTGTTTGCATATTGCCATGAACATTTGTGAATATTAATCACATCAAATAAAAACCTAGGCCACTAGGTCAAATCTTAGGAAATATTTTGCCCATTTCATAAATTCTTTTTTTTAAACGTTTACAGTTCTTCCTGCATGATTAGTCATTATCTATTTTTAGCAAAAATACCGTTTTTCAGCAGTATACTTTAAAAAGTAATTTTCCAATTTTCATGACATTTTGTAAGTTTATATACATTCACAAAATATACACACACGTACACATACTGCCACACTGGCACAAACCACCATTGACCCGTCCGAACCACAGTCAATGATTGCATTTTCAAGATCTTTATATTTTGCTTTTTTGGTGTGTTATCTGTGGTCAAAAACTAGGTCTCTGGGAATTAACTTTTAGGAAAAGCTGATGTATTAATAAAATGTTCATTTTGCCTCACACAAATAGAATTGTTTATGTTGATCTTCATGAAATTTGATCGGGTTAATTGTATAAACGATATCTCCGATAAGTATAAATATGGGTGGTTTTGGTTAAAAAACTAGGTCACTAGCAAAATTGCATCGTCAAATAAAAAAGTCCGGCTTTAATGCGGCGTTGCCGCATAGACGTTTTGTCTTCTCAAAATTCTTGAAATTATTTAATAAAACTTAACATACTCAGTATGCTCAAGACATTTGAAAATGTGTTGATACTCATTAAACTTTTGTTAATTGTGGCAACAAAACCAAACAAATGTTCATTTTTGAAACGAGAAATTGACAGCCTGTTTGGTCGTTGCAAACCGACTTACAATAAAAACTTAACTGTTGCAGCCAAATTGTTCCATGTTTTCGCAAATTACAAAATGTATTTTTTTTATTTATAAGTCCAGAAAATTATAGTAACTGTGTACTATGTACAAGAAATATAAAACTTAAAATTGTAAACATATGATTTTCATCACGCGCACAATAAAGAAAGTCTGAAAAATAGTACTAATAGTCGAAATTAATTGTAAATGTGTTGGATAATGTTTTAATAAGACAGTTCAAACCAGATATAACAAGAAGATTATTGAAAAAATGCGCTCCTGTATGATGATACAAACTAATGCTGTGCTTGTTCTTATTAATGTTTTTGAATTATTCGATGTACGAATATGGATTACCAGTTTCGTCGTCATCAGCTGACCCATGCAAACAATTAAATTTTGTTCGGTATTGTATCGAAATATTAAAACTGAATTAAAAGGTATTTACATAAGTATGGTATGTAGCGATTAACATGTGCATATTGATTTTTTTTGCAAATTTTGGCCGAAGAAGACGATATATATATATTCATATATCGCTAACCAGTGTAGTCAGCTATCCACATGAAATTCATCATGGTTGCTTTTAAAGTTCCTTAGTTGTCCTGTGGTTACAAATCAGAAATAACTTACACTTCTGTCTTATTTGCCATTTCGGCTTTCTAAAATATTTACAAAAATGGAAGAAAACGAAATACAATGAAATAATATATGCATAGTGGAAAACAGACAAAAGACAAAACATATGCATTTAAAAATGGTTCTTTAAACTTAAACATAAATATCATTTCCATAATGTTTTATGCTATAATTCTTATTAATATAAAGGAATTCATTATTTCTGCGTAAAGGTTAAAAAAAAAACCATTCCAAAAAACGCTATAATATAATATGATTATAAGGAGAGAGTATTTAGTTAATTCAAAACAATACAAAATCATTATGGACAGAAAATATGGCAAGAACACAAGACCTTTTTACATATAACCCTGTGTTAGTAGCACTATCAATTGCACTTTTAGTTCCAAAGTGAAACTTGTACTTTTGAACTTTAACTGGTTCCAACTTGCTTTGTCGGTATAGACGGGTTGGCCTTTTAAGCAAGCGGTGTATATACAAAAGTGATGGACCAAATAACACTGTCTGTATAAGGAAAATTTTGTTATACTCAGGCGTCTATTAGACAAGCTTCTTATAACATGCAGTCAAGTTTTCACTTTTCCTATACATGTATTTCCCTTGCATTGATAAATAAATATTGCTTACACTTGTGTTTGTAAAAAGCTACTTCGAACATTCGGAATTCGATTTTGGCGGAATAATTTCCATAAAATAATATATATGTTCAGTGCTATCTCATACTTGCCTACACATTAACTATTGTGTATAAAAGTTAAATTTCGAATATTGGCTTGTATGTGTAGGACAATCCGCTCGTAAATTAGAAAGTAATTTTCAAACAATATAACCAATCGCGCGCAACAAGGCATATAAAGAGAACTGGTACGGTGCAAAACAAAACAAAATAAGGGAATTAATCCAGTCAAATCAAAATGGATACTTGTTAGTACATATGCTCGACTAAAACTATTTTAATCTTTTAACCTTCACATTAACGATGATCTGGTTGAAAATGCGTTTTGTCAGACGGTATAGGCGTTCACATAAAAAATAATTTACAATGGAAATCACAAATAAATCATATATGCAAAACTTTCATCTCTTGAAAAAACTGATGCCTTTCTTAACGACAGATATGACAACAAATCATTATAGCTCACATAGCCTAGCACAATTTAATAACTACTGTACAGTTTGGGCAGAAGGTACTTTATCTAGCTTAAATAAAGGGTTAATTATGCACCAGTCAACCACGCCCACCCCCCCCCCCCCCCCAACAAGGTCCGGGGAATAGCGGGGACTTTGATTTTAGGTCCAGCCAACCCCGGCTAAAATTCCCGCCCTGCGGGAACGAACAGTTGGTAAAATCCCCGCCAAATGCCCCCGCACCCCAGGGACCCTAGGTAAGGCCCATTTCCCGCTATATTTAAAGCAAAGACAAAACCACCGCATTCACCCGGCACTGCGGGGCCACCTGAAAGGTAAAAACACGGCCCATTTTCCCGGCTATCCCCGGTATACCCCCGGACCTGGGGGGTGGGGCGTGGTAATAATTGACTGGTGCATTAAAGTCAAACTGTTATCGTAGCTGTTTTATAGGATCCATCCCTAAATACCATTCTATAACCTCCTATAAAAACAACAAAACCAATACTTTTAAATGGTAATAGTTTGGAAGTCTCAGTGAAGGACTTGGGAAACCGATCAACACATACAACATGAAATTGCAACATGAGCAAAGTATGACAAAAATGGAGCTTACAGACGTGGTCGACTGGCCGAGGAAAAACTGAGATAAAACCCCCCTTCTGGAGAAAACTCAGAAACCCCTGCCCGTTTGTTATCTAGATTTACAGGAATTGTCTCGTACCACTAGATATCGGGCCTCACCACCCTTAACATCGCTCCCTAAACAAAAATGTATAGAAAACATATCATTTTTATGATTCATGTAAACGTACTTTATCAAGTTATACAAATGCATATTACATATTTATGTTATTTGAAGACAAATAAAAACAGACTGATCATTCATATGATGAAATTGCATAGAAACAGAAAACTTTCACAATACACATTTTCTTGTAAAATTCAACAATCAATGGAATCGATGTGAACGAATCGGTTCCCCAAAGCTGAATGCCTTTGCATTCATATGCGCACGAATTCCTCGTGCGTATCAATCGCCACCTGGCGGTCATTTCATTATAAACAATGGAAAATAATTTCCATCTAATTCGTTTTACTCAAACGTAGGAAATAATGTTTTTTACGGATAAATGTTCGTTGAAGATTTTAATAATTACACTATGATATCTTTTGATAACTTTCTTTTTCTAGAATGGTTGTTCACTTGTTGATGTGTGTTCTTGTGTGTACTTTGATTGTTGTTGTTTACATTACTGATGTATTATATGTAAGAAGGCCATAATTTAAAATGTTACATAGCTTAATGTGTAACCTTCAATTATTAAAGTTTTTATTGCTATTATTATTAGTATTATAAATAATAGTTTGATTTAGCCTACCATTAAAGTCGTTGAATAGTCTAAATGAAAGTCCTAATTATATTAAGTGCTCTCGAATAATAAGAACAAACAGCTCAAATCTAATTTTAAGCCGACTATTTCGTAAACGAGGAGAAATCCGATTCTAGTTAAAAAGAAATTACTGAAGAAGAAAAAAAGAAATAGTGTTTATCCTATAATTGTTCTCATTATAAAATAAGTCGTACGTTTATCTTTTGACACAACAGCGTTATTTTATACGGCCACAATTACCCTCAATGTAAATTAATGGGTTGTAGATGATAAGTTAATGACCGTTTAGAATCATTTGATATAATGAACCATAAGCAAGTAATTTTCTATTTTGCTGTTTTGTCATTATACGCAATGGAGCAGACATAAACTGTCTCAGATCTTTTTTTGCATCGTATACATTTTACAAGGCGTTTTCGTAGGCCTTGACCGTTTTCATGGGTACCTAACATATCAACATGTCATGGGTACTTTCAAAATGTATGGCATCGTCATTTGAATGGATATAAAATCGAAGCCCTAGGCCTAAAAAAAAAATTGTTTGGTTAGGGTTACATCCTTTTCAAAAATAGGTAGGGTAGGTAGGCTTTTTATTTTTATTTTTTTATTAGGCTTTATATAAGAATGTCATTTTCATCATTGGAGAATGGTGTTAAAGTTATCTTCTATATAAGCAATTAAGGTTTTAAACTACATATTGAAAAGCAAAAAAAAAAGAAAAAAATATTTATTATTTTTTTATTTTTTTTAGTTTTTCATTTTTTTTTTCAAACTGACTATAAAAACGTTAGGGTCGGCGCCTATTCCGAAGGTAGGGTCGGGTAACCCGAACCAAATGTATTTTTTTAGGCCCTAGTAAAATCATATTTTGTTGATCACAGAAAGTGTGGAGCGAAAGGCTTAGTTTAAGATGAAAATGTTTTGTTTTATTGTTCCTTAAAACAAATATAGTATATAAAGAATATAAATCTTTTTTGTATTCGATACGTCGAATGACTTATAGCAATCTCATCCTTATGGTGACATATACAGTTTACACGACGATTCTTAGATTGAGGAGTTACAAAAATAGGATTTTCAACCCCTTTTACCAGTTCAACATAGAAATAAACATCGCCCATATTGCTATTATTATTGCGAATTATTTTATTACCAATCTGCGAATTATTTTTCCTATCGATACTTCGCAAAGCAATGAATGTCTGAATAACAATATTGTATATATTGTATATATTCTCGTATAACACACGCGTGACGTTATATTCATGTTTTATAGTATAATTTTATTTTGTATAGACACCAGACGGATTTTAAAATAATGAAAGGATTCTAAATAAGCCATTCACAAAATGAATCCAAAAGCGGATTTAGAACGGGGTGCACCAGGCGCCTCCCACCCCTCTAAAATCGTTCAAGTCTTCTTTTTATGTCAATATCGGAGAAAAATAGTAACAAAATACGCGCAAAAGTTACCATTTTCTTTAAAATTTCTTGGTGGAGTACCTCCCTTCCTCCTGCAAACATTTTAAACCATAGCCATTTCAGTTAAGAGTGAGGGGGTCATGTCAAAAGGTTGAGCCCCTAAGTTACGGCCCCTCTAACGTAAATTCCTGGATCCGCCGCTGGAATCGTTAACCAATGACTTAGCTCCATGTAAGCACTAGTAGGTTTTAGCCATATAATTTCCACATATGTCAGAAAATTGACTTTATGTTAAGTCCATTTTATCTACATTGTATTTGCAATTTAATCATGAAATGATGACAGCAGCTAAACACGGTATTCCTGTTTTGGCATCAAACTGAGATATGTGGAAATATAAACTTTAATTTTAATTGTCAATTATACAAGTTATAAAAGAGAAACAATCACTGCATCATCAATTCAGTTCTAGAATAAAAAAAAATAACCACTTTTCAAAAAACAAATGCTAGCTATAAGTCCATCTACTGATGGAATACTTTCATTTTCCGCATAATCAATTAAAACATATTAATTTCTCAAACACACGCACAAAGTAACACACTATTGCGAGTTAATCACTGAAATATTCAAAGTTTCAATATACAGTAATGCAGTGCGACTCATGCCATTATATTTTGAACGAATAGAACGAAAAATTGCATCAGATTTATTAGACCGACAAATCAAATAAAATTTATATACATGTATAGAACAACAAGACAAAACCACAAATGACATCATATCTACATATATATAACAACATAACGACAAGTGACATCATATTTATATATTTAACAATAGAAATAAATTTGACACCATATTTTATTTAGTACAACAGAACGACAAACGACAATATCTTTATATAAAGTTACATATTGAACAAGAGAACGTATAACGGTTATTCTGTTGATTGAATCGGGATCTGTTCCAGTTGGGGTATGCGAATCCCTAATTGTCCAAAACGTTCGTGTGCAAATAAAATCTTCATAATTGTAGCCAGCAATTGTGTTTCTACCAATATATCGATAAAGAGCTTTTACTACGAATACAATAATAGTAAAATCCCATTTTTGTCACGAAATTATAGAAGATTGTAAAAATCGTCGACGATTTACTCCATCTGGAGTAGTTTCTAAAGCAATGATAAGATGGGTTTTACAATTATTTAAAACTAATTTGACAAACACAATTTTACTTATTATGTAATTTTGCTTGAAAAGTACCGAAACTTGTCTAAAATGATACCATTATTCAGTCAAAATAAAATATGTAACCACGGTTATTCTCTGTGTAACTGCCCGTTCGTCCCTAAATTCCCATAATTACACGAACATTATTGTGGACCAAAATGCTTTATTTGAATTACGACGTCACGCAGTGCAAAAGAAATCATCATCAAAATAGTTTTTAATGGACAAAGTCTTTGGTATGGTAGAGTTATTGTCTTTCAATCGTGATTTAGCATATATTATTTGGTAAGAACAAAATGTGTTGACTAGAATTAATTCGCTTGCAAATGTTGATTTTCCTGAACCGACAGATACATGTTATACACCTAAAATGTTCCTCAGTATCAAATCTATTGAACATCTATTTTGTACGAAAGCCTCCTTCGATATGGCAGCAAACACCATAGATTGATTAATGGGTCGTGGATAATCTGTTATTGACATTTGATATAATGAAACATAACAAAATACTTGATTCAATATAAATTCGTTGGTATACGCAAGGCATCAGTGATATGCTATCAGATACTGTTCGTAACGTATATCTTTTTTGGGCTAAGTTGATTTCACAATCCTACGGATGGATATAGCCAATATTTTCATTATTATATCTATGTATTTTATTAGACGACACTAATTTGGGCCTGGTTACGCCTTGTCAATTTTCGGAGGTGTATTGTAAGCGCTTTCATTATTTGGCAAAATACAATTCCTTTTTGATCAATTTAATAGTTGAATGACAACCAGCGCCACGAATCTTACCAATCATAAAAGCGGTTTGCCCTGCATAAAAATCAAAATATAAATTTATCTGAAAAAAATAAACATGTTATATGACATAAAGTCTAAAAGGTGCCGTGGGTATGTTCTTATTTGATACATATCCATTAAAATCTTACTGGTATGGCAGTGTTCTATTTATGAAAATAATTTTACATATGGCAGGAAAATACGCTTTAAATGAAAAATATCTAGGTAGGGGTAAAATGCCGCCGGTCGCTCTAGCGTCCTGTACTGTTATTTGGTCTGGCTACGCTACCGGTTTGCAAGCGTACAGTTGAATAAGCACCTTGAAATAACTACTTTTTTAGTTACATTTTAAAATATTTTCTCCTCGTATCATATTGATTCATTTTAACTTAAATCTTATGTTGTTGTTGTTTTTTTTAACTTGAATTTAAAGTTTTTCATGAACTTTTTTTTTCATCAAACACATAAATATGTCTTACTACTTCTTGAAGATGCCGGTGTCTTACTGATTCGTTAATATGCCGATACCATTGAACATGTCTTTCTGATTCGTTAATATGCCGGTACCATTCAACATGTCTTACTGATTCGTTAATAAGCCGGTACCATTGAACATGTCTTACTGATTCGTTAATATGCTGATACCATTGAACATGTCTTACTGATTCGTTAATATGCCGACACCATTGAACATGTCTTACTGATTCGTTAATATGTCGATACCATTGAGCATGTCTTACTGATTCGTTAATATGCCGATACCATTGAACATGTCTTACTGATTCGTTAATATGCCGACACCATTGAACATGTCTTACTGATTCGATAAGATGCCGGTACCATTGAACATGTCTTACTGATTCGTTAATATGCCGGTACCATTGAACATGTCTTACTGATTCGATAAGATGCCGGTACCATTGAACATGTCTTACTGATTCGATAAGATGCCGGTACCATTGAACATGTCTTACTGATTCGTTGATATGCCGGTACCATTGAACATGTCTTACTGATTCGTTTGAGTGTTTAGTGGTAATAAGATTAACAGTGGGTATTCATTCCGATCGTTACCATTGAAGCTGCACTCTCACAGATTGTTAATTTTGACCAAAAAAAAATTGTCTTGGAATAGGCTTTTTGGCGTAAATGTCTGGAAACCAGTGTTAAAAGGCTGACTAAAATTTGATCGCAGTTCTTCATATTTACGGTCGCAAATGGATGTTTTGTGGTTATAAGCGTTACTAACGCTTTAAGACAAATGATTTTTGGCCGTTTTTCAAACAATTGAGATCTATTCTATTGTGAGTTATCTTATATGACTAAATTGAAGGCATTGACACCAAAGTCAGGTAATTTTGAGATAAGAACAAACAAATATCAACACTGTCAATCTGTGAGAGTTCAGTTTTAACAATTTATTATAGGATGATACAACGACAAGACTGAACTACAAAAAGCATTAATTTACTACAGTCAAAAATACAATTAATGAATGATGCAACAGAAAAAATAGAAGATATCTAAACAGAAATATAGTGAAGCAGGCACTGACTAGTACAAACAATGACACAATTTAATACAATATAATATACTCTAAGTGGTATATCAACATAATATATAAAGGAATAACACAAGTCATGTCAGTGTACATTAAGTCTACGATATATTACTATTGTCTCGTCTGGTTACATGTGAGGGAATCTCAAACACTTCAATCCGCATGTCCTCAACTCTCGTTTTGAGCCGAGGTACGAGAGAAGCTAACAAACGTAGCATTTCTAAACGACATTTTTTAAACCACAAAATATATACAAATACATCAACAAACCCATTTATAAGCACCATCCCATCTACAAAATATTTACGAACTACAATGTCTGATACGACTGCGGCCACGGCTATGTATATACAATCGGTTATCAAGTAATTAAAAAAGTACAAACACAGCTAAAACTGATCTGTTGTTGTTTTCTCTTTTAACATTAGCATTCATATTCTGTTGAGTTATCGTGTGTTTCTGTTTCAGAATAATTTTCAAAATACTCAGCAAGCATGCCGATGATATCGCTGCTGCTGTAACGTATGTAGCGCTTATCCAAACAACAATGAACACTTCCAGACATATACGTGTCGCATGTACATTTTCTTCTATATGTTCAACAAAGCAACTTACTACTAAGAGAGTCAAAGTGGCTAAATAGACTGTCCATATAATGATAGATACTTTGACTGTAACCGAATATGAAACGTTGCGAAAGTAGAAGTTCGGCCACTGAAACAAAATGAGACGTTCAATGCACATCATAGCAACGTTGACGTAGGCCACAAAACTTCATCCCATTCCAAAAAACTGTATTGCAAAATTCAGTTTTGCATTGACCACAAATTTTCTCACAGCAAATGTAAATGAGGTGGTGATATCAAACAGAAGCAGAGCAATCGACAAGAATTTGGCTGTTTTAGGTGTGCGTTTAGGTGTCCTTTGAAATGCCACTACTGATACACTAGAGAAAACAAGAACCACGATAGCGACAGCAATCATTGCTACTTTAATTCCAATTTGATAAACATTGTCAGGATTTGACCATGCCTCTAACTCGTAATCAGTCAAGTTTTCCATGATGTTCTGTAATAGGTTATCGCGAGAGTTTTTATCTGTACGCTGTTCCCGAGGTTTCTCTTGTTTACCGATTCGTTTTTCTTGTATTTCGTTGTTCCATCCTTTACTACAATTCCTGATTACTCTAGGGCTTCATTCATTACTATGGCTAGCATTTACTTTAAGTAAAAATAGTAACCAGTCAAGTGTTGCATCATGTACTACCATACCCATTACTCCAGTGTTTGATTTATTACTACGGCTAACATTTATGATCAGTTCGATAAGTATCCAGTCAAGTTTCAATTCCATATTATGAATCCTCACCATTCTGGATTTTTTTTTTATCCTATTTGTTGAGTTTTTCAACCGTTACTATGAATCGAAATTACTCTATTACTTTAGACTTGTAGTCTAGTATCTATGATTTGTCTTTTCAAATCACTCGAGTATCACTTTTTTCAAGTTTTACTATGATTTTTATTTGTAATCATATCTATACAATCGCAATATAATATGTACTATGTTACGATTTGCAATAACTCAGATATGAAAGCCATGTTCGCACTCTCGCGTCGATGATAAAATAACTTCTGTCAAAGGTCCAAGTATTTATACATAGGTCAGAAAGATAAAGATATGTGCTATCAAATGAACTGGTCATCCATCATTTTATAAGGATAGTTATTACTGAGTCCAGATATACAATTATTATTAAAGAGTTTGCTTCTAAATTAACACTTCAAATAAATCAGTTTGAAATGAGTCAAGGGTCACGGAGAGGATAATAAACCCATTCCGTACAAGAAAATAATTTGCCGTATTAAAGCGTTGCAGTTTTCAATATATGGACATAAATGAACTAATTGCTCCATAAAGACTGGCTAATATTAAGTTATTAGGTAAACATATATTCACTTCTAAATGAACTATTTTGATGTCCAAATGCAACTTGAAATTATAAAATAAAAAATAAATACTTTTGTTAGGTAACCTTTGAAATATGTTTAAAACACTTGGCGATTAAGAATAGGAATAAAACTAACTAAGAACATCAAGTTCCCGCGGCAACAGAACCGAATAAATAATGATTTAATCACATAAAGCCTTTTTGCAGATATATTGGACAAATGCTTAAAGCTAATACTATCTACATCCATCAACTTAGCCAATTGTCACTTAAAATGAAATAGTCTCAATCAACCATGCACTGATGAGGGCGATATGTTTTTTTCTTGTGTATGTGTGCGCCACTTACCAATATTTATCTGAAAACCTACAAAACAAGTCCAGCAGTCGGAAGTTTAAAAGCAAACCCGGTTCAATGACACAGGGTCATCACCAATGAAACAAAACAGAAAAAAAAACAAATTCCCACGAAACAATAACCCAAATCTCCACAAACAACACACTACATATATTATGTATAAAACTATGGAATTGGTGTTTATCAAGGATTGTAAAGTACCGCCTTGGAACAGTCATTTAAATGTCGTGTAAAACTCAACCACTTCCGTGTTTATATATTTGAAAGATATGAAAGAAGTTGTTTCAATTAACATTATTCTCAAATGGAAACAGTACATGTTTAAGTATACACGTTCGTTTCATTAATAATAAATACAAGCATAAAATATCCAATCATACATAGTACGATTCAAAGGGCTACTGGACCCAGATTTCAATCACTATGTATTAAGCCAGAGCGCTTACGCGTCTGTTTTAGTTGCATAGACACATGCGTATTATATTATTCACCTAAATCTAGCCAGACTCCAGCTGTAAACATGTATTTTAAAGCTTTGACTGAACCTTCCATTATCCAGCCTGTCAAGATATAAATTCCAAATACGTTGTTTGGTCGCAAAACACCAGTCTACAACAATATGTTGGGACGTGGACAATGTTTCACTTGTCATTTATGTCGCGCTCTCTAAAGCCACAAGCGTTTTTATTTTCCATTATTTGATGTTGAAAGCAATATTTTGTCGTATTGTTGCGTCTCCATTATGTACAACATAGTACCTTTTTATGAAAACATGAACATTAGTTTTAGGTTCATCATAACATACTTCGAACAAACTTCACGGATGTCATGTAGCTGATGTTACAATTGTTTAATCTACGTGTGATCATTTAATGAAAGAACATGTCGCTATGTGGGGAAAACCTTTTCCAAAAAGCATGATTTCGATAGGTTATATTCCATTATTTATTTATTTTGATTTAAAATGCATGTGTTGCCGCAAAGCGGCGTTTCAAGTGTGAAATTATATAAGAACGCTATTATGAAAACAATGTGCAGTTTGACATACTGCGAACAAATCTAACCGATGTGAGGTATTTCAATATCGAAGTTTGTAAACTGGGAATTATAACCAAGTGTACTTAAGAATGATTATATTTCTAATCAATACTCTATGTGAACAATTTCGCGCAGGGATTATTACAAAATTACCTGTGTTCGATTATATTGTTGACAATATAAACTGTTCAAATAGATTGTCAATTAATGATGTTTTAGATAGATTTACGGCTGCAATCCGCAGTGTTGCAGACCCGTTATTATCTAAACGTTGTAGTTACAGTTACAAACCATTGTTTGATATTGATAGTTGTTCGAAAAATGATGATTGGTTTGATAATGAATGTGTTAATGCACGACGATTATACCAAGAAGCTTTACATATTTTTAATTCGAATAAAACTGATGTATGTAGATTACTTTTGATGAAGATTGGGTTAGGTTTATGAAGTTACGTGTAGTACGTATGTTATGTTTTTATGTATTTTTTCTTGTGCAATTCTTGCTTTCAAAAGTGCTTGAGTTTTTGATATTACCTATTTTACTTTCTGAAAATAAATTGCATGGTATATAGTCATAATGTACATGTTAAGTTTATAAATTTATTTCTTAGCTGTTGTGTCTTTTATTTATTTGTACCTTGACAATGTTTAAAATTTTATTATCAATACATTTTTAACAATGGTCTTGTGTTTGTGTTATTTTATTTAGATGTTGTTTTTCCGGAATGTTTTGTTCAGAGTTATTGTCAACTGGTCACATGGGTTTCAGTTTCAATGAGAAGAGAAGTAATTGTTGAATGTGCTCGAATCAAAGGTTAATAACTTCATGGTGATTAAGTTGGTATCATGGAGTAGTTTTGAGGCATCATATTGATGACTTTTATTCTTAATGTATTTTACCAAAGACGATATGAATAATGAGAAACGGGACAAACTATGATGTCTGTTACTGTGGATGGTAAACAGAAATAAGAGCTGTTCACTTTGTTTGCTGGATTTAATTAGTATACTTCATGAGCACAATTTAGTCTGCAACATTTTGCCTTTACTTAAAGGGACTCCCTCATGTTTTGGGACCAGAAAACACATTGATACCAAGTTTATGTCAGTTTTCGACAATTTTCTTCTTTTTTTTCGCCATTTCATCATACGGTGTATAGTCCCTTTAAAATAAGGTATTCTATATAAGAAAAAGTCGACTATTGTTGGACATTTTAACACCTGCATTAGTATAGTTTATTACCTCGTCTATATTTAAAAAGTTAAACATGCTGCCAAACCAGACCTTTGCAACATAATAAAAACTATGACACTTGGATAATCTCTATTTACGCCCAGGATCTTTTTTGAAACGGGCATCGGCGCTGATTATCAGAACACATCTTATTTCAATAATAACTAGATCAAGCTTATCAAACTTTTTGTGTTCACCGAATGTTCTCTTTTTGAAATGTTTGGACGCTTTTCAAGATTATTTGTCCCAAAACTTATTGCAACCAACTATCTATTATTAATGTTCTGTCAAATGGCCTTACGATTAATTGTTTTCATATAAAGTTTGAACTGGTTATATTTATGATTTACTTTAGAAACTAGCACATATAAAATGTTTGCTTTTTAGATGTGACGCTTAATTTTTGGAACACAGAAATGTTTTATGCTATGCTTGACCGTACGTTCTTAAAACATCAAGAAAAGTATATTATATTTGAAACACGAACATAAGTATTTCATTGAAAGCTGTTTATCTCTTTTCGTATAGATTTTCATTTCGTCTAAAATACGTTTATTTTCGTAACGGTTTTAATTTTGTGGTTAAGTGATTTTAATTGACCTAATATTAAATTGATTCTGTAGTGAAAATAAAAACTTGGACAAACATAGATTTAGAATAGAATTATAGTTTGTATTTATTGTATATAATAGTGTATAAATTTATCATCAGAAAATAAAACTTAAAGGAGACATTATATTAGAAACTTCTAATTCTAACTTCTAAACAAAAGTATTTAATATATATATTGCTGGGGAAAACGTTAATAATAAGAGTTAAACGCGGAAGTTTTGAACATTGGGGTATACATGTTCACTCAATACCACAACTTGCACAAGCTATAAATATATACAAAGAGGTAAGTCAAGCATCACAAGCAGTTACTTCAAAGTTGAATGGATTTTTTGGGGAGTATGTCGGTTTTAAGGTAAGTTTATAAGCGTTTCCTGGACTTTTTATACAATACCTGCTTAACAGTTTATACGCTTTAACAACCTCTGTAAAGAAATAAATATATACACAAAAAATAAATATTGTCATACTTCCTGTTATGATTTCGTTATACCCTTAATACATTAAGAAAAAACTCTCAATATATGATTCACTTTCAAAGGCAGCAGTTAAAATGTATACCTCTTAATATATTTCAAATACATAATGAAGCTTTATTTTTGCAGCATCTTTGGGACTCCTTAATGTGAAGGACTTCCTTTGTTTATGAAGCAGAAATGGAGGACAAACGGTAGGGCTAACCTTGTCTAATACTTTTATAACCATTGCCAAATCGTTATTAAGCCAAAATTGGGATATAAGTTAACTACGAAAGACAACAAGTTTTAATAACAGTTAACCTGAAAAGGTACATAACGTATGTATAGACCCGTCAACGGATTGAAAGACACAAGCAAAAGTGTGTATTAACGGTCAGTAGCCAATTACTTAAAATTGTTCATAGGTAATCTTTTTGCTAGTTTTCGCATTTTAATTATTGATTGGTTAGTTGATATTTGAGATATGTTGACCAATCAATACACAATTTGCCTTACTTTGAACAAACAAACTAATTAACAAGTTGTAAACAATTGGCAAATAAATAAGTCGATTCGATGGTTTTAAATCGGTTCAGTAGACATCACAAGTATGTTTATGCCATGAGTGGATATGTTGATTTGTGCCACTTTCGTAGACATATTTAAATCCCCTGGTGAGATCTGAATAAATAAACTTCCGAGACCGTACCCGAACAAATACCAATTGCGACGTTTCGCTAGCTGTGTAATATTTAAGCTTACCAGGCTTAAGTAGCTTATTTCAATTAGCCGAAATACATACTTAAATTGAATTTTGATGAATGACAAATGGTTAATTGAAGTATAAAAACTCTTAAAGAAGTAAATATTACGCAAATTATTGAAAAACAAAAATAGTGAGCTTAGCTTAATCCTGTTATAAGGGACTTAAGAAGTTTCGAGAAATTGGGGCCAGTGTAGCGTTATATTTTTCTCACCTCAGATAAGTAGATCCATTAATTTAACCATGCTAGAAATTCTTATCTTGCCCACGGGCGAAGATAAAATGCCCGAATGGAACTTCTTTTAATGATCACCACATTGTAATTAACCCCCTTGTTAAAGCCTGTCGTCTGTAGCGCATCATGGAAACCTTGTCTGGTGGCAATAATTAGAACGCTACTTAATTATTTCTCGCTTCAAATGTCACCAGAAAAAAGTTTTCACGCAGCTTTCAAGAAATAATGCTTCACTCTTCTTAGAACTATTTAAAGACCGATCAGACCATTTACATACTCTGAATCACTGCGCGAATATCCATGACAACCACGAATTATTGCATATCCGTACGCAATTATTTTCACTAAGCACAAAAGAGTTCCGGGAAAAAAATACATTTTTACTTAATTTTGTTTAACTGAGGTGGGAGAAAAAGCATCTACCATAGCCGCTCGTGTAAGATAGGTTCATTCCGACCCTCGCGCAGGATGTTTTGCGGAAACTCGGTAAACCTCGTTTCCGCAAAACACCCTACGCTCGGTTCGGAATGAACCTATCTTACACTCTCGGCCATGGAAGATACTTATAATCTCTTTCTTGGTATGTTTGACCTTTACCAACATATACTCATGGCTGATTGAAGGCTATATGGCGAGGATCTGTAGTTTCCACTCTTTACTGTTGCTGTAGTCTACATGCGTGTCGCAAACTTTGTCTAGTTTACTCATCGGACACTAGTTGCTCAATCGTAATGAAAATCCACCGGTGAATTCAATACAAGGCCTTGTTGGGAATATTCACGATGATGATGCATAGCGGGTTTCATCAACATTCGGCTTTTGTGGGTTCTATCCGCCTCCGATGCGGAATATATCCAAAAATATCGTGGCAAAGTGTGATACAGCTCAGTTAAGTTTTGATTATTTACTATTATCTTATTTCTTTTTAGAAAAAAATCTTTGTTTAAAAAAAAACAGATTATAGGGGAAATCTTAATTACTTGGTATTTAAGATTGGTCGTTTTACGATCGTGTCAAACAAACGAAACAATTCAAGATATTTTATATGAAAAACGTAGGCTACGAGAAGAAACTTTCACAAGGCAACGGAATCTATCCATTACGGTGATCGGATTCAATTGATATTTGTACGTGTGGGTGCTATTGTTTTTGAGTCTATGAACACATTAATGCTAGAGAAACTTCTGTAAATTTCAATATGGTATACTCCGATACACTGGACTAAATGTTGAGCTTAAATGAGGACAAAAAGAAATATCGGTGGTTATGGCATCGGTCTTAGAAAGGAAGGGAAGATTTCTTTAGTTAAAATTCCCTAAAAAAATAAATATAAGTTTTTTCCGAGTTTATACTTTCTTCAGAAACTAATTCCTTTCTCATCGGTGGCGGCGTTGCTATAGGTAGGATCGGGTTGCCCTTAACACAAGCATTATTTTCTGGAATGTATATTAAGTAAGTTACAATCAATGTTCATTGTTGTAGAAAACATGGTATGATTCGGATATGTATGTAAACATGGTAGCTGTAAAAATATAATCTGCCTTGTCCTCACCACTCAGAACTCCTCGGCCATTTTGTATCGAAAACAACCTCGGATGTAAATGGACGGTTTACAATGTAAGAAATCTGTACACTTTAACTACGCTGCAAGTAAATCGCGTAGAAATTTTAATTTAGCAGTTAAACTTAATGACTTAACTCTTGGGGATCTTAATTATGTTTGCAATAATACACTTCACTGGCAATCGATTGAAAATTAGGTATACAAATACACGTTAAAACACTAAATTTGATATATAATATTATTCAAAAATTTACGAAATACCTCATACATAAGTAATGTTCCGGCATACATCCGAGGTTTTTTTCGACTAAAGGAATTCCGAATGTGTCCTAACATGTATAAAAACAGTCAGAAACAGAGGAAATAAGTTAAAACCGTGAGAAACAAGGGAGATAGGTTAAAAAGAGATTCGTAACAGTGCTAAATTATACTTATAACGTATGTTTAACCTAGGGAGTATTGGAATGTAGAAAATGTTAATAGCATTTTGGACTAATTGTTTAGAAGACTAACAACAAATGCTTAGATGTTTTAGCGAGAAATCTTCTTTTGAGTTTATGATGGTCTGCCTAATATTAGATGTACACTGGCTTGACCCCACCGCATCCCCCGGTATGACTTTAACAAATTTTGAAGCCGAAAGGGAAAATTATTCCACATCGGTTGATGGGGTTTATGACCAAAAAAATGATTTTGTAGCCAAAATGCTGTGAGATCCGCGATAAATGACATATATAGTGGTCCCAAGGCCGTGACTGTTGGACAGTTCCTGATAGGACCACACCGCTGGTCTTCGTCGAGGCTTCTAAATAACTCACTGAATAAAACTAATTAATGACTAAATGGAAATATGACGGTTGTTTTCGTTATGTGGGAATTTTACAAATCTGTGTATATATATCTGTAAAATTAAATGGAAAAAGAGCAAATGGCAGAAATGTCACGATTTGTTTAACTTTTTTAGAAAAGTTGGAAACATGTTCAACAATTGTTTCCCACTTTCATCGCTGACATTGCCCTAGAATAGTTCTCTTTGTGATTTTCTCGAAGGTCATTCTTGATTCTTTGGGTTGCTCACGGGGAGCTAGTGGTTTGTGTCATAAGAAACACATGAAGAAGTAATTTATGACGAATCAAATTTGTTTTTTTACTCATGTTTTTTTCTTCTTTGAGAAAGAATGGATTCTACTTTTTCGACCGAAAACAACATTCAACAACAACATAAAGAAAACAAATATCAGATAGAATCTTGTGCGAGTGACAAATTATAATGGTGGCGAAATTCCTATGTAACTGCTTATGGCAGATAAAGTCCGGAGCTTGTCGAACCGTCAAGCGATGACTTTAAATCCATTTTATATCAGGTAGATTTTAAACAAATGAAAAGAAATCCTACCTGTATACGTTCTTTGAACAGAATGTGAATAACTGGAAGTATTTAAATATTAAGGTTTCAATTGCATGGTATATGGTTTCAAAATCTTGATTGCTGTTTTGTATTTATTCGTTTTTATGAATAAAACATACGGTGCTTTGATTTTTTTAGTTAATTTATCAAGAGTTAATTAAATTGTTCTTTAGGTGTCAAATCACAATCATACTTAACACATTGTTCAATGTAAATAAGGCGGATAGATTGTCGTCGGATAGAACCCACAATTACCGAATGTACTCGGAAAGAAGCCGCTATGCATCAACACTGTGATTTGGTTTTGCGTTAAGATCGGACGGCACTGTCATGGGTAATCTGTGAGTTTTATTATGAAGATAATCTTCTGTCGAATTCTTACACCTTGCCAATAAACTTTCAGGCCAATGGACCGAATCTGGACATCCATCAAGAATAATTCGAAGGAAGAGTTTTATTCATGCCTTGTAGCTATCAAGAACGAGCGCATTGATTACAATGCTATATACAGGATTGTTCCTTTCTGTGTACTGTTTAACAGACCTAATTTAATAAAAGTGTTCTTCACGGAGTTTAAAACAACGCTTGGTGTTTCTTTGTACGAGTCGTCGGTTAGGAATCAAATTCCTCTTCAAACTTTGATTCGTCTTGCAACAATATTTGGTTACCAGGAGTGCAGCTCGGAAATACAATTGATGCATTTACACATTTCTTCAAAAAAAACTGGAACGGGAAACGAAGGTTTTAATTCAGCAAACATACTTTCAAGGTATGACAAAGAGGATGAGGATTATCAACTCTTTAGTTCTGTTCTAACCATCGGCGAAAATAAGTTGGTCCCATCAAGCGTCATATTAGACCATTGTAAAATCCTGCAACTAAATGGTAGAGACATAAATTCTTCAGGGCGTTACTCGATTTTGTACAGTATCGCAAATGGAGCAAAACGATTTTCTGAATTGTTTACCATAGCACTTATGTGCGGGGCAGATATCAATCAGAAAATGAGTGGAAATCGAACAGTATTCTTTGTTTTGTACCACTATTTAGCCGGAATGTACCACAGGATAAGGGAGTCAACAGAAATGACAGCAAAATTTCTTAAAGCATGTCTGTATGAGAATCCAACGTTAGACTTTAAGAATAAAAAAGATGTCTTCAGGAATGCATTGTATCGTGACTTGTGGGAACATTGGGCTGAAGACAAAGCACCACAAACGATAGACATGGAACGTTTTGCTCCATTCTCATATGTTGCTCTGATGTTTGAAGCAGGAGTTGACTATCCTGTTCACAAAATAAGTTGTCCGATCTTTCTTGAGAAGACAATTCAGTACTTAGAAAGAAGAGTACCACAACTTGCGATACACGTATGTGGTCATCAGAAAATGATTCCCCCAGATGTAAAGGAAAGCTATATAGAGTACATTGCCAATGTATTGCGCCGTTGTTGTATGCCGCGATCCTTGAAGGACCTGTGCAAGTTGAGATTGAGGCGTGAGTACCCGGGCAGAGGTATTCACAAGACAATAAATCGACTCCATTTACCCGCCTCTGTTAGAGACTTCATTCTTATGGAAGGGTTCAATACCCTCAATATGGAAATCATATCGTGAATATAACTTCCGGTCTTGGTTAGAGATAAGATATTTATTTATAGAGGAAAATCTTTACCTGACAACTCAGCGTTAGACACTTTTTAAATGTGTTTCAATGCCCTGAATATACAAATGCTGTTGTGAAATTACTTGCCGACTAACTAGAACAATTAAGGTTAGAGATATTTGTGTATGACATCATTCTTACTCGTGAAATAAAAATTCTGAACCCTAGACATTTTTTGGAAAGGCGACATATTGATTCCACTGCGTATAATGTCCACATCGCCTGGCGGTTGTAAGTATCAATTGTAAGTGAAAATGTTGATATAGAACTGAACTGAACAGAAGTTATTACACGTAAACTATACAGTTCTTTGTGTTTCATATACATATTAAATATATTACAATTACAATTATGCAATGTGGTGTGAAATATTAAATCAATAGTATAATCAATCTTTGTTTAAGGATGAACTGGAATTGTAAATCACAAATCTATCAAACTATTATAGTATACAATAAAATAACCAATAGTTTGCTTTTTATATACTAATATATGTTGGAACAAATGATATTCAACTGATCAATTTCTAACATTAAAACATTGTCTAACATTGTATATATAAACATAAATGGTAAAACATAGTTACAAATGTTAACCAAGCATACTACTGCTTGAGATAAATATGTGTATCAAGGCTTATAATTATAGATTCATTTATGTAGTAGAACGCACCTTAAATGTTTCCGATATATATTTGTTTAACATAAATGTTTCAGATGTGTTTTGTGTATAAAGCAGTTGCACAAGTTTAAACATACAAGGTCCAATTCTATAATAACATTATGTCTTAATTGGACATAAGGTGTACACTTAAATATAAAATGAAATTCGTCTCCTATTTCGTTCGAATCATATACTTGCCAAAGACGTAAGTGGCACTCTAATCTATAATCTGCCAGTATGAATTCCATATATGTAATAATAGATGAAACAAAGGCATCAAATAATTGCAAAGCTACGCTAGGTTTACATCCATACATTTTTAGATTTGACAACAATGTGTTTACTGCTTTTAAACCTTGACCATATAATGTTTGGGTATTAAAGCTAAAATAACACTATAATTTAAAGTCATTCCTCATATTTAGTTTAACTCATTTACAATGTCACCATCTACGTTTGCATACTCCCGGCCATTTTTCATATGACAAAAAGTAACTCTGGAATAGTATTTTTTGTGTTGTAAATTCATTCAGAATTCATTAAACAACAAATTACAAAAAGGTGAATACTATTAAGTGTATCGTTCTGATGTATAACTTTTCGAATATTTGAGAAAAAAGGTCATTCATTTTCTTGCACGAATGTAAATGTTTTTTCGTGTGACAATTCAAAACAATATGTTCTATCTTGCTTGTGCTAATATTCACATAGATTAGTGAAATAGGTCATTATCAAAAAGGAATCATATTTCTTAGATACCTGATGATCAAATTGCGTCCATTTGAAAGGTTCTCTATGGTAATGATCGTGATGATGATGAAACACGAAATTGTATGATATGTTTGAACTTGTACCTATATTTCAATTGTTTTATTGACAAGACGATGACAGAGTATTAGACTAGTTATAAATGAATTTGCACATATTTCGTTCCGATAGCAAACGGTTGAAATGGACTAAAAAATGATGTGCGTGAAGTTAGCAGCACAGCTGCATAGCAGCAAGCTGCTAGCAGCAAGTTGATATGATGCTGGCAGCTAGCTGCTACGCTGCTGGCAGCTAGCTGCTACATGTTTTCACTGTAAATATAATGATTTAGGTTTACTATATACTACTTTAGTAAACCATTGTATGCTTTCCAGCTGTTTATAGGAATATAAAAAGGGGTAAGAAAAAAATGAGATTTTACTGTTTTAGGTCATTTGGTAAAATTTTGATTGCGACGGGTTTATTAAATAAGTAGACCACCAAAATAATATTTTTTTTCTGAAATACCAATTTCTCATCTTAAAATACAGGAAGGGGCAACGGGACCATACCAACTTAAGGTAATCTTTATTCATCGTATGAAAACGACAATGCCTCAGTTTTTGCATTGTCTGACGGATTACCATTATTAATGTGTATGATAAATGTTAAAAATCCCATTTGACCGAAAATCGAAATTTGCTGCTGTAAAAGCCATTTTGGGTACGAACTGACCAGAAATTTCGACTAAGGGGACCATAACGAAAAGTGGGGGGATGAACTAGGCCACGAGCCCTACAATATGAGCTATTTAGATCGCTGGAGCTTTTGTCCTGAGTAGCCGAAAATAGAGCTCGAAAATCGAAATTTGCTGCTGTAAAAGCCATTTTGGGTACGAACTGACCAGAAATTTCGACTAAGGGGACCATAACGAAAAGTGGGGGGATGAACTAGGCCACGAGCCCTACAATATGAGCTATTTAGATCGCTGGAGCTTTTGTCCTGAGTAGCCGAAAATAGAGCTCGAAAATCGAAATTTGCTGCTGTAAAAGCCATTTTGGGTACGAACTGACCAGAAATTTCGACTAAGGGGACCATAACGAAAAGTGGGGGGATGAACTAGGCCACGAGCCCTACAATATGAGCTATTTAGATCGCTGGAGCTTTTGTCCTGAGTAGCCGAAAATAGAGCTCGAAAATCGAAATTTGCTGCTGTAAAAGCCATTTTGGGTACGAACTGACCAGAAATTTCGACTAAGGGGACCATAACGAAAAGTGGGGGGATGAACTAGGCCACGAGCCCTACAATATGAGCTATTTAGATCGCTGGAGCTTTTGTCCTGAGTAGCCGAAAATAGAGCTCGAAAATCGAAATTTGCTGCTGTAAAAGCCATTTTGGGTACGAACTGACCAGAAATTTCGACTAAGGGGACCATAACGAAAAGTGGGGGGATGAACTAGGCCACGAGCCCTACAATATGAGCTATTTAGATCGCTGGAGCTTTTGTCCTGAGTAGCCGAAAATAGAGCTCGAAAATCGAAATTTGCTGCTGTAAAAGCCATTTTGGGTACGAACTGACCAGAAATTTCGACTAAGGGGACCATAACGAAAAGTGGGGGGATGAACTAGGCCACGAGCCCTACAATATGAGCTATTTAGATCGCTGGAGCTTTTGTCCTGAGTAGCCGAAAATAGAGCTCGAAAATCGAAATTTGCTGCTGTAAAAGCCATTTTGGGTACGAACTGACCAGAAATTTCGACTAAGGGGACCATAACGAAAAGTGGGGGGATGAACTAGGCCACGAGCCCTACAATATGAGCTATTTAGATCGCTGGAGCTTTTGTCCTGAGTAGCCGAAAATAGAGCTCGAAAATCGAAATTTGCTGCTGTAAAAGCCATTTTGGGTACGAACTGACCAGAAATTTCGACTAAGGGGACCATAACGAAAAGTGGGGGGATGAACTAGGCCACGAGCCCTACAATATGAGCTATTTAGATCGCTGGAGCTTTTGTCCTGAGTAGCCGAAAATAGAGCTCGAAAATCGAAATTTGCTGCTGTAAAAGCCATTTTGGGTACGAACTGACCAGAAATTTCGACTAAGGGGACCATAACGAAAAGTGGGGGGATGAACTAGGCCACGAGCCCTACAATATGAGCTATTTAGATCGCTGGAGCTTTTGTCCTGAGTAGCCGAAAATAGAGCTCGAAAATCGAAATTTGCTGCTGTAAAAGCCATTTTGGGTACGAACTGACCAGAAATTTCGACTAAGGGGACCATAACGAAAAGTGGGGGGATGAACTAGGCCACGAGCCCTACAATATGAGCTATTTAGATCGCTGGAGCTTTTGTCCTGAGTAGCCGAAAATAGAGCTCGAAAATCGAAATTTGCTGCTGTAAAAGCCATTTTGGGTACGAACTGACCAGAAATTTCGACTAAGGGGACCATAACGAAAAGTGGGGGGATGAACTAGGCCACGAGCCCTACAATATGAGCTATTTAGATCGCTGGAGCTTTTGTCCTGAGTAGCCGAAAATAGAGCTCGAAAATCGAAATTTGCTGCTGTAAAAGCCATTTTGGGTACGAACTGACCAGAAATTTCGACTAAGGGGACCATAACGAAAAGTGGGGGGATGAACTAGGCCACGAGCCCTACAATATG
This sequence comes from Mya arenaria, assembly GCF_026914265.1. Classification (NCBI taxonomy): domain Eukaryota; kingdom Metazoa; phylum Mollusca; class Bivalvia; order Myida; family Myidae; genus Mya; species Mya arenaria. The sequence goes on along the minus strand of NC_069134.1, from coordinate 27,598,913 downwards.
AGCTATTTAGATCGCTGGAGCTTTTGTCCTGAGTAGCCGAAAATAGAGCTCGAAAATCGAAATTTGCTGCTGTAAAAGCCATTTTGGGTACGAACTGACCAGAAATTTCGACTAAGGGGACCATAACGAAAAGTGGGGGGATGAACTAGGCCACGAGCCCTACAATATGAGCTATTTAGATCGCTGGAGCTTTTGTCCTGAGTAGCCGAAAATAGAGCTCGAAAATCGAAATTTGCTGCTGTAAAAGCCATTTTGGGTACGAACTGACCAGAAATTTCGACTAAGGGGACCATAACGAAAAGTGGGGGGATGAACTAGGCCACGAGCCCTACAATATGAGCTATTTAGATCGCTGGAGCTTTTGTCCTGAGTAGCCGAAAATAGAGCTCGAAAATCGAAATTTGCTGCTGTAAAAGCCATTTTGGGTACGAACTGACCAGAAATTTCGACTAAGGGGACCATAACGAAAAGTGGGGGGATGAACTAGGCCACGAGCCCTACAATATGAGCTATTTAGATCGCTGGAGCTTTTGTCCTGAGTAGCCGAAAATAGAGCTCGAAAATCGAAATTTGCTGCTGTAAAAGCCATTTTGGGTACGAACTGACCAGAAATTTCGACTAAGGGGACCATAACGAAAAGTGGGGGGATGAACTAGGCCACGAGCCCTACAATATGAGCTATTTAGATCGCTGGAGCTTTTGTCCTGAGTAGCCGAAAATAGAGCTCGAAAATCGAAATTTGCTGCTGTAAAAGCCATTTTGGGTACGAACTGACCAGAAATTTCGACTAAGGGGACCATAACGAAAAGTGGGGGGATGAACTAGGCCACGAGCCCTACAATATGAGCTATTTAGATCGCTGGAGCTTTTGTCCTGAGTAGCCGAAAATAGAGCTCGAAAATCGAAATTTGCTGCTGTAAAAGCCATTTTGGGTACGAACTGACCAGAAATTTCGACTAAGGGGACCATAACGAAAAGTGGGGGGATGAACTAGGCCACGAGCCCTACAATATGAGCTATTTAGATCGCTGGAGCTTTTGTCCTGAGTAGCCGAAAATAGAGCTCGAAAATCGAAATTTGCTGCTGTAAAAGCCATTTTGGGTACGAACTGACCAGAAATTTCGACTAAGGGGACCATAACGAAAAGTGGGGGGATGAACTAGGCCACGAGCCCTACAATATGAGCTATTTAGATCGCTGGAGCTTTTGTCCTGAGTAGCCGAAAATAGAGCTCGAAAATCGAAATTTGCTGCTGTAAAAGCCATTTTGGGTACGAACTGACCAGAAATTTCGACTAAGGGGACCATAACGAAAAGTGGGGGGATGAACTAGGCCACGAGCCCTACAATATGAGCTATTTAGATCGCTGGAGCTTTTGTCCTGAGTAGCCGAAAATAGAGCTCGAAAATCGAAATTTGCTGCTGTAAAAGCCATTTTGGGTACGAACTGACCAGAAATTTCGACTAAGGGGACCATAACGAAAAGTGGGGGGATGAACTAGGCCACGAGCCCTACAATATGAGCTATTTAGATCGCTGGAGCTTTTGTCCTGAGTAGCCGAAAATAGAGCTCGAAAATCGAAATTTGCTGCTGTAAAAGCCATTTTGGGTACGAACTGACCAGAAATTTCGACTAAGGGGACCATAACGAAAAGTGGGGGGATGAACTAGGCCACGAGCCCTACAATATGAGCTATTTAGATCGCTGGAGCTTTTGTCCTGAGTAGCCGAAAATAGAGCTCGAAAATCGAAATTTGCTGCTGTAAAAGCCATTTTGGGTACGAACTGACCAGAAATTTCGACTAAGGGGACCATAACGAAAAGTGGGGGGATGAACTAGGCCACGAGCCCTACAATATGAGCTATTTAGATCGCTGGAGCTTTTGTCCTGAGTAGCCGAAAATAGAGCTCGAAAATCGAAATTTGCTGCTGTAAAAGCCATTTTGGGTACGAACTGACCAGAAATTTCGACTAAGGGGACCATAACGAAAAGTGGGGGGATGAACTAGGCCACGAGCCCTACAATATGAGCTATTTAGATCGCTGGAGCTTTTGTCCTGAGTAGCCGAAAATAGAGCTCGAAAATCGAAATTTGCTGCTGTAAAAGCCATTTTGGGTACGAACTGACCAGAAATTTCGACTAAGGGGACCATAACGAAAAGTGGGGGGATGAACTAGGCCACGAGCCCTACAATATGAGCTATTTAGATCGCTGGAGCTTTTGTCCTGAGTAGCCGAAAATAGAGCTCGAAAATCGAAATTTGCTGCTGTAAAAGCCATTTTGGGTACGAACTGACCAGAAATTTCGACTAAGGGGACCATAACGAAAAGTGGGGGGATGAACTAGGCCACGAGCCCTACAATATGAGCTATTTAGATCGCTGGAGCTTTTGTCCTGAGTAGCCGAAAATAGAGCTCGAAAATCGAAATTTGCTGCTGTAAAAGCCATTTTGGGTACGAACTGACCAGAAATTTCGACTAAGGGGACCATAACGAAAAGTGGGGGGATGAACTAGGCCACGAGCCCTACAATATGAGCTATTTAGATCGCTGGAGCTTTTGTCCTGAGTAGCCGAAAATAGAGCTCGAAAATCGAAATTTGCTGCTGTAAAAGCCATTTTGGGTACGAACTGACCAGAAATTTCGACTAAGGGGACCATAACGAAAAGTGGGGGGATGAACTAGGCCACGAGCCCTACAATATGAGCTATTTAGATCGCTGGAGCTTTTGTCCTGAGTAGCCGAAAATAGAGCTCGAAAATCGAAATTTGCTGCTGTAAAAGCCATTTTGGGTACGAACTGACCAGAAATTTCGACTAAGGGGACCATAACGAAAAGTGGGGGGATGAACTAGGCCACGAGCCCTACAATATGAGCTATTTAGATCGCTGGAGCTTTTGTCCTGAGTAGCCGAAAATAGAGCTCGAAAATCGAAATTTGCTGCTGTAAAAGCCATTTTGGGTACGAACTGACCAGAAATTTCGACTAAGGGGACCATAACGAAAAGTGGGGGGATGAACTAGGCCACGAGCCCTACAATATGAGCTATTTAGATCGCTGGAGCTTTTGTCCTGAGTAGCCGAAAATAGAGCTCGAAAATCGAAATTTGCTGCTGTAAAAGCCATTTTGGGTACGAACTGACCAGAAATTTCGACTAAGGGGACCATAACGAAAAGTGGGGGATGAACTAGGCCACGAGCCCTACAATATGAGCTATTTAGATCGCTGGAGCTTTTGTCCTGAGTAGCCGAAAATAGAGCTCGAAAATCGAAATTTGCTGCTGTAAAAGCCATTTTGGGTACGAACTGACCAGAAATTTCGACTAAGGGGACCATAACGAAAAGTGGGGGGATGAACTAGGCCACGAGCCCTACAATATGAGCTATTTAGATCGCTGGAGCTTTTGTCCTGAGTAGCCGAAAATAGAGCTCGAAAATCGAAATTTGCTGCTGTAAAAGCCATTTTGGGTACGAACTGACCAGAAATTTCGACTAAGGGGACCATAACGAAAAGTGGGGGGATGAACTAGGCCACGAGCCCTACAATATGAGCTATTTAGATCGCTGGAGCTTTTGTCCTGAGTAGCCGAAAATAGAGCTCGAAAATCGAAATTTGCTGCTGTAAAAGCCATTTTGGGTACGAACTGACCAGAAATTTCGACTAAGGGGACCATAACGAAAAGTGGGGGATGAACTAGGCCACGAGCCCTACAATATGAGCTATTTAGATCGCTGGAGCTTTTGTCCTGAGTAGCCGAAAATAGAGCTCGAAAATCGAAATTTGCTGCTGTAAAAGCCATTTTGGGTACGAACTGACCAGAAATTTCGACTAAGGGGACCATAACGAAAAGTGGGGGGATGAACTAGGCCACGAGCCCTACAATATGAGCTATTTAGATCGCTGGAGCTTTTGTCCTGAGTAGCCGAAAATAGAGCTCGAAAATCGAAATTTGCTGCTGTAAAAGCCATTTTGGGTACGAACTGACCAGAAATTTCGACTAAGGGGACCATAACGAAAAGTGGGGGATGAACTAGGCCACGAGCCCTACAATATGAGCTATTTAGATCGCTGGAGCTTTTGTCCTGAGTAGCCGAAAATAGAGCTCGAAAATCGAAATTTGCTGCTGTAAAAGCCATTTTGGGTACGAACTGACCAGAAATTTCGACTAAGGGGACCATAACGAAAAGTGGGGGATGAACTAGGCCACGAGCCCTACAATATGAGCTATTTAGATCGCTGGAGCTTTTGTCCTGAGTAGCCGAAAATAGAGCTCGAAAATCGAAATTTGCTGCTGTAAAAGCCATTTTGGGTACGAACTGACCAGAAATTTCGACTAAGGGGACCATAACGAAAAGTGGGGGGATGAACTAGGCCACGAGCCCTACAATATGAGCTATTTAGATCGCTGGAGCTTTTGTCCTGAGTAGCCGAAAATAGAGCTCGAAAATCGAAATTTGCTGCTGTAAAAGCCATTTTGGGTACGAACTGACCAGAAATTTCGACTAAGGGGACCATAACGAAAAGTGGGGGGATGAACTAGGCCACGAGCCCTACAATATGAGCTATTTAGATCGCTGGAGCTTTTGTCCTGAGTAGCCGAAAATAGAGCTCGAAAATCGAAATTTGCTGCTGTAAAAGCCATTTTGGGTACGAACTGACCAGAAATTTCGACTAAGGGGACCATAACGAAAAGTGGGGGGATGAACTAGGCCACGAGCCCTACAATATGAGCTATTTAGATCGCTGGAGCTTTTGTCCTGAGTAGCCGAAAATAGAGCTCGAAAATCGAAATTTGCTGCTGTAAAAGCCATTTTGGGTACGAACTGACCAGAAATTTCGACTAAGGGGACCATAACGAAAAGTGGGGGGATGAACTAGGCCACGAGCCCTACAATATGAGCTATTTAGATCGCTGGAGCTTTTGTCCTGAGTAGCCGAAAATAGAGCTCGAAAATCGAAATTTGCTGCTGTAAAAGCCATTTTGGGTACGAACTGACCAGAAATTTCGACTAAGGGGACCATAACGAAAAGTGGGGGGATGAACTAGGCCACGAGCCCTACAATATGAGCTATTTAGATCGCTGGAGCTTTTGTCCTGAGTAGCCGAAAATAGAGCTCGAAAATCGAAATTTGCTGCTGTAAAAGCCATTTTGGGTACGAACTGACCAGAAATTTCGACTAAGGGGACCATAACGAAAAGTGGGGGGATGAACTAGGCCACGAGCCCTACAATATGAGCTATTTAGATCGCTGGAGCTTTTGTCCTGAGTAGCCGAAAAGAGCTCGAAAATCGAAATTTGCTGCTGTAAAAGCCATTTTGGGTACGAACTGACCAGAAATTTCGACTAAGGGGACCATAACGAAAAGTGGGGGGATGAACTAGGCCACGAGCCCTACAATATGAGCTATTTAGATCGCTGGAGCTTTTGTCCTGAGTAGCCGAAAATAGAGCTCGAAAATCGAAATTTGCTGCTGTAAAAGCCATTTTGGGTACGAACTGACCAGAAATTTCGACTAAGGGGACCATAACGAAAAGTGGGGGGATGAACTAGGCCACGAGCCCTACAATATGAGCTATTTAGATCGCTGGAGCTTTTGTCCTGAGTAGCCGAAAATAGAGCTCGAAAATCGAAATTTGCTGCTGTAAAAGCCATTTTGGGTACGAACTGACCAGAAATTTCGACTAAGGGGACCATAACGAAAAGTGGGGGGATGAACTAGGCCACGAGCCCTACAATATGAGCTATTTAGATCGCTGGAGCTTTTGTCCTGAGTAGCCGAAAATAGAGCTCGAAAATCGAAATTTGCTGCTGTAAAAGCCATTTTGGGTACGAACTGACCAGAAATTTCGACTAAGGGGACCATAACGAAAAGTGGGGGATGAACTAGGCCACGAGCCCTACAATATGAGCTATTTAGATCGCTGGAGCTTTTGTCCTGAGTAGCCGAAAATAGAGCTCGAAAATCGAAATTTGCTGCTGTAAAAGCCATTTTGGGTACGAACTGACCAGAAATTTCGACTAAGGGGACCATAACGAAAAGTGGGGGGATGAACTAGGCCACGAGCCCTACAATATGAGCTATTTAGATCGCTGGAGCTTTTGTCCTGAGTAGCCGAAAATAGAGCTCGAAAATCGAAATTTGCTGCTGTAAAAGCCATTTTGGGTACGAACTGACCAGAAATTTCGACTAAGGGGACCATAACGAAAAGTGGGGGGATGAACTAGGCCACGAGCCCTACAATATGAGCTATTTAGATCGCTGGAGCTTTTGTCCTGAGTAGCCGAAAATAGAGCTCGAAAATCGAAATTTGCTGCTGTAAAAGCCATTTTGGGTACGAACTGACCAGAAATTTCGACTAAGGGGACCATAACGAAAAGTGGGGGGATGAACTAGGCCACGAGCCCTACAATATGAGCTATTTAGATCGCTGGAGCTTTTGTCCTGAGTAGCCGAAAATAGAGCTCGAAAATCGAAATTTGCTGCTGTAAAAGCCATTTTGGGTACGAACTGACCAGAAATTTCGACTAAGGGGACCATAACGAAAAGTGGGGGGATGAACTAGGCCACGAGCCCTACAATATGAGCTATTTAGATCGCTGGAGCTTTTGTCCTGAGTAGCCGAAAATAGAGCTCGAAAATCGAAATTTGCTGCTGTAAAAGCCATTTTGGGTACGAACTGACCAGAAATTTCGACTAAGGGGACCATAACGAAAAGTGGGGGATGAACTAGGCCACGAGCCCTACAATATGAGCTATTTAGATCGCTGGAGCTTTTGTCCTGAGTAGCCGAAAATAGAGCTCGAAAATCGAAATTTGCTGCTGTAAAAGCCATTTTGGGTACGAACTGACCAGAAATTTCGACTAAGGGGACCATAACGAAAAGTGGGGGGATGAACTAGGCCACGAGCCCTACAATATGAGCTATTTAGATCGCTGGAGCTTTTGTCCTGAGTAGCCGAAAATAGAGCTCGAAAATCGAAATTTGCTGCTGTAAAAGCCATTTTGGGTACGAACTGACCAGAAATTTCGACTAAGGGGACCATAACGAAAAGTGGGGGGATGAACTAGGCCACGAGCCCTACAATATGAGCTATTTAGATCGCTGGAGCTTTTGTCCTGAGTAGCCGAAAATAGAGCTCGAAAATCGAAATTTGCTGCTGTAAAAGCCATTTTGGGTACGAACTGACCAGAAATTTCGACTAAGGGGACCATAACGAAAAGTGGGGGGATGAACTAGGCCACGAGCCCTACAATATGAGCTATTTAGATCGCTGGAGCTTTTGTCCTGAGTAGCCGAAAATAGAGCTCGAAAATCGAAATTTGCTGCTGTAAAAGCCATTTTGGGTACGAACTGACCAGAAATTTCGACTAAGGGGACCATAACGAAAAGTGGGGGGATGAACTAGGCCACGAGCCCTACAATATGAGCTATTTAGATCGCTGGAGCTTTTGTCCTGAGTAGCCGAAAATAGAGCTCGAAAATCGAAATTTGCTGCTGTAAAAGCCATTTTGGGTACGAACTGACCAGAAATTTCGACTAAGGGGACCATAACGAAAAGTGGGGGGAACTAGGCCACGAGCCCTACAATATGAGCTATTTAGATCGCTGGAGCTTTTGTCCTGAGTAGCCGAAAATAGAGCTCGAAAATCGAAATTTGCTGCTGTAAAAGCCATTTTGGGTACGAACTGACCAGAAATTTCGACTAAGGGGACCATAACGAAAAGTGGGGGGATGAACTAGGCCACGAGCCCTACAATATGAGCTATTTAGATCGCTGGAGCTTTTGTCCTGAGTAGCCGAAAATAGAGCTCGAAAATCGAAATTTGCTGCTGTAAAAGCCATTTTGGGTACGAACTGACCAGAAATTTCGACTAAGGGGACCATAACGAAAAGTGGGGGGATGAACTAGGCCACGAGCCCTACAATATGAGCTATTTAGATCGCTGGAGCTTTTGTCCTGAGTAGCCGAAAATAGAGCTCGAAAATCGAAATTTGCTGCTGTAAAAGCCATTTTGGGTACGAACTGACCAGAAATTTCGACTAAGGGGACCATAACGAAAAGTGGGGGGATGAACTAGGCCACGAGCCCTACAATATGAGCTATTTAGATCGCTGGAGCTTTTGTCCTGAGTAGCCGAAAATAGAGCTCGAAAATCGAAATTTGCTGCTGTAAAAGCCATTTTGGGTACGAACTGACCAGAAATTTCGACTAAGGGGACCATAACGAAAAGTGGGGGGATGAACTAGGCCACGAGCCCTACAATATGAGCTATTTAGATCGCTGGAGCTTTTGTCCTGAGTAGCCGAAAATAGAGCTCGAAAATCGAAATTTGCTGCTGTAAAAGCCATTTTGGGTACGAACTGACCAGAAATTTCGACTAAGGGGACCATAACGAAAAGTGGGGGGATGAACTAGGCCACGAGCCCTACAATATGAGCTATTTAGATCGCTGGAGCTTTTGTCCTGAGTAGCCGAAAATAGAGCTCGAAAATCGAAATTTGCTGCTGTAAAAGCCATTTTGGGTACGAACTGACCAGAAATTTCGACTAAGGGGACCATAACGAAAAGTGGGGGGATGAACTAGGCCACGAGCCCTACAATATGAGCTATTTAGATCGCTGGAGCTTTTGTCCTGAGTAGCCGAAAATAGAGCTCGAAAATCGAAATTTGCTGCTGTAAAAGCCATTTTGGGTACGAACTGACCAGAAATTTCGACTAAGGGGACCATAACGAAAAGTGGGGGATGAACTAGGCCACGAGCCCTACAATATGAGCTATTTAGATCGCTGGAGCTTTTGTCCTGAGTAGCCGAAAATAGAGCTCGAAAATCGAAATTTGCTGCTGTAAAAGCCATTTTGGGTACGAACTGACCAGAAATTTCGACTAAGGGGACCATAACGAAAAGTGGGGGATGAACTAGGCCACGAGCCCTACAATATGAGCTATTTAGATCGCTGGAGCTTTTGTCCTGAGTAGCCGAAAATAGAGCTCGAAAATCGAAATTTGCTGCTGTAAAAGCCATTTTGGGTACGAACTGACCAGAAATTTCGACTAAGGGGACCATAACGAAAAGTGGGGGATGAACTAGGCCACGAGCCCTACAATATGAGCTATTTAGATCGCTGGAGCTTTTGTCCTGAGTAGCCGAAAATAGAGCTCGAAAATCGAAATTTGCTGCTGTAAAAGCCATTTTGGGTACGAACTGACCAGAAATTTCGACTAAGGGGACCATAACGAAAAGTGGGGGGATGAACTAGGCCACGAGCCCTACAATATGAGCTATTTAGATCGCTGGAGCTTTTGTCCTGAGTAGCCGAAAATAGAGCTCGAAAATCGAAATTTGCTGCTGTAAAAGCCATTTTGGGTACGAACTGACCAGAAATTTCGACTAAGGGGACCATAACGAAAAGTGGGGGGATGAACTAGGCCACGAGCCCTACAATATGAGCTATTTAGATCGCTGGAGCTTTTGTCCTGAGTAGCCGAAAATAGAGCTCGAAAATCGAAATTTGCTGCTGTAAAAGCCATTTTGGGTACGAACTGACCAGAAATTTCGACTAAGGGGACCATAACGAAAAGTGGGGGGATGAACTAGGCCACGAGCCCTACAATATGAGCTATTTAGATCGCTGGAGCTTTTGTCCTGAGTAGCCGAAAATAGAGCTCGAAAATCGAAATTTGCTGCTGTAAAAGCCATTTTGGGTACGAACTGACCAGAAATTTCGACTAAGGGGACCATAACGAAAAGTGGGGGATGAACTAGGCCACGAGCCCTACAATATGAGCTATTTAGATCGCTGGAGCTTTTGTCCTGAGTAGCCGAAAATAGAGCTCGAAAATCGAAATTTGCTGCTGTAAAAGCCATTTTGGGTACGAACTGACCAGAAATTTCGACTAAGGGGACCATAACGAAAAGTGGGGGGATGAACTAGGCCACGAGCCCTACAATATGAGCTATTTAGATCGCTGGAGCTTTTGTCCTGAGTAGCCGAAAATAGAGCTCGAAAATCGAAATTTGCTGCTGTAAAAGCCATTTTGGGTACGAACTGACCAGAAATTTCGACTAAGGGGACCATAACGAAAAGTGGGGGATGAACTAGGCCACGAGCCCTACAATATGAGCTATTTAGATCGCTGGAGCTTTTGTCCTGAGTAGCCGAAAATAGAGCTCGAAAATCGAAATTTGCTGCTGTAAAAGCCATTTTGGGTACGAACTGACCAGAAATTTCGACTAAGGGGACCATAACGAAAAGTGGGGGGATGAACTAGGCCACGAGCCCTACAATATGAGCTATTTAGATCGCTGGAGCTTTTGTCCTGAGTAGCCGAAAATAGAGCTCGAAAATCGAAATTTGCTGCTGTAAAAGCCATTTTGGGTACGAACTGACCAGAAATTTCGACTAAGGGGACCATAACGAAAAGTGGGGGTGAACTAGGCCACGAGCCCTACAATATGAGCTATTTAGATCGCTGGAGCTTTTGTCCTGAGTAGCCGAAAATAGAGCTCGAAAATCGAAATTTGCTGCTGTAAAAGCCATTTTGGGTACGAACTGACCAGAAATTTCGACTAAGGGGACCATAACGAAAAGTGGGGGGATGAACTAGGCCACGAGCCCTACAATATGAGCTATTTAGATCGCTGGAGCTTTTGTCCTGAGTAGCCGAAAATAGAGCTCGAAAATCGAAATTTGCTGCTGTAAAAGCCATTTTGGGTACGAACTGACCAGAAATTCGACTAAGGGGACCATAACGAAAAGTGGGGGGATGAACTAGGCCACGAGCCCTACAATATGAGCTATTTAGATCGCTGGAGCTTTTGTCCTGAGTAGCCGAAAATAGAGCTCGAAAATCGAAATTTGCTGCTGTAAAAGCCATTTTGGGTACGAACTGACCAGAAATTTCGACTAAGGGGACCATAACGAAAAGTGGGGGGATGAACTAGGCCACGAGCCCTACAATATGAGCTATTTAGATCGCTGGAGCTTTTGTCCTGAGTAGCCGAAAATAGAGCTCGAAAATCGAAATTTGCTGCTGTAAAAGCCATTTTGGGTACGAACTGACCAGAAATTTCGACTAAGGGGACCATAACGAAAAGTGGGGGGATGAACTAGGCCACGAGCCCTACAATATGAGCTATTTAGATCGCTGGAGCTTTTGTCCTGAGTAGCCGAAAATAGAGCTCGAAAATCGAAATTTGCTGCTGTAAAAGCCATTTTGGGTACGAACTGACCAGAAATTTCGACTAAGGGGACCATAACGAAAAGTGGGGGATGAACTAGGCCACGAGCCCTACAATATGAGCTATTTAGATCGCTGGAGCTTTTGTCCTGAGTAGCCGAAAATAGAGCTCGAAAATCGAAATTTGCTGCTGTAAAAGCCATTTTGGGTACGAACTGACCAGAAATTTCGACTAAGGGGACCATAACGAAAAGTGGGGGATGAACTAGGCCACGAGCCCTACAATATGAGCTATTTAGATCGCTGGAGCTTTTGTCCTGAGTAGCCGAAAATAGAGCTCGAAAATCGAAATTTGCTGCTGTAAAAGCCATTTTGGGTACGAACTGACCAGAAATTTCGACTAAGGGGACCATAACGAAAAGTGGGGGATGAACTAGGCCACGAGCCCTACAATATGAGCTATTTAGATCGCTGGAGCTTTTGTCCTGAGTAGCCGAAAATAGAGCTCGAAAATCGAAATTTGCTGCTGTAAAAGCCATTTTGGGTACGAACTGACCAGAAATTTCGACTAAGGGGACCATAACGAAAAGTGGGGGGATGAACTAGGCCACGAGCCCTACAATATGAGCTATTTAGATCGCTGGAGCTTTTGTCCTGAGTAGCCGAAAATAGAGCTCGAAAATCGAAATTTGCTGCTGTAAAAGCCATTTTGGGTACGAACTGACCAGAAATTTCGACTAAGGGGACCATAACGAAAAGTGGGGATGAACTAGGCCACGAGCCCTACAATATGAGCTATTTAGATCGCTGGAGCTTTTGTCCTGAGTAGCCGAAAATAGAGCTCGAAAATCGAAATTTGCTGCTGTAAAAGCCATTTTGGGTACGAACTGACCAGAAATTTCGACTAAGGGGACCATAACGAAAAGTGGGGGATGAACTAGGCCACGAGCCCTACAATATGAGCTATTTAGATCGCTGGAGCTTTTGTCCTGAGTAGCCGAAAATAGAGCTCGAAAATCGAAATTTGCTGCTGTAAAAGCCATTTTGGGTACGAACTGACCAGAAATTTCGACTAAGGGGACCATAACGAAAAGTGGGGGGATGAACTAGGCCACGAGCCCTACAATATGAGCTATTTAGATCGCTGGAGCTTTTGTCCTGAGTAGCCGAAAATAGAGCTCGAAAATCGAAATTTGCTGCTGTAAAAGCCATTTTGGGTACGAACTGACCAGAAATTTCGACTAAGGGGACCATAACGAAAAGTGGGGGGATGAACTAGGCCACGAGCCCTACAATATGAGCTATTTAGATCGCTGGAGCTTTTGTCCTGAGTAGCCGAAAATAGAGCTCGAAAATCGAAATTTGCTGCTGTAAAAGCCATTTTGGGTACGAACTGACCAAAATTTCGACTAAGGGGACCATAACGAAAAGTGGGGGGATGAACTAGGCCACGAGCCCTACAATATGAGCTATTTAGATCGCTGGAGCTTTTGTCCTGAGTAGCCGAAAATAGAGCTCGAAAATCGAAATTTGCTGCTGTAAAAGCCATTTTGGGTACGAACTGACCAGAAATTTCGACTAAGGGGACCATAACGAAAAGTGGGGGGATGAACTAGGCCACGAGCCCTACAATATGAGCTATTTAGATCGCTGGAGCTTTTGTCCTGAGTAGCCGAAAATAGAGCTCGAAAATCGAAATTTGCTGCTGTAAAAGCCATTTTGGGTACGAACTGACCAGAAATTTCGACTAAGGGGACCATAACGAAAAGTGGGGGGATGAACTAGGCCACGAGCCCTACAATATGAGCTATTTAGATCGCTGGAGCTTTTGTCCTGAGTAGCCGAAAATAGAGCTCGAAAATCGAAATTTGCTGCTGTAAAAGCCATTTTGGGTACGAACTGACCAGAAATTTCGACTAAGGGGACCATAACGAAAAGTGGGGGATGAACTAGGCCACGAGCCCTACAATATGAGCTATTTAGATCGCTGGAGCTTTTGTCCTGAGTAGCCGAAAATAGAGCTCGAAAATCGAAATTTGCTGCTGTAAAAGCCATTTTGGGTACGAACTGACCAGAAATTTCGACTAAGGGGACCATAACGAAAAGTGGGGGATGAACTAGGCCACGAGCCCTACAATATGAGCTATTTAGATCGCTGGAGCTTTTGTCCTGAGTAGCCGAAAATAGAGCTCGAAAATCGAAATTTGCTGCTGTAAAAGCCATTTTGGGTACGAACTGACCAGAAATTTCGACTAAGGGGACCATAACGAAAAGTGGGGGATGAACTAGGCCACGAGCCCTACAATATGAGCTATTTAGATCGCTGGAGCTTTTGTCCTGAGTAGCCGAAAATAGAGCTCGAAAATCGAAATTTGCTGCTGTAAAAGCCATTTTGGGTACGAACTGACCAGAAATTTCGACTAAGGGGACCATAACGAAAAGTGGGGGATGAACTAGGCCACGAGCCCTACAATATGAGCTATTTAGATCGCTGGAGCTTTTGTCCTGAGTAGCCGAAAATAGAGCTCGAAAATCGAAATTTGCTGCTGTAAAAGCCATTTTGGGTACGAACTGACCAGAAATTTCGACTAAGGGGACCATAACGAAAAGTGGGGGGATGAACTAGGCCACGAGCCCTACAATATGAGCTATTTAGATCGCTGGAGCTTTTGTCCTGAGTAGCCGAAAATAGAGCTCGAAAATCGAAATTTGCTGCTGTAAAAGCCATTTTGGGTACGAACTGACCAGAAATTTCGACTAAGGGGACCATAACGAAAAGTGGGGGGATGAACTAGGCCACGAGCCCTACAATGAGCTATTTAGATCGCTGGAGCTTTTGTCCTGAGTAGCCGAAAATAGAGCTCGAAAATCGAAATTTGCTGCTGTAAAAGCCATTTTGGGTACGAACTGACCAGAAATTTCGACTAAGGGGACCATAACGAAAAGTGGGGATGAACTAGGCCACGAGCCCTACAATATGAGCTATTTAGATCGCTGGAGCTTTTGTCCTGAGTAGCCGAAAATAGAGCTCGAAAATCGAAATTTGCTGCTGTAAAAGCCATTTTGGGTACGAACTGACCAGAAATTTCGACTAAGGGGACCATAACGAAAAGTGGGGGGATGAACTAGGCCACGAGCCCTACAATATGAGCTATTTAGATCGCTGGAGCTTTTGTCCTGAGTAGCCGAAAATAGAGCTCGAAAATCGAAATTTGCTGCTGTAAAAGCCATTTTGGGTACGAACTGACCAGAAATTTCGACTAAGGGGACCATAACGAAAAGTGGGGGGATGAACTAGGCCACGAGCCCTACAATATGAGCTATTTAGATCGCTGGAGCTTTTGTCCTGAGTAGCCGAAAATAGAGCTCGAAAATCGAAATTTGCTGCTGTAAAAGCCATTTTGGGTACGAACTGACCAGAAATTTCGACTAAGGGGACCATAACGAAAAGTGGGGGGATGAACTAGGCCACGAGCCCTACAATATGAGCTATTTAGATCGCTGGAGCTTTTGTCCTGAGTAGCCGAAAATAGAGCTCGAAAATCGAAATTTGCTGCTGTAAAAGCCATTTTGGGTACGAACTGACCAGAAATTTCGACTAAGGGGACCATAACGAAAAGTGGGGGGATGAACTAGGCCACGAGCCCTACAATATGAGCTATTTAGATCGCTGGAGCTTTTGTCCTGAGTAGCCGAAAATAGAGCTCGAAAATCGAAATTTGCTGCTGTAAAAGCCATTTTGGGTACGAACTGACCAGAAATTTCGACTAAGGGGACCATAACGAAAAGTGGGGGGATGAACTAGGCCACGAGCCCTACAATATGAGCTATTTAGATCGCTGGAGCTTTTGTCCTGAGTAGCCGAAAATAGAGCTCGAAAATCGAAATTTGCTGCTGTAAAAGCCATTTTGGGTACGAACTGACCAGAAATTTCGACTAAGGGGACCATAACGAAAAGTGGGGGGATGAACTAGGCCACGAGCCCTACAATATGAGCTATTTAGATCGCTGGAGCTTTTGTCCTGAGTAGCCGAAAATAGAGCTCGAAAATCGAAATTTGCTGCTGTAAAAGCCATTTTGGGTACGAACTGACCAGAAATTTCGACTAAGGGGACCATAACGAAAAGTGGGGGGATGAACTAGGCCACGAGCCCTACAATATGAGCTATTTAGATCGCTGGAGCTTTTGTCCTGAGTAGCCGAAAATAGAGCTCGAAAATCGAAATTTGCTGCTGTAAAAGCCATTTTGGGTACGAACTGACCAGAAATTCGAGCTAAGGGGACCATAACGAAAAGTGGGGGATGAACTAGGCCACGAGCCCTACAATATGAGCTATTTAGATCGCTGGAGCTTTTGTCCTGAGTAGGCCGAAAATAGAGCTCGAAAATCGAAATTTGCTGCTGTAAAAGCCATTTTGGGTACGAACTGACCAGAAATTTCGAGCTAAGGGGACCATAACGAAAAGTGGGGGGATGAACTAGGCCACGAGCCCTACAATATGATGCTATTTAGATCGCTGGAGCTTTTGTCCTGAGTAGGCGAAAATAGAGCTCGAAAATCGAAATTTGCTGCTGTAAAAGCCATTTTGGGGACGCACTGACCCGAAATTCGAGTAAGGGGACCATAACGAAAAGTGCAGGGATGAACTAGGCCACGAGCCCTACAATGTGTGCTATTTCGATAGTTGGAGCTTTTGTCCTGAGTAGGCGAAAATAGAGCTCGAAAATCGAAATTTGCTGCTGTAAAAGCCATTTTGGGGACGCACTGACCCGAAAATTCGAGTAAGGGGACCATAACGAAAAGTGCAGGGATGAACTAGGCCACGAGCCCTACAATGTGTGCTATTTCGATAGTTGGAGCTTTTGTCCTGAGTAGGCGAAAATAGAGCTCGAAAATCGAAATTTGCTGCTGTAAAAGCCATTTTGGGGACGCACTGACCCGAAATTCGAGTAAGGGGACCATAACGAAAAGTGCAGGGATGAACTAGGCCACGAGCCCTACAATGTGTGCTATTTCGATAGTTGGAGCTTTTGTCCTGAGTAGGCGAAAATAGAGCTCGAAAATCGAAATTTGCTGCTGTAAAAGCCATTTTGGGGACGCACTGACCCGAAAATTCGAGTAAGGGGACCATAACGAAAAGTGCAGGGATGAACTAGGCCACGAGCCCTACAATGTGTGCTATTTCGATAGTTGGAGCTTTTGTCCTGAGTAGGCGAAAATAGAGCTCGAAAATCGAAATTTGCTGCTGTAAAAGCCATTTTGGGGACGCACTGACCCGAAAATTCGAGTAAGGGGACCATAACGAAAAGTGCAGGGATGAACTAGGCCACGAGCCCTACAATGTGTGCTATTTCGATAGTTGGAGCTTTTGTCCTGAGTAGGCGAAAATAGAGCTCGAAAATCGAAATTTGCTGCTGTAAAAGCCATTTTGGGGACGCACTGACCCGAAAATTCGAGTAAGGGGACCATAACGAAAAGTGCAGGGATGAACTAGGCCACGAGCCCTACAATGTGTGCTATTTCGATAGTTGGAGCTTTTGTCCTGAGTAGGCGAAAATAGAGCTCGAAAATCGAAATTTGCTGCTGTAAAAGCCATTTTGGGGACGCACTGACCCGAAAATTCGAGTAAGGGGACCATAACGAAAAGTGCAGGGATGAACTAGGCCACGAGCCCTACAATGTGTGCTATTTCGATAGTTGGAGCTTTTGTCCTGAGTAGGCGAAAATAGAGCTCGAAAATCGAAATTTGCTGCTGTAAAAGCCATTTTGGGGACGCACTGACCCGAAATTCGAGTAAGGGGACCATAACGAAAAGTGCAGGGATGAACTAGGCCACGAGCCCTACAATGTGTGCTATTTCGATAGTTGGAGCTTTTGTCCTGAGTAGGCGAAAATAGAGCTCGAAAATCGAAATTTGCTGCTGTAAAAGCCATTTTGGGGACGCACTGACCCGAAAATTCGAGTAAGGGGACCATAACGAAAAGTGCAGGGATGAACTAGGCCACGAGCCCTACAATGTGTGCTATTTCGATAGTTGGAGCTTTTGTCCTGAGTAGGCGAAAATAGAGCTCGAAAATCGAAATTTGCTGCTGTAAAAGCCATTTTGGGGACGCACTGACCCGAAAATTCGAGTAAGGGGACCATAACGAAAAGTGCAGGGATGAACTAGGCCACGAGCCCTACAATGTGTGCTATTTCGATAGTTGGAGCTTTTGTCCTGAGTAGGCGAAAATAGAGCTCGAAAATCGAAATTTGCTGCTGTAAAAGCCATTTTGGGGACGCACTGACCCGAAAATTCGAGTAAGGGGACCATAACGAAAAGTGCAGGGATGAACTAGGCCACGAGCCCTACAATGTGTGCTATTTCGATAGTTGGAGCTTTTGTCCTGAGTAGGCGAAAATAGAGCTCGAAAATCGAAATTTGCTGCTGTAAAAGCCATTTTGGGGACGCACTGACCCGAAATTCGAGTAAGGGGACCATAACGAAAAGTGCAGGGATGAACTAGGCCACGAGCCCTACAATGTGTGCTATTTCGATAGTTGGAGCTTTTGTCCTGAGTAGGCGAAAATAGAGCTCGAAAATCGAAATTTGCTGCTGTAAAAGCCATTTTGGGGACGCACTGACCCGAAAATTCGAGTAAGGGGACCATAACGAAAAGTGCAGGGATGAACTAGGCCACGAGCCCTACAATGTGTGCTATTTCGATAGTTGGAGCTTTTGTCCTGAGTAGGCGAAAATAGAGCTCGAAAATCGAAATTTGCTGCTGTAAAAGCCATTTTGGGGACGCACTGACCCGAAAATTCGAGTAAGGGGACCATAACGAAAAGTGCAGGGATGAACTAGGCCACGAGCCCTACAATGTGTGCTATTTCGATAGTTGGAGCTTTTGTCCTGAGTAGGCGAAAATAGAGCTCGAAAATCGAAATTTGCTGCTGTAAAAGCCATTTTGGGGACGCACTGACCCGAAAATTCGAGTAAGGGGACCATAACGAAAAGTGCAGGGATGAACTAGGCCACGAGCCCTACAATGTGTGCTATTTCGATAGTTGGAGCTTTTGTCCTGAGTAGGCGAAAATAGAGCTCGAAAATCGAAATTTGCTGCTGTAAAAGCCATTTTGGGGACGCACTGACCCGAAAATTCGAGTAAGGGGACCATAACGAAAAGTGCAGGGATGAACTAGGCCACGAGCCCTACAATGTGTGCTATTTCGATAGTTGGAGCTTTTGTCCTGAGTAGGCGAAAATAGAGCTCGAAAATCGAAATTTGCTGCTGTAAAAGCCATTTTGGGGACGCACTGACCCGAAAATTCGAGTAAGGGGACCATAACGAAAAGTGCAGGGATGAACTAGGCCACGAGCCCTACAATGTGTGCTATTTCGATAGTTGGAGCTTTTGTCCTGAGTAGGCGAAAATAGAGCTCGAAAATCGAAATTTGCTGCTGTAAAAGCCATTTTGGGGACGCACTGACCCGAAAATTCGAGTAAGGGGACCATAACGAAAAGTGCAGGGATGAACTAGGCCACGAGCCCTACAATGTGTGCTATTTCGATAGTTGGAGCTTTTGTCCTGAGTAGCCGAAAATAGAGCTCGAAAATCGAAATTTGCTGCTGTAAAAGCCATTTTGGGTACGAACTGACCAGAAATTTCGACTAAGGGGACCATAACGAAAAGTGGGGGATGAACTAGGCCACGAGCCCTACAATATGATGCTATTTAGATCGCTTGGAGCTTTTGTCCTGAGTAGGCCGAAAATAGAGCTCGAAAATCGAAATTTGCTGCTGTAAAAGCCATTTTGGGTACGAACTGACCAGAAAATTTCGACGTAAGGGGACCATAACGAAAAGTGCAGGGGATGAACTAGGCCACGAGCCCTACAATAGTGAGCTATTTAGATCGCTTGGAGCTTTTGTCCTGAGTAGCCGAAAATAGAGCTCGAAAATCGAAATTTGCTGCTGTAAAAGCCATTTTGGGTACGCACTGACCAGAAATTCGACGTAAGGGGACCATAACGAAAAGTGCAGGGGATGAACTAGGCCACGAGCCCTACAATATGAGCTATTTCGATCGCTGGAGCTTTTGTCCTGAGTAGCCGAAAATAGAGCTCGAAAATCGAAATTTGCTGCTGTAAAAGCCATTTTGGGGACGCACTGACCCGAAAATTCGAGTAAGGGGACCATAACGAAAAGTGCAGGGATGAACTAGGCCACGAGCCCTACAATGTGTGCTATTTCGATAGTTGGAGCTTTTGTCCTGAGTAGGCGAAAATAGAGCTCGAAAATCGAAATTTGCTGCTGTAAAAGCCATTTTGGGGACGCACTGACCCGAAAATTCGAGTAAGGGGACCATAACGAAAAGTGCAGGGATGAACTAGGCCACGAGCCCTACAATGTGTGCTATTTCGATAGTTGGAGCTTTTGTCCTGAGTAGGCGAAAATAGAGCTCGAAAATCGAAATTTGCTGCTGTAAAAGCCATTTTGGGGACGCACTGACCCGAAAATTCGAGTAAGGGGACCATAACGAAAAGTGCAGGGATGAACTAGGCCACGAGCCCTACAATGTGTGCTATTTCGATAGTTGGAGCTTTTGTCCTGAGTAGGCGAAAATAGAGCTCGAAAATCGAAATTTGCTGCTGTAAAAGCCATTTTGGGGACGCACTGACCCGAAAATTCGACGTAAGGGGACCATAACGAAAAGTGCAGGGGATGAACTAGGCCACGAGCCCTACAATGTGATGCTATTTCGATCGCTTGGAGCTTTTGTCCTGAGTAGGCGAAAATAGAGCTCGAAAATCGAAATTTGCTGCTGTAAAAGCCATTTTGGGTACGCACTGACCAGAAATTTCGAGCTAAGGGGACCATAACGAAAAGTGCAGGGATGAACTAGGCCACGAGCCCTACAATGTGATGCTATTTCGATAGCTTGGAGCTTTTGTCCTGAGTAGGCCGAAAATAGAGCTCGAAAATCGAAATTTGCTGCTGTAAAAGCCATTTTGGGTACGCACTGACCAGAAAATTCGAGCTAAGGGGACCATAACGAAAAGTGCAGGGGATGAACTAGGCCACGAGCCCTACAATAGTGTAGCTATTTCGATAGCTGGAGCTTTTGTCCTGAGTAGGCGAAAATAGAGCTCGAAAATCGAAATTTGCTGCTGTAAAAGCCATTTTGGGGACGCACTGACCCGAAAATTTCGAGTAAGGGGACCATAACGAAAAGTGCAGGGATGAACTAGGCCACGAGCCCTACAATGTGTGCTATTTCGATAGTTGGAGCTTTTGTCCTGAGTAGGCGAAAATAGAGCTCGAAAATCGAAATTTGCTGCTGTAAAAGCCATTTTGGGGACGCACTGACCCGAAAATTCGAGTAAGGGGACCATAACGAAAAGTGCAGGGATGAACTAGGCCACGAGCCCTACAATGTGTGCTATTTCGATAGTTGGAGCTTTTGTCCTGAGTAGGCGAAAATAGAACCCGAAAATTCGACTGAGGGAACTTTAGCGAAAAGTGTAATGTTGAACATTCTTCGCTTAACGCTCCTTTGGCTCATGTTCAGCTAGGCATTGTCAGGTTCATTCGAAACAATCATGGTTATTTAAAACTCATTAAAAAGTATATGTAACTGAATTCCATGCAGGGATCTATTCTGCATGTCAATTGAGATTTATTAACGCCGGCTAGTAGACAATAGGTTTGAATCCTTGGCGCTGATTTGCAATTGAAGTTGGTCCGTCTAGCGCAGCTTCGAATTAAAATTGCCGAAAATAAAACAAACAATAGGCGAATAACACCTGCTCAACAAAAACAATAGCTTTATATATTTAGAGACAGATATTGCCAAAAATTTACATTTAATGCTTTATATAAAGAAATTTGCAATCCCCAGTTCGCATCTAACGACAAACATTATAATGGCGGGCAAACTATTGACTAGTACCGTACATACGTATCAACGGAGGGTACACAGAGGTAACATTTTGGATGGTATAAGAGGTACGGAGTGTAAACAGTGTTTAAGTAGAGGGGGACAGAGGGGGTTTCATTAAGCAAATTCTGTGTCACAGATTTGCACCAAAAAGTTTTTTTTTCTGTAACGAATCTCAGGACATTAATAGAATTTGTTACGCTTTGATGTCATAATTGTAAAAAAGTACCAAAATGTAAAAAAAAGATTGTGTCCGAGACTGGGTTCGAACCCGCGTCGCCAAAATTGAAATTCGGCGTCTTCCTTACTGAGCTACCATGACTATGGGACTATACATATATATATAGCTATCTCGGTAGTATCACGTGAAAACACCAACTAGCCAATCACACATAAGGAATGAATTCTACCTGGTAGACATACCCAGTAATCTTTTTTTAATGGTAAAATACAATATAACTGCTAAACTTAAATAAGTTGTAAACTATGTGGTACTTCAATTAGTAAGTTTCAATGCATTGTACACATCGATGCCAAGTGTATGTCATTATTCGGCAATTTTATTTTTTTTCCGCTATTTTATTATCTGTGAGACAGTCCCTTTAAAAGGGTTGCAACAAAGTATACGCTGAATTATTTAAACAACATATTAGACATTGAAACACTGATTTTAAATCCTCATCATCCTGTTATTGGAATGTTAAGATAACAGTGACTTTGATTGTTAAGAAATACTGCAGATCACAAGTGTTTCCATTAAACTTCTAGAGCAGTAAAGATTCTGAAGTTCTGAACTATTGGCTCAGTATGTACTTGTACAAAATAATAAATGGCTGTGTACGGCTGTGTCATGTCAAGTAATTTATTTCTCTATATTTATTTCCGTACATACTAAAACCATTTAACGATTTAGTACATGAAAATGATCGACTTCTTTCATTTCAATTATTAAATATATATATATATATGTAAAGATTAATGAAAAGTGAAACATTTCCTCTCTTGATCTGTGGTTATAGTGTAGCCCTTTGTTGAGTCATTTTAGTTGCTATTAGCAGCCACCCGCTGTGCTTTTATTTCTGCTCCCGTTATCTGGAGTTCCTTTGATGATGCTTAATTAATATACTATAAACTGTCAGCAGCGGGTGTTTCTTATGTAATCAACTTATTTCTGACCTATTTATAACTTTTCTCAGCAGGGGTCGTTCAGTGCGTTTGTTTGATCAAAAATTTGATGGTCAGTAACACTTACTGGCAATGACATCATACCATTTATGTATTGCTCAACGTCAAGGTACTAAGTGACAGGCCGGGTCGAACTCGTATGGATGAAGGGAAAACGTAACACAAGCTTTGAATGAAAATAGGGCATTTATTAATGCCATAAAATTGTTTTTACGAAATATCGTAAAATAAAACATAAACTTGTGTCAATAGCATGTGTATAATAACATTTCCCGAAATACATATCTGGGTGGAAAAAAATTTCATTTATAACTTGAGAAACAGGTACTGTAATTTAAAATTAAAGATTTATAAAGCAAAGCGACTCATTTAATATTTTATTTAAATTGTTGTACTGTTATAATAATTTATTTGTGTTAAGAACTATAAGGCAAAACAAAGATTTGGTTAGGGTTAAAACAGGCATTTTTTATAAGGCTTGATTTAAGAATATTGATATAAGAACGTTATTTTCCATTGGCGAATAGCGTTTAAGAATTCCTGTATAAAACGTAAAAATGTTTAAACTACATATTAAAAAAGATGCACTCTTATTCACAAAGAAGATGTACCACAAGTATTAATACAATTGTTTTAATATTTTTTAAACCAATCGGTAGGGTCGCGCCTATATGTAGGTAGGGTTTGTAAGATTTGATTGAGTTTTTTTATGTGTCATTCTTTCTCTTCAGTATTTAAAATATGAAAAAAGCAAACAGTTGCTTTCAATAATAATAAAAAGTAAATGTTGTGCTTAGTTTGTTATTTATAGGGTGCAGGGGACAGAGCCTTGAATCCAAATTTCGAAATTATATTTGCAACTTTTAAGTGTCCAAAAAAAACAACTTTCTGAAATCCTTAAAAGATGCAGAGATCAGCTTCGTTTAAAAATTAAATTTGAACTCACTGACAGTATAAAATGACCAGATTATATAGAAAAATGTGCTTTCTATAAGCCATACATGAAAAGTTTAAAACCCATCATGTTAACCTTTCTCGATCACCAGAATGTTGATGATATGTGACTATACTCTGGATCAATCGCCAAGATTCGGAGAGCAAACAGAGACAATTTCAGCCAATCAGAGGCGTTTCACTGTATTCTATTAATAGATTTGCAGTCGGTAAACCTTGGCGATTGCCTATAGCCAATGAAAAAAGAGCCTAACATAACACAAATAAAATTAGAACACCTGAAAGCAAGCGTGGCATGAGACGGCTTATCATACTTCATGAATGATGATTCACAACATGTGTACCGCATTTTGTACTAACACTGCGGAAAATGGTTGAATTTACGGGAAAGAACGGTCCCGTACATGGGTAGGTATAAAAGAGTGGCCGGACCGGACCAAATGCGGACCAACTGAAATCTCCGAACTGTTACGGAAGTCGTTCGGAAGTTGACCTAATTTCCCGACCAAATTAAAATACGCATTGCTATGTTTCATAGATATTTTATTATGTCAGGTTAAAATAATAATAATAATAATAATAATAATAATAATAATAATAATAATAATAATAATAATAATAATAATAATAATTATGATTATAATAATAATAATAATAATAATAATTAATAATAATAATAATAATAATAATAATAATAATAATAATAATAATAATAATAATGATTTAGTTAGATTGTGTGTTATTTTTCCTTAAATAAATTTTCTTCTATTTGTCTTAAAGCGTTACTATAATACTAACGCTTTAAGAAAAATAGAATTTTCGGCAGATTGCCAAATAGTTGAGATCATTATTGTGAGATATCTTAATGACAGAAATGAAGACATTGATGCCAAATTTAGCTGATTCTGACTTAAATAAGTTAAAATTGTCAAACATGTAAGAGTGCAACTTGAAAGATAAGGCATCTTTATTGCAACTCCCTCATACCAATGGGTGGGTTAGGGTCAACCGCTATCAATGAAAATAAAGTTAGTAATGGGTAACAAATTATGAGAAAAGTAAGCTTACAATTAGAGCCGTTTTAAATACATTTAGGAATTAAAAAAAATCTGGTTTGCTGCTTCTTAAATTGGACGGACGGACGGAATGACGGGCGGGCGGGCGGTCGGACGGGCGGGCGGTCTTAAGGATGGACGGACGACCAGACATGTTTTTGTCGTAAACATGTTATTTAACGGTTTCTTGCCAAAAAATAAAAAAATATATAAACACACATATATATATTCAATATGGTCACAACGATTCATGGCCTATATACAAATAAAAGACAATAGTATAAGTAAGTTAAATTAAAGAACAAAAAAAAGTTTCAATAAATGGAAAAAGATTCGTTTCAAATGCAAACTGAGATATATATTATATTAACTAATGAAGTATTAAGGGAGGCTATTTATAAATGACATAACACTTGAAAGATCTAAACGTTGTTATTTAGTAAGGAATTTCTTAACATAAATGCTTGATTTATTAATTTACTTAAGCTACTTAGTATGCTTACGTTTTTTGATAACAATAGTTTCGATAAACTTATACATACCTGGGTTTCTAATGTAATATATTTTTATCATTTTTTTCTGAAGTCATTATTTACAGGACATGTTATGATTAAATGATATTCATCTTCTAAATCATTAGAGTTACATATAGTACAATAACGTTGGGCTCTATCTATTCTATTTCGGCCATATCGGCCGGTTTCAATATGCAGTTTATGAGATGATCAATAAGTTTTAATTCAGAACTTTCAATAACATGCAAACTTGAAATTAATATTTTTGTTCTTGATTTAAATAAATAATCAGTCTCTTTTCTTTTAAAACAGTAGCCTCTTATTTTAGATATGATCTCGGAAAGGATTTTATCATCATTCTTCAAAACAGTTGTCACAATTGTTTAAATTAGGTAGTTTAAATACTAGAATTAGTGAGATAAGGAAGCTGCCTTTTTATAGATTTATTTATATGTCATTACTTCAATTGATTTATAATTCGGTCATTAAAATTTCCACAGTCTGTCGAATTAATTAATAAAATTTAGAATGTGTGTGTTTTAGTTGTATTTCGTATAGTTTTATGACCCACTGGCCATGTGTTTTTATAAGCAAATGATCATGTCACTAATTGACATAACGCGTGCTGTCAGTCAAATTAGCCGGCCAATACCAGACTGACCAATCAGCGTCCAAATAAGGCGTGGCTTATCAGTTGCCCTTTGTTATCCGCCATGGTTAAGGCGCTTGGCATTTAAAGGGTAGTGCTTGGAAAAGTGGTGTACTCAGTACTGGTTCAACCCAGGAAAGTTGTATCCCGTGTATCGGTGCTTTACACCGAGCACGTTAAAGAACCAAGAGGTCTCTTCGCAAAGAGCTAGGGTAACACACCTGGATCTCTTGTATCTCACTCTGTTTCTTCAAGTCTTCCAAAGTCTGGATTTGACTGCGAATTGCTGTCATTCTATCTCATATCACTTATGGCATTAAAACACAATTTAACTCGTGATGGCGTCACGGCGGGGTCAAGCCATAATGCAGCCAATGGGCGCGGGCAGACTTTGATAAACTCAAATAAACAAACGACCTCCGACTATCTGCACTAGTGAGTGTGGCGGATCCGTGGTCTTGAGATAACACACTTGACTATCAATCCAGGGGTCACAGGTTCGATCCCCCGTCGCATCACTGACAAACACTAATCGTCTTCCGGAAGGGACGTTAAATGGGGGTTCCGTGTGACAGTGCTATACACTAGTGCACGTTAAAGAACCAGTGTAGCTCTAACATTCAGGGTTACATTCTGTCTTTGCACAATGCTCCAAAAACCTAAAATGACTAACAATCTTAATGGAGCACTCGCCGAACGGGCAAGGCTCGAGTGCGAATATAAATAAGCTTACACACCCACTCAGTAATGAGTATGTCCGCCCTGTTAGCTCAATCGGTAGAGTGTAAAACTCTGAATCGGACAACCCGGGTTCGATTCCCGGGCGGACCAGGTCACTACTGTTGTGATTTGTTATGAAATCCTTTCGACGACAATTCGCACTGTACCACTGCCCCTGGCATGTACAGAAGTTGTCAGTTCCTTGCAGAGGTGAAGGCACCTAGTACTGGTTCTGCCCAGGAGTGTTGTGCGGTGGTTGAACTGTCTCTCTGGGACCCTTAAATGTGCTCACGCCGGGACCCGGAGTATAAACTACTAACACCATCACCACCTTCAGTATTGAGTGAGCTCAATCGATAGAGCGTTGGTAAAAATATAATATAAAGATAAATATCAGATAAAAACAAATCTGGCTTCTTAAAAATAATAACATCCAATTAGAAAACTTGAAATTAATTTCGATTTCAATAATCTGTTTTTAATTAGCAATCGGTCTCTAATCTTAGATATGATTGTATTTTATCAGCATTCATCAAAGCAGGTGTTACAATTTATATAATAATGTTTGAATATATTATTAATTCATTCATACATTAATTCATGCATACATCAATTCATGCATACATCAATTCATGCATACATCAATTCATGCATACATCAATTCATGCATACATCAATTCACACTCACTCACTCACTCACTCACTCACTCACTCACTCACTCACTCACTCACTCACTCACTCACTCACTCACTCACTCACTCACTCACTCACTCACTCACTCACTCACTCACTCACTCACTCACTCACTCACTCACTCACTCACTCACTCACTCACTCACTCACTCACTCACTCACTCACTCACTCACTCACTCACTCACTCACTCACTCACTCACTCACTCACTCACTCACTCACTCACTCACTCACTCACTCACTCACTCACTCACTCACTCACTCACTCACTCACTCACTCACTCACTCACTCACTCACTCACTCACTCACTCACTCACTCACTCACTCACTCACTCACTCACTCACTCACTCACTCACTCACTCACTCACTCACTCTAATAAATGCAGATCATATCATATATGTTGTCCAATGTAACACCACAGTAACAGCCAAGTCTTATTTTTTTATCATAAAGATGTCGCTTTAATTTCATCAGAGGCTGTTAAAACCCCAAAAATCATTTACAATTTCTACAAAACGTGACTCTTACTTACGCATTCCTGTTTGTCGGCGTAACACGGAAAAATGTAACTATACTAGTCAATGGTATAAAATTTGTTCATGTCATAAATGCTGTCAAATGAAACAAGAATTGACCTTACTTGATTACAAAATTCAAAACATTTTTTATAACATGGGCGTACGGGAAAGAGTGCATTTCCGTATATCCATAGGGTACGGGAATTGTAACTTTTCCGTACACTCAGCGTGTACGGGAACTTGTATATGTCCGTACATCCGTAATATACGGGAAATGTACACGCCCGTATATTTTTCGTGTACAGGAATGGTATAAACCCGTACGCTCAACGTGTACGGAAGAACATAAATTCCCGTACACTCAACATGCACGGAGACCATACATGTCCATCCGCTCAAGATATACCGAGATGTATGGTGCCGTACATTCATCAAAATTTTGTTAGTACCAGTCGTACATCAACCCTACCAGCATTGTCGATTTTTATAATTTATTATTATAAACATGTCGCTTTAATTTCATCAAAGGTTGTTAAAACCCACCAAAAGCATAACATTTCCTACACAACGGGACCCTTACTAACACATTGCGGTTTCCCTGCGTAACACGGAACAATGTATACCAGTGTATGATTTAAATTTTGTTCATATCATGTATGCTGTCAAATATAACACCAAATTACCAGACTTTATTACAAAATTCAAAACCTTTATAACATGTGTGTACGTGAAAGGGTACATTACCGTATACCCATAATGTACAGGAAGTGTTACTATTCCGTACACTCAGTGTGCACGGGAACTGGTTTATTTCCGAACATCGTATATTCATCGTGTACGGGAAGAGTGTAATCTCATACTCTCAAAGTGTACGGAATAGCATAAATTCCCGTATTTTCAACATGTATGGAGACCGTTCATGCCCGTACACTCAAGATATACGGAGATGTACCGATTCATCCATCAAAATAGTATAAGTACTATCCCATTAAAGCATTAAATTTTCTACAAAGGTAATTTTTACTGACACCATCCTGTTTTTTTACGAAACAGTGATATGTTTAAGTCAATGGTATAAATGACTTTCATATTATATGTGCTTTCAAATCAAACCCCCAAAGACCTAAATTGGCTACAGAATTCATTGTTTTTTGTTACAAAACGAATGTACGGGTTAGTACACGCCCGTACATCGAATCCCGTATACTCAAGATGTGCGAGTTTTATGAATATACGAATCCGAACACTCCCGTATACTCAACATCCCGTACACTTACCGTACAAATTGAATGTACGGGTTTCAGTACATTCTCGTATATTAAACCATTTTCCGCAGTGTAACATCTTCAATCCGTTAAAGTTAGTCCAATATAGCCAAGAGACATTCGGAGCTCCTCGGCCATTTTTATCGAAAAAGATTTACGTTATTCTGCTCAATCGTTTAAGACATTCGAGAGGACAATGAGAGGGAAATACTTATGATTAACACCTTTATTGTTTAAGGGATTTTCATAAGTAACTAAGCTTGATTGGTTATAATTTGGCGATTATCTCGTAATTACTTTTTAATATCAAATATGTATTTCTAGAAATGGAACTTGATTTTGATATTTTAAATATTTATTTTTAATAACTCCGTCAGAGTGAATGTAAACAGTTAATTGTGTCAAAGTCAATTTAAAGAACACCCGCACAATATTGTGCCGTATAGTTCCGAAAAAAATACAATAATATTGACCTTGAGTGTTCATTGTATTGACTTCTGCCTAGTTTAAGGAATATTTGCCATGATAATCCACTGCCGTGCATCTTCTCAATATTACACTGGTGTCACAGTAGGAGCCATTTCCTGTGTATTTGTTAATTGGCTCAGGGCCTTTTAGGTTGACACTTTTCGAGTAGATTATCCTACTAATACATATAAACAATATACATAGCTATAAATGAATTAATTGAATAAACCAAAATAAATATGACTGATAAGCTTTTAAACAGTGATATAGCATTTATATTTAAACCCATTTTAAATGCATGATCACCATTGTTATATCCAAATTGTGAAGCATCCTTTGTTAAAATATATTGGTGGGCTATTATATATAACATCACTCTTGTTCTTATTCAAAGGCATTGTATAAATACTGTTATTATCGTTTGAAAGCAACAACAACAAAAGATGAAAAGTCCAATTCTATAATAAAACCTTTATAACTGCACGGCTGGATTCCCAGATCGGAGAACTGCTAAGCAGCACAAGGCCATTAAGATAACTTTCGTTATGACTTTGTATTAATATTTTCGTGTATATGCTTATGGGTGTGTGCGTGTGCGCGCGCGTGCGTGCGTGCATGTAAGTGTGTTTGCGTTTATTCATCGGTTCTGTATAGTGTGACTTTTTGAATTGCTATTCGTAAATATGGTTGGCATTATTTTACTTTGTACTGTGATGATAAGAAATGTTACTGTGTCTCAAGCATTTAATGATTTTTGCCTATCAATTATATAGTTAATATGTTTTCATGAACAAGTTTAAAAATTATAAAAGGGTCATACAAGAATAAATTAAATCAGTAGGGTACTTATTTAATAAAACAAGAAAGGATTTTTTTCAAGAAGGACATTTGCAGATACAAAGTCACACGGTGCAAGATTTCTCCTCGTATGCGACCGCGCACCCCGGTTGAGTAGTGCAGCTTCACCGAGCCCGAGCCACACTGTCTTAGCGGCACGTGCATTTGACCAGCTTGTGGTATTAGCTGACATAACTGCGAGTCGCTGTTGAAGTGCAGACAAAGTTTTATCGTTCAAATGACTCAAGTCAAATTAAGATGTTAAAAGTTGGTTCTTTATTAATTCCCCTTTTACGTTTAATTGTCATGTTCGGCTATTGATATAATATACCAATATTATTTAATAGAAGAAGAAGTACAAAGATCCTAGTTAATTCTCTAAGTGTTTCCATTACAAAGGGTCTTTTCCTGTATATGTCAAATTTGGGAGTAGTCGGTCCCTGCTAAAATTAAAATGAAATATGGAATCATTGTTGTGACTCGGAGACCTATGCATATCCCTGATTAGAAATAAGAGATGTCTAGTTGGTTTGGTTTTGGCTATTTTAAATGCAAAACAGGCATTGCCTTTTGAAGCACACACTAGTTAACTATAAATATCAATATATGAGCATACTTTCTTAACATGCACTAGTTCACAAAGCCAAAAGTAACGCCGAATCATTGATATCCTCATTAACATTGTTATTATTTATGGCCTTTCTCAACAAAATGTTTGCATTGGTGGGCCGCTCATGAAAAAAAAACCTGCCGTAATCAAAATTTTACCAAATCAGCTAAATCAGTAAAATCTTCTTTTTTTTCTTACTCCTATTTGTATTCCTATAAACAGCTGAAATAAAAAAAAAACAATTATATACTATTGTATTATAGTAAATATATATTATTATTTTCATAGTAAAAACGCAGCAGCTAGCTGCCAGCAGCACAGCAGCTAGCTGCTGTTGCTGCTAGCAGCTTGCTGCTATGCTGCTGTGCTGCTAACTTCACTCACATCCAAATATTGGGACATTTCAAGACAAAATAAAAGAAAGAAAAAAGTTTTCAAACCAGTTAATCTGTGAGAGTGCAGCTTTAAATGAACTAAGAGTCTTGCGGGAAAGAAGCTACGCAAAAACAGTCTCACTGAAATAACTATTTCGCATCGATTTAAATAAAGGCTCGAATTATTCATTCGAACTATGACATTTTCTTTGTTACCACTGTCGTAGTCGGTTTGCTTCGATAATGCAATGAAAACTACAGTAACACTATACTGAGCAAGCATGGCTATGCATATCAGGGGCGGATCCAGAATTAGCCGTTAGAGGGTGCGTAATTTAGTGGCGTAATCTTTTTACTTGCCGGGTCTCCAAGCGCATAATTATGTTTCTGATAATCCGCTTATATAAAAAATATAGTGTGTACCGAATTGTCAGTTCATTCAGAGAAATATTTATTGATACACTGAAGCAAGGAGGGGGGGGGGGGGGGGGGGGCTAATAACAAGGCCAGAAGTAGTGTACTAAACTCGTATAATAACATTTAAAGTACATTAGACTTTGAACAATACTTGAATATTTTACCACCTGACTTGCAATGTTGTATTACTAAATAAAGAGTATCTCCTCATTCATTCAGTTGTGGCCTCAAGTTACTAAGTTATGGCCACAATTTTCTAAGTTGTGGCCACAATATAAATTAAGTGTTGCGGATGTAACCTTTGTGCCACCGTAGTGTGCCTTTGTATTTGCTAAGACATTGTTAAGACATGCCAAGAAATACCAGCCATTTTTTCCACTTTTCATTTCTACATGAGAGTCAATTTTAGCTACACATTAACCCCTAATTGACCGAGAATCTGACCATGTGTTTAATCATGTTATCATATCTAGGGAGTTGCTGTAGTGGGTCAAGATTTGGAAGAATGTATTTAATTTTGCCCAGAAAGACGGTGAAGAAGTATCAAGTGTTAGACATAATTACTGAGTACTTAATTTAGTAAAACTTATTATTTACTTATTCTTAAACAAAAATATGTTGTTTTTAATGAGTAACATTATTTTTTTAGACATATGACAGATGTTAATGAAAATGGTATGCTTAACCAACCGTTTTATTTGGAATGAAAATGTAACCTATATTACATTATATATTTTATGAATCTGACCGTCTCATAGGTCGAATTATATTTAAGGGTATGCTTTACTAAGCCTATGGATATTGATTTTAAAATGTCAGATTTATTGGGTTCGCATTTTTTAACAAAAACACACACTCTTATTATTCAGTTTTAAAGCTTTGTTGTTGTTTTTTTTCACTGTAAAAATATTGAGTTCGTAAGTATACGTATACACCATGGAAAATGGAAAATACAAACGAAACTTGAAAAAAAACCCATCACATTGGCGAAACTGAATCTCCGAATGTTAAATTTACTTCAATTTTGTTCATATCATCATGAACACATTCTGAGGCGTTTAAAATGCATTTTCGTATAACTGATTGCGATTTGTTTTTGCAATGTTTCAATCTAGATAATTGCTTAGTTTTGTGTTCATCTGGCATTGTCTTCATACCGTGACCGGTGAAAGAACATATTTTGACCCATATAAAATCATGACAATGGTCGCTGTCCTTTTCTGTAAAATATTGACACCCCCCACCCACCCCAAATAATAACATGACTCCCAACGATCGTTACTGTAAATAGGTATTTAACCCCACCGAACAGAACCGACTATGTTGGTCATTTAATACGTGTGCTCTTAAGTCTTAGTAATACAGGTGGTAATGCTGCAGCTATTGCTGTTGATACTACCACTACTGCTTCTCCTATTGCCACTGTCAACACCACCGCCACAACACCACCGTCACCACCACCACAACCACCACCACCACCGATGATGATGATGATGATGATACCCCTAAAACTACTGCCGCTCCTGCTGAATTGTTGTTGTTGTTGTTGTTGTTACCACTTCTACAACAACAGCTACTACTATTCCTTCTATTAACTATCATATAACTACTACTGATGCTGCTAATCTCGCGTTAATCAACTATATGTTGCTGTGAATGAAGGAACTAAGCTTTTTGTATCAATGCGAAGACCCTTCATTTATCTATTTATAATGAGCGCAAAATACAATGAACATTTAAAGGGACTGTACACCAGATTCGCACCAAAAACGTTTTTTTCTGTAACGAATCTCAGGACAATTATCTAATGGAATGTGTTACGCTTTTATATCATAATTGTAAAGAAAGTACCAAAATGTAAAATAAATTGTGTCGGAGACCGGGTTCTAACCCGTGTCGCCAAAATTGCAGTCCAGTGTCGTATCCACTGAGCTACGGCGGCTAACACTATTAATTACATAATTAAGCTATACACGTACCTCGGTAATATCACGTGATAACACCGACTAGCCAATCACGCATAAGGAAGGAATTCTACCTGGTAGACATACCCAGTAATCTTTTTAATGGAAAAATACGAACTAACTGCTAAACTTAAATAAATTGTAAACTATGTGGTACTTCAGTTAGTAAGTTTCAATGCATTGTACACATCGATGCCAAATTTATGTCAGTTTTCGACAATTTTCTTCTTTTTTTCGCTATTTTATGATACGGAGTACAGCCCCTTTAAGCAGATTTTCGACATCCACAGATAAACGACTCCCCGGTATTATTTTATTAAATGTACATGAGTCATAACATTTTCAGCCGGTAGTCGATAAGTTTGACTGGGGTTCGTGATTCTATTTGGGTCAAAATACATCCTCACGCCGGCTAAATCCTAATAGCCTCTTATAGAACAATACCGTAATCAAGTTGTTAATTTAAACGACTTGATTACGGTATTGTTCTATAAGAGGCTATTAGGATTTGGCCGGCGTGAGTAAAATATTTATCTGTTTGGGAACTAAGAAATATAGTAAGTACATTTGTACTTGATGTTTTCAATCTTTAAACATAATTCAAGAGTGTGGTTTAGATAGTTAAATATTGTTATCAAGGAGATTGTTCATAAACAATATCAAAAATGTAATGCTTAGCTTAGTTAATAGTTATTATACTTTTTATAGTTAAGAAAATCATGTCAATACTTAATAATAACTATTATTGAAATTTTTGCTTTATTTTTGACAAGTGTCGTAATAAACAAAATGAGATAAAGCGTTAAACCTAAGAAACATGCACTATAGAAAGATGTTTCCGAAAAATTACCAAAATCATTGCTCCCCTGAATTTCATGCTGGTCTTAATGGCCATTAAATGAAATGAATTAGCTGTTACAGCAGATAACTGATAAAAATTACATGGAGAACCAAGTCAACCCTTTAACCCTTAGCACAAAACCACTGAATGGAACATAATGCATATGCTGCTAAAATCCAGGTATATGCTGGCATACAGGGGTTTCTTTCTTAATCGAAAATTGGATAGGATTTCTTGGCATGTCTTGTATTTTAAACCTTTATTTTGTAAATTATATGTTTTACATTTATTTTGAAAGCACTTTTCCCTAGTATGATTTACGCTTTGTTTTGTATGACACACAAATGGGCCTTTTGTCCGGAATATTGTTAACGTTAACAACATTGTCAACTGATAGTTGTTAACTTTCAAATGTTTAATACTCTAAAATTGTCACGGACCCAATTTGATCTGCGTGCTTTTCACAAATATTGAGATATTAAACTGATTCAGATCAGCTATATGCTTTAATTATCTAAATATATCAGCACACGATAAAATAGTTCATCTTGAAACGGTATCAACTATAACGTTATCATCGTTGTAAACTTTAACAGCTGTATTTATATGAAAGTTAAATTGGGCGATCAAAACAGAAACAAAAAGGCTCTGGTAAGATCATTAAAATATGACCATAAGATATGACGTTTAAACTGGCCAAGCAAATTCATCATAATTTTCAATTTTTTTTAAGATTGAGTTTACATGATTACATGACCCCTACCCCCTCCCAACATTTAACACCATATCAATTTCGGTTACAAGAGGGGCGCATGATTTACGCCCTTTAGCTACGCCCCCTCTTTCGTCAATTCCTGGATCCGCCCCTGGTCTTCTCCGTTATATTATAACATTCTTACTTCATTCCGAAATCCAACCGATATGACCTGGTATTACGTGGACAGAAAACAATCGTAAATTGTTGAAATATTTACTAACATTTATAAAAACACGTCATTCGCACTGTACACATATAGATCATGCCCTATACGGATCTAAATATAGCTTGACATCATAGCTATACAAGTCAACAAGTCCACATATAACACATCAGACCTTAGACCTAAGTATATACGTTTGTATCGCTTGATAAAAATCCGCAAGGACTAGCTAAAAACGATTAAGCACTTAAAGCATGAACTTTAACAGTTGAATAAAAGATGTAAACGTAATGCACCAGTCAATTGTAACCACGCCCCCCCCCCCCCCAGGTCCGGAGAATAGCGGGGACTTTGACTTTCGGTCCAGCCAACGCCGGCTAAAATCCCCGCCAAATGCCCCCGCACCCAAGGGACCTTAGGTTAGGCCCAATTCCCGCTATATTTTGCGCGAAGACAAAACCAGCGCATTCACCCGGCACCCGGCACTGCGGGGCCACCTGAATGGTAAAAACACGGCCCATTTCCTCGGCTATCCCCGGTATACCCCCTGACCTGGGGGGGGGGGCGTGGTTACAACTGACTAGTGCATAATGAAATAACAAAAATAACAACTCTATTTTTTTGGAGAAAAACAAAGAGCTAGTGCATAAAGCGGGGTTGATGCTGGAAAATATACATTATAGTAGGTCAAAATAGTGCAATATTTAAAATTCAAACGTTGATACTGTTCTTTGAGGTACTTTATGAACAATATAGATATGTTACTTTGTTTGACCTTAACCGACCCACGAAGACTACAGTGTTTTTATTCTTAACCCCTTAAAGCTGCACTCACACAGATTGAACATTTTGACAACTTTTTTTATTTATGATTTGTTTTGGAACGAGCCAATTTATGCGAAAATGCATGGAAACCAGTCATATTAGACTGTTGACCAAAAATATAGATCGCAGATTTTTATATTTTAGTTCGAAAAATGATGTTTTATGCATTTTTATTAAACCGTGTGTAAATCTTATCGCCATGAAATATTAATTTTCGAACGGAAATATGAAAATCTGCGATCAGATCTTTTGTCAGCAGTCTTATATCACTGGTTTGCAGATATTAACGCAAAAATTGGCTCATTCCAAGATTCCAAGACAAAAAAAATGTCAAAACGGTAAATCTGTGAGAGAGAAGCTTTAAGGTACTCTGTGAACATTAAAAATATGTTACTTTTTCTTGTCATTTTCTTTTCATTGCCATTACATATAACCAAGGCCACAATGAGGCCTTATCTGACCCACGAAGGTTTGAGTGTCCTTTTTATTCCCAACCCCTTAAACCGTAATGCAAAAAGAAAGAAAAAATACCCTCAGAGAGGTCAAATTTTAATGTCGGGACGCAAGAATTTATGTGATTGGAT
This sequence comes from Mya arenaria, assembly GCF_026914265.1. Classification (NCBI taxonomy): domain Eukaryota; kingdom Metazoa; phylum Mollusca; class Bivalvia; order Myida; family Myidae; genus Mya; species Mya arenaria. The sequence goes on along the minus strand of NC_069134.1, from coordinate 27,562,412 downwards.
CTGGTAAGACAATCAAAATTGTATAACGTGTGGCTTTAATTAAGTTTAGAAATTGAATAATTGTTAAGCGGGCGATATTGGAGGGGCGCCAATGATGCACCCCTAAAGTAGCAGCGTCAATAAAGCCTAGACTGTTAAACCTATGCATCGGTGTTACCCGAAGAATCATTCCTTCATATTGAACGTTTGGGATTAAAAAAGCTACCTAGGACAGAAACTTATTGTAATACTCTGGAAACTACGAGGACAAACCCAGCATCCAAAACCTGAAACAATGAGCTAATTTATATGTACAAGGTTCAAGGCCGAAGCGACACTGGACGAAATACACGTAACGACATGACATATATACGCAACATATAATCATGAACGATTTGAATATATGCCTATCACACTCTCCTCTTCAATATCCAACAATGAAAAAATAGCACGCCGTATTGAAAGTTTCAAATCATGCTAAGTACTATCGCTTTCAAAAACCCGCATCAGCGTATTAGCATGTGTTGAGTGCTACCTTTTACAGACTGTTGATTATTATTTAAGTTTTTTTTATAATATAAACTAACAATTCTGCAACTTATATTTAAGGGAACGTACTATGTTTCCTAAAATATCCTCGAATGTATTCAATTGCCGATTTGTGTTATATTCATGAAAAAGCACTAAACTGTTAATGCGGTTCATTTAGGACGTCATTTCCGACATAGACAATACGGGAAATGTCGTGTAAAAAACTAATTCTTGTTTCGTCAAGATAAAAGCGGTGCATTTAAACATGGCAATGATCAAAGGAGGCATATAGTAAAAGGAATATTACGCTAGGACTCCTTTCTGACGACCTGTATCACGTCTTTTTTAGTGTATAAACATGCATTCGCCTCGCCAGAGCTACGCGGTCTTCGACGGATACGCCTTTACACACCGAACTCGACATCAAAAGAAATTACTGTTTTTACATTAATGTTGAATCAAATTAGGCTAATGATGTTTATTTCTGCTATTCTTGTAAAATATTTGGACAAGAACGAGGTTCTGTACTCTAACTAGAACTTTACAATACTTTAACTAGTTTATCATCACAACAAGTAATGCTATTACACAATTAACAGTATATATACGTAGTCTCTCTCATTTTATTGGAAGGTTGTATGTCTCTCATGGAGTGACTGTTAAGGCATCGAACCTTGTTGAGATTGTTATTATTTGGCTATCTGGCATGTCCGTTTTCTTGTATTATAACCACACACACACGCGCGCGTACACACGCACACACGCACGCACGCACGCACGCCGCACACACGCACACTCATCCCCCCCCCCCCTAACACACACACACAACACCTGCTCCCGTAATGACCGATCATTTTCACTGCCCTTTCCATGGCTGTAACCACAACATATTTTGGTAAGGACATTTTAATGTGATCTGAGGGTGTAACCTCCCCCCTTGTGCACCACAGAATCTCGTTCCTCTAACCGATACCTGTGCATCAAATAATAGTAGCCACATAGAGAGTCGGTGAATCGAATACAAGCTACATTTTGAGTTTCGGTGTATCGCGTACTTCCCTTACGGCAATCGGAACTCCTCGGCTAGTATCTATCTCGAAGCTTGCCGGAGATGGCCGAGTTGTTACGATTGCCCTTACGGCATTACGAACCCCGAGTATTCCTTCGAAGACTCTTGCTTACCGTGTACCAAAAAGGGGTGTGTCAGCCTTTGTGTCATCGTCGGATACCCCCGATACACACTTCGCTATGTTTTCATTGTGTACCGTGGGAATTTGGCTAGGAAAATATCATTATCTTGGATAACTAATGAGTTTCATTGGTTCCGCAAAGTACCAGAGGTTTACGGTAAAAAAATATTCTGGCGAATGCCGGAGTTGAACCGGATCCAGTACAATAATATTTGGCATTAGTCAAGACCACACGGCCACGGAGGCTACATACACTGTGAAGTTATTGAACAATATTTGAGTGTAACATGCGAATTCATTGGAAGAAGAGTTGTCTCTCCTGCCTCATGCATATTCATTAAACCGAGATTTTGTCAGTCAATTGTCCCACGGTTTGTATGAAGTGTAACGGAAGAAAATACCGTGGTCACGGTGCATATCCATATAAGTACCCTCTTTGCGAAATCTACTGAAACGGTACCCTCTTTGCACATGCCCCGGTCATTTTCTGCTGAAAACAAATCGGCGATAGACAACAAGCCAGTAAATGCGCATTCAACTGATGAAAGGAGGTATGTCTTGTGCAAAAGAAGTATACCACGGAACACTAGAATGTTATAGCTATGTCTTATTTAGTAATGTGCCATTTTTCAATTACTGCAACTCCACAATAAGCTACACAATATTGATATGTCTTGCCTCGCCCACCGCCTCTGCATGTTCTGCTGGCTTAAATGAACCACTGGTTTGATTATGTACACCCCATACATATTACATGTATTCATTTATATATCATATTCATACAAATGGCAATTAACAGTCTAAAATATGTGGTAAATTCATAAAACACCCTACTTTCGGTTTTGCAGCGGCACGGGATACCTCTTTGCTATTGATTGTTTATATCACAGGTACCCTGTTCATAAGTTGAATGCGCATTTACTGGCTTGTTGTCCATCGCCAATTTGTTTTCAGCAGAGAATGACCGGGGCATGTGCAAAGGGGGTACCGTTTCAGTAGATTCCGCAAAGAGTGTACCGATATGGATATGCACCGTGGTGGTTGCCGACGATGCCTCTGTGCTTGTTGTTTTGTGAAGTTGAGCGTAAGTTAGACCTTGAAGTTAGATTTTTTTAAACAAGGTTGCCTGTAGCAAAATTTGGCTACTGGTCTTCACCCTGTAGTTTTCATCACACTTTAATACACACAAAAAAAATAAAAAAAATACGAAAGCCCCAAAATCACAGTTTGTCAATCAAGAGTAGATAATTATTTGATTTATATTGATCTATTGTCTGTGTACGAGTTATCTCGAAAACAATCAGGTTTACTCTGATGTTCTCGTCAACTACAAAATGAAGATAAATTTAAAATTGAAACTTCTTGTTTAGCTGATTTCTTTAATTCTATTTTTTTTGCACTTATACATGTATACATGCATGGTATTCTTTGACAAAACATTATTTATAAAAGTCGGCTGTCGTGTAAAAAACAGTACATACACTAACATGTAAGCAAATCATATATCAAAGCGTGGAATAACAAAACTATAATATCATTTATAAGCGCCTTCAACAATGCAAAAGTGGTTGTGAAAGGCCAAAAATTCAAACGTTTCAAAAGTTCATGTTATATTTTGTTTTGAGGAACGATCTTTTTCGAGAGTAAAACATACATTCTTTGTGACATGTTTTGGGGGAGTAAGGAGTTGACCAAATTTTACGGAAGAAAATTTTATCAGATGTTCGCGAAATGTAAATGCGTTTTGACTTTATATTACTTAATCATGCAAATTTATGTTTATGCATTTTGTATGTTGTTTGTTAAACTGATACCCATATAACTGAAACTGATAAAATCTTCTTTCGTAAAATTTGCCCAACTCCTAATTACAGCTACACATGTTGCAACGGATAAATAAATTATGCTTGCTAAATATTGAGCCTCAAAAATAAAACAAGAGCCGTCGTAAGACAGCGCGCTCGACTACGCCGCTTTGACTTAGAAGTGAATACAATAACGATGTAATGTGCCTGTCAAAAGCAATAAAACAATCAAATTGAAAAGTGAACAAGAATCGTGATGTGACAAAACCAGATTTTTAATGATTGGCAGAAGAGATTCAGTTTCAACTGTTTCTTCTATTTTTGTAAGAGTGACCTTGATCCTAATGGCCCCAAACACAACCCCATGGACGACCTCCATAAACTCTTCCTACATATCAAGTTTGGTTACAGAAAGTCAACCATGGTGACTTTGACGCTGCCCTAACACCAGCCCGCCCAGACAATGACGCACGTCATTCAAATAGCTTTATGAAAATGTGGTTATGAATATTAAACTGTGGGGAAACAACATTTAAGGGCAATAATTTGTATTTAGGGCTAAAATGGAGTTATGTTCCTTGTTGTAAGATGGTCGTCAATAATTCTGCAAAGTATTAAGTGCATTGAATGAATGGTATAGAAGTTTTTTCATTAAAATCCCTACTTGCCCTAAAACTTTAAACTGCCCTTAAACTTTAACCTAAGTCAACCAGGGGCCATAACTTGTAGTAAATAATATGGAGTTATGTAACCTCATTGTGTGATGGTCCTGAACAATTGTGTGAAGTATTAAGTCAATTGAACAAAGGGTATAGAAGTTATTAATAAACATCCCAACCTGCCCTAAAACTTTAACCTAAGTTCCATAGTCAATCAGGGGCCATAATTTGTATAAAAGATAATATGGAGTTATCTGACCTAAATATGTGATGGCTCTGAACAACTGTGTGAAGTATTAAGTCAATTGAATGAATGGTATTGGGGTTTTAAGTGAAAATCCCAACTTGCCCTAAAACTTTAACCTGCCCTAAAACTTAAAACCTTAGTCAATCAGGGGCCATAACTTGTATTAAGGATATTATAGAGTTATGGAACCTCATTGTGTGATGGTCCTGAACAACTGTGTGAAGTATTAAGTCAATTGAACAAAGGGTATAGAAGTTATTAATAAATATCCCAACCTGCCCTAAAACTTTAACCTAAGTTCCATAGTCAATCAGGGGCCATAATCTGTGTAAAGAATAATGTGGAGTTATCTAACCTCATCATGTGATGGCCCTGAACAACTGTGTGAAGTATTTAGTCAATTGAATGAACGGTATTGGATTTATAAGTGAAAATCCCAACTTGCCCTAAAACTTTAACCGGACGCCGATGCCGACGCTGGGGCGAGTAGTATAGCCCACTTATTTTTCGAATAGTCGAGCTAAAAATAAATAAAACATTTTTAGTTTTGGTGCTTCAAACGACTTTTCTACTATGGAAGGCCTTTAAATCTCATTGCACAAATTAAAGTGAAAGCACGAACTAGGAAATAATCAACACTGGGAACAATACTAATGCAAAATGGTTTTATTCAAGTGTTTGTTTAAGGTTGTGTCCTGCACAAAGAAAGCTTTAATCTCCATTGGCTTCATTTCTATACTGCTTAAAGTCAAATAACGAGAAGATGATTTCTCTTGCACAAAGTTAATAGTAGTCTCTTTTATATCCAAATTATTCGTGTCTGGCAATAATGTTTCTAAGTTCAAGTTCGTATATTCACAATCTGATTTACTTCTAAAGCTGCAACGAAATCCGTGTCTGTGTAAAATGAGACCGATTCCTTTTACTGCGCCACTAACATAATTGTAAAGCACCTTTGCACTTTCTAAAGATATACCACAAGGTAAATCACTTTTAACTGGCTGAAAGTTTGATCCGAAGCCAGTTAGTGACATTGTTGTAAACATCCTTTGCAACGGCTTATTTAAGAAACCATTCATTACAGTACTGTCTAACGAAGGAAAAGAGTAATATTCATCACTTAAGGGTTTTTCACTATATTCTAACTGTAAAATAAAGCTCGTTTCAGTGATCTTATTATCTATAACTGGGTCATCCATTCCACGCCCATCTCCAAAGAAAATATGTCTATCTAACATCACTTCCAACCATCCACTCTCAAGAGAGGCAACTCCATGAGGCTGGGCGGAGTGCAATGTAAGCCGTCTTAAATCATCCTGCATGAAAGCCATTGTCGTCAGCGGGTAAAAGTTTCTCTCTATGTGTTGACGAATCTTGTCTGAAGGATGCCTTTTCCTACGTATATATTGGAACCCATTTTGATCTGTGAAAAACGTTCCCTTTTCGTTTTGTATTGATGTCTGTAATCTCATAGCGACTTCTCTGCTCGCCATATCATGGGATGCCATGTCTAGGGTATTATCAATGTGAAGCTGTGTCCCTACCAATCCCTTATGCTTGTAAAGCTTAATACGGTGATAGATGGTTGGGCACACAACTTGCACCTCAGACAAATATGGGCCCTCAATAATGCGTATGTTTGGAACTGTGTTTATGAATGGTATTGCTGGTCCGTCCGGTACAAACGTGTAAGCCCCACTAGCTGATGACGTGTATTGAACGAAGGAAAGGTCAATGTCAATTCCAGTTTCGTCACCACCAGATAGTTGTTTGACTCTGTTAAGAAATCCATAGTTTTCGTTAAAATATGCAGCCATGTGTTCATTTTGTATTGATATTGGCATCCCGTCCACACTGAGCTCGGGCTTAAATTTAAACTTGAGTTTCGAAGGTAAAACCAGGTTTTTCATGTTTCGAACTGAAATGCTTGCCCACTGACCTTTGTGAGGTCGACTTGTTTTTCTGACAGTGTACGTTTCAACACCAAATGGGGCGATTTCGGTCAGAAACCAAACTTCTACCAAGGATTTGCTTACCTTTTCATTACTTGAAAACACCGGATTTAGTTGATATACAAGGCTTCTATTCTTAGAATCAATGATTTCTATTGCATACTGGTCGAATGTGATTCCCACAAATTCAGATCTGAACTGACCGGTCGGATTGTAAATTACAATTTTCGATCCTTCTTCAAACAGCTTCACTAAATTATGCTGCGCAAGATGAATACTATCTTTTCTCGACGTCAAGAATTTCATATTGCTCGGGCCTGAGTTTTTTCCCCTCGACAAAACAAAATGAGTTGCCTCAGTGAGCACCTTCCCAGCAATGTTATACGCACTGAACAGTCTTTGCTCATAATCCATAGCGACGTTCTGTCTTTCCGTTCCAGTAATAGCATCATGGTGAAGAAACAATCCATAATTTTGACGAGCAGAGGTCAACTGTCTTGCTAATGAGACCAATCCAGCGTATTTTCTATTCCAATGTTTGCTGTAAGTTGAAGCAAATGAGTGCATTATCTCCGCAGCCCTGAGTCGAGACTCGACGTCTCTGGAGAATGTTTTATCAAAGACTCTGGTCGTGAAATACCCTGTCCAGTAGCCTGATTTGCGATCCGAATAAGGAAAGAAATCACCACTAATAATAGGAAATTTAGAAGTGTCTGAATGCTTATATACAGTATTTAAGAAGTCATTTAGAGTACCAAATTTCACATGAATCTTCCATTCAGGCTTAGAGTTCATGTATTCCATTAATTTCTTGTAATTAACATATTGTTGATCCCATTCATTCATATGATCATATCTGAAATCATCCCCCAAGGGAACCAGAACAGTGTTGTGCTTAAACAAACTACTTTTCATTCGATATTGTTCATATAAAAGCCGGGACAAATTGACGACGTTTATGTTATCTATCTCTGGGTTAATTTTCTCATAAAATACTCCCTCGACATGTTGGAAATCAAACCGTTCGCAAATCTTTCGGTCTGGACCACAGTTACTTTTTAAACTGTACACTTCGTATGGCATACAATGGCAAAATATGTCTGCATCTTGAGTCCAAAATTGTCTCCAGTAAAAGTCCAAACCGTTTTCTCGGATCATCTGAGCCTTAGTTCCCTGATGGATTCGATTTATCACCATATTCTTCATCCCAGCTAGCTTCCAAATATACGGCATGGTTCCGGAGTGGCCAAAAGGGTCAACTGACCAACTGTTGTTTGGAGTCACTCCTACATTGTCCAGTAGCCACTGATGTCCCTCGGTCTGTTGGTCGATGACGGATGTGTAACTGGTGCTGGCTTCATCTGGCATCACCCAGCCTCCCGATACAAACTCAAGCCGACCTGAGGCAAGATGAAATCTAATTAATGAATCATTTTTAAGGCGCACAATATCGGTTGATGCAAAAATAATATAATATTTTAATGCATTATTATGTTAAACGCATTTGACTCTAAAAGGTACTCTATAGCTTTTTTAAATAAACTTTTTAAAATCGATTTATACAACTGGTTATCTACCTATAATTTGCGAATTTCACCTATTTAGTGGTAAGACGAATCTTACCTAGTTAACCTGAGTCAGTATGTTACTTACTAAATGGAATTCGCAAACCGTAATAAGATAACCTGTGCCTAAATCTGGAAGGCATTTATAGTTAACAGGTAACACGAATCTTATCTTACTTAAGTTAACCATTTAGTGTGGTACTTATTAAATGGAATTCGCAAACCATAACTAGATATACTGTTAATGCTGTACAGCTAAAACGGTAAAAGGTAGCAATTCTGGACACTTTGATCTTATGATATTTATCTTACAGAAAAGGATTCACAAATATAAACTAAATAGCTAGATTAATGTCGCGAAAGTGGTTAACACGAAACATTTCGCGAACGTCAACAGGTTATCTTCAGTTTCTCGCCTGCAACAAAACTCAGTATGTATTCAACTGTTTTATTGAAATGAAACAATCCCTCATTAGCTACTTATTTCAAAGATACTGTAGTCATGGTTAAAGGTAAATCGATACAAGACCAAAATAAGTTCAAACATCTCCAAAACAATAGAGTAGGTAAGTATAATTTGTTTGGAGAACAGGGATTCTGTACCAAACCGAACTTTATCAGGGTATATTTCTATTGAAGAACATTTTAAATACCAAATGGTCAAATTTTAACATGCTCACTTAAAAACTGCACCGTTTTTAGGAAATAAAAAAAAAAAAAAATCCACACGACGGCAAAAAAAGCGTAGAGTAGGGAAGAATGAAAGAGGGTCGGTCGGGCTAGTTGATACTAACATTTTTTAGCCTAAATAAGTACCATCAACGGACAAGGCTGAGTATAGGTATACAATTTATCGAAAATTCATATGTAGGCCACTAATTAGGTATTCAATAAATAAGTGACCACTATTTGTGGTAATGGAACTACCTTGTTTGACAAGATCTCTAACGTTTTGTTTGATTTCCTTATTTTGTTCGTTCCACCACATGCTGAAGAAGACTATTTCTGCCCAGATAAAGGTCAACTCTGGGTAGAAGACCAGCTTGCGAACCATGCCGTCCAAAATGTTTCGGACACTAAACATGTAATACTCGTCCAAAGTTTGCAGCCAGCCAGGATCCACGTGCGTAAACGGCATGATTATGACCGTCAACGGCTCAAGATCTAAAAAGTAAACTGTTTTAATTTAGCCAATATGTTCGTTGTTCTTTTATTTAAAAATGAAAAATAAAAGGACAGCTCAGTTGTCTTAAATTTACCCAATATCATTTTAATTCCGTAAAGATCAGGGCAAAAGAACGTACATTGTCACTATAATATTGTCTAAGCAAATGTTAGGGTCACCGCCCTTAGCACTGTCAGTGAAAACTAGGGGTAAGAAATGTATTATCTATCAGTATACTAACTTTTAAAAGGTACGGGTTTTTTTGTTAGCAATATCCGTAGCAAAGTCCATTACTCACGGTATTGCATTCACACACACCGCATGCAATGAAAATCCTGACATATATTAGACAATATATTAAAACGTTTTTTAAACCTCGCGCATTCAATAAACTTACATTTTGTTGAGATTTAGTATAACAAATTTGTATAATGTTAACTTAATGAAAATATAAATGATATTTGCATATAATCGATGGCGGGGATCAGACAAAGTACATACTGTCGCTATATGCTGCTTCATTCACCGGTTTATGTGGTAGAACATACTGCCCATCAATCAAATCGTCAAAATACGTTCGTTCAGCGAGATCGAGGGTTGTGGTTGTGTTGTATGGGTCGCTGAAATCTGATCTGCACTCGAGCAAATCCTGCTTCTTCGTTGTAGCAACAGTTCGTATAGTTATGCTGCTGGTACCGACATTTTCAAGCTTTGCCTTTTGAAAATCACGCGTTTTCAATAAAGACCTGTAAATAAATTGCATATTAATGAAAGTAACTCGCAATTATTTCATTTTCGAAATAATCTTAGCAAGTCGAAAAAAAATAGGGTTAAATAAATAATAATAGTTTCATAGTATAGTTATTCCTGAAAGTTCGTTTTTTTTACTTAAAATGTTAATTTGAGCAATATTTTTCCGAAGCAAAAAAGTTTCCTATAAAATGTTCATACTATATTTATTCTTGAAAGTTAATCGTTTACTTAAATTGTAAATTATAGCAATATTTTCCGAAACAAAAAAAAGTTTCCTTTGTCGGTATTGAAGTGTTTACAGTATTTTGAAATTCGATTAAAAAACTATAGATTAGCGCATTTCATTGCATTAAGTACACTGCAATTCTGTATTATAACCGCCTGTGTAATCTTCTTAAAAGTTGATTACAAAGCCAATGGATTGTAAGGAAAATAATCCCTTCATGCGTGAACATATAAAATGTACAAATAAAGTAAAATCATAAATTAAAAGAAAGAAAGTAGTCGTTTATGTCCAAAAGCAGGTTTCTAAAATGTGAAGCGGTATATAAAATAAACAGAGACAGGGAATAAATCCAAAATTGCGAAATAAAAACCATGCCGTATTAATTTTCTATAAAAATAAAGAGAAAAAACTCTGTCCTTATTACAAAATCGAGACAACTAGAAAATCGAGCAAAGCGACTTCGAACTACGATTATTCGACTGTATATTTCATTGTTACGTTGAACGTTTATCTAACGTTACCTGGTTATGGACTGAGGTGTGCCTTCGAATGATATATATGTTACTTTAAGTAACAATGTGTAACAATGGCCGCTGTGTAGCGCTACAAAATGCCCTTGGTTTTAAAGTTGCACTCTCACGGACTGAACGTTTTGACAATTATTTTATTTATTGTCTTGGAACGAGCCAATTTTTGCAAATATCTATGGAAACCAGTTATAAAAGACTGCTGACAAAAAATTAGATGCCGGATTTTTATAATTAAGTTCAAAAATTGATGTTTTATGCATTTTTCTAAAACCGTTTGTAACGGTTTAAGCCATAAAAAAATATTTTTCCGAAAGGAAATATAAAAATTTACGATCTTTTTTTGTCAGCAATCTTATATCATTAGTTTGCAGATATTTACGCAAAAATTGCGCAAGTAAAAACATAAAAAAATTGTAAAAATGGTATAACTGTAAAAGTGCAGCTTTAAGGGACACAATGTAGTTTGATGCAAAAAATACTATTTGTAATTTAAATGCAATATTAAGTGTGTTTAACTCATTTCAATTTATTGATCGAAACAAAAGGCATTTGATGTGTGTTCAGATTAAAGAAAGAAATTTTAGCGATTATTTGGCTATTTCTCAACTAGGGAATTCGTGACCACGTAGCTATTAACATGAGGAAACCCGTATTAGAATACAACCTACATTTTCAGCAAATGAGATTAAAGACAGGGGGCCATTAAGTAGTAGACTTAATGCACCAGTCATTTGTAACCACGGCCCCCAGGTCCGGGGAATAGCGGGGACTTTGACTTTCGGTCCAGCCAATCCCGGGTAAAATTCTCGCCCTGCGGGGACGAACAGATGTTAAAATCCCCGCCAAATGCCCCCGCACCCATGGGCCCTTAAGTTAGTCTCATTCTCCGCTATATTTTTTGCAAACACAAAACCACCGCATTCACCTGGCACTGCAGGGCCACCTGGAAGGTAAAAACACGGCTCATTTCCCCGGCTATCCCCGGTATACCCCCGGACCTGGGTGGGCCGTGGTTACATTTGACTGGTGCATAATCATTAAGAATTTCAACTTTCGCGCGTGTTTAAAGGTCCGCCTACTGCCAATTATCCGATACAACTCCCTGCGTCAGATTTTGCTTCGACAATGTATCAGCCAATGAGGTTGTATTCAAAGTCAGTTAGATGACATGAAGTGAATTATTAATGATAAAGAAGGACTCGCTACGCTCACTTCGCCTATTCCTATTCATTAAGAATTCACTTCATATCATCTAACTATTACTAGTAAGGCGAATATCAATTTGTCTGTACACAAATCATATGGGTTTTTTTTCTGTTTCGATCATTTCAGTGAAATGAGTTGAACATAGGAATTCATTAAATCAAAATATATGCATATATCATCAACCTATATTGCCCATAAAAATGCATTAAAGATGCACTCTTACTCCCAAATAAGATTTACCACGATTAATATCATTGTTTTAATATACCAAAAAGGATGAAAAAGTGTCGAAAACAATGAATTTTATTAAGGACACCGAGTTTAAAAGATGCAGAAAACACGGTATTTTTACCTATTGAGACGATAGTAGATAACAGTAAATCTTTTAGCATTCACCAATCATTTAATATTTTTGCATTTTCAGCCATTAAATACACGGTTACAATCCTTTTACCTGTACTAAATATTTTACATAAATGCATTATTTAGTAAGGTATATCTCGAAATGTATGTTAGTTATACATGCGTATTGATTTTGAATAAGAGTGTCGCTAGTTAAAAAAACAAAATTGGCAACAACCTACATTGTGTCCCGTTAAAGCTGTATATACAAAAAAACAGACAGGGACAAAATCGAAACAGGCGACATCTAGCCATGTGGTACTTAATTCATTTATTTAAAAATATAGTAAATATGATGTCATTCTTTTACAAAAATGACCCAACAAGAAAATCGAGCCAAGCGACTTCGATCCTATGAGATAATATCGTACATTTTAGTGAAACGTTATGAATGTGTATCTTAAATTGCCTGGTCATGGGTTTCGGATGATGATTTGATATCGAACGTACGTAGCTAGATCAGTATGTGTATACCCAGGGGCGTTCCGAGACATACTCCAGTACGCCCAGGCGTAGAAATGAATTAAGGTTCTCGCGAAATGGCCAGTAAAAAAGTCCCACGTCAGGGGATATCGGTCCCGCTCCAACCCCATATATCATAATGGGACCAGAATATAGAAACTCCTTCATTTTTTTCACCGCTCTCAAGTGTACGGGCGTACATTTCAAAATATTTCAGGTACGCCCCTGATACCACGTGATAAATTGCGTAATAAATGTTATGCCGGAAGTCAATATTTTGCTTAGAATGAAGTCTTTAAACAAATATTACCTCACCATTTCTTCACCATTTTAAATGAAACTAGAAACGCCGCGATGCGACGAAACCAGCTTTTTGTTATGGGCGATCAGAAATTATAGCCAATTAATTTGTTGTATGAACAAGTTCAATCTGCAGCTTCATATAAGCTATATTCACACTAAGATTCATCAATATCCATCAATTCTAACTAAGTTGTTGGGCAGAAAAAACATTTTTCTATTTTTACAGTGACCTTGACCCCACCTCCCAAGCTAGCTCTTCACATAAGCTACCTTCACTCTAAGTTTCATCAATATCTATCAATGCTAACTAAAGTTATTGGGCAGAAACCATTTTTCTATTTTAAGTAACAGTGACCTTGACCTTAGCCCCTCCCCCTCAATAGCAATCCCAAGCTAGCTCTTCACATAAGCTACCTACACGCCAACTTTCGTCAATATCTATCAATCCTAACAAAAGTTATTGGGCCGAAACCATTTTTCTATTTTTAGTAAAAGGCGACCTTGACCTTAGTCCCACCCACCATCAAAAGCAATCTAAAGCTAGCTCTTCCCATAAGCTACCTACACACCAAGTTTCATCAATATCTGTCAATGCTAACTAAAGTTATTGGGCAGAAACCATTTTTTGTATTTTAAGTAACAGTGACCTTGACCATTATTCTATTTTAAGTAATATTGACCTTGACCTTATCCCCTTCCCACTCAAAAGCAATCCCAAGCTAGCTCTTCACATAAGCTACCCACACACCAAGTTTAATCAATATCTATCAATGCTATCAAAAGTTATTTGGCAAAAAACATTTTTCTATTTCAAGTAACAGTGACATTGACCGTACCCCCTCCCCACTCAAAAGCAATCCCAGGCTAGCTCTTCGAATGCTACCTACACACCAAGTTTCATCAATATCTGTCAATCCTAACTTAAGTTATTGGGCGGAAACCATTTTTCTATTTTTAGTAATAGCGACCTTGACCTTAGCCCCTCCCCACTCAAAAGCAATTCCAAGCTAGCCCTTTACATAAGCTACCTACACACTAAGTTTCATCAATATCTATCAATGCTAACTTATGTTATTGGGCAGAAAACATTTTTTCTAATTTTAGTAACAGGCGACCTTGACCTTAGCCCCACCCCCTTCAAAAGCAATCCCAAGCTAGCTCTGTACATAAGCTACCTACACACCAAGTTTCATCAATATCGGTCAATGCTAACTAAAGTTATTGGGCAGAAACCATTTTTCTATTTTAAGTAACAGTTACCTTGACCATTTTTCTATTTTAAGTAATAGTGACCTTGACCTTAGCCCTTCCCCACTCAAAAGCAATTACAAGCTAGCTCTTCGCATAAGCAACTTACACACCAAATTTCATCAATATCGGTCAATGCTAACTAAAGTTATTGGGCAGAAACCATTTTTCTATTTTAAGTAACAGTGACCTTGACCTTAGAACCTCCCCACTCAAAAGCAATCCCAAGTTAGCTCTTCACATAAGCAACTTACACACCAAGTTTCATCAATATCGGTCAATGCTAACTAAAGTTATTGGGCAGAAACCATTTTTCTATTTTAAGTAACAGTGACCTTGACCTTAGCCCCTCCCCCTCAATAGCAATCCCAAGCTAGCTCATCACATAAGCTACCTACACACCAACTTTCGTCAATATCTATCAATCCTAACTAAAGTTATTGGGCCGAAACCATTTTTCTATTTTTAGTAAAAGGCGACCTTGACCTTAGCCCCCCCCCCCCCCTCAGAAGCAATTCCAAGCTAGCTCTTCCCATAAGCTACCTACACACCAAGTTTCATCAATATCTGTCAATGCTAACTAAAGTTATTGGGCAGAAACCATTTTTTTGTATTTTAAGTAACAGTGACCTTGACCATTATTCTATTTTAAGTAAATTGACCTTGACCTTAGCCCCTTCCCCCTCAAAAGCAATCCCAAGCTAGCTCTTCCCATAAGAGATTGTACATTACACCAAAAAGCGCGTGCGACGTTGTTTACTGACGTCATAAAGCGTAGTAATTTTAAATTACTAAAACTCGCGTATTCTACGATTATTTATTTTCAATGTTAGTTTAAAGTATTGCAAACACATATATTTGATAGCGCTTAATTCAAATGACATACTTTACTTTCCATAGCCCATGCAATAAAAGAAATAAGAAGTGGCGCGTTGTTGCGCGTGACTCATCTTACATGGGGTATGTAAGATGGGGTTTTCCAGCACTGGTCACATGACCGGAATCACACGTCCGGTATGCAAGAATAAACTAGCTTCTGAGGCCCAAACCAACGTAATCCTTGTTTCATATTTCACAGTCAAACAATATAGTGCAGAACCGCAGGGATAACAACATGTTTATGAAGTTGTGTCAGCATAGTATTTATCATTTTCGGCATATATCAGGGTAAATTGGGCATCTTTTCCGAGCGCATTTCACAATCCCCAAAAGTATACTTTTTCACAAAACTTAACACCCAAAACTTACAATCTTACAAACAAAACAAACAAACAGAGAGAAGTCATATTAAAATCGCATCGTCCGTACGTACGTACGGTTGTCCGTGTCCGAGCCCTAATTTTGTCATGCAGTGAATGATTTAAATACAAAATTGACACATGTGTTCGGCACATAATGCCGACGTGTCACGAGCAAGACCCACGTCTCTACTTCAAAGGTCGAGGTCACACTTAACAGGTTTATTATTATAAAATGTGTTTTTTTAGTCCGGGGTGTGACATATTCATGCAGCGAGGGATTTTAAAACTACTTGACACGTATGTTCGGTACATAAAGAAGACGTGTCACGTGCAAGACCAACATCCCTACTTAAAAGGTCAAGGTCACACTTACAGGTTGATAAGAATAAGTGCATTATTACATGCATATTCAGTAAAGTTGGTCGTGTTCGGGATGTAACTACACCATTTGAAATGAAACAAAGGGCAGTCTATGCCGCTTAGAGATCCCCGCCTTCGTTGTATTACCGGAGTTTGTTAAGGTAATTAGTTTCATCAAACACTTTGACAAACCTGTTTCTAAAATAATGTTTTGACAGTGCTCCGTCAGACGGCCGTATTGTGAAAAGGTTTGTCGAAGTGTTTTAAGAAACTAAACTCTCAATCAAAGTCTGGTAAAAGCCCAAAGGCGGGGCTCCGTAAGCGGCGTAGACTGCGCTTTCATTTAAAATGGTGAAGAAATAGGAAAGTTATCTTTGTTAAAAGCCTTCATTCGAAGCAAAATGTTGCCTTCCGACGTAGCATTTATGACGCAATTTATCACGTGGTATACACACACTGATGTATATGTATATACTGTATAGTTGGTCGTGTCCGGGCTGTAACTTTGTAACTTTAATATGAATCGACACATGCCTTTAGTTCATAACGGCAATGTGTCGTGTGCAGGCCCACGACCCTCAATATCAAGGTCACAGTTGGAATTTAATCATTATTGAATGCTGCATGTATGCACATAACAAAAGTTGGCCCTGTCTGGGCTGTAACTTGGTCCTGCATCGAGGGATTTGAAAATTACTTTACACATATGTTCGGTGCATAAAGACGTCGTGTCGCGTGCATAAGCTACCTACACACCAAGTTTCATCAATATCTATCAATGCTAACTAAAGTTATTGAACAGAAACCAATGTTTGACGCCCGCCCGCCCGTCCGCTCGCCCAACGACAACCACATTCTAATAACCCGGTTTTCGTTGAAAACCTGGTTAACAAAGCGCAGTCTACGCCGCTCACTGAGCCCTGCCTTCGATCTTTTATCAGAGTTTGATTGAGAGGTTAGTTTCTTAAAACACTTCGACAACCCTTTACACAAAACCGCCGTCTGACGGAGCACTGTCAAAACATTATTTTGGAAAGAGGTTTGTCAAAGTGTTTGATGAAACGGTAACGGTCCGCTGTATGTGGCGGATGTGCGTTCATAGTCTCCACTTCTATGCACTTGCTAGAAAGCTCAGCTGTCCTGTGAGGCGTAGTAAGTTGGAACTTCAACAATCTTTAAAGCTCTGCTTTCCTGATGGTTGAGTGTGGCTTTGAGCAGTAACTGGTGATCTAGTTATGATTTGCGAATGCACTAAGAAAGTAACTTACTAACTGGTTGACTGGATAAGTTTAGATAGTTTTCTAACGAACTCATAATTATGCTTTAATGCAAAATGTTTCATAAGGTACAAAATAAGTACTGCGTAGCTCTATAAAACGCTCTTTGATTTAATGACAAGGAAAATGAAAAGTTACCTGCTTTGAACTCCGCCAACATCCGATGACATCCTCATCACATACCCGACGATGTAAAAGACGAGGGTTAAGCATAATCCACGAACTGCCCAAACACGATTGACACGGCTGCAAGACATTTAGATGAAGTGATTTCAATATGTCGCACATTCGGACAACACCAAGTGAAGTACGTGGATTTTTATACAATAAGGTCATAAACTTATTATAATAATAATAATATAAAGTTGCTTCGATATCTTTTAACAAATTTAATTTAACAAGCTGCTTGCTTGAGTAACCAATAATTTAACATAACAACAAAGACCAGTGAAGCGTAACAGAGCACGATCAATTTGGTACAACGAAGTCAAATTAGCTGTTGAATCTAGCCATGCGTTTGTATAAGGCCCAGAGGCGGCGCATCTAGCAATTCATAGCTGTGGAGGAAGCGGGGGCACAACCTTTAAACCCCCTCAAAACTTTATTTCACTGCTGACTTAAAATAACAAGTAGAAATCGTTGTTGCAACACAGCTCTTTATTCAAGAATATTTTTATACATCATATGACGTGGACAAAGTTATGAAAAATGGTATACATGTATTTAACTAGCTTCTGAGGCCCAAACCAACGTAATCCTTGTTTCATATGTTACAGTCAAACAATATAGGGCAGAACCGCAGGGATAAAAACATGTTTATGAAGTTGTGTCAGCATAGTATTTATCATTTTCGGCATATGTCAGGGTATATTGGGCATCTTTTCCGAGCGCATTTCAAAATCCCCAAAAGTATACTTTTTCACCAAACCTAACACCCCAAACTTACGATCTTACAAACAAAACAAACAAACGGAGAGAAGGCATATTAAAATCGCATCGTCCGTACGGTTGTCCGTGTCCGAGCCCTAATTTTGTCATGCAGTGAATGATTTAAAAACAAAATTGACACATGTGTTCGGCACATAATGCCGATGTTTCACGAGCAAGACCCACGTCTCTACTTCAAAGGTCAAGGTCACACTTACAGGTTTATTATTATAAAATGTTTTTTTGAGTCCGGGCTGTGACATATTCATGCAGCGAGGGATTTTAAAACTACTTGGCACGTATGTTCGGCATATAAAGAAGACGTGTCACGTGCAAGACCAACATCCCTACTTAAAAGGTAAAGGTCACACTTACAGGTTGATAAGAATTAGTGCATTATTACCTGCATATTCAGTAAAGTTTATCGTGTTCGGGATGTAAATTTGTCATTCACTGATTGATATTATGCACCAGTCAATGGTAACCACGCCCCCGCCCCAGGTCCGATGAATAGCGGGGACTTTGACTTTCGGTAAAGCCAACCCCGGGTAAAATCTGCGGGCACGAACTGATGGCCAAATCCCCGCCAAATGCCCCCGCCCCCAGGGAGCTAAGGTAGGGCCCATTCATCGCTATATCTGCGTGAAGACAAAACCACCGCATTCACCCGGCACTGCGGGGCCTCCTGAAAAGTAAAAACACGGCCAATTTCCCCGGCTATCCCCGGTATACCTCCGAACCTGGGGGGGGGGGGGGCGTGGTTACAATTGACTGGTGCATTAATATTAATTAGCAAAAGTGTTCGGTTCATAAAGGCGTGCAACATCCACGACCCTACCTCAATGTTCATGGCCACAATTAACTCATAATGGAAGGTGCATGTACAGTGTGTGTATACCACGTGATAAATTACGTCATAAATGCTACGTCGGAAGGCAATATTTTTCTTAAAATAAAGACTTAAATCAAAGATAACTTTTATTTTACTACACCATTTGAAATGAAACAAAGGGCAGTCTATGCCGCGTAGAGATCCCCGCCTTCGTTGTATTACCGGAGTTTGTTAAGGTAATTAGTTTCATCAAACACTTTGACAAACCTCTTTCCAAAATAATATCTTGACAGTGCTCCGTCAGACGGCCGTATTGTGAAAAGGTTTGTCGAAGTGTTTTAAGAAACTAATGGTGAAGAAATAGGAAAGTCTTTGTTAAAAGCCTTCATTCGAAGCAAAATGTTGCCTTCCGACGTAGCATTTATGACGCAATTTATCACGTGGTATACACACACTGATGTATATGTATATACAGTATAGTTGGTCGTGTCCGGGCTGTAACTTTGTAACTTTAATATGAATTGACACATGCCTTTAGTTCATAACGGCAATGTGTCGTGTGCAGGCCCACGACCCTCAATATCAAGGTCACAGTTGGAATTTAATTATTATTGAATGCTGCTTGTATGCACATAACAAAAGTTGGCCGTGTCTGGGCTGTAACTTGGTCCTGCATCGAGGGATTTGAAAATTACTTTACACATGTGTTCGGTGCATAAAGACGACGTGTCGCGTGCAAGACCTGAGACCCTATACTTTAAAGTTCGGGAATGTCCGGCCTGTAACCTTGCCGTGCACAGCAGGATTGGGTTGGTCATAAATATGAAATCAAAATGTAGATTGAGTAATTACATACATTAATTTTAATTCTTTTCGGTGAAATATGATGAATATCATGTTAGTTTCACTGTTGTTTTTTCACCGTTGGTTTCTTATAGCTTTTGGTCCCCGTTATTATTGCTTAATAAAAGTAATGTAGCGTCCACTATGCCGGGTTGAAAATGTTTAAACTGATGTCACCAAAATGATATCAAGACTTTAACCGTTATATGTACGCGATATTGCAACTGACGCCGAATAAATTTACATTTTACTTACATTTTCAGATAAAAAAAACCCAACATGTTTCCTATTGGTGTAAGATCAAGTTGATATTCCTCGTGACCACAGACAATTATATGTTCACTCATATTTTGATTTCTGCGATCACCCGATGAAATAAATGTAGACCTTACCCGGAAATACACATGTATCCTCTTTTTTAAACCAAACTTATGATTCTATAAACATAACACACACTTAAAACAACTCAAAGAAACCCGGAAATTATCTACATGTATATGAATCAGCATATCGTTATAATGAACAAGTGCTGTCGTAAGACAGCGCGCTCGACTACGCCGCTTTGACTTAGAAGTGAATACAATAACAATGTAATTTTACCAAGTTTAGTCTCTTTATCTTTATATCAAACCTAACTAAAATTATTCGATACATAAGGTGACTTTGATGCTGCCCTCCCACCAGCCCACCCGAACAATGACGCAAGTCAATCAAATAACTTGTTTTCCCTTTATGAAAATGTGGTTAAGAATATAAAAATGTGCCTTTCAAAAGAAATTAAAACAAAAAAAATCAAGGGCCATAATTTGTATTTAGGGTTAAAATGGAGTTATGTTTCTTGTTGTAAGATGGTTGTAAATAATTTTGAATTTTAAAATCCCAACTTGCCCTTAACTTTTACTTGCCTAAAACTTTAACCTTAGTCAATCAGGGGCCATAACTTGTATTAAGGATAATTTGGAGTTATGTAACCTCATTGGGTGATAGTCCTGAACAATTATGTGAAGTATTAAGTCAATTGAATGAAGGGTATAGAAGTTATTAATCAATATCCCAACCTGCTCTAAAACTTTAACCTAAGTTCCATAGTCAATCAGGGGCCATAATTTGTATAAAAGATAATATGGAGTTATCTAACCTCATTATGTGATGGCTCTGAACGACTGTGTGAAGTATTAAGTCAATTGAATGAATGGTATTGGACTTTTAAGTGAAAATCCCAACTTGCCCTAAAACTTTAACCTGCCCTTAAACTTTAACCTAAGTCAATCAGGGGCCATAACTCGTATTAAGGATAATATGGAGTTATGTAACTTCATTGTGTGATGGTCCTGAACAACTGTGTGAAGTATTAAGTCAATTGAACGAAGGGTATAAAAGTTATTAATAAATATCACAACCTGCCCTAAAACTTTAACTTAAGTTCCATAGTCAATCAGGGGCCATATTATGTGTAAAGAATAATATGGAGTTATCTGACCTAATTATGTGATGGCCCTGAACAACTGTGTAAAGTATTAAGTCAATTGAATGAAGGGTATTGGACTTATATGTGAAAATCCCAACTTGCCCTAAAACTTTAACCGGACGCCGACGCCGACGCTGGGGCGAGTAGTATAGCCCTCATTATTCTTCAAATAGTCGAGCTAAAAATGATCTAAATAATCACGTTCCTTTGGGACATGAATTCAATATATTAGGTTTTCTGCATATGATCCAAAATTGTAAAATAAAAATAATATGCTCATACATTTGGAAGACTTTTTTTTCAATTTCAATCTAAAGTATACTTTTCACAATATGTTGTATATGCATGCATTTTTTATTGAATTCCATGAAGAAAAATATTAGTGTATAAAATCTTGTTGATGCAAGGTTTGGGGACGATTCATTAAACACGAATAACTTCTCATGGTCATTTATATAACTACTTAGTTGTATAAACCTTGTTTATATCTATTTAAATGTTAACTGACACTCGACATGGTTGAACACCAGTGAAAATCAATACATGTTGTTCAAGCACCAATAGTACATGTAATGCACCAGTCAATTGAAACCACGGCCCCCAGGTCCGGGGAATAGCGGGGACTTTGACCTACGGTCCAGCCAAGCCCGGGCAAATCTCCGCCCTGCGGGGACGAACTGCTGAAAAAGAAAAACCTCCAAATGCCCCAGCATGTTTACAATTGACTGGTGCATAATGTATGCATGTATATTTTTATAGTTTACGACATATTTTTTCAACGTTTAGGAAATTGAAACATATAAACTTTTCAATTAATGTAGATGTGAGTTTCATTTCATAAGCCTATGTATATTTATGAAAGGTTTTAATAAGAATGAGGTCAATACTTAAGCGTTTTATATAGCTATTTTTTATAGTTTTAGTGATATTTCTTCACGGTCTAGAAAATTGAATGATATTAACGATTCAATTAATGCAGATGTGCGTTTATTTTATAAAAAAAATAACATGCATATTTATGAAAGGTTTTAAGAATAATAAGGTTATTACAATGAAATATGCATCAGTGCGTGCTAGTTGATTGAAAACAACGGTAAAGAAAGTCGTGCATGTGCATGACTATAGGTAAAGTTAGCAAAAACCAAAACAATGCATGTATAAACAATACATGTATAAGTACTTTTGAATGCTTAAAAATATACATTGTAAAATAAGCAAATTCATACAGATCAGTGTCTGTCGTCCTTTATAAAATATCTTTATGTTTAATATCATGTCTAAAAGTGTTATGCATCGTCGCGTTTAAAACAAGAGAATGCATTTTCTTCACTGCATTGTCGCGTTTAAAACAAAAATAATGAATTGAAGTGTGCAGCGCTGCGATGCAAATAATTATTATAACAAATGCAATTGTGTGTTTCAAAGTGCTTTATAAATATATGGCCGAAAATGTCGCCATGAAACATACCTGTGCAGGCGAAAGATAGTCATATTTGCTCCGTATTCCAAAACACGTCCATATATTTATGTTGCCATTTAAGGTGTATTCATACTTGCTTAGACCATTTGCTACAAAGAAAAATCCATTCACATTGTTACACGGTTTTAAGAACGCTTAAAGGTACTCGCTCATGTTTTTGGACAAAAAAAATAGTTTTTCCGGTAATGCATCTGAAAACACATATTTTATTATTAGTTTATACTGTAATATCGAAATTGCAGAAAAAAATAATATTATTATTAAAAAAAATATATTTTTTATTTAGTGGGGTGCGAACCCACAACGGTAAAGCCAAGATAAAAAAAATAGAAATTAAAACTTTTACCATAAGGCCACCTGGACTTTAACAATAGACGCAGATATTTTAACCTCTTAACAATAAATCATTGATAATATCACGTGACACTATATGTAAATCATCCAATCAGGCGACAACAAAGCTGTTATAAAATGTTTATAAGCGGCATTAACGCTTATTGGTGGCGGATCCGTGGTCTAGTGGTCACATACTTGACTAACAATCCAGGGGTCGCAGGTTCGATTCCCCGTCGCATCACTAAAAATACTAATCGTCTTCCGGGAGGGACGTTAAATGGGGGTCCCGTGTGACATTGCTATACACTGGTGCCATTAAAGAACCAGGGTAGCTCTAACCAGGGTTACATTTTGTCTGTGCATTATGCTCCAAAAACCTAAAATGACTAACACTCTTAACGGAGCACTCGCCGAATGGGCAAGGCCCAAGTGCGAGTATAAATAAGCTTACTTCCCCCCCCCCCCCACACACACACTTAACGCTTATTGAAATTTGGATCTTCAATGACGATATTTGAGCAAATTGCAACATTTGCTGAAGGTTTTCTTTTTTGGTATCTTAGTTTTAACACACCTAAATGATTTGCCACACTAAATTCTGTCATACAAAAATAAGTGCATTTTACAGAACAGAACAGAACAGAATGTGTATTTAACTTAAGCATGTACAGCTCATCGTTATAAACACAGAATGGAAAATAGCATGCATGTGATAAATAAGTAATGCATAAGTTATAAATATGGATATCTTGGTAACTATACTAACAATATATATGGTATATACAAAACTAACAAATTTAACAGTAATAGTAAAATTCTGAAGCAATTTACAAAAACATGAGCGAATACCTTTAAATCATGTTGTAAAGACACTTAGTGACCTTCATTTGCCCTTTCGCTTTTATAGTTGTTAGTTCGCTATTCCTATTAATCCATTAGTAAACAGCTTATAAATAAAATCGATACAATTTCATTAATCCAGCACATAAACAAGTCATACTAAAATCCACGGCTGTTAAATCATGAAAGTTAAAAGCGAGTGTATAATGCGATATTTTTTTAACTCATAGATCACGGCTGTTATTAGATTCTGATGGTTGAAAAATGTTATATACCCAGGGGCGTATCTAGGCATACTCCAGTGCGCTTGGGCGAACAAATCAATTTTTATTCCTTCCAAATGTCAGACGCTTAAATCTTGAGATCAGAAATAAAACACATAGACTGCTAAGGTGTATAAATATACTCAGAAAAAAGTAATTATTTTCCTTATTTTACTTAGGAAACAATTTTGAAAATAGATTTAAGTAAATACGTCTAAACAACATGTGGTTGACCTATTTATCATTTATACATCGGCGATGCACCAGTCAATTGTACCCCCCCCCCCAGGTCTGGGGAATAGCGAGGACTTTGACTTTCGGTCCAGCCACGCCCGGGTGAACTCCACGCCCTGTGGAGACGAACTGCTGGTAAAATCCCCGCCAAATGCCCCCGCACCCAAGGGACCTGGAGGGAGGCCGTGGTTTCAGTTGCCTGTAGAAATCACGGTTTTTCTAACTTATGAGACAATAGTAGATTACACTTAATCTTTTAGCACTCACCAATCATTTAATATGTATGCGTTTTCGGCAATTAAAAACACGATTACAATCTTGTTATCAGTAACTGATGTTAATAAATGCATTCTTTAGTATGTATAGTTAAAGATTTATCACTCAAAAGTTATGTTTATTATACATGTGTATGCACTGATTTTGAATAAGAGTGTCACTTTAAGCAACAACAACGAAACGACAGATATCATCCGGATTGGAAATATCAGTTAAGGCCTAAATCGAAAAAACCTACTCTTCCGTAAAAATGTTTATCCGACCGATGCTTTTTGATATGCGTATATACATCTTCTTCATCTTACAGGCTAGTTTTCCACTATAAGTGGAGTGAGTTTGAAATCATCAGTATAATAAATATTCAAGGATAAAGTTAATACCTTTGGAATGTCATGCTTCGTTGAGTTTTTATATGATTAAAGTACCAGTCACTATCTATAATCCAGCATTTTCATAATCGGTATTACCGATATGAAATATGCAGACAGTATTCACCTCGTTTGTATTCAATTATTATTATTATTATTATTATTATTATTATTATTGTTATTGTTATTATTGTTATTGTTATTATTATTATTATTATTATTATTATTATTATTATTATTGTTGTTGTTGTTGTTGTTGTTGTTGTTGTTGTTTTTATTATTATTATTATTATTATTATTATTATTATTATTATTATTATTATTATTATTATTATTATTTATTTTATTATTATTTATTATTATTTATTATTATTATTATTATTATTATTATTATTATTATTATTATTATTATTATTATTATTATTATTATGAGTAATCATTTGGAACACCTCGGTCATTTTCCCGGATCGAAAACAAACTCAGATGTATGCCGGTACATCAGTAGAAGTAGTTCAGATAAAAGTATTAATTAATTAATGCATTTAACGTGTATTTTATATTACTAAGTTTAAATTGATTCCTGGTGAAGTGTGTTTTTGCATTAGTAATTCATATTCTATATGCCCTAGAGTAATATCAATAAGTTTAGCTGTGTAATTGAAATTACTTCGCGACCTACTTGCAGCGTAGTTAAATGAAAAGATTTCTGACATTGTAAATTGTCCATATATTTATCCGAAGTTGATTTTGGTTGAAAATGGCCAAGGTGTTCCGAATGAAGAGTTATACATGTATATTCTCCCGGAAACACGATATCCTTGAGACGAAATTAACCGCTAAGCATGAAGTTATATAGGAGAATATAGGCCAAGATCATCGTGAGTTTCTCGATTAAAACCTATTTATTTTACATCGATTTTACAACAATTTCGAAAATAAAGGTATCGCATGTATTTATATATTGATTACTTTCGTTTGAACGATGTCACGCGAGAATGTATTCTTGTGTTCGGGTTGACGTAAGAGGGGGCGCAACTTAGGGGCGAAACCTTTTGACTTGTGTCTTTCAACCAGAACCGAAATTTATCTGGTTTAAAGAGTCCCCCCCCAGATATCCTGAGCAATTTCTAGTCAAAAATGGCACACACGGCGTATTTAGACACCATTATTGCAAACTTTGTTGTCTAATTCTCGAAATCCGGCAAGCGGGTCGGAACTAATCGAAAGGCATGGTAAAACACGCTTAGTTTATTTCTCGGTCGGCATTCTCATGGTGCCTGGGTGTCGGGAATCATCTGAAGTCCCCAATATAACAGAAAAAATCGACCGCGATCCCACCCCCAGGTAAGGCAAGAAATGGATATATGCATTAACATTTCTATGCTGGAATATATTTCAATTAATACATGATCATTCAATCAAATAGTCATACTTTGTTGCACTTCAGGGATACGTAAAATTAAATTTATAAATTGAGTATTTAAGAAAGCTACAGTGCAAACAGTTTATGTGAAGCTTCTCAGCCTTGTTAAGCTTTCTCTTGGTTAACCCTAACCCTAACCCAACTGTGATTATAGTTAAATAAATACTAGCACCTTTTAAAATATTCAAGATAGACATAAAGCTGCACTCTCACAAATTCACAGTTTTGACCTTATTTTTTTTCTCTTAGAAAAAGCTGATTTTGGCATAGGTGCCTTCAATTCAGTCATATATATATATATATAAGATAACGAACTCGCATTAGAACAGATCTCAATTCTTTGGTAAAGTGCCGAAAATTTCATTTCTCTTAAAGCGTTAGAAACGCTTTTAAATTAGCCATAAAACATCAATTTTCAAACGTTTATAAAAACTGCGATCTTATCTTTTGTCAACAGTCTGCAATGGATTCAAGACATTTACGCAAAAATTAACTCATTCCAAGTGAAAAAGGTTGTCAAAACAATCTGTGAGAGTGCAGCTTTAAAGGGGAATAGGTGACTCCTCTGTTTATAAATATTATCTTTTGCAGTCAAACTATATACTGGATACCTTCAAAACCATTAAAAGAAGTTTCAACACGAGCATCTTTGGAATTTCTTTGAATCGAAGTTTGACAATTTTAATTTGATTTTTGGTAAGGTCATCAGTTGTATTCAATTGCAATCTTAGGTTGATAGTATGGCAATTCATCATTGCCTTCATTTACGCTATTGGTCAGTCATTAATAACAAGTAATCCGATTAGCTACATCGTTCTTAGATCCAATTTAGATCAATATTGAATACCAGCCAAGGTATGTCATACAACGTTAGTGCGACTGCTCTATAATTGGAGGCAGGATCAGCGTATACTACTTATCCATATCCTTAGACACGCCTTAGTGATTTCAGCTACTTTGTTGGTCAACTTATTTTACAGTACAATCACAACACTAAGACTATACACTTTAATTTAAGTTCAATCTAAGATGAATAATTGTTGGATACGGAGCCTGGACAACAGATATATATTTGGTAACAATACTACTGTCTACAGTGACAATTTATTAATAAATCGAATTAAAACACAAATTTGAGATATACAACTATTTTGCAGATTCCTCCTATAATCCCATACCAAATCGTTTCTATGTTTAGCGTCCGCGGTTAGATAAGTTTTGACCTTCCCGATACAAATTCCACTAACATTATTTTTATATAAACAATTCTTCCCGAATATTTTTCCTTTTACTATAATTACGACAACATATCACAAGTATAAACAACTTTGTACTAGACATAATAGTATTCTTGACCTTCGATATGAGAAAAGGATGCATTATGTATGATTCCCCAGAAAAAAAACATACTTGAATTCAAGTTTTATTTTAACAAATTTTGCAGTGGAAATATATCTGGCAATTGAGAATGGCCTAAGGAGGCTCTGGTGTCTATATTCTACATATAGGATGTCAATCATTCAGCTTTCGTATTTTTCGGGGGTTTGTTTGGGGTTTTATTCAAGATAGCTGGATAGGTTTTCGTACAATTTGGTATGGCCTTATGGTAAGAACTCGTTCTGTACATACACGTAAGTCAGTAAATGGGCCGGCGGCAGTAAAGTATACTTTAGCCCAGGTAGAAATGATTTTAGTTCTTTTAATGCATTATCATGTTTACGGTAACTCAATTGACCTTAAAGGCCTAGTTTAAGGAATGTTTGGCATGATAATCCCCTACTGTGCATCTCCTGCTAATTGCTCTGGTGTCACAGTAGGGGCCAATTTCCTGTGTATTCGTTTATTGGCTCAGGGCCATTTAGGGTCCATTTCTATCATAAAACATCCCAAACTGCAAGGCAGGATACTCACTTATAGAAGTCTCAAACTAGTTCTTTAATCATCAACACAATAAACACCATATAATTTGTGTACGGATAAAAACATATTAGAGATGTTTTGACGCTTTTTCAAATGGGGAATTTTAGGCCACGTTGTTATTTATAAAGGTTTATATTCTTTCATTCGTTCAAAAAGAATATGCTTGTTTTTGTTTTGATCCTTTTTTGTCAAATGAGTTAAACATATAAATGATAATTATTGTATGTTTCCGTGATAGATCGTAATATATTTCACCAAGTGAGAACCAAACATTATATTTCACGAATGGCGTAGTTCACTCATTATTTTTATTATTTGCCTAAGATTGGATTAAAAAGTCATTTAATTACACTGTGTGCGCTGACGTTTGAGTTTGAACCGAGTGCGGGCTTAAATTTCAAACAGTGAAAACTTGATATTTTCACTGTTTGAAACAGTGAAATATCAAATTGATTTCACTGATAAATCTCTATAAACTACCGAAAAGCGTATATAAAATAATACATTAAAAATGTACGGTTATTTGTTTTAATTGTGGTATTGTTTAGACAGTCGTAGTGTGTGCAAACTTAGTATAGACAGTCATAGTGTGTGCAATCTTAGTATAGACAGTCGTAGTGTGTGCAAACTTAGTATAGACAGTCATAGTGTGTGCAATCTTAGTATAGACAGTCGTAGTGTGTGCAAACTTAGTATAAACAGTCGTAGTGTGTGTAAACTTAGTATAGACAGTCATAGTGTGTGCAAACTTAGTTAAGACAGTAAAAGAGAGTGTGTAAATGGAGAGGAGAAAAAAGAGGTAGAGGAGAAATGAGAAGAGCAGAGGGAGAAAGAAGGGCAGTGGGAGAAAGAATTCGTAGAGGGTAGAAATGAAAATAATGGGTGGAGAAAAGAGAGAGGTAGTTGGAGAAAGGGTAGAGGGAAAAAGAAAGTAGTGAGTGATAGAAAGAGTGGGTCGAGAGTGAAAAGATCCGTAGGAGAAAAAGGAACGAGTTGGTAGAGGGAGAAAAAGAGAGAAAAAGGGGGTAGAGGGGGGGGGGGGCAGAGAATGTTAGAGGGGAAAAAGGGAAAGGTAGAGGAAAAACAGGGAGGGAGAAAGAGAGAGAGAGAGAGGTACAGCTGGTAAAGGGAGAGAAAGAGTTAATAGAGGCGGAGAAGGGCAGGAGAAGAAATATGGGGAGAAGGTAAAAGAGAAGCAGATGAAAATAGAGTGGTAGAAAGAGTTTTCAGGGGATGGAGGAGGTAGAGGGAGAAAAAGCTGGTAGGGAGAAGGGCAGTAGAGATAGGACAAATGAGGGAGGATAGAGACAGGAAAAGGAGAGGGGTAGATGGAGAAAGAGTTGGTAGAGAGGAAAAGGGCAGCATGGGAAAGGGTGAGGGGAGTGAGGGTGTAATGAGAAAGAGAGGAAAGTGGAAATTTCTGTAGGAGGTGTGAGAAAGAGAGAAATAGAGTGGGGTCGTAAATGAGAGGATAAAGGAATACAAAGATTCCTCCCGAAGAGAATGGTAAGACTAGTAAGACGAAGAGCGGCGGGAGAGTAGATGAGGGTATATGGGATGATGAGAAAAGATTACAAGTGGCATAAAAGGAGTGTGAGGAAATAGATAATAAAAGTGTTCGTAACATGCGCGACCACATACGCAGTTACGATTGTGGCTCTGAGAGCCAAGGGGAAAGACAGAAAAGAAGACAGATCTCGTACCATGCCCGACCACACGTACGAGCGGTGGCTCTGAGAGCCGGGTTCGAGAACCAGCACCGCTAGTTCCCGTACAAATTAGTCCAGGATTTGTAACCCTGGGAGATTGATTTTTCATATTAAAAACACGGGGTTTTAAATAGCAGATTTCTATATCTCTTTCCGTGGAAATGTTATTAGTATAAATGCGAACAGTGTTACACACAAAACCTATATGTTATAAAATTATATTTTTAGAGTTATTTTCTTGAACAATAATTCATCAATTTGGTATATTTTGTCATATTTGAGGGGAATTATTAAAAAAAATGTGCCTTCCGATTTTGGCGTCAGTATAGTTATATCATAAATAAAAATTCTATAAATAAATAAAGTACTAGTATAACAATCATAACAATACTTGACTATAGTGCGTTTGGTCATTTCGATAAAAGGTGTGAAAATGTCCATGAATGAATAAAAGTTTGAAAACTTAAGTAGCATACTGGCTGCATGTAAAACAGTATCGGTAGTTCGATTAGTTTAAACATATAGTCGAACCCCGATGGCTCGAACTTCTTGGGACCAGCGAAAATTCCTCGAGCCTCGCAAAATTCAAGCCAAGCAGGAAAACTTACGCTTAATGTTAAGAGATCGGTCCTTAACATTCAATTCGAGCCAACGAGGAATTTGTGTCAAGCGAGTTCGAGCCAACGGGGTTCGACTGTAAATAGAAGGCCCTCAAGACCGTTTTCAACCATTTGCCAGTTAACCTGAACTTATCAATTACTTTTAATACATCAACATTGATGAACACATTTGCCTTAAAACCCTTTGACGAACAAATACTTTCGCGAACTCAGTGTTAAATTATCAAAGGACTCGATATAGACTATTGCATTATTATTTTTATCTTAATTGACTTTATTATTAAAAAACAAAGAAGCATATAATTTGTGAACATATTAAAAAAAATTAAGTGCTATTTTGGCGTTTGTTTAGCTGGAAAATATGTGGCCACGTAGTTATTAATCGAAAGTTTTTTTATCAAAAATAATATCATTTTATCCGTACAGAACTCGTATGCTTTTTATTGTTTTTGATCATTAAAGTCAAATGAGTAAAACTTAATAATGCATTAAAATAAAAGATAAAACATTATTTGAACCTATAATGTGCGCCTTTAAATGGTTTCGAGCAATTTAACAGTCCATCCAATTTTATCGTGTGTGTTATTTCTTTGCATGCATTTAATCGTAACTAATGTGTATGGTAAACAATATTTTAATGCCTTCTATCCTGGGATATAAATCTAACGTACTTGATAGTTGAATGGAATGGTTTGTATTTTGCATAAGGTATAATACTAAAATGATTATTAAAGCTGCACTCTCACAGATTGAACGTTTTGACAACTTTTTTTTAATTTTTTGTCTTGGAAGGAGCCAATTTTTGCGAAAATCCATGAAAACCAATTATATAAGACTGCTGACAAAACAATAAGATCGCATATTTTTATATTTAAGTTCGAAAATTGATGTTTGATGCATTGTTCTTAAACCGTTACTAACCGGGTTTAAGCCATAAAACATTATTTTTCGAACGGAAATATGAAAATCTACGATCTGATATTTGACAGCAATCTTATATCATTGGTTTGCAGATATTTACGCAAAATTTTGTTCTTTCCAAGACAAAAAAAGAAAAAAAGTTGCAAAATGGTAAAGTGCAGAGTGCAGCTTTAAGAAATAATCGCTATGTTATTTTTACACGATTAAAATAAAGTAACTGGCAATACAAATTTCTGGGTATAGTTCTTACTTCAAATATGTTTTATATTGTTTTAAGTAAAGACGATCACATAATACTTACTTTTTAAGCAGTACCTAGTATGTATTTTTACAAAAGCTGCGTTTTCCCTATACATCTATATTGGTGGATGGTGTTAGTAGTTTATACTCCGGGTCCCGGCGTGAGCACATTGAAGGGTCCCAGAGTGACAGTTCATCCACCGCACACCTATCCTGGGCAGACTATCAGGCGGTTAACCAGTACTAGGTGCCTTCACCTCCGCAAGGAACTGACGACTTCTGTATATGCAAGGATACATTTCAGGTACAGTGCGAATGGTCGTAGAAAGGATTTCATAACCAATCACAACAGAAGTGACCTGGTCCGCGCGGGAATCGAACCCCGGTTGTACGATTCACAGTCCAACGCTCTACCGATTGAGCTAACCGGGCGGACATATATCTATATTGGCTGTGCTGCGGCTTTTTATACCCTAAAAAGGCAGTATGCATAACGCAAACTGCGCAAATCGCTGCGTTTTCTTCCGACCACCTGTAGCGAAACTTAAATGGAATGAACCTATGTATCTATCATTCAAACTGTTTATGTCATGAAAGAAGAAACGTACATTTTCGATAAATCAATAACCAGTTACGCATGTACGTAACATCAATTTGAAAAAAAAAATGAAAAAATAACTTTGGCCATCAAAGTTGAGGGCTAAGCTAAATATTGATGTCAGAATAAAGAGAAGAGGAGCTATAGTTAACATTGTTTCTCTGTGCTAGATAACTTACTGAGCCTTAATCAATCATTTGGTAACTACAAAGTCGGCGGCCTCGAATCTATAAATTCTTCTAAATACACAACAGTGCTCAACATGTTAGTTCCATTTTTTCCCTTGGGTAAAGAAGACCCCCCCCCACCCCACCCGAACCCCCATACGGCTACAGGGATGTTCCCCCTCCCACTACACCCTCCTTTCGTGCGTAACATTTGGTGAAGCCTGGCTACGCCCCTGATAACAATTTCTGAAGAATGTTTTCGATCTTATGGATCATAAACTTCAATAAAAACGCATCTATATTACATAAGCTTAACTAAATCCTTGAAAGTGTCTTTACGGATATTGAATATAATAATTTTTCAACATAAATGGCGTTGAAGACATTTTTTCTATACTTTATAACACAATGATTGGATCCGATCAGAGACCAGCTTATTAAAGAAACTTAAATAATGTTGCAAAATAATCTACACAATTATGTTTGCCCACCACCCCACACGTATCCAATAGCAGGTTTAATTGGTTGTTATGTCAATAACGGAGAAGCAAAGATAATAAAAAAAACGCTCAAAATGCACCATTTTGGACTAGAAATTGTTAAAATTTTATTCGAGGAGTAACCCAAACCCGAATGCAAACATTTGATGTCGGAGGGAGGGAAGCTTGTCAGATACGCCTCCCCTAACGTTAATTCTTGGATCTTCCCATGAAGGCCGTTTTAAAAACGGATTTTAGTCGTAACATCACTTATCTTACATTCATTTATTTTATTCCCTAAACTTCAAGTTCATTTTTAATGTCTGCTGAAACTCAATTCACACAAATACACATTTTTGATTTAAATTCACGCCCAAATAAATTTTGTTAATTTAACCTCCGGTAAAAATATGGTACATCGTAACCTGAGAAACTATCGAGTTATGCGTAAGGCAGAATTGCCTCCCTTATATTCAAACTTTCCATTTAACGTAAATGAATGAATGTACCTGGACAAATCATACAATCATAACATGCTTAATATAACATAAATTAAAAAAACCAGTAATGATGAATCTCTAAAATAGGAGTTGAACAATAGTAAGTTTATACATGTTAGGTGTTGTCAATCTCACACTCACAATGACATTCACTGACGCGGAATTTTGAAATAACACTTTATTTTGATAAATATATTTGAAGCTTGATCGAAGTCATTGTTCATCATTTCAATCACAAGTCAACCATTGATATGAAAAAATAAAAATGTAGATATGATACCTTTAGCTATAGGGTAGGGTACATTTTGGCAGTAGTCTAAAATAATAGATCTATGTGTTATACGGGATTCTTTCAATCCCTTACATCTAAACGGGTTTGTGCAAAAACTGGGTGGGTTTGAAAAATATTGAAATTGTATTTAGTGTTTTATGTTTGAAATGGATAATAAAGGTTTACATTCATATTTTACCATCATGTAAGTACAAAGCTATTTTTCACAAAACAAGCATTAAACACATGATCTACCTTTCATATAAAATGAAACTTGACTGACACAGACAACAATTATGCCAAGCAGAACAACTCGACCCAATCGTAAAAACTCGGCCACCTCCAACAAGCTTCGTGATAGACCTCGTTAATACAATCGTAACAACTTGGCCATGACCGAAGTGCTCCGATTGTTGTAAAAATGTGAACTGCAGCCTTGCGTTATTTTTTGACAGGATGAAATGAAGAAAACCCCATCAAACTCATAATTATTCATTGGATATTCATTTTTTCTGTACAGAATTAATATAAAATAACATTATATAGTATAATTTTTAGTTTTTATGATATTTTATGGACGCAATATGCTTTAACCCGGAATCCCGATCGGAACGACTACCCATTATTGGTACAAAACAATTTGTACGTGAAGGATTTGCCATATCAAAAATCATAAAAAAATCTTTCAACATACAATTATTTGGACTAATTTTGGACATGTGTACAATTTTAGAACCCGGAAACAGACCAATACAGCAATTAAATTTACATTATGCCTTTGAAGTGATTTCATGCAATGGGTGTTTCTAAGTCTACATGTGCTTTTTCATAGATAAAACTCTTGGCTTCATGACTAACAGACCTCACATGGACAGATTCGTCATTTTGTCATTTCAGGTGACAGCAGAATATGTACAGTTTACCGGACAAGCAGGATATTTGAATATGAATATATATATGCGCACTGAATGAAATATCAAGTGCATTGGTTCACCATCTCGTAATTACACCAACATTTATGACTGAAGGTATAAAGATATATTTAAACTAGGAACATCCCATATTGTGAATAACAAACAATTAATATATATCTTGTTTATTTATATATATACATGACAGCCACATCTAATGGATTTTTAATCTTCAGACAAAGTTTTCTAATACCTGTGTTTTTATTTATGTATTTTGCTTTCATGCAATTTAACACTCTGGTGCTATTTTTCAAATCCATCTTTGGAAATTTGCAAATCCATGCCTTAGAGTTTTTGAATGTGCACAGTCATTGCAAAAGACAATAGGTCAAATCTGATCAAATATCCCGCGGTCCGCTAAACTTTAAGGGATACTATCAGTCCTTCTGTCGGGGGAAAATCCTGTTGGAGTAACGGCAATGTCTACAGATTTTGTTGGGATCATTTTACAGGCATATCTGTCATATAT
Organism: Mya arenaria; assembly: GCF_026914265.1. Classification (NCBI taxonomy): domain Eukaryota; kingdom Metazoa; phylum Mollusca; class Bivalvia; order Myida; family Myidae; genus Mya; species Mya arenaria. Next base: position 27,527,156 of record NC_069134.1, on the reverse strand, counting down.
CCTTATATGCTTTTGTTGACCAATACATGATACATGACTGGCTGAATATTCTAGTGCAAGAAGAAAATTTGTGCTTTTTTTAAAACTGGTATTGACTATTTGACATTATAATGATATTTTGACATAAAACATATAATGAAGATTTGGTCGTGTAACATTGTGTGAGGTCTCATCATGTTTACAGGACCATGTGTCCTGTAACAATCTTAACTTTTCCAAAAAATGCACAAAAAATATGAATCGATCATTACTAAAGACTTCAATTTAATTGATTTGAAATGAAACAAATTTATCTGAAGACCAAAAATCTCCCAACATTTGGCCAATATTGTACAGTATCTGTAATGGTTCCTTAATTATCACTGATTTCTTTTGACAGGTTGAATAAGTGTACACTCCAAATGAGACTGAGGATGAAGTTTCGCCACCGTGTCGCAGTGTTTTGTGGGCTTTGCGCAGTGGCCTTTATTTACATTCTGATGACCTTTCTAGGCCTCCTGCCCAATACTTTCAGGTAAGGTCACTGGCATCAACACAGAATCAGTATTCTCAATAAATACGGGCTGCTGTAAATAATGGATTGTTCAAATGGCAAGGTTCATATTTGGAAAAAATAAGTGAATTTTAAATAGAATAAGAGGTAGCTGGTCGGTTGCTTTACTATTTGAGACGGTCCATCTGAAAAATCCCTGAAATGTATATATGAAAATGTGTCACATATTTTAATTTTTTTTTAAATATACCCGGTATTGTAAAATTGTATAAAAATCAATTTATTTTTTATATATTTACCATTCATTATGAATCTTATTTGGCATTGTATTATCAAAGTCCTTGGGAATCAATCATTTCTAAACATTTTAATTTGCATCTATTTTTTACAGCTCACATCAAGAAAAGCTTAGGAAATTTATGGAGCAGAATCCTCTTCAATTCCACTTCTATAGGAGCCAAATTAATAGCGGTGAATGCCGGGCCGATTTTAGCACCCCTAAAGGTGTTATATCAACACTGGAGATCTCTCAGAAAACCAACTACAAGAGTTCTGGTGGAGATTACGTTCTACCACATCCGCCTGTGGACAAGGTGGCTTATGGCGCAGGTTGGTTTTTCTAATTCACAGAGATGATAAAATTAAAAATCAGGATCCCAGAATATCATATTTTTTTTGTATTTGTTATGTTTATTTTTTTGCTGGGTAGCTGCTTTCAAAAGTAAGAAAGAGCTTAATTTATTAAGGGCTCTCAAAGCAATTTCAACATGGGTCTTTAAGCTGCTTAACTCTTCTTGGGGCCTGACTCCCACATACTCAAACTAAATGTTTTTGATTGAAATTATCATCCCTGTGTTTAACTTATGGTACTAATGATAATTGTTTTTACTTCTGCATTGATAAGGCCTAAAAAAACAAACATTTGGTTCGGGTTACCCGACCCTACCTACGGAATAGGCGCCGACCCTACCGTTTTTATAGTCAGTTTGAAAAAAAAAATGAAAAATGAAAAAAAAACAAAAAAAAACAACGTTTTTTTAAAATTGCTTTTTAATATTAAGTTTAAACCTTAAATGCTTATACAGAAGATAGCTTTAACACCATTCTCCAATGATGAAAATTATTTTCTTATATAAAACCTAATAAAAAAATAAATAAAAAAAATTAAAAGGCCTACCTACCCTACCTATTTTTTTTAAGGATGTAACCCTAACCAAACAATTTTTTTTTTTAGGCCTAAGGCCTAAAAAAAACACAGGTTTCGGTTACCTGACCCTGCCTATAAAATAGATACTGACCCTACTATTCTTATGGTCAGTCTGTTTATTGTTTGTGTGTTTTAATATGTAGTTTAAAAACCTTTTAAGCTTTATACTGAAGAAAATACTTAAATGCCATTCCCCAGTATTGACAATAATGTTCTTACATAAAGCCATAAAGAGTGGACATTGCATATTTGCTAATGTGATAGCCTTATTATCATCATTGGCATAGTACAAAATCTACGATCTTGGCCATAGTCCAATAACCATTCATGAAATTGGTATGAAACTTGGTGAACATGTTGCTAGAGAAAATGTGCACATGTATACAGTATAGCATAGCATAACTCTGGCTGTAATGTTTATTGAGTAATTCCCCTTGTTTGACTGAATAAAACAGCACATGATAGTTGGTGTTCGCTCTGGAGTATGGATCATGTTGAAAGGGGACATACCGTCATATGATTTTTGTTTGTTCACTGCTGTTGTTTTAGAGCTCCTCACAGTGATAATCATAAACAGAGGAGAGTTGCTGTTTGCTCAGCGATGCTGTTGTTAAAATAATACATGAAGTCATATAAGCCGCATCGCACGATTTGGGGCTTTCCGACATAATTAATGAAATAATCATTACTTTAATGAGAAATGCCAAAAATAGTGAATTTTTCTATGTATATTCATTTCTTTCAAACTTCTTTTTTTAAAGGATTGTCATTGGCAAATTATTTTCTCGGCGATTTGTGACCATTATTTACTCATGTTTCCATAGCAACCATGGATTTCGTCCCAACATAATTTGACTGCATTCATTGTCTGTTTTTAAAATGACTCAATGGATTAAAAATACAATTTTAATATTTGATACATTTATTGTGCAAGTAATTTCAATAATGTACTTCATAATAACGTCAGATATATGTGTGACGTCAAATTTAGCATTCACAATGCGCAATACATGGTTTCACATATAAACATGTATCTAACACAATATAAGTGATATCATCATGAAATTTTTAGTATTGCTTCCTGAAATGTCATTTAATTCAAATACCCAATAAAATAATTAAAGCAAATTAATGTCTGAAGGCCCAAAATCGCGCGATGCAGCTCATATGATTATTGTTTGTTCAATGTTGCTGTTTTTCCCTCAGGCCTGGAGCCGCTCAAGGTGATAATCATGCCTCACTCCCACGTGGATCCTGGATGGATTGAAACAGTCGATGGTTACTACAACAAGTTAGTATCTCTTACAGTTACAAGATATGTGATTGGGTAAAAACAATTGTCGATAAAGACCCAACAATGTTTAATGGATGTGACAGTCTTGAAGGGGTAACCTGCTGTATTATTGACAGAGATAAATTAAAATGAAATGGTCAAGATTAGCACAAATCCTGTTCTTGTAAAATAAAAGCTGGGCTATGAAAGGAATATTGTAGAAGCCAATTACTGTGCAAACCAGACAACCACTTAATTAATCTAATATTAATTCACTGAAATCCTCCCTATCTCTACAGGAAAGTTCGAAGCATCCTTGACAGTATGGTACGCAAGCTGCACATATACAATGACCTGACATTTATCTGGGCAGAGATTGTGTTCTTCAGCCGATGGTGGGACGAGAAAACAGACCTTATCAGGCTGCAGGTGAAGGATCTTGTCAAGGAAGGTCAGAGTTTAGTTCTTCTAAAATTTCTGTGTGTTTTAGTTTAACCATTCTCGTACACAAGAGCAGTGATGCTATGCATAGATTGCATTGTCAAACCTTTGATGAATAGGGAGTTAAACTAGTTTTTATCTTAGGGCTATTCCAGTAAAACATATAACCCCACGGGGGGAAGGCAATTATTTAAATAGTATATGGGTGGGTGTCTTTCTTCACTAATTTTGACTCCATATGGATAAATTTGCTTCTGTGGGGGGATGGCATAATCTAAAAGTGCCTTCCCCCCGGGGGTTATATGTTTAAATGGAATAGCCCTTATCATTACGATTACACTTAAAACATTTTTATACAAATAAATCCAATATGATATGGAATATGTCAAAGAAACATGACAAAACAAGGTTGGTACTTGTACATAACAGATTCAGATTTTACAGAATTGAGAATTAAGCAAAAATGGTCACAGGTATTTTTAATCTCTTTGCTTGTGTGATTTGTATAAAAAGGCCAAATGTTATAAACCGAAACAAAATATACCAAAAAGGATGAATAAATATCAAAAACAATGATTCTTATGAACTATTACAAGTTTAATTTTAAAGAAAGGTGCAGAAAACACAGTATTTCTACGTTTTGAGACGATAGTAGATCACACTTAATCTTTTAGCACTCACCAATTATTTAATATTTTTGCATATTCAGCTATTAAATACACTGTTATAATCTTGATATCAGTTATTAATATTTTCGGTAAATGCTTTCTTTAGTAAGTAGTTAAAGGTTTATCATTCAAAATTTATGTTTGTAATACATGTGTATGTATTGATTAGGAATAAGAGTGTCACTTTAAACTTGTCTATTTTTGGAAGAAAGTCAATTTTGGTATTGTCATAGCATTGGTGTCATCATTGGTGTCATCATCGATGTTGTCATTCTTGTCCTCATCGGTGTCATCATTGATGTCGTCATTGGTGTCGTCATCGGTGTCATCAATAATGTCGTCATCGGTGACTTAATCAGTGTCGTCTTTGGTTTTGTTATAGGTGACGTCATTGATGTTGTCATTAGTGTCGTCATTGGTTTCGTCATTGGTGTGGTCATCAGTGTCGTCATTGATGTCGTCATTAGTGTCGTCATCGGTGTCGTTGAGCAAAAATACTGAGATCATAACTTGAAAATCGTTCAAGAATTTTATTTGAAACTTGGTAAACATGTTGCCAGCTCTAGACAATATGAATGTTTTAAGTAAGGTCCATAACTTTGGCTTTAATGATCTTTGAGTTATTCCTCTTGTTTGACTGTCACCAATCTGGACGAGTGGGTTTCCTCCGGGTACTTCGGTTTCCCCCCACATCACAAGACCACACTCTCACGTAACATATATGTGCCTACGAGACTGATTAATATAATGATGTAATAATTTGTTTCACAATTGTTGTAAAATATTTAAGTTTAAACTAATTATAGATGGAGATTAGCGTTGTTTGTTCAGTGGCTCTTTTGTTATGGATTATACAAATAGAAAAGGATATGATTCAATATCGTATGATTGTTTTAAACTCTTATAGTTATGTAAACTTAGCCTAGTCCCTCTTGTTGGCAAAATTTTGCTTGAGTGTGTGGTTTTGTGTTGTGGGGCAAACCACAAGGCTGGGTGATGCCAGATGAAGCCAGCACAAGTTACACATCGGCCATAGACCAACTTAACTAGGGACATCAGTGGCTTCTTGACAATCTAGGGGTCACGCCAAACAACAGTTGGTCAGTTCACCAATTAGGCCCAAAGAAAATACACTTGTTTGAGCTTGGTGACCACCAATTGAACTCACTTAGTAATAATATAATGACTTATAATAAGTTCAGTGTGTGTATGCCCATACTTTTAATTTTTTTGTTGTAATTTTGATTGTATTGTAAATTAAGCATTATTGATTTAGTTGATTGCCATTTTACTTTTTGTACTTCAGGTCGGCTTGAGTTTGTATTGGGAGGATGGGTGATGCCAGATGAAGCCAGCACCAGTTACACATCGGTCATCGACCAACTGACCGAAGGACATCAGTGGCTTCTGGACAATCTAGGGGTCATTCCAAACAACAGTTGGTCAGTTGACCCTTTTGGCCACTCCGGAACCATGCCGTATATTTGGAAGCTAGCAGGGATGAAAAATATGGTGATCGGTCGTATACATCAGGCTGTCAAGGGACAGCTTATACATGATGGAAATTTGGAGTTTAATTGGAAACAAGTGTGGGATGGTTCCAATGATGGGGATATCTTCTGCCACGTAATGCCCTACATGATTTATACTCTACATCAGACATGTGGCCCAGACAAGTACATTTGTTCACAGTATGACTTCAAGCAGGAACCTGGCGATCCTATGAATGTATTCGTTAAGCCTATTACTCCCGAAAATATTGCCAAGCGAGCTCAAAGATTATATGAGCAGTATAGATTGAAAGGGAGCATCTTTAAGCATAAAACTATATTAGTTGCCTTAGGTGATGATTTTAGATTTAATCTACCAGAAGAGTGGGATCAACAGTATGAGAATTATAAGAAACTGATGGATTATATGAATAATCAACGCGAATGGAAGATTAACGTTAAGTTTGGTACATTGAATGACTTCTTCAAAAATGTGAGGAAAAGTGAAAAGGATAAGGGTATTCAGTTTCAGTCCATAAGTGGGGATTTTTTTCCATACTCCGATCATGATTCAGCTTATTGGACTGGATATTTTTCAACAAGGCCCTTCGATAAAAGGTTTTACAGAGAAACTGAGTCAAAGCTACACTCTGCTGAGATAATGCATGCAGTTGCCAGAGCGTACAGTAAAAAATGGCAAAGCGAACTCGTAGGAGGAAATAGAGTACCCAAGTTGTTAAGTGAAGCTAGGAATAATTTAGGCTTATTTCTACATCATGATGCCGTAACGGGAACGTCCAAAGACTTTGTGATGGAAGATTACGAAAACAGACTGCTTGATGCTTATAACAATGCTGGCATGGTTATAAATTATGCTGCACAATTTTTATTGACTCAAGGGAAGCTTCCAAGCGATCCCCCAGTCTTTGAACAAGAATTAACGAGATTGGATGGAAAACATTTCGCCATGCATAATACAATAAATGTCACCAAGTCAGGATCAAGGATAGCCCTGTTTAACCCCACTGGTCATATCCGATCAGAATTTGTTGAATTTATAGTTGACAGCATTGATCTTGAAATTAAAGACTCCCAAAGAAAGGTTAAGGCGTTTCAGATAAATCCAGTGTATACCTCGCCGACAGAAGTGGATAGAAAGGTATTCGAAATTGTCTTTCTTGTAGAAATCCCAGCATTTAGTATTGAGACATATATTATTCAGAAAACCAACAAATCACCTTCCGGTTTTTGGTCCAAGATAAAAGTATACAACTCTGATGAATTTATTGTCGGCCCGGAGTTGAAATTTGAGCAAGAAATTCCGAGACGAAGAGGGAATGTCCATGAACCTATTTTTATAGAAAATAGCCAAATTGGTGCAGAATTTAAGTCCTTCAATGGTCTTTTGACTAAAATTGTCGATAAAACCAACAATCGAACTAAAGAGACACAAGTTTTATTAGATTTCAAGGAGTACAAATCAAGAGGAAGTGGCGCATACATATTTTATCCATATGGATCGGCCAACGATATTGTTCAACCTACACCAGTTGTAAGAGTGGTGGAAGGGCCGTTTGTTACTGAGGTACAGGTTCCATTCTATTGCATGTACCATCGCGTGAAACTGTATCATCACCCCGGTTTACAAGGAAGACAGTTACACATTCAGAACACCTTAGATATGTTTGCTGTGAATTTCCGCGATAAGGAACCGATTATGAGACTGTCAACCAGCATTTTAAACGAGAAAGGCTCATTTTTCACCGACCAAAATGGTTTCCAATACGTTCAAAGAAAAAGTCACCCAACTGATAAGAACTATCAAAATATTGAGCGCAATTACTACCCAGCTACAACAATGGCTTTCCTTCAAGACTCTAATACAAGGATAACTCTTCATACGGGTCAGCCAATGGGAGTGGCCTCCCTTGAAAGAGGATGGCTAGAGGTCATGCTTGATCGACAGCTGTTGTACGATGATGGGCGGGGTTTAGGGGAGGGTGTGTCCGATAATAAATTGACCATGACCTCATTCATTCTTCAAGTCGAGCACAGTGACCTAGCTCTGAGGGAGACAACTTTTTCATACCCTTCAATACAGAGCTTAGTGACTAACGAGTTATTAATGCACCCTCTTGAGCGAATATTTTCGCTGATTAACTCAGATATTGTAAATTTAAATTTTTCACCTATGCAAAATAGTTTACCTTGTGACGTCCATATTGCTAGTATGAAAACTTTGTATCATTCCAATGGGAATTGTAAAGGAACAGGTCTTGTGTTACATAGGAGGGGTTTCCGGTGTGGTTTGCCAACTAACGCTGTGCCATGCCTAGAAAAAGACATAAATCTGGAAGGGTTATTTCCTGGTGTAGAAGATAACAGCATTCAAGAGACATCTTTGGGACTTACCAAAAAGAAAGCCAGTCATGTGTCATTAAGAAAACTAGATGTATCTCCCATGGAGATCAAATCATTCCTCATTAGTGAAAATAATTAGTTAGACTGTGATGCATGTTCAATTATGTGTGAATTTCTTCTCATGCTTATTATAATGTTACCATTAAATTTGCTGTATTTTTTATTGCTGTGAGTAAGAAATGTCCTAGTATAGTCGGCATTGACAAATTAATTTGTTTATATTTAGAAATAAAAAACATACTGCATACAGTTGAAACCCATTTACTTGACATTGATTAGCTCGATTTCCTTGTTGGCTCAAACTAAATGTAAAGGACCGAATTTTTCACTCTATGTAAGCACTGCTGCTTGGTTCGATATTCGTGAGGCTTGAAGTATTTTGGCTTCATTCCTGATTTCGGCCGGTTCCTGGGATATCGAGCCAAGGGTCACTGTAGATAGAATTGGTTGAAATAGGCCTCTTGAAAAGCCCTAATTACCAACTAGCGAAAAGGATTAACTAAAATGATAACCATTTTAATGTGTCTTCCAACAACCCACAATAGTTTTTAAAACATTAAAGATGCACTCTTACTCCAACATTAGATTTACCACAATTAATACGATTGTTTTGTTATTCCAAAAACAAAAAAGGATGAATAAATGTCGAAAACAATGGTTCTTATGAAGGATACCCATTTTATTTTGAAGGAAATGTGCATAAAACACAGTATTTCTACCATTTGAGATCATAGTAGATCACAGTATCACAGTAAGTCTTTTAGCATTCACCAATCACTAAATATTTTTGCGTTTTCAGCTATTAAATACACGGTTACAATATTCTTGCCAGTAATTAATATTTTCCATAAATGCATTATTTAGTAATTAGTTAAAGGTTTATCACTCAAATTATAAATTATATGGAGTGTATGCATTGATATTGAATAAGAATGTCACTTTAACAATAAACATTCAAATGTTGACCACTTTTATTTTAATGTTAACACTTCTTAAATTGTGTTTATATTTTACATGAAACTCACCAAGAGCATTCTGTCTACAACGGTTGTATGGATAAGGTTTCTGATTGTAGATTTTAAAGTTGCACTCTCACAGATTGACCTTTTTGACAACTTTTTTATATTTTGTCTTGGAATGAGCAATTTTTTGCGTAAATGTCTTAAGACCAGTGATATAAAAAGCCTATATAACTGCTGACAAAAGATCAGATAGCAGTTTTCATATAGATTTACGTTTGAAAATAAAATGATGTTTTATGCCGATTGACTCATTTTTCTTAAAGTATTAGTAATGCTAAAAAAAAGTAACACTTTTAGCCATGAAATATCAGTTTTCGAATGTAAATTTGAAAAACAACAATCTGGTATTTTTCCACATGTTTGGTCCCTGCTGCCAGCGAAATATTGTTTCAATTTATTATTTTTTTATTTTCTTTTTTATTCTTATATATATCATATATATTTTGTTTTTAAAACATCTCTTTGATGTATGTTGAACAAGTTCTTCCGAAAAGATTTATATTTGATAACATGAAAAAAATGATGATTGTAAAATAGTAATTGCAACCTGTATTAAACCTATATGTCTATTTGTATTTTTAATTGTATACATGTACACATGTTTTGTTGAACTATACACTTACAGTAAATTAAATGAAACTGTTTCAAAGTTGCAATGATACAGAAGTACTTTTTTTACTTGGTACAAATGTTTATGGTATATTTTTTCATAAGTATTATGCCCCCGTTCAGAGATGATATGGAATTTATGTATACAAAATGTTGGTCAGTCAGTCTTAACACTGTAAAATGAATGAAGGATGAATTTACTTGCAAGTTCGCTTAACCAATAGAAGTTCCCTATTGTTTTATGGGACGGTAGGTACATTTGTAGAATTAATTGTCCACACAATAAAGGTATTGCTAACAAAGTTTAAAAAGAATTTGATAATACAATAACCCCATATGGCCTGGGACCATGAAACTTCAATGGTAGATTGTATTGATATATTTGGAGGCATTTTTTCTTCGAAATCTTAAAGAAAAAAGTGTGACTTATAATCAGTGATTTACGGTTCATCTACATTCCTAAAGTTCATTGATGTTAAATTTTATATTTGATTTATATAAACTTGATTTATATTGTACTTATAATAATATATATTTTACATAAGTGAAATACATTGCTATACCAAATGTAAAAGAATAAAAAATAAACATGTACATTTATTGTTAGGCTCTTGTTAAATCGTTTGATGTCCTGATCTACTGTACCATATAATTATACCATAAATGTCCTATATGACGCGATGCACATCTTTTCAAGTGTCTATTTTCCGATTCGGCAACTTGAACAATGCTTACAAGCTTAAAGATGCACTTTTACTCCCAAATAAGATTTCCCACAATTTATACAATTGTTTAAATATACCAAAAAGGATGAATAAATGTCAAAAACAATGTCATTCATGATCAATTATTTAGCTTCAAAGTCTTCTCATAGCCTTGGTGTCTTGGCCAGTGCATCATTGTGCAGAAAATTGAACTTTAGACTTTAAAGCTGCACTCTCACAGATTGCTTTGACTACCTTTTTATTTTTTGTCTTGGAACAAGCCAATTTTTGTGCAAATGTCTGGAAACCAGTGATATATGACTGCTGACGAAAGACTAGGTCGCAGTTTTCATATTTTGAAAAAAAAAATATGGCAAAAAGCGTGACTTTAAACGACGCTATAAGAAAAATGAAATTTTACCAAACAATTATGATCAGGCGCAGAATTCATAAACTTCTTAGGTCATTTACTCACTTAAATCACTTTCCTCATTTTATTATCTCTTTATGCACAAGTCAATTGTAACCACAGCTCCTCCAGGTCCGGGGAATAGAGGGGACTTTGACTTTTGGTCCAGCCAAGCCTGGGTAAAGTCCCCGCCCTGCGGGAACAAACTGCTAGTAAAATCCCTGCCCCCATCCCAGGGACCCTAGGTAAGGCCCATTCTCCGCTGTTTTGGCACGAAGACAAAACCACTGCATTCACCCGGCACTGCGGGGCCACCTGGAAGATTAAAACATGGCCCATTTCCTCAGTATACCCCCGGACCTGGAGGGGCCGTGGTAACAATTGACTGGTGCATTAATCATATGAAATAAAAAAAGAATTTCCAAAATACATTATTTCTATTGACCTCATTGAAAACAACATACCTAAAGTTTAATGTTAAAACACTCATACATTTCTTTTCATTTGGCTTTGAAAATTTTAAGTTGTATGAATACCGTCCCAGGCCCCAATATCATGAAAATACTTCAGCCAAACCTATTTTTCAACTCATTTTACCATATATAACATCAAAGTTATTAAAAGTTATTAAAATTGATATATGTTTTTACAACTTATAAGAGCACATTCTATCATAGAAGATGTTGATTATAACCTCCGATCAAGATTCCTATAGAAAAATATTCAACATCCAAATTTTTTTATTTAGTTCAATTAAATATTTTTAACAATTACTTAAGTATATCTTTTGCTCTAGAAATTTTTTCTTTGAAAAATTGACACTTTTTTCTTTGAAAAATTGACATTTTTTTAACACTGTCCAAAAAAATAATTATGTTTTCAAAAAAAAGCATGCAAGCTTTTGAATCATATTATGCTTTTATGTGGTAAATGAGTTGAGTCTGAGATTGAGATTTGACTCGAGTATTTTTGTGATACTGGAGTCCGTTTTATTGTGAGTTATCTTATTTGACAGAATTGAAGGCACTGAAGACAAAATGACCTGATTCTGAGACAAAAATTTAATGAACAAGAGCTGTCATAAGACAGCGCTTGACTACGCCACTTTGACTTAGATGTGAATACAATAATATTAATGATGTAATATGTGCCTGTCAAAAGCAATAAAACACTCAAATTAAAAAAAATGAACAAGAATCGCAAAGTGACAAACCAGGCTTTTAATGATTGGCAGAAGAGATTCAGTATCAACTGCTTTCTTCTATTTTTTGTAACATGCAGTGACCTTGATTCTAAGGGCCCTAAACACAATCCCATGGAAGTCCTCCATAAACTCTTCCTACATATCAAGTTTGGTCACAGTATGTCAACCATATTGAAATTGTAATTTATTTTTAGCAACAGTGACCTTGACCCAAGGGGACCAAAAGGCAATCCATGAAAGCTCTGCATAAACTTGTCCTAAATACCAAGTTTGGTCACACTATATCAACCCTTACTTGAGTTATTCAGTACTAACCATATTTCTATTTATAGCAACAGTGACCTTGACCTAGACCATAACACTTGGGGCCCAATACACAATCTCAGGAAAGATCTCTATAAACTCCTCCTATATACCAAGTCTGGTCACAATATGTAGACCCTTACTTAAGTTATTCAATACCAACCCTTTTTCTATTAATAGTAACAATGACTTTGATCCTAGGGGCCTCAAAAGCATTCCCATAAAAGGAATCCATAAACTCTTCATATATACCAAGTTTGGTCTCTTAATGTCAAACCTAGCTAAAATTATTCAATACATAAGGTGACTTTGACGCTGCTCTCCAACCAGCCCGTCTGAACAATAACGCAAGTCATTCAAATAACTTGTTTTCCCTAGTTTATGAAAATGTGGTTAAGAATATAAAACTGTGCATTTCAAAAGAAATTAAAAGAAGAAATAAAAAAAATCATTCAAGGGCCATAATTTGTATTTAGGGTTAAAATGGAGTTATGTTCCTTGTCATCAATAATTTAGCGAAGTATTAAGTGTATTGAATGAAGGGTATAGAAGTTTTTTAATTAAAATCCCAACTTGCCCTAAAACTTTAACGTGCCCTAAAACATAACTTGTATTTAGGATAATATGGAGTTATGTAACCTCATTGGGTGTGGTCCTGAACAATTGTGTTAAATATTAAGACAATTGAATGGGTATAAAATTTATCAATAAATATCCCAATCTGCCCTAAAACTTTAACCTAAGTTCCATAGTCAATCAGGGGCCATAATTTGTATAAAAGATAATAAATTATGGAGTTATGTAACCTCATTATGCGATGGCCCTGAACAACTGTGTGAAGTATTAAGTCAATTGAATCAAGTGTATAGGACTTCTAAGTGAAAATCTCAACTTGCCCTAAAACTTAAACCTGCCCTAAAACTTTAACCTAAGTCAATCAGGGGCCATAACCTGTATTAAGGATAATATGGAGTTATGTAACCTCATTATGTGATGGCCCTGAACAACCGTGTGAAGTATTAAGTCTATTAAATGAAGGGTATTGGACTTATAAAGTGAAAATCACAACTTGCCCTAAAACTTTAACCGGACCCCCGACGCCAGGGCGAGTAGTATAGCCCACCTTATTCCTTGAATAGTCAAGCTAAAAAGGTCAAAACTCATTATTTGTGAGAGTGCAGCTTTATCTAAAAAACACTTTATCTAAAAAACATTAAAGATATTTAAATAAATTTGGTACACCATTCATGTTGCAAGTAACAATTTGCACATGTATATAGTGAGTTCCATTTTTTAACTGGGTATTTTGAATGTAATAATTGTCAAAATATGCCCCTGAGTGCAGCTTTATCTAAATAAACATTAAAGATATTCAAATTAATTTGGTACACAGTCATGTTGCAAGAGACAATATGCACATTAATAGTGAGTTCCATTTGAAACTGGGTATTTTGGATTTAATAAGGCCAACCTTAAAAAAATTCTTGTTTGGAGTAACCCTACCCAGATTTTTTAAGGTGGGTAGGTAGGTAGGTTTTTTTTTTGTCCAACGACAACTGGATCTTGTGTACAGTACATTCACTACATAACACTAGTTATTCAAGGCATTGTAATAAACTTTTGAACAACAAACATCTTAACTTCTGATTTATTTTTTTAATTTCAAAGAATTTCAATCTACTTAAGACTGACACAGAGATGAACTCAACAAAACAAACTTATGACACTCAAGATATATTAAGCAAACGAAAATGTGAAACAAATTGGTTTCAATCATACAATGGCTTTGTGTACTTGTAGTTCACTTGATTTTACATTGTAAAATGTTTCATTATGTTTTACCAAATAAAATCAATTCTATCGGAATTTTGTGTAAGCTATGTCACAATCATGAAGGTATATTTGCAATGAATAATATTTGCAATGAATAATATTTAAAAACTAGTATGTTAAACTTATGTTAAATTTTTCTGTTGCAGTCTCTGAGGGCTTTGACGAGACCGTTATTTTTGACATGTTTTCGAAGTTGTCGTAGTAGCTCTCCGGGATTGTTTCATCATTCTCTATTAAAATATCAAATACATCGTACCATGTGTAGTCGACATTGAATTTTCTTACAAAGTTGTTTTTAATTTTTTTATTTAAGTAATTTATTGTCACACAAAACGTAATTTCGTTCGGTTCACGTTCGACAAACTTGCCGTCAGCCATGTTTTCGAAACGCTCATTGCGATCAGCGATAAAAACCGAAGCTCTACGAGTGTGTCTACAAATCGAAAAGAACCGAAACAGAAGAAAAGAGCAGAAACAGAAAATAGTAGCGGAAAGGCGTTGAAAAAAAAAATTGCGGATCAAAATGCCAAAAAAAAATTGAGTCGGCAACGATTTTTATGGGTCGGTCGCGTTACTCCAAACAAGAATTTTTTTATTTTAGGCCTAATTGTCAAAATTATGCTCCTAGTTACAATGAAAACAATAAAAACAGATGAGCTTTAGTGTTCGCTCTCAGGGCTTTTTCTATAGTACCCAACCGTCCGACTATCGTACCCATTCCCAAAGCAAAATATAAGATATTTTTCCCAATCTTCCGAAAAAAATCCCAATAAAAAATAAAAAAAATATTTTATTTTTTTATTGTTTTATAAAAAGTATTTTTACCTGTACTGGTTCATTTCCAACATCCTAATAAATTATGTGATGTAAAGTTTTTTTGATAATTGAACTTGGAAATCATTGATTTTCATCACATTCAGATGATTCAGAGATCAGTATGAAATATTATCTGTCATGATTTATTATTATTATAAATATTTAGATATTTACACCCCAAGGATTTTGATATTTCAGCCATTTTCGGTCTTTTAAAGGGAAAATAAACTAGTTTTAAATAATTTTCTAATTCGCAGAAGACTAGACAGCTTTTTCTTTTAACTGTAAAATTTCCCAATTTCAGCATTTTTACGACGCAAAATTTCCCAAAATGTCCAGGGTCTTTTTCCCAAAATGGGCAGAAAAAGCCCTGGCTCTGCAGCTTTCTTGTTAAAACCATATTGTTTTTAAAGAGGTTAAAGGGACCTAGAGGTTTTTGGTTCTATCTCAACACATGGCCATTTCCACCCAGGAAACAGACTATAAAGTGATTTCTTAAACGATAAGGTTTTCATCACAATCAAGCAAGAAATGAGTAACAAGAGCTGTCACAGTATGTGACGAATGCCCCCGAATGTGACATTGACCTACGAACAAGGTCAGTACATGAAAAGTTGATCTTGCCTTTACGTGTCAAATACATACATGCTCCTGGCAAGTTATTTTAAATTGCCTCTGAACATAAAAAAATACCACCCATACTTGACAACCTACACTGTTATGTCCTTATATTCAGAATTCCCTTGTGAATAAACATTTAGTGTATCTTTCACCTTAGAGAGGTAGGGACATGGGTCTTGCACACGACACGTCGTCTTGGTATGTGGAACACATGTAGCAAGTGATTTTAAAATCTGTCCATACAAGGGAAAGTAACAGCCCTGACAAGACAACCTATACTCTATGTCCTTATATGCAGCACTCCATTGTGAATAAACACTAAGTGTGACCTTGACCTTTGAGGTAGGGACACAGGTCTTGCACGCAACACGTCGTCTTGGTATGTGGAACACATGTGGCAAGTTATTTTAAAATCTGTCCATACAAGGGAAAGTTACAGCCCGGACACGACAACCTATACTCTATGTCCTTATATGCAGCACTCCATTGTGAAAAAACACTAAGTGTGACCTTGACCTTTGAGGTAAGGACACGGGTCTTGCACGAGACACGTCGTCTTGGTATGTGGAACACATGTAGCAAGTTATTTTAAAATCTGTCCATACAAGGGGAAGTTACAGCCCAGACACGACAACCTATACTCTATGTCCTTATATGCAGCACTCCATTGTAAATTAACACTAAGTGTGACCTTGACCTTTGAGGTAGGGACACGGGTCTTGCACACGACACGTCGTCTTGGTATGTGGAACACATGTGGCAAGTTATTTTAAAATCTGTTCATACAAGAGAAAGTTACAGCCCGGACACGACAACCTATACTCTATGTCCTTATATATATGCAGCACTCCATTGTGAATAAACACTAAGTGTGACCTTGACCTTTGAGGTAGGGACACGAGTCTTGCACGCCACACGTCGTCTTGGTATGTGGAACAAGTTATTTTAAAATCTGTCCATACAAGGGAAAGTTATAGAGCCGGACGGACGGTGCGATTTTAATATGTCCACCTTCGGGGGCATAAAAAGCTTACACTAAGACCTAGATCTTATGTTTACTGGTTAACTTGTATGTCCTCCTGTAAAAAGATAATTTGTGATGCTTTAAGATGAATTTTCAAAACAAACAGACCTTTTCATAATTTTATTTTTTTCAACTAAACGTTAGGTTAAATTTACACAATGATCTTCTTCGTTGTGTCAAAGCAAAGATATATATAAAGTAAATTTCAAAATCAATATATTATCATTAAAGGAATAATAACTGAGGAAAAGTTTAGTTATCAATTGAATGACCGTCATCAAACCGACACTATTGCCTGGCATTATTTCTTTTAAAAGAACTCCTGCTATATAAGTCCAGAAGTCCACCTAGTGCTGATTTTGACCACGGCCTAAAAAATGGATTGGTTAAGGTTACATCCTTTTCAAAAAAAGCTAGGCTTTTTATCTTTTTATAAGGCTTTATATAAAAATGTTATTGCATCATTGGAAAATTGTGTTAAAGCAATCTTCTGTTTAAAGCATTGAAGGTTTTAAACTACATATATTGAAAAGCACCAAAAAATAATATTATTTTTTTAGTTTTGTTTTTGTTTTTTTAAACTGAATATAAAAACAGTAGAGTCAACACCTTTTTTGTAGGTTGGGTCAAGTTACCAAAACCAAATGTACTTTTTTAGGCCCAGTCTAAAAATGATGACATTTTCATTTTTCAACTTTCCTCATGCCTCTGACCATTTTCTTCACTTTACTGTAACTGTATTTTATGCTTTTTGTAAATCCAGCAGTTAACACACTTTTGACACTCTGGCTCCAACTGGACTTATTAACGATCCCCGCTACACTTTTAGCTACGTATTCCGCTATGTTTGTGTCCTTGGCAAGCTTCCGTATCACTTCCTCCGTGTCGGGATACATATTTGGATTGTGTTGATGCTTCAGAAGTCCCTGAACCACACATCGTGGTAATGAATTCAGATTATCAAATCTCGTTACTTCATTATGCAAATTTACAAATTTACTTATATGTTTGTTATAATGAATGTAGTTGTTCTTTTCTATGATTGGATGATAAAGCTGCTTAAATTGTTCCATATTTGGAGTCACTATTTTCAGCACTTTTCCCTTATCCTCGCCAAAGGTCATACGAAAATCCCCGCTGTATGAAAGGCCAGTAATCATCGTGAACAATTCAACTTCAGTAAATGTCTCTGGCAAAAGCAATAACGATGTGTGCAGTGCGCTGCAAAGGTTACTATCTAGAGCGGTGATTAGCTGAAAAGAAGTAGGTTTCTTAACCATTTTGACAGGTTTGTGTAGTCTTCCACTTACATACAAAGTTTCCCAATTGACTAGATCCGAAATCAACTTCTCTGTGCCAATGACACCATACTTAATCATTCTTTCTTCAAATGGAACCAGGGTATTGAAATAAACGCCAGCTCCAAAGTTGTTTTGAATATTGCATATTCCTTTAGCACCTAAATGCCTCAGAAATGAATAATGTTTATTGTTAACCGCCAAATTTTCTGAATGCCATTGATGTGGGTTGTCAACAATCATAATGAAGTCCAGCATATTCTTCGACATATCACCACCCTGCTGTTGAAACACCCCTGAACCATAAGCGAACGCCATTTGCACACCATTTGGGAAAGTATTCATCACTCTCTGAAATACATCAGTCTGCGACACTTGTGTTGAAGTTGTGAGGCACCTTACCATTGTAAGCCCCACTCGAAAGTTCTTCAAAAGAGACATACTTGAATACGACAGCATAGTAAATATTGGCTTAAATCTATGTCTTAATAAACAAATTTGTAATCTTATAATCAATGTCACTTCATTTTCTCATTGGTTCTTGTGAAGACACCAACACTTTGCACATCAGTACTTCGTAAGGTTTTCAATTGCCGATGCCCTCTGCGATATATTTGTTCTATCTGAATAGTGTTTGAACGAGGAATTGATGCATTCTTCTTAAACTCACTGCGAATGTAATCTGCAAGTCCAGGCCTTGTTTTGGCTTCTTTCATAAATTCCCTGTACAATGCAAGTACTTGGATTTGTACCTTGCTGTGACGAACCATCTTTCTGAAATAGGGAAAGAAAACATTTGCATAATCTGTATGCTTTAAAAGAAAACAATTACTGTAATATGTTCCCACATTATTACCTCAGTGTTAAATTCAGATGTAGTTTGTTTATATCTAATTTGTAATAGATGTTAATATTATTACTGTTATATCATTAACATAGTTTCCTATAGTCAAGCTTATTTCTATTCATATTATATATCAGTGTTAAATACAAATTGCTGGGAAAAATTTAATTCATTCATCATTTAATGAGAGTTTAAAGCCATGGTCCGGTAAATGGACAATTGGCTCATCGGCAATACTAGTCCATATAAACAGCCGCTTCAGAGTCTTTGACGATTTCTGATTTGGCGACTCTACGTGTCCATAACCCACAGTTTGTTGTTTTCCTAGCCAAGAATGAGATCCCAGCGCTAAGTATATTGAGCAGAAAGATAACGGGCACCTGCTAGATGGTTTAAAAATTGCGATGCTTTATGGGCAGAAGTCGATCTAAATTAAACTAAACTTTGTGTTTCATAAAACACTAAAGTTTAATAAGTAAAAGGTATTGGCTAAAATTATTAAAGGGGCTGTACTCCATATGAGGGAATAGCGAAAAAAAGAAGAAAATTGTCGAAAACTGACATAAACTTAGTATCGATGTGTACAATACATTGAAACTTACTAACTGAAGTACCACATAGTTTACAATTATTCTATTTTTCGCAGTTTTTTTCGTATTTTTCCATTGAAAAAGATTGTGTGAAAGGTGTGTCTTCCTAGTAGATTTAATCGTTATGCGTGATTGGCTAGTCAATGTTCTCACGTGATATTACCAAGTTAGGTATACAGCTTAATTGTTCCAACCGTTGAAGGTAAGCCTTTGTAGCACAATGGATACGACACTGGAATACAATTTTGGCAACACCGGTTTGAACCCGTTGTCCAACTCGATTTTATTTTTACATTTTGGTATTTTTTTTAAAATTATGATATCAAAGAGTAAAACATTTTATCAAATAATTGGCCTGAGATTCGTTACAGAAAAAAACTTTTATTGGTGCCAATTTGGTGTACAGACCCTTTAAAGAGTAACTTTTGTGTTTTAATTTACAGTGAAGTGTTAAGTATTGTGGAGTAATAGTTGAATAATATATTTTACATTGGTACTGATCAGTTGACTTGTGGTGTTTAGGGAACACAATAAATATCCAAATATTAAAAAACTTTCCCTATACGCGCATTATTGTGGCTACGGCAATATGACCCAGATTGGCGGAGCCTGAGAGAAGGATTGGTCCCAGGCAGAGCATTACAGCCCAGATTGCGGACCTGATACTGCCAAGAGCAGTGAGACCATAAGGTTTAAGGCCTTGTCCGGGCTAGACATCATTTAAAAAGAGGCCTGGACGGCATTTCAGCATGACTATTCCCTCTTCCTATAAAAGCACCAGTCATTTGTAACCACGGCCCCCCAGGTCCGGGAAATAGCGGGAATTTGACTTTCTGTCCAGCCAAGCCCGGGCAAAATCTCTACCATGCGGGAACGATCTGCTGGTAAAACCCACGCCAAATGCCCCCGCACCCAAGGGACCCTAGATAATGCCAATTTCCTGCTATATTTGGCGTGAAGACAAAACCACTGCAGTCACCCGGCACTGCGGGGCCACCTGGAAGGTAAAAACATGGCCCATTTCCCCGGTATACCCCCGGACCGGGGGGGGGGGGGCATGGTTACAATTGACTGGTGCATAAGGAATTGGCTTACTTATTGAAGTATATCAAAAAACATCTGTTCAGAAGCCAATGAATACATTGATTCAGAGGGAAAATATTTTAGAAATAGACATATTGGATTGTATGTAAATTTTATTTGTACCTGTATTAAACCTTCAATTTGAGTTCGAAATTAACTGAGTACGAACAATCACATAATATATACCTTAATTTTACTCCATTTGCTCGAATAGTGTTTAAATTCGACTGCAAAAGACAATACAATTATTGCATCTAACGGTATCACACCATATGTTCCATCGACATACACAGATTCAACTTAAAATTTAATTTGACATTCATGACATAATGCCCGCAAGGTATACTGGTAGTTATCTCCCATGCCCGGTGTTGAACTTCCGGTACAAATTGCATGCGAAGTACTTTTTAATTTTCAAGATTCTCTACAATATGGCAGCCTTATTTTCGAGAAAGTTATGTGCCCTGAAATATCACCAACCTCATAACTTCAATTTTTCAGGTGATATGTTTTGCTAAAATGTCCGTCTTTTGAACAGCCTTTTTCATATTGTAACCGTGTTTCGGACGTAGAATGATCCGGATGCCAAACAGTGTAATGCAGAAACTACCCCTGTAATGACAATTACAATTAGCAAAAGTTGTTGAATTAAACAGTTCTCCTTTTCGGTCATAGACTTAGTGTTGTCATCATTGTTGCCACAATAAAACCATACTGTTGGTGTTAAAGGAAATAGACACCCGATGGTCCAAAATCAGCAAATACAGAATTTTCCTTAAAACAAGCCTAGAATTATCAAATCTCAGCTGAGTAACCTGTTTAAAATTAGCGCATACTATTTTCCCAGATAATAGTGTGTATCACTGTATGTGTAACATGTCAATGTTCTGTGAATAGCGCAGATCTAGACAGATACCAATGCTATTTTTTAAATTCACTGGGATTTATTAGTCTAAAGTAATAGACATGTTATACAGGGTTCTTCCATTCCCTAACATCTAAACGGGTTTGTGCAAAAACCAGGGGTGTTTGAAAAATATTGAAATTGTATTAAGTGAAGTATTTTATGGTTGAAATGGATAATAAAGGTTTACATATTCATATTTTACAATGTAAGTGAAAAGTTATTTTGCGCAAAACAAGCATTTAATGCATTAAAACACATTATTTACCTTTCCAATAAAACGAAAGTTGACTGACACAGACAACAATTATGCCAAACGGAACAACTCGACCCAATCGTAGTAACTTGGCCACCTCTGACAAGAGATCATAGGAATTGTTAGGATTTGAAAATACATTGAAATAATTTCTGCAAGGGAAGCTTCGAGATAGTCCACGTAAATACAATCGTAACAACTCGGCCATGACCGAAATGTTCCGATTGTTTTAAAATTATGAACTGAAGCCTTGAAGGTGCCCTTCGTGTATATATCGTTATGTTTTGACAGAATGAAATGAAGAAAAAACTGTCAAATTCATAATTATTCGTTGGATATTTATTTTTGTGTACAGAACTAATATAAAATAACATTATCTGGTAATATTTCTTGTTTTTATGATATTTTATAGATGCAATATGCTTTAACCCAGAGTCCCTATCGGAATAACTACCCACTTTTCATACAAAACAATTTGTACGTGAAGGATTTGCCATATCAAAAATGGTAAAAAAAATCTGTCAATGTACAATTATTTGGACTATGGGATTTATGTACCAGATATACCCAATAAATTTCGCATTGGAAAAATATAATAAAACTGCAAAAGATACATATATGTGTCGTAAGTGTACACAACAATATTTTGTTTTATTACAATGGTATTATATGGTGTTAGTCCCTTTTAACTTTTCACGTCAAACCATTCAAAATCACGTTTACCAAAGCATTACTCTGTCTAAAATACTTATTAATCTTGTCATCTGTGACCATTAGAAAATGATTCATGGACTTTCTGAAATCAATTTTGACCCTGTGGAATTTGGTGCCAAACATAGGACTGTTGCTAGTGCTTGAGTGCATGCGATTGACCAAGAATTGTTGTTAGTCCAGAAGCTCACATATTGAAATGGTCCAGATTTGGAACTCAGCAGACAAATTCCAGAACAGTGGGGGTGAACATGGTACTGTCTTGCACAGATCACAGTTTGTGAGCTAGTTAACTCAATTTTTGAGCACCTCAATTGCTAGATGGCTGTATACTTTTCTAAGCCTATGACATATATAAAGTCATACCCCGTTGGCTCGAACTCGCTTGGCTCGAATTCCTCGTTTGCTCTAACTGGGTGTAAAGGTACATGTAGCTTTATACTGAAGGTAAACAATTCTGCTTGGCTCAAATTGCTCAAGGCTTGAGTCTGTGTTAGCTGAATGTCGAATTAGAACATATAGTATGTACCAGAAGTTGGCTTCTACGATTGTTTGATCAGTTGATTGTCATAAACACTTTCAGTCTTTTCCTGGATCTCTATATATATTTAACATTAAATTTGTATTCCCAGTGACATGAATATCATTTCAGATGAAAATGAATTACGCAATCTTGTTGTTTGGCTTGAAGACCAGAAAATCCGTCATTACAAAATAGAGGACCGTGCTGGGCTACGAAACACAGCTTCCCCAGAATGGTTAAAGGCATATGAAAAGGTAACAGTATTTTTGCAAGCGTCAGATTATTTTTCCAGATAAAGTGTAGGAATCTATAAGGAATGTTAAGCATCCACTTTGACCTTTTCCCAAATGTGGCCACTCAATAATACAGGTTTGACTGTAGAGATATTGCACTAGATTAAAAGATGAAATGGTATATATATGGGCATTAAACAAAACCCTGTATCTTTCAATGCTTTTAAACCTTAATGCTTTTAAGTTCATTTGCAGACAGTAGTATTATAGACTGGCTCAAACTTTGAACATAGACTGGCTTTAAAATTATTCTGCTATTAGCCACATACATGCCATATCCCCCGGCGGGGGGGAAAATCCCCCGGAATTTCGACTAATCCCCTGGTCCCCCAACGGGGGATCCATATCCCCTGGAATTTAAAAAAAAAACTTGCATAAGGTTGACAGTGGAAAGCAGCAATAATATTATGAGTGTGAAATTCCATGAAGGACCATGATGACTAAGTCCAAAAATTATTGTAATTTGAGTGTATTTCTGTATTTATTCTTATATTATAAATGCAGATATTGCCCAAATTTTCATCGCTTAAAAATCCCCTGGTGTAATATCAAAATCCCCTAAAATTCAGACCAAAATCCCCTGGGAAGCCTCTCAGAAATATGGCATGTATGCAGCAACAATAATGCACGTTAAGTTGCACTCTCACAGATTTATCCGTTCTTATATTAATGTTTTATGGCTAAAAACGTAATGAACAGTTTCAGAACAAGTGCATAAAACATAAATTTTTTAACTTAAATATGAAAATCTGCAATCTGATTTTTTGTAAGCAGTCTTATATGACTGGTTTACATGCATTTTTGCATAAATTGGCTCGTTCCAAGACAAAAAAAACCCATGTTTCCAGTAAGAATCTGCCCAAAACAAAAATTGCTGAAAGGCCTTTAATTATAATGACTATTTCTGCTATATGTACAGTTGTACTTATTCTTTCAGTATACACGAGACCTGGGATGTCCATATCAAGTGTCAGAGAAGGCTGCTGTTGTAGACTGGTTGCTAGGTTACGCTGTACGGCTGGATTTCGGAGATGAAGGTTCTTATTCTGTTTATAGCTATTTATTAAAAGGACTTGACTTTTTGTAGGGTGAGACATTGAAGAAGAAAAAAAAGAAAGTAAAGCTCTATTATTATTCATTAGATTAAAATGTAACAAAAAATGCTCTTTTTTGCTGAAAAGTGTAAGTATTGTAAATGAACCTTTTTTGGCTTGGAATTACCAAATTTATTTAAGGCTCATATCAGGATTCACAGAATTCTGTTCAAATGAGTTTCTGCCAGTTGCTGTTTCATATTTGTTCATAAAAGTAAGTAAAAAAAACTAAATTTCAACTAAGTTTAATTTTTTTTATTGCATTCATACAAAGATCTGTGTGTGAGTCTCTTTAAAATGGACGATACCTTGCACTAATACTGAGTCTGCATAGGTTTAATGTTTCTGTTGTCTGATGCCAAGTATGGGGACAAAATAAAGCCATGACTGTGTTCGTGAACATTTTCACCTGTTAGTCGGTTTATGCGTAATTAAAATGAATCAACGTCATATATTGTAAAATGTAAATACATGAAGCCCCTTTTAAGTCCAAGGATAGTTTACACTAAATTATATTAGCTGGATTTTGAAGTCAAATGAAAGTAGATCTAAATTGCGCTCAAGTCTATTTCCTTGGTAGAAACCAGTACTGATGTTTTTTTCGAAAGACCATGAGAAAGAAGCCCTCGTGTGGAGCGAACCCACAATTTCTTGATTGAGAGGCAGACACCTATACCACTATTCCACTATCACCCCTCGGCCAAGGTTGTTAAATGTTACATTATGCTGAAATAGTCATCGGAATTTGCCTTTTGGATGAACAATCCCCAATTCTTACACTAGTGCTTGGCATCAGAAGAATTCAACATGCCCTGTTGTATAAAATCCCCAATTTGAGCAAGCCACCTAAGCACTTCACCGATGCGGTGCAATTTTGAGCACTGATGAAATTACGACCTCATGTAGAACAACTATAAAGTTAATCTGTTTAAAGATTTAAAAAAAAAAATATTATGTACATTATATTACATTTTTTACGAGTGTGAAAGATTTATATGAAGCTGACTATTATTTATGAATGTGAAAGATTTATAATAAAGCCGACCAGCTGAGAGTTATTGCTACACATTGGCAAAAGGTGTATAACTGTAATTATTATTTAAAGTCGCAAGGCAATATAACAATGAAAATAAGCCCAAAGAGCTTTATTAACCAAGTGGACTATAAATATTTGATGCAAAGATTATAATATTGTGGCGGATCTGTGGTCTTGAAGTAACACACTTGACTATCAATCCAGGGGTCGCAGGTTCGATCCCCCGTCGCATCACTAAAAAAAACTAATCCTCTTTCGGGGGGGACGTTAAATAGGGGTCCTGTGTGACAGTGCTATACACTGGTGCACGTTAAAGAACCAGGGTAGCTCTAACCAGGTTACATTTTGTCTGTGCACTATGCTCCAAAAACCTAAAATGACTAACAATCTTAACGGAGTACTCGCCAGTGGGAAAGGCCCGAGTGCGAGTATAAATAGGCCTACACACCCATAATCTCATTATTTACATGTTTATATTTCAGTGGAAAAATACAAGACAATTAAACCCAACACCTTGAAGTCCTCTAGTGCAGCAGCACCACCCACCAGTCAGTCCTCTAACCCTCTGGACAGTCTGGACTGTGAGTTATGGCCCCTTGCTGGGGAATTAATATGTAACCTGTTCCTGAATAATGTTTTTCTTTACAATTTTGGGTCAAAGTTTGGCCAAATTCCCAACACCAAAAGTATGCCCCCCCCCATATATGCAGGAATCACATTCCCAAAATGTCTGTTTAGAAACACATATATATAAGTCAAAATATGGTAGGAAAGAGTTAAAAGCAATTGGAATCACATATATAAAAATGTGTGGAAAAATAATGCCTTTTTGCATTACAAAGATGTGCTAGCCAATTTTCACATGGTATACTCTGTAATTAGAATAATATAGAGTGCAGCAAAAGAGTCCATGTCATCCTAAAACAGTTATTATTCAGTCAAAACCAAACTTGGTAACAAATGTTTATGGGCCAGACCCTATTTGGTTTTTTTACAAAAATAGCCTCTGAAAATACTTATTTCAATTTTTTTAGCTTGACTATTCGAAGAATAAGGAGAGCTATACTACTCACCCTGGCGTCGGCGGCGGCGTCAGCGTTGACGTCACACCTTGGTTAAGGTTTTGCATGTAAGCGCCTTTAAGTCATTATCTCAGTAAATACATCAGTTATTGCATTGAAACTTTAGATATGTATTCCCAACTATCTAACATACTAAATTAATGAAGTTAGATAACAATTATTTGAATATAATGCAAATAATAGGCCTTTATTATTATGCCCCCTTTTGAAAAAAGTGGGGTATATTGTTTTGCACATGTCGGTCGGTCGGTCTGTCTGTCGGTCGGTCGGAATACCAAATGGTTTCCGATCAATAACTTGAGAACGCTTTGACCGAGGGACCTCATACTTGGTATGTGTATTGGTCATCACCAGCAGATGAACCCTATTGATTTTGAGGTCAGTGGGTCAAAGGTCAAGGTCAGTGTGACCTTTACATGAAAAACGGTTTCCGATCAATAACTTGAGAACGCTTTGACCCAGGGACCTCATACTTGGTAGGTGTATTGGTCATGACCAGCAGATGAACCCTATTGATTTTGAGGTCAGTGGGTCAAAGGTCAAGGTCAGTGTGACCTTAACATGAAAAACGGTTTCCGATCAATAACTTGAGAACGCTTTGACCCAGGGACCTCATACTAGGTAGGCTTATTGGTCATGACCAGCAGATGAACCCTATTGATTTTGAGGTCAGTGGGTCAAAGGTCAAGGTCAGTGTGACCTTTACATGAAAAACGGTTTCCGATCAATAACTTGAGAACGCTTTGACCCAGGGACCTCATACTTGGTAGGTGTATTGGTCATGACCAGCAGATGAACCCTATTGATTTTGAGGTCAGTGGGTCAAAGGTCAAGGTCAGTGTGACCTTAACATGAAAAACGGTTTCCGATCAATAACTTGAGAACGCTTTGACCCAGGGACCTCATACTAGGTAGGCTTATTGGTCATGACCAGCAGATGAACCCTATTGATTTTGAGGTCAGTGGGTCAAAGGTCAAGGTCAGTGTGACCTTTACATGAAAAACGGTTTCCGATCAATAACTTGAGAACGCTTTGACCCAGGGACCTCATACTTGGTAGGTGTATTGGTCATGACCAGCAGATGAACCCTATTGATTTTGAGGTCAGTGGGTCAAAGGTCAAGGTCAGTGTGACCTTAACATGAAAAACGGTTTCCGATCAATAACTTGAGAACGCTTTGACCCAGGGACCTCATACTAGGTAGGCTTATTGGTCATGACCAGCAGATGAACCCTATTGATTTTGAGGTCAGTGGGTCAAAGGTCAAGGTCAGTGTGACCTTAACATGAAAAACGGTTTCCGATCAATAACTTGAGAACGCTTTGACCCAGGGACCTCATACTAGGTAGGCGTATTGGTCATGACCAGCAGATGAACCCTATTGATTTTGAGGTCAGTGGGTCAAAGGTCAAGGTCAGTGTGACCTTTACATGAAAAACGGTTTCCGATCAATAACTTGAGAACGCTTTGACCCAGGGACCTCATACTTGGTAGGTGTATTGGTCATGACCAGCAGATGAACCCTATTGATTTTGAGGTCAGTGGGTCAAAGGTCAAGGTCAGTGTGACCTTAACATGAAAAACGGTTTCCGATCAATAACTTGAGAACGCTTTGACCCAGGGACCTCATACTAGGTAGGCTTATTGGTCATGACCAGCAGATGAACCCTATTGATTTTGAGGTCAGTGGGTCAAAGGTCAAGGTCAGTGTGACTGTAAGCTGAAAAAAGGTTTTCTGATTGTCCATATTTTTTTAATGCATGCACAGATGATTGGGATTGATGTATAAATGTTTGTATAGAAATGATTTTCTTTTATGTTACTATTTTAGTTGGGCATTTATTTGCCTTCTTAAGTTATCATAAGTAAAGTGCATCTTATGCAATTTTGGAGAAAATTTGCCTCAAGCTCCTCTATCCACTAAGTGCCATGTTTGTTTCAAACTAAGATAGATGATCATCAAGGATATATTTTCTTCAGTAAAGTTTTAAAGTAAGAGTATTGTTCTGATATTTGTCTTATATAGTAGACAGTAGAAATTTATATGTCACTAAATGCATGAGTTGAAGTATCAGTTTTCAGTGAACATCTAGTTTAATTATGCCCCCCTTCGAAGCAGAGGGGTTATATAATTGCTTTGCACATGTCGGTCGGTCTGTTGGAAGACCAAAGCTTGTCCGAGTGATAACTCAACAATTCCCGGACCTATGGTCATCAAACTTGACATGAAGATTAGGTATGACCAGTAGATGACCTGCCTCATATGCATCCAATGACAAATCAGCTGTCATTTCAGTCCATGCATATTTCATTCAATTGTCCAAATATTTCTGGCAACTTGTTTGACTTAGAAATTCTGGTTAAGGTTTTGCGTGTAAGCACACATAGGTTAATATCTCAGCAACTATTTGAGGTATTGCATTGAGACTTTATACAATGGTACTCAACCATCCAACCTACTTAATTAACCAAGTTAGATAACTCTAGTTTGCGTTTAATGCAAAATAATTGCTCTTTATTATTCGATTTAGAAATTTTGGTTAAGGTTTTGCATGTAACCACATTTAAGTCAATTTTTCAGCAAATATATCATGTATTGCATTGATACATTAGATATGTATTCCCAGATAACACTTTTTTGAACATAATTTGCATTATGGGCCTTTATTATTTGACTTAGACATTTGGGTTAAGGTTTTGCATGTAAGCAAACATAGGTTAATATCTCAGCAATTACTTGAGGTATTGCATTGAGACTTTATACAATGGTACTCAACCATCCAACCTACTTAATTAACCAAGTTAGATAACTCTAGTTTGCGTTTAATGCAAAATAATTACTCTTTATTATTCGATTTAGAAATTTTGGTTAAGGTTTTGCATGTAACCACATTTAAGTCAATTTTTCAGCAAATATATCATGTATTGCATTGATACATTAGATATGTATTCCCAGATAACACTTTTTTTGAACATAATTTGCATTATGGGCCTTTATTATTTGACTTAGACATTTTGGGTTAAGGTCTTTATTATTTGACTTAGACATTTGGGTTAAGGTTTTGCATGTAAGCACACATAGGTTAATATCTCAGCAATTACTTGATGGATTGCATTGAGACTTTATACAATGGTACTCAACCATCCAATCTACTTAAATAACCAAGTAAGATAACTCCACTTTGCATTAAATTAAAATAATGGCCCCTTTTTTATTAGACATAAAAATTCTGGTTAAGGTTTTGCATGTACATACCTCAGCGAAAACATCATGTATTGCATTGAAACTTTACACACAGGCTCCCATCTATTTAACCTTCTTATTTAATCAAGTAAGATAACTCTATCTTTTATAATATATAATTTTTGCCCCTTTGTTATGCGACTTAGAAATTCTGGTTTAGGTCTTGCATGTTAGCACAAATAGGATAATATCTCAGCAACTATTTGATGTATTGCATTGAGACTTTATACAATGGTATTAAACCACCCAACTTAATTGAATCACCAACTGTATTTTGCAAATAATGGCCCTTTATTATTAGACTTAAAAGTTCTCGTAAAAATTTTGCATGGAACCACATTTATGTTAATATCTCAGCACACCATGTATTGCATTGAAATCTTATCTAACAGTGATCCATGTATGTTTCGCCAAAACGTTTCAATCCTGACATTGAAAAGCTGCGGAATAGTCGAGCTCGCCGTCTCTGTGACAGCTCTTGTTTAAATTTATATAATAAGACTCTCACCATTCATTTAATGATGTTTCTGTCAGAGTGATACACATGTATATTTACAGCATAATTGATATACACCATTTGTTAAACTAAATAGTTCAAATTGTTTGAAAAAGTACTTTGAGAATTATCCCTCAAACTGAAAAAAGCGCGTTTTTCCCCCACAATAAGAGCTAGGGTGTCTTCCCTATAACTGGTGTAAAGGACCATGCCTTGAAATGTCTGTGATGTCTCCAAAGACAGGTGTGTGATACTTTGTTACATGTAGTTTAGACGTTATATATTTTACAATGATTGTGAAGAAAGCCATGATAGCTTATACAAGTCACTCTCCTTGGCATGTGAAGCGAATGTGCTAACCACTTCGCTTACCAGACAACCAACTTTGTTGGGCTTGTGTTTCATCTGGCAAATTCAACAATACGTACATTAATTGTGCAGTGAAAACCCGTTGGCTCGATATCCCAGGAAACGGCTTAAATACTTTGAGCCTCATGAGTATCGAGTCAAGCATGAACATAAAGTAAAAGAAATTCCGTCCTTAACATCAAGTTTGAACCAGCAAGAAAATCAAGCCAAGCAATATCAAGCTGACTGGTTTTTACTATATATTTGAAATTAAATATAATTATTAAAAACACATTACTCTAAATTATATACTTACAGCTGAAAAAAAATATGTGAGTAAAAGTAATAATATCTTAAATCATTTCGTGACATCTTGGTATACATGTTCAGGATAGGGTTCAATTAATGCCTATAAATGGTAATGTTTCAGTCAATGACCCCGACTTCAAGGCCGGGGTGACTTCACTTGCTATGATGCTTCAGATTCCACCCTATCAAGACCACCTAGAACAACTTAAGGTAATATCTGGTTAACAATTCAAGGTCAGATGTGGTTAACAACTTAAGGTTAAAATGTGTTTATCAACTTTGGGTAAGATGTGGTTAAGAACAGTAGGTAAGATGTGGTTAAGAACTATAGGGAAGATGTGGTTAACAACTTTAGGTAATATCTGGTTAACAATTTCAGGTCAGATATGGTTTACAACTTAAGGTGAAATGTGGTTATCAACTTTAGGTAAGATGTGGTTAAGAACAATAGGTAAGATGTGGTTATTAACTTTAGGTAAGGTGTGGTTAACAACTTGAGGTAAGATGTGGTTAACAACTACAGGTAAGATGTGGTTAACAACTACAGGTAAGATGTGGTTAACAACTACAGGTAAGATGTGGTTAACAACTGTAGGTAAGATGTGGTTAACAACTGTAGGTAAGATTCATGGTGTTCATTCTGTTATATTTGTAAGTTGTCATTTTTTCTAAAGTTTACCAAATTGTAGGGGTTCTGTATGCAATTTGACATGGAAATGCAGTGATTTTAGATTTGGAGTAGGGTCCTTTCCCCAAAATAGCAAGAGTTTTCCTGGTAAAAGCAAGAATTGTTTTGTTTTTTTTTGTCAGACGAAAGGACATTCAATATAACGCTACTTGTATTTATATGAGATCAGCTGGCAAACTAATTGCATTACATACAGAATGTTTACCTGTGTGTCCCCTGGGGGTATGGTCATCAAATACACGGTACTTATTCTGACTTATTGTGTCTTTGCAGGCTATCTGTATTTTAGTGAAAGAAAAACTATCCAAGGAGATCTTAGAGAAGAAAAAGCCAGCTAATCCTGTAAGTAATATTCTCATGAAAGTTTATTCAGTGCTATTTCATAATGATATAAAAATAAAATCAATACATATTATTAACCTTCTTAACAACATTTTTTACATATTATACATAAATTACAAAAAAATACAGCTATTAGATTCGAGTGAGATTCATGACAAAATACTCTGATATTTTTAAGTCATCTGAAAGTGGTCTGTTTTTAAGAAGAAAAAATTATAGGGTTATTTTTTGGCATTCTTGGCGTTCAAAAAACTTTAACCTTATGACTCTAAAATCATTTTACATATTCAAATTAAACTTAATACACATTTTTTGAAAGTTAAAATGTACATGTACATCAAGGGCAATAACTCTGGATCTAATAAAATTGGAGTGATGCCCCTTTTTTACGGAAAAAACCCAAAACAGATGGGAGTTACAGTATGTCCTGCAGCGCTTACGTTTGTATAATTTCCATCTAGATTATCACATGATTCAATCATGAATATAGACATTGGAGAAAAATCTGTTTTAAACACTGTGTTTTCTGATTCCATATTACACTGTAGCCTAGTGCACATGTGAAAATCTACATCAGCAATATAATGCGAAAGAAATAATAAAATGTTTGTCATCAAAATTAAATGTTATTGTATAGAAAATGATTATTATTTTTAGTTTTATAAAAGTTATATACTAAAAGAAATACCATGCCAGTCAGTTGATCTAATGAATTTTATCGTTTCTCATTACGTACATGAAGGTGCATACCATTTGATCTTCAGTCTCTTAGGATACAAAATTTTCACAAGTGACTCGAAGTTATACAAATTCATGGATCAGCCAACATTACATAATATTCGCTATTTACGCTTGAATATATATATAACTCATTTTTCAAATTACTTTACTATGACATTTCAAGCAATTCTTCCAAGTAATTTATAATCATGACTGTTTTCAGAATGAGGTTATTCCTATAGACAAGACAGAACTTGGTTTTGATACTGGCGGTAAGTTATATTCGGTGTCGAAAAGTATTTACAGAACTACAGAGTAAATTGTTTTCATAATCTGATATTCTGTTTATTTTTTTATAAAAAAGAATTTTTTTTTTCATAAAAAAAATAATTTGTTTTAAAACCCTTAAACCCCTAAATGCATTATAGTTCATCAGACTGGCCAAGTATTCCATTCACTCTTTTTTAGTTATTGGTTATTGATTTATTTATTCAAAGAATTCAACATTTATGGGTTGGAGAGGTATTAAAAAGAAAGAGAAAATCTCAAAATTGGTATAAAAACTTTGATAACTGTTTGATTTGTATTGTGATTGATGTTATTCTCTTCCTCTCTCTTTTCAGATTATATAATTAACGAGGCAGCCAAAATATTACGTCTCTTGCATATAAAAGACTTACGTGAACTTCAATCGAACATTAACCATGCTATTGTGGCAGTACAGGAGTTAATTGCAAATCCCAAAACCGCTATACCCCGTGATAGCAAGTTTGCTCGCAGACGATGAATAGTGTTTAAGTTAAAAGTGCAACTTTGTGACCGGCAATATATATGTGTATGGCATTTAATTTGAGTTGTGATCGGATCCACATGTAAACATATAAATATTTAATAATGTCCTATTTTTTTTTTACCAGCTCCACATACTCTGGGTAATTGTTTTTACAAAAATGGTGTTCACTCCTTAAGCTCTATTGGTAATGAAAATGTGTTCAATACATTGTTTATTGGTTATTTATGACTACAATTTAATGTATGAATATATATGAATGACAATCATTATAAATTACGAAATGTTTCAAGTCTGAGTAAAGACTGTTATTAATTATGGCCCAATTTCTCAAATAATTACTAAACTTGATGTTGGAAATAAAACCTAGTTTTATTGTGATTTACTTTAAACTATTTTCCTGTCATATCTCTGGACAGAGAACATTAAAAATTCATACCTACTGTAAATGACTGTTTTTAAGACGCAGTAAAGAAAAAGGGTGTGCCTTGCTTGAAGCTATTATAAGGGACTGAGATTGTTTGAGAAATTGAGGCCAGAGAGCTATCTTAATTATCAAAAATCCTAGGAACCGTATCATACCTTTTATAGAGGAGATTTTCAACTGCAATTATATAAAATACATATGTTTGTTTTACCAAACTGTTTGAAATCCCTCAAAGGTAAGAAATTGCCCCTAGGAGTTGCGATGAAATGGCGCCCAACTACATGTATTCAAAGTTACTGATATTTTTTTAATCATGTCAGACAGTTAAACCAAAAGACAAGTTATTTATGTGTGAGAAAGGAACCAAAGTAATTTCAACAGGATCTTTTATGTCACGCTCAGAGTTAATTCTTGTGATGAAGTCCTAGTGAATTTAGCTTAAGTAATAGTTAGATGACATGAAGTAACATTTTAATGATTAAGAATGGGCAGAGTGAGCGTAGTGATATTACTTCAGGTCATGTAACTGTCTTATAATACTACCTCATTGGCTGACACATTGTCAACGGAAAACCTGACAAAGGGAGTGTGTATCAGATGAGTGGCAGTAGGCTGATCTTGAAACCAATGGGAAAGGTTGAAATTCTGAATGATAAAGCCTAGTACTAAATGATACCCTGTCTGCAACTTCATTGGCTGAAAATGTAGGTTGCATTCTATGGTCAGTTTCTATTTAAATGTTTGTTTTTGCAAAAATAAAACTCCAGGCAATGTGAGAGGGTGCCATTGGCATCCGGCCATATATATATATATATAACTCAAAAAGAAAAGAAAGATATTAAAATGATACATGTTGCCTGAGATGATTCAGATAGGTATATCAAGGCCCATAACTCTGGTTTTAATAATGGTGATGCCGTTTGCCCCTTTCTGATAAAAAGAAACACAACAAACAATAGATGAGCCTTGTGTCATTTTTGTGGTTTTCTTGTTATTTTCAGTCACGTTTATTAATTGCCACTTGTTCATGTTCATGCATTGATTAAATTTGCATTATACATTTTGTTTATTTTTGGGTAATATTTTACAATTGGACACACAAATATATTTGCATGCCAACATTCTTCATAAAAAACCCTCTTAATTCTATACTTAAAGTTTTATTCTTTACAATAATGTGACAATACTCTGATGCTATATGAATTATTGTTCTTTTACACTGACGTGTACATGTATTATATAAATGTATATACATATATGTTGACAATGTAACAACATTATAATGATGTAATTATGTACGATATAATATAATTAGTCCCAGCTGTTTATAATATATGTAACCATGTTACAATTGTGATTTACATTATGTATATCACAATACATCCATTTGACCTTCAATGTCTTATCTGACACAAAACTTTCATGCTTATAAAATCAGGTTTAAAATAGAGTTCAAATGAATTTAAATAATTTTAACATTTTAGGTTGATTTAAAGACTCTTGTGTTTTGATTGATAAACTGTATTTAATTCATAAATATTCAATACGGTTCTTATCCTTATCATAAGACATGCCTCAGTGATTCTATTGGCTAATTAATTGTATAATCCAATCAAAACACTAAGATTTTAATCTTAAAATCAAGTTAAATCTAAGAAGATATTTGAACATGTATTGTTATCTCTTTAACAAGCAGATTTGGGTCATATTGTAAGGTTTTTGAAGTATTCGTTTTCAGCATTATAACAAAGACATTCTTCTTCAAATAGAAGCATAAACTACTTAAAAAGTACCATGTCACACCATGGGTGTCACCATTCTATTTTAGTCACAGGAGAATTCGGTGTCATATTTCCTGCTATGTCAAATAATAGGGCCTGGAATGTTGCAGAATCGGCATTTTATTTTTTGTCACAGAAACTTGTATCATATTTCCTGCTAGTATGTCAAAAAAATAGGGCCAGGAATGTTGCAGAATAACCATTCTAATTATAGTCACAGAAACTGTGGTGTCATATTACCTGCTTTGTCAAATAATTGGGCTTGGAATGTTGCAGAATCACCATTCTATTTTTAGTCACAGAAACTGGTATCATATTTCCAGCTAGTATGTCAAATAATTGGGCCTGGAATGTCGTAAAATCACCAATCTATTTTAAGTCACAGGGAAACCATGCTGTCATATTTCCTGCTTATGTTCAAATCAATGGAGTGGCACAGACACTTGGGCCATTTATTTGGTTAATGCATACAAATAAGCTTTAACCAACCTAGTGCTTGTGATTATATTTTGTCTACTGACCAAGTCACTGTTTCAGTCTACCATTTCACTGGATTAAAATCAGTAGAGGCTATAATTATGCTTGATTACCAAAATAAATATTCAGTAGATTTAATAATATTGCCATCCGATTGGAAAAAATATAATTTTGAAAACGAGCTGTTTCTGCTTGGTAAGATTTTCTTTTGATTGTAATAATGTATATTTTGACAGTGATTGGTTAAACTCAAAATTTAAAGCTATATTTTTATGAAAAATGTCTGGTTGTTTAGGCTTAGTATTTACAATTATTATTCAATTTTGTTATTGACTTAACGTTGCTGACGACATGTACATTTTACTTGGGATTAGTTAATGGTATAAAAAAAGAAGAAAAAATGTTATATGTTTTGTTATGTTTCATTCATCCACTTTTTTCAATATCTGATATCCCCGTGTGAGCAAGATTGCAAGACACTTATCGCATTTAAGTCTACATTGATTATCAAACAATACAGCTGCTGGTGATTTATTATGTTGGTATTGACGCCACTCTCATTTCTTATAATTTGTGAGTGTCTCATGGGTCTTCAAACTTTGTATGCACATAAGTCATGGTCAGTTGCTTACCTTTTTTGAGTTGGTAGGTCAAGATTGTGTTGATCTTTATGAGAAAAACTGTTTGTAAATAATAGCTTAGTAAATGACTTGTTTTAGTCCTCAAACTTTGTATGCATTGGTCATTGGCAATAGATTACCCCTACTGATATTGGGGTCAGAAAGTTATGTTTGTGGGTGACCTTTGTAAGAAAAAACCTTTTTCGATAAATAACTGGTGAACAACATTTTTGAAGTCCTCAAACTTCACATACAGGTTAGTTATGAACAATAGATTTAACACCTATTGGTTTTTAGGTCAGTAGGTCAAGATCATAGTGATCATTACAAGAAAAATGGTTTTATAAATATCCAAGATGCTTGAATCCTATGAAACTTGAACCAAGTAGTATCAGTGATCATGCCCAGTAGGTGACCCTATAAGTTTTAAGGTCAGTAGGTCAAGGAAACCTTTTTGCAAACCTATTGTGGAAAATGTGTCTGCTCCCAAACTGTACAAATTCAGATTATTTTTTAGCTCTACTGGCCAAAGGCCAGAAGAGCTTATGCGATGGTAATGTGTACGTAGTATGTGCATCTGTGCGTCCGTGCGTCCATGCGTCTGTAAACAATTGCTTGTGAACACGATACAGTCTTCAGTTTTGATTGTATCTCGATGAAACTTGTACAGTATCTAGATATCCATTAGAGCTCGGTTCCTTTCGAAAACCAGCCAGATCCGCCCATGCATGCCTAGATTATGGCCCTTGATAGTATAAAAAATGCTATTGTGTAAACAATTGGTTGTGAACACGATACAGTCTTCAGTTTTTATTGTATCTCAATGAAACTTGTACAGTATTTAGATATCCATTAGAGCTGGGTTCCTTTCGAAAACCAGCCAGATCCGCCCATGCATGCCTAGATTATGGCCCTTGATAGTATAAAAAAATGCTATTGTGTAAACAATTGGTTGTAAACAATTGGTTGTGAACACGATACAGTCTTCAGTTTTTATTGTATCTCAATGAAACTTGTACAGTATCTAGATATCCATTAGAGCTCGGTTCCTTTCGAAAACCAGCCAGATCCGCCCATGAATGCCTAGATTATGGGCCATGAAAGTTTTAAAGAAATGCTCTCTATTTTTAGCCAGGTCTGCATGAGCGAATTCTATTTTTAGCCAAGTTTACATGTACATGTAAATTCAAGTCTAGAGTTAAGGGAGACAATTTGCAAGTCTAAGATTTTGAGAGACAATTTGCTTTTTGCTTCTGCAGCTGATTTTGTGAATTACTCTGCCTTGTTCTTGTTGAAAGCCCAAAGGCCATTTTTTAGCTTTAAGTTCTGTAGTTTGCGCATTCATATTAACAAAATTGGTTGTGAATGTTTAAGTTATGCACCTGGTGTCATTACTGGCCACACCCAGGGTTCACAGGTTTGGTAAACATAAATCTGGAAAGGTTTGAAAATCTTTTTGTGTGTTCGTGCATCCATCTCAGCACAATTGATTGTGAATGTTTGTTCAAATTGATCAATGTTGTCCTAGGATGCCCTTGACTTTGACCTTTTGACCAAGTTTTTTTAACTTTTAAAACTACAGAAAATTTTACTATGAGTACAGTTTTGAAAGCATTTTTTTTGTCAGATGACTTTTACTTGGCACATATTAAAATAGTTCATGCAACTAATCTGCTGACAATACTTTTTGGGCTCAGATGTTGAACGTGCTACGTTTTCAGGTAACCCAAACACAAAACATAAACTATATGTCTGTTGCCTTTTACCCATACATACATGCTCTGGATTGATATGACCACAAAAGCCATGCCAGTAGAGCATAGGTCCTTTTGGGCCTCTTGTTTTAAACAACCATCTGCACCATGTATACATAGTAAGAAGTTGGTTGGGGATGTAAGCACCTGTGTAATGTTTGTGTAAAGTGATTATGAAACAATTCATATATTTTGTGGAATAAAAGAGCAGACAAACAACATTTGGAGTGAGTGTTCAATATTAAAGCAGGAGAGGTCATAAGAACATGCACTAGCAAGACAAGAAATAAGAGGGCCTAGATGACCATTTATCGCTCACCTGATTAAAATTACCAACAAGTCGGTGGTCATTTAGGATGTTGCTGCTTGCCAACAGGTAAGTGGTTTTCGAGTAATTTGATGATTGAGAAGGAGGTTGGTCCTTGTGAATGGAAATCAGTAGTATTTCTAGGGAAGTCAAGACATTGTCAGCTGGTTGTGGGAGACAGCCGGCTGACAAATGTTATGGCAATGGAAGCCAACAGTTGCTATGAAAGTCAGTGGTTGCTTAGGGAGTCATTGGTTGATACAGATGTAGGTGAATGCTAAGGAAGAAAGTGTTTGATAAAGAATTTAGTTATTATGTCTCCCTCATGGGGAGACATATTGTTTTTGCCCTGTCCGTCAGTCCTTCAGTCTGTACGTCACACTTCGTTTCCGTTCTATAACTATAGAGCGCTTAGACCCAGGAACTTCATACTTGGTATGCTGGTTGGTCATGACTAGTAGATGACCCCTACTGATTTTGTGATCAGTAGGTCAAAGGTCAAGGTCGCGGTAATCTAGAGGTGAAAAAAACGGTTTCCGCTCAATAACTAAAGATCCTTTGGGTCCAGGAACTTCATACTTGGTATACTAGTTGTTCATGACTAGTAGATGACCTCTATTGATTTTGAGATCAAAAGGTCAAAGGTCAAGGTTGCTGTTACTTTCAGGTAAAATGTTGGCGGTGACCTTAAGCTTAAAAATTGTTTTTGCTCAATAACTAAAGAACGCTTGTACCCAGGAACTTCATATTTGGTATGCTAGTTGGTCATGACTAGTAGATGACCCCTATTGATTTTGAGATCAGTAGGTCAAGTTCACTGTGACCTTGAGGTGAAGAAATGGTTTCCACTCATTAACTAAAGAACGCTTGCACCCAGGAACTTCATACTTGATATGCTAGTTGGTCATGACTAGTAGATGACTCCTATTGATTTTGAGATCAGTAGGTCAAAGGTCAAGGTCGCCGAGACCTTGAGGTGAAGAAACGGTTACCGCTCAGTAACTTAAGAACGCTTGCACCCAGGAACTTCATACTTGATATGCAAGTTGGTCATGACAAGTAGATGACCCCTATTGATTTTGTGATCAGTCCATCAGTCAGTCAGTCAGTCCGTCAGTCTGTGCGTCACACTTCGTTTCCGCTCAATAAATAAAGAAAGCTTGCACCCAGGAACTTCATACTTGGTATGCTAGTTGGTCATGACTAGTAGATGACCCCCTATTGATTTTGAGATCAGTAAGTCAAGGTTGCCTTGACCT
The DNA here is from genome assembly GCF_026914265.1 of Mya arenaria. NCBI lineage: Eukaryota > Metazoa > Mollusca > Bivalvia > Myida > Myidae > Mya > Mya arenaria. The sequence continues at coordinate 27,487,341 of NC_069134.1, read as the reverse complement.
TGAGGTGAAGAAACGGTTACCGCTAAGTAACTTAAGAACGCTTGCACCCAGGAACTTCAAACTTGGTATGCAAGTTGGTCACCAAACTCCTACATAAGACTCACAGTGAAAGAGCTATTATTGTTGGTGATTTTAATATTGACCTCATTATAACATCTAATTCTGACTTGAACACATGCATGTGCAATTACTTACAGTTAATCACACAGCCAACAACTGCACAGAGGACCCTTCTAGATCATATATATATTAAAAAAGTGAACTGCAAAGAATCTGGTGTAATTCCAATACATAACTGTTAACAGCTACCATGACATCGCATATGCAGTCGTCAGCTTTCCACAAAACCAGTGGTGATTGCATACTCCAGATTGAAATAAAACAAAATGGTACTTCTTACATCCATCCATCACATTAAGTCTTAATATTCTTAGATCACTGATCTTATGCAGTAGATGTTCAATATTTAATACGGGTGATTAAACCAAACTTCACTGTTGGTTCGTCTCCAGTCCAAAATTACAAATTTCATGTCCATCATTTATTTTTTTCTCAGCTACGACCACACAATAGGGTAGACAAGGGCTTTTTCAAAAAAGCAATCTCTAGTTGGATACTGGCTTTGAAAGCAAATGGTTGCCAAGGAGGTCATTGGTTGGTAAGGAAGAAAATGGAAGCTAAGGAAGTCATAGGTTGCTTAGAAATCATTGGTTGCTTAGTAAGTGGTTGATAAGAAAGTCATTGGTTGCTAGGGAAGTTATTGGTTGCTAAGACTGCCATTGGGTACTTTGGCTGTTTGTAGAAACTAACCACTAAACAGACCAAATACATAGGATCTGCTTTGCAGTTTCAGAGAAATTTTTCAAAGATTATTCTAAACCTAAGACTCGCTGGGCATAATGTGAACAATTTTGGTGAAGTACTACATTCCAAATATCAAAGGTCTCAGAGATTTTAAGGGGAGATATTGCCTGATACCTTGTTATGTCTACATGTACAACTTAGTCATATAGTGAAAACCAGCCCTGCCCATAGTAGGCAGTTTTAACATGGTTTGAAGGAATTTGATAATGGGCCATTTCAGGAAAATACCTGTGAAGCTCATTTGAAATCCGACCAGTGGATTCTGAGGGGCATTTTTTCAAGAGGTCTACATGGAACCATTTCATCTTGAGGAATCTGGAAGAGAACTATCCAAGGAACATTCCGGTGAAATTTGGTTAAGATTTGCCTAGTGGTTTAGGACAAGTTGTATGAAGAAAAATGTTGATGTCAGACGACCGAATTCCCCATTCATAATAGCTCACCATTTAGCACTTCTTTCTTAAGTGAACTTTAAAGAAACAAAGGGCAATTATTTTTAAAATGTTTAAAACTGACACATGACTCTTGTGCACTGGATGGAAGGATTAAAGCTTTTGTATACTGCACTCCCTCTCATTGTTATATATGTACATTCCAAGTTTCATTTAAATCCATTCCATACTTCTTAAGTTATGGTCCGGAAAAACAGCTTTTGAATTAATGTCTTCTATAAAAGTAAAATGGGAGATAATTTAGCAATGAATGCAGTGAGTATTATGGTTCTTCCTCACTGCACTTTTGCATATTGCTATCTGTCCATGTTTCAAATTCAATTGAAAACCATGTTTAGTTTTTATGTTATTCCCCTGACGAGGGTGTGGCGGATGACTGAACACAGTGGTCTATATATGTTCTCCCTTTAGGGAGCATGAAAACGATTTCTCTACAATACATTCTGAATTGTCTTTTAAGGGATCTTTGCTTGTTATCGAGAGAATGTTAAGTGAAACGCAGAGTCAATGCCAAAGCTTGTATGTTTTTCAGTTGAACAAGTTTTGTCACTCAACAATGATCAAAGCAAGAGTTATGGATCTTGCTACAATTTTTCATTTGAAAATCTGGACTGCTTTACAAAGGATGGCCAAGATTAAAATCTTCGCATGATGACAAAAGCACCTTGACAATACCATGGCTGTTTCTTTGAAAAACAGATAAACTAAAAACAGTACAAAATGCATCATAAAAATTTAATACCATAAAAATGCTTGTAATAAATATTTACATTTAGAATTGTCAGATTATATCATTGCACATTCAATGCAAAGAGAAACCAAGTTATCACAATAATATTTGTAACATAGACAAGGCAGTTTTGAGTTCAAGTTTTCACTATTTGAACACTTAGCCATCCTCGACACCCCAGGATATTCATTATAGGTTTTGAATATGCTGTGGTGTAAAGGATGGCACTAAACATAACTTCAACATAAAACTATAACAATTCATAAACTGAAGGGTATAAGAAAATGTGTGGACCATGTATACCCCTAATATCATATTTAAGCTGATTCATACAGATAAACATATGTCCCCTTAAGTTCATTAAAGAAATGCCAACCTTTATTGCTATCATTAACAAATACAAAGCATCAATATCTGGCAGTTTTACTGAATTATTGGATGAAATGCATTGATCATTCAATATTTGATTACTCCATATAAAATAATACATAGTATTAACAAAATATTTTTAGAGTAAAACTTTTAAATTATGTTTGAAAGTTTATTATATATTACATGTAAACATACAAAATGATGATTGTTTAAAACATGAACGATTTTAGATTCTTAATCCATGTAATTATTTTAACAACACTTAAAAATTGCATTCATAATGCTTTGATGAAAATAAAGACATAAACAATAACAAATGGCGCATACAATGTCATGTATGCTACGACAAAACAACAACCCTCTGTGTAAACATGTATGTATGCTCATGTTATAGCTCATTTTCACATACTGCAATGCATATCAATTCCAAAAATCGCTTTTTTATACCATAAATGAAATTCAGTAGAACATCAAATGAACTTGGGTATTTTTCATTTTTTTGGTGGCCATCTTGGACGCCATTTTTTAAAAAATTTTGGAGACTCCAGCAATTTTGGTAAAAACGAAATATTGTTCCATATTTTGCAGGCTCTAACAAACATTTTAAGATATAAAAGTCACTGTTATCTAATGTAGACCAGTTGAACCCCAAAATAAATAAGATGTTCATGCCCATTTCCTACATTGAACACTCTGTCAATTTTTGGTAGAACCTTTCTGCCCCCAGGAGGACCAGCATGAGCACCTGATTGCCTTCATAGAATAAACTGTTAAGACTGTTAAAAAAATTAAAAAAATGTTTAAAACTTGCCCTGTATATTTTGATTATGAATACATACACATTTTACATATTGGCAGTTGAAACCTGATATTACTTTATCCTAAAAAATTCAAAATCGTTACATTCAAGTTCTTCATAGTCTGATAAAATGTGCCCTTTTCTCCCTCAGCACCCTGTCCCTTTCCTGCAGCACCCTGTCCCTTTTCTGCAGCACCCTGTCCCTTTCCTGCAGCACCGTCCTTTTTAAAAACCTAACTCCAACCCTAGGTATGCCAAGATGAACATTGAAAACAAAACCCCAAAAAGTTTGATGACACCAAGTATGACAACAATATAAATCTACCGTACATGTAACCAAATCATATGAGAAGGCAAATAACAATATCCAATGCTTTTGTTCAGACATATAAGAAAGCATATCTAAAATTTACAGTGAAATGAAAAACATGCCTGATATTTCAGCGAAGTTTTGTTCAGTTTTTTCCATGTGTACAATACATAGTGTTGGGAGTCATCACAGGCTTTCTAAATTATTAAATCAGAATTCTATCAAGCGATTCCATTGGCTGAGACATGAGCGTTAACACTATGTTCTAAATGCTAGATTTACATCATTTGGTCATCCCTGCTGCATGATTATTTCTCATTGAATGCAAAAATATACAATATTGTAGGTAAACAAAAATTGAATTGAATGTTTACCTTTACAGAGGTCAATTACATGTACAAATAATCATTTTGTTAAGAATAATTTAATGCCCTGTTTATAGGAGAAAAGAAAATGATGTTTAAGATGTGACTGTTCGTTTTCAGAAGATGGTTGTAAGGCATGTTCGTTGTAATCTTTAAAATCAGCACAGTCTGAGACATTAACAGATGGATGAGAAAACTGCAGGGAAAGCACAAGCACTTGTCAAACTTGCTTTTCAAACATCACTCTTCAATAATTGAAGCAAGAGTTATGGGCCTTGCAGTTCACATTCATATTGTCTCCATCAACGTCTGTACCAAGTTTCGTTCGAATATCTTGAAGTTTTATTAAATATGTTTGAATATCTTGAAGTTTTATTCGTTATGTCAAATGTTCTTTGCACATAAATGATGTCAATGGCAATGACTCCAAGGCTATGAAAATACTTCAACTTTTTGATTCCAAAAATAGACAAGCTAAAAACGGTAGATAAGAGGTCACAAGCTACAACATGTCATGACTCAACATGTCATGTCTGCTTATTGTTGTTTTGGGTTTTCAAACAAATACCAGCATAAAGCTAAACTAATTTCAAAGACTGAATAATCTGCTGAATTTTTTTATATCCCTGCTAAAATCTTATAAAAACGAAGCTATAGGCCGATTGCTCAGAACTTTATCAAAGTTAACATAGTTGCTAATATCATTGTGTCTCTTTACTGCTCTTTGAATTTCACTGATATATTTGTGATTTGTAGTGTTTCTCAAATATTTGAAAAAGCTGTTCAGCTGTGTTAGTCTTATTAAAATATATGAGCACATCAGAAAATGTTTCATCTTTAAACGTAAACGTGGCAATGATGTTGTTTATCACGTTGTTTACTTAATGGCCTAGTTTAAGCCATCTATAAGACTTAGTGACACCCCCCCCCAAAAAAAATAAATAAAATATGTGTATAGTACACAGCCTCTGTTTATTGATCTTAATCTACTTGCCTTGATCCCTCTTATCAGATCTCAGATCTGAGTATCCTGCTGTGCAGTTTTAGAAGTTTTATTGTAGAAGTGGACCCTAAATGGCCCTGAGCCAATAAACGAATACACAGGCAATTGGCCCCTACTGTGACACCAGTGCAATTAGCAGGAGATGCACAGCAGGGGATTATCATGTCAAACATTCCTTAAACTAGGCCTTTAAACAAAGTTCTGAACAATTTGCCCAAAAAACAATAAAACCAATCATCTCCTGAAGTAAGACCCAAAAGTGCTGAAAGCAGAGGAGAGAACACTGCTGGCGGTGAGGGCTGACTCTGTCATATCCTGGGATACGTATCCAAGGGCTTGCAAGGACTCTGGCTGAGTGGCAGCTGAGGGGAGGGGGATGTTGTCCGGTACAGTCTCCCAATCCCCTGAGTCCAGCTCCCCTTTCGCACAGTTGTTAAAATCATCGTCACTCTCGTCCGATTGTCCATTTGAATCTTCGACTGAATCCATCATATCTTGCTCAACATCAAACCAGCCAATCCTGGAAAGTAATCATTTAAACATTGAAAGCCAGAACCATTTAAAACTTAAAAACTGTTATTTTATGAACATGTACATGTTTGTCATCCATATTTTTCTGGTTTCAGTACAACACATCCTGAACAGTTTCATAAACAGTATTCAGGGCTTCCATTAAGAATTTGAAACTGGAAGTATGAACTTCCTGTCCATCAGTTTTGAATTTTTTTCGCTGAAGTTTGCAAGTTCTAGTCTCCCTAATATAATACTTTTTTTCTGCTATTTTTTCAACTAGTAAGTTAAATATCAAATAATTTGCAGTTTTGACTTGCTCAATTCACAGACTTATATTATAATAATTCATTTTACTTAAAGACTGATCGAAATTGTGACAATGAAAAATAACTTCACACCAGGTTTTGATATTTTGTACTTCCAAGGAATCAATTTTGGTTTTAACCCATTTCTAGGGAGTAATATACTTCCAAACTTGCTTTAACGGAATCCCTGCAGAAAATGATAAATGCTTAAGGAAAGTTAGACCGTGGTGATGAAACATATTTAAATAATCATCGCTGGGCACATAACATTGACTATAATCGATTCTTATTATCTATGATTGATTTTCATCAAACTATCATTATTCCTCATAATACATAAAATACATGTGAATAAAACATCATTTTACATGTTGCAACATTTCATATATATTATATATGTATATATATAAAAGATTTTTTTTAATTATCTCTTTTTCATGTTTCTATATGTTGTACCATGGATATATTATGTCTGTGCCCCACATCCTTACAAGACTGATACTCTTGCTGGGGTTAATGTAGCTGGATAGGTCAGTGGTATCGGAAAATTAACCTACATATCCCCCATTACTAATACCAGACCAAAAATATTTCCACTGGAGGTCTTCAAATTGTTTAAAAACCATAGAAATCTATAAAAAAAAAATGAATTTACTACTCAATGATGCCATTATTACGCTTTTAGCTTAAACAAATTCAGAACAATCAGCCAATAGTGTATTTTCACGCACCTGCCGAGTTGACTATGATTCAGCAGTTCCACCAAGTTATGCGGTGTGTGTTTAGGCTCCAATCGCTCTGCGCTCACACCCTGGGAAAAACACAGGTACAGCACGTTCTTGTTCAATCGCGACACCGAGCGATTAAACTGGCGTTCTGGAACCTCATCCAAGCAGAATTCACTGAAATGTAAAAATATCTTGTTAGAATGAAATGCTAGATTTCTCATATAATAATATAACATTTTCATTAAAAATTATAATTGTCATTTCGATGAAATACAATAGCAGAAGTTTAGAAGTTTGACCTCTGTGAATGACCTTGACCCTTGTTACATCTGTTAATGACCTTGACCTATTTTACATTTGTGAATGACCTTGAACTTTTTATCTCTGTGAGTGGCCTGGACCTTAAAGCTGAAACCTTATGTCTTTTCTGGTATAACCTTTTTGTGTCAAAGACTGTGCCAAGTTATTGTATCAAAATCATCCCAAGGGTTATGTTACATTTTACCAAATCTGACTTGGGATGCCCTTAAATAAAGTGACTTATGCAGGTGACACAATAAGCTTTAATGTTTGCAATTGAGGCCTAGATATTCTACTAGCCCAAAGCACTATTGTCCAGTGCATGCTGACACTAAAAAGGTGAGGTTAAAGTGCGAGGACTATGAGGTGTTACACAGGCTCACGATTATTGTGGCTTGGACTGACCTGAAGCACTGTTTCTTGTACTGGCTGACACTGAGAAAGTAAGCTAGAAGTGTTAGGAGCTGTGAGGTGTGACATTGTTGTTCCCTACTAACCTGAAGCACTGTTTCTTGTACAGGCTGACACTGAGAAAGTAAGCTAGAAGTGTGAGGAGCTGTGAGGTGTGACCTTGTTGTTCCCCACTAACCTGAAGCACTGTTTCTTGTACAGGCTGGCACTGAGAAAGTGTGCTAGAAGTGTGAGGAGCAGCGAGGTATGACATTGTTGTTCCCTACTAACCTGAAGCACTGTTTCTTGTACAGGCTTACACTGAGAAAGTAAGCTAGAAGTGTGAGGAGCTGTGAGGTGTGACAAAGCCCCGCAATGATTGTGTTCCCTGGGCTTGTGTGGCTTGTGTCTTCCCTGGAGCCCTCCTCTGCAGCTTTGGCAACTGAAAGGTGGTGAAGGATAGATCAAGATTTTACAAGCAATTTTACTGGTTATCCAATTTTCCTAAAATCACACGTAAGTGAAAAATTCGACCTTTTGAACGTTAAATTGAATCAGCAGGGTGTAGTTAAACGGCAGCAGGGTGCTGGAAAAGGGAAGCAGGGGGCCTCACCCTGCTATTCAGGCCTAGCTGGAGCACTGTATCTTGTAGTGACTGCTAGTATTCCCCCCTGCCTGCACATAAGCCTTCTGGCTGTATTACACAAGTACTGATACTTTCAAATATCTGTGAAGTACTTACCTATGGTCATATAGTGAGATAATCCCTATTCAATGGAAGAAGTACTGGAGCCACTATCTTGTAGCGACTGCTGGTACTGGCCATAATCCACCTGCCCCGCACATTAGCCATCTGGCTGGATTACACAAGACTTTAATAGTAATCACCTCAAATACCTGTAAATTACTCACCCATAATATTATATTGAGAGTAGTCTCCATTTGACGGCAGTACTGGAGCCACTATCTTGTAGCGACTGCTGGTACTGGCCATAATCCACCTGCCCCGCACATAAGCCATCTGGCTGTATTACACAAGGCTTTAGTAGTAATCACTTTGAATACCTACTGAAATACTTACCCATAATATTATATTGAGAGTAGTCCCCATCTGACAGCAGTACTGGAGCCACTTTCTTGTACTGACTGCTGGTACAAGCCGTAATCCACCTGCCCCGCACATAAGCCATCTGGCTGGATTACACAAGTAGTAATCATTTCAATAATCTGTGAAGTACTTACCCATAATGTTATATTGAGAGTAGTCCCCATTTGATGGCACTACTGGAGCTACTTTCTTGTACTGACTGCTGCTACTAGCGATTATCCACCCGTCCCGCACATAAGCCATCTGGCTGGATTACACAAGACTTTAGTAGTAATCACTTCAAATACTTGTAATGTACTTACCCATAATATTATATTGAGAGTAGTCCCCATTTGACGGCAGAACTGGAGCTACTATCTTGTACTGACTGCTGCTACTAGCCGTTATCCACCTGCCCCGCACATAAGCCATCTGGCTGGCTTCCTGTAACGCCTCTTTCAATACATCGTCACTCTCTCCCATAGCGCCTGTACTTCTATACATGTGAAATTCAACATAAACAGTTAGTTAATAGGCAATAGTTTATGTACAGTGTGTCAGTTAATTTCAATTTTATATTTCAAAAACTAAAATTTTAATTCAGCCAATCAATAATGTATATGAATTAGTAGAAAATTAATTTCCGTTTAAATGTAGCGTTATATCCGCTAGGTGGCGGAAAATAGATGGTTTCGTGCAGGAGGAATTAAGAGTAACTGTCATTCAAGTTTGAAATTTTGTGTTGAAAGTTATGGATTGGTAGAAATACGTGTTTAAAATGAATATAAGTTATAGAACATGAATGATGTTAGTATGATTTAGAAATAAGTCCTGTTTTATTCAGTTTGAAAATACCACTGTGTTGTTTGACTATATGTGTACATGTACAGTTGGTTACCCAAGTGCTTAAACCAGAATTAAATCTGAAATGCATGAAATGATATTGGCGTTCTGAGTTGTTTTTGAAGTTAAATATGAAGTATGTTTTATAGAAGGACTACCGTATTTCAATAAGTATTACCCATAAGAGATGTAAAGAAATCTATATTTACACAATCATGAAAAATAGAGTTTTCATAAAAATCTGTGTAAGGCATATGTTATGTACAATGTTTCCTATGTTTTATATATACTGAGAGTACTAAACCAGAAATCACCTATACATTTTTCAATTTCACTATTTTAATTTTATGGGTGCAAGTAATGCATTACTTCATCTTAATTATAACCTAAAACATATTTACTTCATTTTAAATATAAATACTAGATCTTTTATACACCTTTCCATCTTAACTGCTGTCACTGGAAATATGTATGTTGTGAGATCTGCAATGCGTGATTTCCTGAGTTCCATGACTTCTCCCTGGCGCTCCGTCAACTTTTCCCTCTTTTTGGCGATCGCATCAGTCACCTTGACGATATAGTCAATGATTCGCCTCTTTTTCTCCTGATGTTTCTTCCCTTTTGCATATCGAATCAGGTTTTCCCGCCGAATTCTCTCTTGTGCCGATTTGCCTGTGATAGCAAGAATGTTAAAAAACAAGAAATCCATTAAAGCTGCACTCTCACAGATTGAACGTTTTGAGAACTTTTTTTATTTTTGTCTTGGAACAAGCCAATTTTTGGGAAAGTCCATGGAAACCAGTTAAAAAAGACTGCTGACAAAAAATTAGATCCCAGATTTTTATATTTAAGTTCAAAAATTGATCGTTTTATGCATTTTTTTTTTTTAACCGTTAGTAACGGTTTAAGCCATAAAACATTAATTTTCTAATAGAAATATGAAAATCTACCATCTGATCTTTTGTCAGCATTCTTATATCATTTATTTGCAGTATTTTACGCAAAAATTTGATCTTTCCAAGACAAAAAATAAAAAAAAGTTGCAAAAATGGTATATCTGTGAGAGTGCAGCTTTAAGCCACCGCAAAAAATACTTCATTTAGACTGACCCTTCCCATGTTTTGTAAGGCGTGGGTAGGTAGGTATGCTGAAGTTTATTTTTAACTTCTTAACCCTTTAATTCCGTAAAGAAAAAATAACATCAAAGTATATAACCTTAAGGCTAGAACATATTTTGGGTCAAAGTGACTTTTGTGAATTTGTTAATTTAGGCCAAACCAATTACTGTGAAATCATAAATATTTGTGGGATGTTAGTTTTCGTGGATTTCATGGGTTGTCTTATGTAAGATCCCAATTAAAACTTCACCTTTAATTCTGAAATCATAATGTCTTTAGATGTAAAAGGGTATACATTAATTCACAAAATATATGTGGTCGCGGTATACTAGTACAACTTGTGTTAAGTTTTGAATACCTAAATCATTATATATTTTCCTGTTAATATGGTTTATATTATATACAGGATGTGATTGAACTGGCAGCTGGAGGGCTGAAACATTTTCGGCCATGGGTTTATGGGGGGCTCTTGGGGTCAAAACCGCACTGCTGTAGAAAAAAAATGGCTTTTTAGAAGCTCTTTTGAGGGCTCTCCTGACTTTAAATGTGAAGCAAACTGGGGTACTTACTTAAACTGAAAGCAATCAAATATTTCTTTTCAGGTAAAAAAAAATAAAATATATATTTATTTTTTTTTGGGGGGGGGCGGAGTCCCTTGGGCAATGAGATGCGCGGAATTCCACGAATCCGCGGACAAAATCACATCCCTGTATATACTATTTAACCTCCATGGTAATAAATTCAAATTAATTATTAGTACTTCATTCAGCCTTTTTTGTATGACATTGCCAGAACAATAAAACAAGGACATGTATAACCTGATGATTATTAACCTTGTGTGTTTGAGCACTTACACTTGATTTTGTTTCTTTGATCAAATATTTCATTGATTATTTAATTAAACACCCAAACAGTTTGCAAAAACATTTAATTGACATTTAATGGCTTCACTATTTTATATCCTTGATATCATTTATGATCTTTACCGATCAGGCGATTATCAATTGACACGGGTATCTGCCCTTATTGACATACTGTCCCATCGTAGTGTCATAAACTACGTGATATAGATCAGATGATTCATAGCACGAGATCGGCGCATGGTTAATTTGAAGATTGCAGTTTCAATTATTATTGTTTTCCAAAAAATAAAAAACCAGGAATTAGAGAACCCACAAATTTTTCATTTTTCAAAGAAAACACACACCAAATTTCAAGCCCACGTACATAAATGATTTCACAGTATTCATGAAGCTCACTGGATTATGAGGCTGAACTGCTTTTAACTGAGTTTTTTTGTCAACTTGTTAATGATATTGCAAACTACAGATGTTAAAATTGGGTGAAATAAAAGCATGATTAACTTTGCTTTTCTTAACATAATATCTTTTCGCATTTTTTACCATGACTAAGCTTGCAATACTTTCAACATACCAAGAAAGCATTAAGCAAGGCAGAAATTACAAGCTTGTTTGTTCACTAAGCACTAAATTTATTTATAATATATTCAGGGGAAAGGATGTACCATAATATCGTTTGATACAAACATTAAGTGAGAATAATAATCAGTTGCAAACAAAATGGCAGAAAAGGTAATTTTTCCTAATCCACCATTTTGTTTGCAACCTAACATTTTTCTCACTTAATGTTTGCATCAAACATAAACATTGAAAATTGTTACCGGTAACTTAAACAATAGCCTACCTTTTAAGGCTAACTGTTTCGAAGCCTGAAGTGACGTCTTCAGCAGTTCAATGTTTCGTCTACATTCGTCTATTTGTGTCTTCTGTAAAGGCATAATGTTAAAGGGGCTGGACACCATGAGATGATACAATTTCAAGAAAAAAAAAAAAAAATTGTTAAAAGCTTACATAAAATTGACATCATTGTGTACGAGGCATTGAGTTGTACTTACTGAAGTATCACATCGCTTATAACTCATGCAGTTTTTGAACATTTTTCAAATTTGATATTTACCAGGGTTGTCTACCATGTAAATTTAAATATAGCGTCAGTATATTTTTTGTACTCATAGAAATATATGATTTAAACTGGGAAACACAGATGAGATAGCAACATGGTTGTTCTAGACTTGTTTGGTGGAAATAATGTAGTCGCCGATTTTTGGACCATCTGGTATCTAGCCCCTTTGAGGGCAGAGGCCAAACAAAATATCATTTGTTTCAAATCCTTTTTCCCCCAAGATAGGGTAGGTAGGCTCCGTTTTCTCCCTTTGATAACATTTAGGTGAAGTCTGATTATCATTGTCACACTTAAAAGCAGCAACATTTGGATTATGGATTAATGTTAACTACAGCAGTCTATAAACACATAACATTTTGGCGGTTTTCTGAAGCAAGGAACTACCATGTTACTTATTAGCTACAATAATTATACAATTACTAATGGTATTAGTGATAGAGCAGAACAGTTTTGACAGTATGCAAATATTCAATAGTTATGCGAAAGATAAATGTCATTTGATCTAAAAAAAATAATACATTTTTTTTTTACACAGTCACACCTAAATATAGTACTTAAAATTCACATATTTTTCTAAATTTGAACCAGCCCAATTGCCATCATTGAGATTACCGTATATCAACATATAAAAGAAAATACACATACTGTCACAATCTTCCTTTGTACTGGAGCAGATTTTTCTTTGAAACTGAAATAAAACAAAAGAATAGGGACTAAATGAAAAAAAGAGTACAAAATGAAATTATATAAAGTCCTTAATAAGTAAGTATGCATATATATAGGAATATCAGCACATACATTATTCAATAATATGTTAAAAAGAACATTATGAAATTACATAGAGTTGTTATATTAGGTAGGCATGGCAAATCATCACTTATGTTCATCACATACATTTTATTGTATTTTAAAAAGAACATGAAATTATGTAGTCTTAATATTAAGTTAGGCATAGGAAAGTCATCACATAAATTATTAAATATGCACACACAAAAATGAAATTTCAACCAATACTGTAATTTTTGTATAATTAAATATCAATTTCAGAAATTATATAGAAAAATGTATTATTTTGTATTGATAACTCGTGTTCTTTTGCTATTTTATGTAAACTCAGGTGAAACTTAAAACTAAAACAATAAAGAGATTTTTATATATATATGTATAAATTCTAAATACTAGTAACTTCAGGAGTAAATGATCCAATTTTCTGATTACCCACCCTTCGAGGAGATGACCCCGTAAGGTTTTTTTCTGCTCCCATATTCTTTGTTTGTCCAAGTAACTGCAATATAAGATAAGGATTGTAGGACTTAACATCCCGTGGACAAAACATCCCATGTCATGTAACATATTTAACTAAGTGGACTATTATTCACCCGATGATTTTGACATGGTGGACAAAACATCCCAGATCATATTCACAGGGTAGACAAAACAGCCCAGATCATTTTCACAGGCTACTCTGACAAAACATCCCAGATCAATTTTGAACAGGGTGGACAAAACATCCCAGATCAATTTTGAACAGGGTGGATAAAACATCCCAGACCATATTCATAGGGTTGATAAAACATCCCAGATCATATTCATAGGGTAGATAAAACATCACAGATAAAATTTACAGGGTGGATAAAACATCCCAGATCATATTCATAGAGTGGATAAAACATCCCAGATCATATTCATAGGGTGGATAAAACATCCCAGATCATTTTGACATGGTGGACAAAACATCCCAGATCATTTTAACAGGGTGGATAAAACATCCTGGACCATATTCATAGGGTGGATAAAACATCACTGATCATATTCATAGGGTAGATAAAACATCACAGATAATATTCACAGGGTGGATAAAACATCCAAGATCATATTCATAGGGTAGATAAAACATCCCAGATCATATTCATAGGGTGGATAAAACATCCCAGATCATATTCATAGGGTAGATAAAACATCCCAGATCATATTCATAGGGTGGATAAAACATCCCAGATCATATTCATAGGGTGGATAAAACATCCCAGATCATATTCATAGGGTAGATAAAACATCCCAGATCATATTCATAGGGTAGATAAAACATCCCAGATCATATTCATAGGGTAGATAAAACATCCCAGATCATATTCATAGGGTGGATAAAACATCCCAGATCATATTCATAGGGTGGATAAAACATCCCAGATCATATTCATAGGGTAGATAAAACATCCCAGATCATATTCATAGGGTAGATAAAACATCCCAGATCATATTCATAGGGTAGATAAAACATCCCAGATCATATTCATAGGGTGGATAAAACATCACAGATAATATTCACAGGGTGGATAAAACATCCCAGATCATATTCATAGGGTAGATAAAACATCCCAGATCATATTCATAGGGTTGATAAAACATCCCAGATCATATTCATAGGGTGGATAAAACATCCCAGATCATATTCATAGGGTGGATAAAACATCCCAGATCATATTCATAGGGTTGATAAAACATCCCAGATCATATTCATAGGGTGGATAAAACATCACAGATAATATTCATAGGGTGGATAAAACATCCCAGATCATATTCATAGGGTGGATAAAACATCACAGATAATATTCATAGGGTGGATAAAACATCCCAGATCATATTCATAGGGTTGATAAAACATCCCAGATCATATTCATAGGGTGGATAAAACATCACAGATAATATTCACAGGGTGGATAAAACATCCCAGATCATATTCATAGGGTAGATAAAACATCCCAGATCATATTCATAGGGTTGATAAAACATCCCAGATCATATTCATAGGGTAGATAAAACATCCTAGATCATATTCATAGGGTGGATAAAACATCCCAGATCATATTCATAGGGTGGATAAAACATCCCAGATCATATTCATAGGGTGGATAAAACATCCCAGATCATATTCATAGGGTAGATAAAACATCCCAGATCATATTCATAGGGTGGATAAAACATCCCAGATCATATTCATAGGGTAGATAAAACATCCCAGATCATATTCATAGGGTAGATAAAACATCCCAGATCATATTCATAGGGTGGATAAAACATCCCAGATCATATTCATAGGGTAGATAAAACATCCCAGATCATATTCATAGGGTGGATAAAACATCCCAGATCATATTCATAGGGTGGATAAAACATCCCAGATCATATTCATAGGGTGGATAAAACATCCCAGATCATATTCATAGGGTAGATAAAACATCCCAGATCATATTCATAGGGTGGATAAAACATCCCAGATCATATTCATAGGGTAGATAAAACATCCCAGATCATATTCATAGGGTGGATAAAACATCCCAGATCATATTCATAGGGTGGATAAAACATCCCAGATCATATTCATAGGGTGGATAAAACATCCCAGATCATATTCATAGGGTGGATAAAACATCCCAGATCATATTCATAGGGTAGATAAAACATCCCAGATCATATTCACAGGGTGGATAAAACATCCAAGATCATATTCATAGGGTAGATAAAACATCCTAGATCATATTCATAGGGTGGATAAAACATCCCAGATCATATTCATAGGGTGGATAAAACATCCCAGATCATATTCATAGGGTGGATAAAACATCCCAGATCATTTTGATATGGTGGACAAAACATCCCAGATCATTTTTACATTGTGGACAAAACAATCATGTACATGTACTGTAGGTAAAAATCATTTACATTTAGATATCATATAATTTAATATGTGAAAAAAACACACTTTGTTATGGTAATAAATGTGTGTCCATACTGACAAATATTTACGGACTCTAATGGAAAAATATGCTTTATCAGCCATAATAAGATGAGTTCAGATGTTTTATCGACTTTGTCAAAATGATATGGGAGGTTTTGTGCACCTAGTCAAAAATGACATGAGGATTTGTCCATGTGATGTTTTGTCAGGCTCCCTAAGTTAAGTAGTCATCATAACAGAGTAGTCATACTATTAACAGTGCTCAAGGCAGGATTTGAAGGGCAGGGTAGAGTTTTGAAAAGGGCAAGCTACATCAGTTGTGTAGGGGTGAATGGGGTGGGTGTGGAGGGGTCCACCCCTCTCACAAGGTTTGTTTTGGGTGTCTCCCCCTAGATATTTTTGTTTTCATATGCAATTTAATGCATTTTCAATCATTTCAAGACTTTAACAAACAAAAAATTCTCAAATTTAGAAGGGTGTGCTTTAATATCAAAATTAAAATTTGTCTTTTTGTCTGTGGTAGTATGATTGTACTTGTCTAAAGTCTCCCTTAGTGCAATGTCACATTTTCTCCTAAAATGAAGAGAAAACAAAGACAGTTTACCCAGAATCTCTGACGTTCAAAAGAGTGAAAATCTCCATCACTAGCTTGCTCTTTAAGAAAAGCCAATGATCCCATGGCAACTCCGCTCAGATTGCCAGTCCATATATGGCCCAGATGACAGATAATACGGCTCAGTTAAAAAACAATATGGCCCAGTTGAAAGACAATACAGTCCAAATTGGTGGTCAATATTGCACAGATCATGAAAAACAACTGCAAAGACTGAAATATGAAATAGCTTAGTTCGAAATACCAGTCTTGTGGCCTAGATTGGTTCGCAAACCCGACATGATTCATTGAACTGGGCTGTATTGTATTTAAATCTTGGCCATATCATCCCCTCATTTGGGTCATGTTATATCTGTCAACCTTGGCAATGTCATCATTCTAAACCATATACTATACTGATCATGGTAGCAACAGCAATATAATTTATATATGGAATTCCCTATCCGCTCGACAAAAGATTATAGGGTTGTGCTTCACTATTCAACTGGACATAAGTTTACTAAGCCTTTACTTTTCTAAGGTTAATTTGAGAAGGTCATTCAGGAATGATCTTCAAAACATGTCTTTGTTTTCTTTAGTAAAGAAAACTACCTGTCAGGATATCTTGCTGTTGAGTGGTGGAATTGCCCTTCATTCACACAACCTTTACAGTAGAATGGTCGTCTTGCTTCTGAACACAGGGGGCATCTTTCTACAGCAACGGAGAGGCCACTTAAGCTTTGTGAAATTGACTTTGTATTGAATTCTGTCGGAGCTTCTGTGTCAGAACAGCTGATTTCTTCCATAACAAATTACGTCATGTACATATTTGTTTACTTCCGGTTCACTGGGTTTAATCTTAGGTGGCGCAGATTAATTTTGTTGCCCGGCGTCATTTTAGAAAACAAAGGCTGGGAACCAAGTAAATGAATACAACTCCGGACAAATTCTGATGTCGGACGTCCGTTTAACCAACTGAAACAATTTCTTTACGATGTCAGGATTCACACATGGTAGCTTTCCACGGACTGGTCTTTTTCCTGCAGCTGAAAGTATTAACCAGAATGTCAAAATAGACACTGGTGTAAAAAGTGAGGAATATTATTATTGTCATATGATTTCGCGACTTTTTTCGTTTCATACTTCTTTCATAGTTTTATTGGAACGTTACTTATCGTAAAATTATGATAACTGTTTTGTTTTATTTCATTATTTTATTCATTTAAATCACTGTTTTCATATGGAAATCTGCACCTAATGCCATATCATCAAGTTAAGCTATGGCTAATTTAGTTATTATAATGACTACAGCTTAGCCGCAATAATGTGCGTTTAGGGAACGTTTTTTAACATTTGGATATTTATTGTGTTCACTATAATGCCACAAGTCGATTTATTCATACCAGTGTAAAATAAAATAGACTATTGTATTACAACAACACTGAATTGTTAAAAGAAAACATAAAAGGGACACATAAATGATATACTGGTTAATACCTTTTATTTATAACTTAAGTTTTCCATGATAAACTGACGCTGATCGGCTTCTGTCAACTTTTCACTGCCATATTGGATTAGCCACTATTAGCATATTTATCATACGCAGTGACCTCCCCTGTTGGGACATCGATATATATATATATATATATATATATATATATATATATATATATATATATATATGTATTTGTTTTATTACAATACAATACAATACAATAAGTTTTATTTCAAGTCGGCAAGACACAAACATATGTAACATAAGTTCTGATGAGCTTTTTAACCGACTGTTAACAAATGTATATGAAGATCAACAAGAGTAAAAATTGCTATAAAAGGAAAAAGTATTAGATATTTCTATATTATATATCATCTAAAAGCACACATATTAAGCACATCTAAAACTGTGTAAAAAAGCTGCTGATCCTGACCAGTGGCCTAAAAACTGCTATAAGAACTTGTGTAAATAAAACACTGAATTATCAATACCAGCACAAAAGTGCGACTGCAAAGAAAAATGGTTTTAAGAAATCAATTATCCCCCCAAATCCTATTGAGAAGAATTGATCAGCAACTTTCTCACAGAGGGTAACTACATTAGCTAAACATTCTCAGAACATATTACAACATTTAATGAAATCAGAAATAAGATTATACAACACATATAAAACAGAATGGATGTTATGATGTCCTAAACAAGTTTACATGCATGGAACAAAAGCAGAAATATTGACTACAAAGATGCAACAACTTTGTCACAAGCAAGCACAAATCAAAAATAATAAACACAAGTTGACATGCAAGTTAAGTTAGAAAAAGAGAAAACAATAATTTAATTTGATGAGGAAAATATCTTCAAAAAAATAACTTCAACTATAAGTTTAAAAAACCTTATTTATTTGTGTTCACATTTTTTATCAAATATTGATGCCTTTAACTGAAGATGACTACCTGATTTCAAATGCGCATTTTATTAGTGGAGTTTAACCGGAACAGGTGCGCGTTATCTTTGCGCTAAATATACTTTGCGCTGGGATCTTGGCTAGGAAAACAAGAAGTGGTATATGGACGCGAAGAGTCGCCAACACAAAAATTATCTAAGACTCTGAAGCGGCTGTTTATATGGACTAGACTATGGCTAAGAGAGTAAATAGTGTAGTTAGATTTTGCCTACCTGCTACCACAGGCCTCTGAATCATTGTTTTGTCACTAAAATGTTGTTTATAATCATTTTGCGTACATTTAATGAGATAAACAAAACACCTGGTAATATTTAGTGCATTTGCTTTACAAATAACTTCTTTATGTTAGTGTTAGTGACAAACAATGATTCAGAGACCTGTGCCCACTCCATGGTAGTAATTCTAAAATGGCTTCCAGGCTTTTTTGTTAAATGATATTTAACCTGGACGGAGGACAGGGGGCACATGTTTTGTATATTTTTTAAACATTCCAGGAATTACTAGGCCAGTATGTCAGTCATATAGGACATAGAATATAAAAAATGTATGCTATTTTAATGCATGCACTTTGTTTTTAAAGGGAACTCATTGTACTACACTAAGTCTTCCATATATTTTCGATTAGAATGTTGGTTTGGTAAATTAAAGTATAGAAATATATATAAAGTGGCCTGATATTTTGTCAAAATTGACTTATGCAGACTTCAACTATAAGTTTAAAACTCTTTAGAGCTTATGTAACTTGTTCATGATAGGGGCATAAACAGTTTAGTAAATTTTGCGTATGAAAGGTCCTTGAAAGTACAAATGTACACATGTACTAATATCTTAGTCTTGAACCTGAAGAACTTCGGCTTACTGAACTATATTGGTAAAGACCCCATCGATCATTTGACGATTGCTGCAATTTGTCCATCTGCCTCATCCAATGTTAATGGACCCAACATCTAAAGATATGTGGAGTACTAAATTAAAATGCTTCAGCTACATACCTTCAGGGTGAAGGCCAAACATATATATGTTGCGTATTAAAAGTAAGATAGCCAAAATAATTTTGTGTTCACTTCTTAACTTGGCTTGTATTATTGAAAGGTTTTCAAAATAACTTGGCACAAATATTCATAATAAAAACCTACAAGCATCTCTTGTTTTAATGTACGTACATATGCTCGAGTCACATCCCTTCTACAAAATACATGCCATATTTCTGAGAGGCTTCCCAGGGGATTTTGGTCTGAATGCCAGCCTCGGGGGATTTTGATATTACATCAGGGGATTTTTAATGCGGCCAAATTTCGCGCAATATCTAAATTTAAATTATAAGAATAAAAACAGAAACACACTCTAATTACAATTATTTTTGGACTTAGTCATCATGGCCCTTCATGGAATTTCACACTCATAATATTTTGGACGCTTTCCACTGTCAACCTCAGAGCTGCAATCTCACAGATATACCATTTTTAATCTTTTTTTTTGTCTTGGAAAGAGCAAATTTTTGCATAAATATCTGCAATAAGTTATATCTGATATAAGTTACTGAAAAAAATCTGATCGTAGATTTTCATATTTCCGTACGAAAATTAATGTTTTATGGCTTAAACTGTTACTAATGGTTTAGGAAAAATGCATAAAACATTAATTTTTGAACTGAATTATAAAAATCTTCGATCTGCTTTTTTGTCAGCAGTCTTATGTAACTGATTTCCATGGATTTTGTCTCGTTCCAAGACAAAAAATAAAAAAGAGTCAAAATGTTCAATCTGTGAGAGTGCAGCTTTAAGCAAGTTTAATGGGAAAAAAAAATCCAGGGGATATGGATCCCCCAGCAGGGGGCCAGGGGATGGGAGGGAATTGCGGGGGATTTTTTCCCCCAACCAGGGAATAAAGAATGTGTGCCACAGAAGGTCATAAAGCTTTTTATTGTGTGCTAAAAATATAAGTTCTCATGCCCTTGAAAGATATCAAAAACAATGGCACAAATATTTACAACACAGAGGTGCCCTTTAGGCAGAGCTACAGATAACCATTTTACTTAAAGTGTATTTTACACCCTTATGTAATCTAGTAAAGTGTATGCTTCACCCTTGGGTCATTCATTAAAGTGTAATGGCGATTTCTAAAGTGTACTGATACATTAAATTACAAAATTGATTTATTTTACTTAATGAACTTTATAGTACAAATGATAAAAGAACTTTCACAAAACTGAAATGTTGCCCAGCTAATTACAAGTCCTGATTAATTAAAACATCTTTACTACATGTACTTTGATTTCTTGACTTACGACCTTCTATACATGTAAGTCTCTTAGAAAAGTGTTTTTAGCATTTAGTCAAAACAGCTAGCGTATAACGGTAAAAAATAAATGGGAAGAACTTCACACCCTATTTATTTTTTAGCTCGACTATTCGAAGAATAAGGAGAGCTATACTACTCACCCTGGTGTCGGGGTCAGTGTTGGCATCACACCTTGGTTAAGGTTTTGCATGTAAGCACCTTTAAGTCATTATCTCAGTAAATTTAAGTAAATACATCAGTTATTGCATTGAAACTTTGGATATGTATTCCTATATCCCAACTATCTTACACACTAAATTAATAAAGTTAGATAACAATTATTTGAATATATATAATGCAAATAATAGGCCTTTATTATTCGACTTAGAAATTCTGGTTAAGGTTTTGCATTTAACCACATTTAAGTCAATATCTCAGCAAATATATCATGTATTGCATTGAAACATTAGATATTATTCCCAGATAACACTTTTTTGAATATAATGCAAATTATGGGCCTTTATTATTTGACTTAGACATTCTGGTTAAGGTTTTGCATGTAAGCACACATAGGTTAATATCTCAGCAATTACTTGATGGATTGCATTGAAACTTTATACAATGGTACTCAACCATCCAATCTACTTAAAAAACCAAGTAAGATAACACCAGTTTGCATTAAATTAAAAAAATGGCCCCTTTTTTATTCGACATCGAAATTCTGGTTAAAGTTTTGCATGTAACCACTTTTAAGTCAATACCTCAGCGAATACATCATGTATTGCATTGAAACTTTACACACAGGCTCCCATCTATTTAACCTTCTTATTTAATTAAGTAAGATAACTCTATCTTTTATGATACATGTATATAATTTTTGCCCCTTTATTATGCGACTTACAAATTCTGGTTAAGGTCTTGCATGTTAGCACACATAGGATAATATCTCAGCAACTTTTTGATGTATTGCATTGAGACTTTATACAATGGTATTCATCCACCCAACTTAATTGAATAACCAAGTTAGATAACTGTATTTTGCAAGTAATGGCCCTTTATTATTAGAATTAGAAATTCTCGTTAAAATTTTGCATGGAACCACATTTATGTTAATATCTCAGCACACCATGTATTGCATTGAAATCTAATCTAACAGTGATCCTACATGTTTCGCCTAAATGTTTCAATCCTTACATTGAAAAGCGGCGGAATAGTTGAGCGCGCTGTCTCTGTGACAGCTCTTGTTTTAAAAGAACAGGTACAAACAGCTGTTTGATTTTAAGTCGTAATCATTACAGTAATGGGCAATTTCTAAAATGTTTTTACACCCTTTACAACCCTTATCTGTAGCTCTGCTTTAGGGATGTTTTAGCCATATTCACATACCGGTATATAGGATTAAGACCGCACTAATGAGTCAAAGTTCAAGTAGCCAATAGCATGTCTACTCTTTCATCAATATAAATATTTTAATTTTAAGCTTTGCATCAATGGTATCAAGCATCTATCTCATGATCTCCCACATACCACAAGGTCAAGGTCACACAGTTATATAGGTTAAAGGTCAGCTAGCCAAATTTTGTTTCTGCCTGCATAATTGATCGGCTGTTTTGTCTCGGCTGTTTTGTCTTCAAAACAACGCCTAGCTTTTTTTGTCTTCAAAACAACGCCTAGCTTTGTCTCACCTGTATTAATTTTCATAATTCTTGTTTATTTTATAGGGTGTCAGAAGCAATTTGTTCTTTCCTTTTCTTCTACTTTGGAGAGCAGTAACACAAACTATAACAAGTCATGGTTTCCAACCAAATTCTTGTTTTGATTTGGTTCATCCATTTTCAGCACTTCAGCATTGTTTCCTTTCAGACAATGAGGATTGGTTGAAGAACAAGAGTTTTACCCATGATACAGCACAGAAATTGGAAGAGTTTCAAAAAGAACTAAAATGGCTGCAACAAGAAGAGAGGTTTGGAGTATTTTATTATTATGAAGAGATTTAGACATATATTGTTTTATCATAACTTGGGGGTTGGGGCAAAACCGTCAAACCTCCTCAAAACTTTTAGGGCAAGGAGTTAAGGAAATCACATGAATACAGTTTTTATGCATTTCAACCCTTCTTTTATGAATACATCTTTTAAAGTGGACAAACTTATATATAAGATTATGCACCAGTCAAATGTAACCACGGACCCCCCAGGTCGGGGGGTATACTGGGGATAGCCGGGGAAAAGGGCCGTGTTTTTACCTTCGAGGTGGCCCCACAGTGCCGAGTGAATGCGGTGGTTTTGTCTTCAGAACAAAATATAGCAGGGAATGGGCCTTACTTAGGATCCCTGGGATGCGGGGGCATTTGGCGGGGGTTTTACCAGCAGTTTGTCCCTGCAGGGCGGGGATTTTGCCCGGGCTTGGCTGGACCAAAAGTCAAAGTCCCCGCTTTTCCCTGGACCTGGGGGGCCGTGGTTGCAATTGACTGGTGCATTATGTATATAATATTTCAGTGGTTTTATTATTATGGTAACAATTTAAGGTTAGAGATTTGTATGTAAGGGTTCAGTTGCCGGCCAACTGGGGGGACATGGGCCCTCGTGCACCCCCACCCTTGCTAGATTTGCCACTGGTTCACTTTTGTTATAAGAGTAAAAAAGCGAAGCAACCAATTTGTTACTGTGAATTTTTTTGTCGGCATTAAATTTTACGTTTTTCCCGAAATGGCTGTTTTTCTAGGTACATAAATCCGTGTTTTTATTTGTGTTTTTTTAATTATATAAAATGGAACACTGCAATCATAAATAGAAATGAAACTATGATAAAGAAAAACACAGATATGTTACATATGATATATTGCATTTATGACATATTTAGGCAGTAACCTTTAAATATTAGGAGTGATTTGGAAATTTTGATGTCAATGAGTTTGACTCAATGTATATGTAAACTTAAGAGAAGTCAAGTGTCTTGCTGACTATGATTTAAATGCAAGTTTCTTAGATAGAAATATCTATGTATATTCATATCATATCTCATATAACATTTTTCAGTGATATTCCCGAAACATCAGCTATTATTAAACCAGTTGTTCAAGTCCAAGAAGTACCGAAGGCCACAGCAGAGGACTCCAAAAGTTATACACATGTATCGGAAATTCAAGAACCAGATATTCCAGGGCAAGACTACAAACGAGATAAACTTGGAAAGAAAAAGAAACGCAGACACAAATACTCTTCAGGAGATTCAGACTCGGAGAAAGAGAGATATGACAGAAAGAGGTATAATTCTGGTGACTCAGACTCTGGTTCAAAAGACGGCAGAACATACCACAAAGAGAGGAAAAAGAAGAAGAAGACAAAAGATTATTATTCAAGTGAAAATGAAGATAAAAAGTCGAAGAAATCTAGCAAACATAAGAAGAAACATAAGCATAAGCTGTCTGAGAGGTATTTAAGGTCACCCCCAAAGGAGAAAACAATGTAAGAAATATAAGTTTAAAGCTGCACTCTCACAGATATACCATTTTTTCAACTTTTTTATTTTTTGTCTTGGAAAGAGGAAATTTTTGCATACATATCTGCAAACCAGTGAAATCAGATTGCTGACAAAAATCAGATCGTAGATTTTCATATTTCTGTTCGAAAATTAATGTTTTATGGCTTAAACTATTACCAACGGTTTAAGAAAAATGCATAAAACATCAATTGTTGAATTTAAATTTAAAAATCTGCGATCTAACTTTTTGTCAGCATTCTCATAAATATAACTTTCCTTGGATTGTTTCGCAAAAATTGGCTCGTTCCAAGGCAAAAAATAAAAAAGATGTCAAAACGTTTAATCTGTGAGAGTGCAGCTTTAAGTTAACTGCATTGGTTTTATTGAATGAAATTACTAGTTTTGAATTGTTCATCAAACTAATGGAAATTTAAGCTGTGAATGTGTAATTATAAGATAAACTTTTCATATATATATATATATATATATATATATATATATATATATATATATATATATATATATATATATATATATACAAGTTAACCTTTTTGAAAAACATAAGCAAAATATAAAGTCTTAACACTCTTATTCAAAATTAATACAAACTCATACATATTGAACAAACATAAATTTTGAGTGATATACCTTAATTTTAAACTACTTACTTAATGATGAACTTTTGTAAAGTATTAAATGCTTTTTGCACCTTTCTTTCTAATTAAACTCGGTATCCTTCATAACAACCTTAGTTTTTGACGTTTATTTTGGTATATTAAAACAATGTAGTTATGGTAATTCTTTTTGGGAGTAAGAGTGCATCTTTAAAGGTGCACTCTCACAGATACATGTATAACGTTTTAACAACTTTTTTTTATTTTTTTAGCAAATATTTGTAAAAATATATGCAAACCAATGATAAAAGGTAGCTAACAAAAGATCAGCTCGCACATTTTCATATTTCAGTTCAAATTTTAATTTATGTTTTAAGGATTAAACCGTTAGTAACGGTTTAAGAAAAATGAATAAAACACCATTTTTTAACTAAAATATGAAAATTAATCTGTGATCTAATTTTTTGTCAGCAATCTTATATTACTAGTTTCCATGCATTTCGCATAAATTGCCTTGTTCCAAGACAAAGAATAAAATAGTTGTCAAAATGTTCAATCTGTGAGAGTGCAGCTTTAAAAAAAGGGCATATAATCTTTGACAAATACCTGATGCTTAAGATGTTCTAACTGGACTTACTCAAGATATAGCATATTCTATTACAGACCTGGCTTGTTACAAACAAAGCACATCTTCCTAAACGATGTTTATGACATTGCCCCAGACCACCCGTTTAAGCTGGACCGGGCTCCAGACAAGAACAGCCTCACATATGGTTCCCTGTACACCGGACATGTTGCTGAGTACCGGACTACATGTAACCAGTGTGTCGGTTCCCTTGGCAAAGTGCCAATATTTGTTCATGAAAAAGTGAAGAAAAAAGACAAGAGTGCCGGGAACCGGTATTATGATCGAGAGAACAGAAAGTTAGGGAATCAATATCCAAAGGAAAGAATAGTCATGAACTTGGGTGATTCTAATAATGTTGAAACAATGCCAGAGTTTGTTGCTTTTGGGAAAGACCCTACAATTGGTGCTATCGGTGTGAAAGTTGGCGACATTCAAAATGTTAGAGATACAATTCTTGACCCAGCTACAAGTCTTTATGTACAGGGAATGGGAGGCAAATCAGAGATTAATAATAAAGACGACATTATTGTTGAATTAGATGAGACAAGGGTAAAAGTTGGGGAATATAACAGAAAACTCAGGGAAAATCCGGGCAGTATCAAACTATGGCTAGAGTTTGCTAAATTTCAGGACAGTATTTCAGCTGAAGCAAATCTAAAAAAGGAAAGTGTGAATGAAAAGAAGATGACTGAGAAAGCTGTGTTGGAAAAAAAGATAAGCATCATAGAGAAAGCACTTGGACATAATCCTGGCCACATTGACCTGCTTCTTGCCAAGATTGAGCTAAGTGCAGAGATAGTTGATTCAAGCAAGATAAACAAAGATCTTGAACAACTTCTGTTTGTCCATCCAGCCAATACAAAGCTCTGGAAATACCACCTCATGTTTAACCAGTCCAGACTGACTGTGTTCACTGTTGCGAAACAGTGCAAACTCTACCACAAGTGTTTGAAAATGTTGCTCAGAATCCATACTGGGGTTTTGCAGACTCACTCAGTTCCTGAAAATCTGGAACATGAAATAATTGGTAAGTGTTTTTTGAGGGTTCATACAAATATTTCTATGTCTAATTGATGTTTACCTGATATTGGGTTTGTGTTTATGGTTGCTTTGACATTAAAAATAAATTTAATGCATTGGACTTTTTATTTTAAATATATCTGAAAGCAAGCTACATGATGAACTATCAGGTATGTGATTTGTCTGCGTATTTCTGCGGATCCAATGGCTCTCCATCCTTGGCACCCCAGCGTATCATAACCAATATGATACCCTAGGCAAATCAGCTGTAAAAATCTCGTACTCATGAAATATAATTAATAAGTCGAAATCCAGCCACTTGAATGGTCGCATTAGATACACCTCATGCGGTGCGGAAATGGCAGAGAAGTTACAGATGTAATCTCGGTTCAAAATAATCCAATGAGATCACGGCTTACAAATTGTTTTAGGCAGAATATTGTTAAATATGCCGATAGCTCTTTACAAAGGAGATTCTTCCCTTTTTGATATCGGCTATTTCATTGGTTGGAAAATGCTTATGAATATTCAAGATTTATGAAGTTTCCCTAGCCAACTTGCCCAGAGAATCATACAGGTTATGATACTATAATCAGATACGCTAGGGTGCCGAGGATGATGGCTCTCATGACAAACAAAAACAAAATTGATTTTTTTTCTTTTTCTTTTTGTTGTTACATTATTTGTTGTTAATATTGACAGTCTCCCTTAGTTTAAACTTTATTTAATTTTACAACGATTGTGAAACAAGCTATTACAACTTATATTAATCACTCTCGTTGGCACGATGTTGCGCGAGAGTGTGGTCTTAAATATAAAGCCAGCAGAGCCCTCAAATTGGGAACTCAGAGTAGTCCCGGCTAATCACATACCTGACTATTATGAGCCATCACATAGGATAATATTTGAATGTGATTGAAATGTTAATAAACCCAGCAGTTTATTGAAGACAGATAGTCTTTTGTGTAGTTGTTGTTTTCTTAAGAAAAAGTTGGGTTATTGTCATAGCCATGTTGTTCATGTTGGCAAGGTCAGGGTTGTTCATGTTGGCAAGGTCATGGCTGTTCATGTTGGCAAGGTCAGGGCATGGGCAAAAAATCAATATTGGAACACATGAAGACTATATGTGCTTGCATACCAAGATCCATAACTTTCGATGTAATTCTTTTAGAGTAATGCGCCTTTCTAGACTAAAAATAAACAAACAGAGAAGGGTTGGCAATGCTTTTGGGGCTCTTGTTAAATAGAACTTAAATTCACTGTTTTTTTACAGAGATATTCCTGCAATACTGTCAGTTCCTGATTCAAGTTGGCTTCAATGAGCGGGCTCTAGCCACATTTCAAGCCATTCTGGAGTACAACCTTTTCTGCCCTCCACTTTTGAAGAATGCATCTAAAGAAAACAAGATGGCTAACTTTGAAGAGTTCTGGGATAATGAGTCAGCAAAAATTGGAACCCAGGGGGCTTGTGGGTGGAATCAGACTGGAAGTGAGGCTGGAAGTGATGTGCTGAGTAATGACCAAGGTAGTTTATTAAGATAATGCTAAGGCCACTCCAAATTGATGTTTTGTACTACAGATATACTGCACCTATTTTGCAGAAAATTCCCTTAAGTATAGAATTATGTTTTTTGGCAACCATTACTATTTTTTTACCTGATAATAAATAAAGCCAAACAAAGCTTTCTTGTAGAGCCTTGTGCATAAAACAAGACAAAGGTATTCAACTGTTTAAACTTACAGTGGAAGACTGAAACAGGTCCATAAAATGAATACTTCTTTAATTTAAAGTAAAAGGGTGAATTATGCTGTTATTGTTCAGGATAATCATTTAAAGTATTTATTTTGTAGGAAGAAATAAGTTTGTTCCTTTTTTAAACTAAACGTTTAGTTATTTTTTTACCGATATTTTTGCCCACTAACTTGCCAAATTTTTCACAGCAAAAATCTGTAGAACAAAAAAAGGATGTGTGGCCTTAAAAGTTATATAGTGTATATATTTAAGATAGCTTTATATTGTGAATATTAAGATTTACCAAAGTAAAATTTGTTCCAGAATCTTGGATGGTTCCATGAAAAGGTTGGTTGCCATGGCAATCAAAATAAAGAAAAATATCTTAAATCAGACCAATATTTTGTTTTCAGAAGAACTTGGAAACTATTTCAAAGAATTGCTTGAAACTTACAAGTTATTGAAGTGAATAATGTGTATTTCAGATGCTCTTGAAGAGCAAGAGGAGGCAATTATAGAGAGGAAGGAAAGCAAACATTTCACCTGGCTGAAGATCGAGTTGCTTAGAGACCATCACCATTGGTTGCCATGGAAACCTGACCTCTCCAAAGGTCAGACTGAGGAGGATTGTGAAGACCCTGAGAGGATGGTCGTGTACGATGATGTAAAGCCAGTGGTGTTTGATATCTCAGAGATGCTACATTATGACCTTGTTGTTGCCTTGCTTGAAATGCTAGGACATGAACCCATGGGGTGTCCGAAATCAAAGTTTTCAGATGCATTTGTAAGTCTGTCAGATAAACTTAATGCTCACGATGATCATTCTAATTTTAGTGGAGCTGTCTTCGAACTACAAAGTACATGTGATCTCTCTCAAAATCCAGTGCTAAAACCATTTGTGATAAATATTTTGAAGCAGGTAATACCTTGTTTCAATGGAAGTGAGAACACAAGCTTGACATTGATGTTGCTAGAAGTGCAGTTATCATGTTACAAGATGAATAATCTTTCAAAGAGTGATAAAAAGGAAATTCGGAAAATTGTTAAGAATTTGTTAAAAGATGAAAAAAATAGGAATAACTTAGCTGTGTGGTGCAGGTACATTGAAATAGAACGCATCATAGGAAAACCTGGGGAAGCTAAAGTGATTGCAGAAACTGCAATGGCAATGTACAGCGGAAAAAATATTGAGGAAACAACACCTGAATCTAATGGGTTGATTGATCTGTATTCCCTTTATTGCGATATCTTGATGGATATCAATCATGGAAGATCGTGTGAGTTGTTGTGCAAAAAGACAGGTGCTAGTTTAGATGTGAAGAAATCAGTGTTAGCAACTCTTGCTTGCTTGATGGATGAAAAGAAATTTGATCCTAAAGCTACTGGGGAAATTCCTAGTTCTTCTGTCCTGAAAACTGTCTCCAAGTTTTCCAAAGCATTAGAAAGAGCAAATGCTAACTTTTTTCGAAGCCCAACTCAAGATAACAAGAATAGACTTTTATCCACAGTTTGGTGCTACGCAAAGTTTACCTATTGCAAAAGTGGATTAGAATTGTCAGTAGACATGATCTCAGATGTGATACAAAATCTTTACTTATTGACTGACCCTAGCGTAACTAGAGGCCTCCATGAATACAAACTCAAGCTGATAGTTCACCACATGGCTGTGTCGTCAGGCCTGGTATCATATCTCCGAGACCATCTAGATCAGGCGCTGCAGGCCTTTCCCAATGATCCGATATTTTTGTCGTTATTTGTGGACATTGAAAGGAAATCGAAGATCAGCGGTCGCTTGAATCGGTTCTTTGACAGGGCGTGTAGGATGGCAGAATCTCATATTCCAGTTGCTGTTGGAGTGGGCTTTCTCTGCAGTGTTCTTCAGGATAGAAAATCTATAGGTATGCTTGAATACCGGGCTTTTACAGTAATTATTGGGCAAAGGCCTGGCCTTTTCAAATTGGGAAAATTAAATGCTTTAAAGCTGCACTCTCACAGATATACCATTTTTACAACTTTTTTATTTATTGTCTTGGAAAGAGCAATTTTTTGCGTAAATATCTGCAATCCAATGATATAAGATTGTTGACAGAAAAATCAGATTGTAGACTTTCATATTTCTGTTTGAAAATTAATGTTTTATGGCTTAAACTGTTACGGTTTAAGAAAAATGCATAAAACATCAATTTTTGAACTTTAATGTAAAAATTAACTTTGTTGGCGTCATTTTTATAAGACAGAAAACTTGAATAATTATGCTAGAGAGTCTAAAAACAGCACAGTCATCGTCAACATTGGCCGCCGTCTTGATTTCTGCAATGCGTGCTGGGTAATATCACGTGACCTAAGAAATTTGGCAATTAACCATTGTGCAATCGTTACTGGGTTGCTAGGACAGAAAATTATTCCGTAACGCTAGCAATTTAAACTTTCAACCTACTGTATACATCGTAGTAAAATGAAAAGTGAACACACTTTCAAAACACTTCATTGGCGAATCAGTGTCGTTAACGTGTAACCGATAGTCCTTTTCCGGTAAAACAAAGTACACGTACCGCCAAAATACAATGCAATCGTTACGCAAGACACAGGGACAGAAAAAAACTCGACTTTGGATGATATTATGCATAAATAAACGAAGGCATCATACTTATGCAATATTAACCGTCTATTTCTTGAATTATGAGGTTTTTAGTACATTTTATTTCTGATATCATAGAGGTTATTGTTGTATGTTTGGTATGAAACGTCAGTAAAACATGTGATCGATATTGACTCGGGAGTGTAGTCTGTCCTATTAAGCGCTTAGTTGACCCAAATTTAATTGATTTAACATTAAACACCAAAATCACAGGTTTAAACATTTTATTCAATTAAACATTTTATTCAATTTATAAACAATTAACTTTTTTATCATTATCTGAATAAATTTTCCGACCTTATTTAAAGACAATTTTAATATTGACAAATTATATTTTTCCATCCAGGTAACAGTAGCAAAAATGAAATCTGCCGTATAGAAAAATCTTCTTCTCAGAATTTGCTGCTCCAATTTTAACATAATTTGACAGAAATGTTCCTAAGCTGATCATCTGTATAAACATTCATTAAAAAACATGTCTGCCAGAGGCGGGGCTAGTTACCACTATATGGCTATAAGGAAAACGTTGAAATTCTTCTTATTAGAAGCCATTGACCCGATTTCCAAATTATTTTACAGAAGTGTTCCTTAGGCGACACTTTTTATAAAAAAAAAAATCTTTTTTTTTTTTTTTATCAGCTCTACTGGCCAAAGGCCAGAAGAGCTTATGCGATGCTAATGTGTACGTAGTATGTGCATCCGTGGGTCCGTGCATTTGTGCGTCTGTAAACAATTGCTTGTGAACATGATAACAGTCTTCAGTTTTGATTGTATCTTGATTAAACTTGTACAGTATTTAGATATCCATTAGAGCTCGGTTCCTTTCGAAAACCAGCCAAATTCGCCCATGCATGCCTAGATTATGGCCCTTGATAGTATAAAAAAATGCTATTGTGTAAACACTAGCTTGTGAACACGATACAGTCTTCAGTTTTGATTGTGTCTCGATGAAACTTGTACAGTATTTAGATATTTATTAGAGCTTGGTTCCTTTCGAAAACCAGCCAGATCCGACCACTGCAGTCTATCCAAGAACTACAGTTTAAGACTGAGTGGACTGGTTCACCATGCCAGGTCATGGCTGGAACATTCATACTTGTACTTTGTCTTTCCACAGACTACAGTTCAACATTGTTTGACTGGTTCACTGTGCCAGGTCATGGCTAAAACATGTATTCATACTTGTACTTTGTCTATCCACAGACTACAGTTCAACACTGAGTGGACTGGTTCATCATGCCAGGTCATTGCTGGAACTTTCATATTTGAACTTTGTCTTTCCACAGACTACAGTTCAACACTGAGTGGACTGGTTCACTGTGCCAGGTCATGGCTGGAACATTCATACTTGTAATTTGTCTATCCACAGACTACAGCTCAACCCTGAATGGACTGGTTCACTGTGCCAGGTCATGACTAGAACATTCATACTTGTACTTTGTCTATCCACAGACTGTACTTTGTCTATCCACAGACTACAGCTCAACCCTGAGTGGACTGGTTCACTGTGCCAGGTCATGGCTGGAACATTTATACTTGTACATTGTCTTTCCACAGATTACAGTTCAACCCTGAGTGGACTGGTTCACTGTGTCAGGTCATGGCTGGAACATTCATACTTGTACTTTGTCTTTCCACAGACTACAGCTCAACCCTGAATGGACTGGTTCACTGTGCCAGGTCATGGCTGAAAGAAGCATACTTGTACTTTGTCTTTCCACAGACCACAGTTCAACACTGAGTGGACTGGTTCACTGTGCCAGGTCATGGCTGGAACATTCATACTTGTACTTTGTCTTTCCACAGACTACATGTCAACCCTGAATGAACTGGTTCACTGTGCCAGGTCATGGCTGGAACAAGCATACTTTTACTTTGTCTTTCCACAGACTACAGCTCAACCCTGAATGGACTGGTTCACTGTGCCAGGTCATGGCTGGAACAAGCAAACTTGTACTTTGTCTTTCAACAGACCACAGTTCAACACTGAGTGGACTGGTTCACTGTGCCAGGTCATGGCTGAAACATTCATACTTGTACTTTGTCTTTCCACAGACTACATGTCAACCCTGAATGAACTGGTTCACTGTGCCAGGTCATGGCTGGAACAAGCATACTTTTACTTTGTCTTTCCACAGACTACAGCTCAACCCTGAATGGACTGGTTCACTGTGCCAGGTCATGGCTGGAACAAGCAAACTTGTACTTTGTCTTTCAACAGACCACAGTTCAACACTGAGTGGACTGGTTCACTTTGCCAGGTCATGGCTGGAACATTCATAGTCTTGTACTTTGTCTTTCCACAGACTACACTTCAACACTGAGTGGACTGGTTCACTGTGCCAGGTCATGGCTGGAATATTCATAATTGTACTTTGTCTCTCAACAGACCACAGTTCAACACTGAGAGGACTGGTTCATCATGCCAGGTCATGGCTGGAACATTCATACTTGTACTTTGTCTTTCCACAGATTACAGTTCAACACTGAGCGGACTGGTTCATCGTGCAAGATCATGGCTGGAACACAGTCTGTCTACAACCTGTCTGGAACACTCCATCCTGCTATGGCGGCTGTATCTCACACTTGAGGTATTTTTTAGGTTTGAAATTAACTGGCGTGGTACTTAAGACTTTGATATAATGGTTTATTTGATGATAAACTTGCTACGAGAACAGTATTGCTGATAAATATTGCTGCATAAGTAACAAATACTAATTATCAAAATGTATTATGATAAATTATTTTTATGCTTTCTGGTTGTTTATTAAAATATGAAGGTGGATTATATCTTGATTAACCAAGTTGAGTTTATCGAAATATAATGTCACTGCTTTCCCAGATTTTACCTGTTTTATTAAAAGTAATGCTTACATAAATGCATTCAGTGCTGGAAGAAAATGCAATGATGTCATTTAATTTTATTTCCAGTATGATGTCATTTGATTTGAAATTTGAAGTTGTTTTCCATACTTAAATATTAATTCAATTTTGTTATTGTTAGATTATAAGCACAAAATGAAAATGAAAATTGTTTCAGTGTAAATTACAATTTATACCACCACGTGAACACCAAACGTAAATGTTTTACTATTAAACTGGCGGAGAAGTCTCTTGTGAATAATACTTTTGGTGCTCACTTGGTGAAATACATGGCATATCTTAAACTGAAACAATCAATTATCCTTTTATCTCATAGTGATGTTATGAGTACATGAAATAGAGATGATGGCACTTTTGGTGCTCATTTGGTGAAATATATTGCATATCTTAAACTGAAACAAATATCTTTTATCTCATAGTGATGTTATGAGTACATGAAATAGAGATGATGGCACTTTTGGTGCTCATTTGGTGAAATATGTTGTATATCTTAAACTGAAACAAACATTATCCTCTATATTATGGAAAATGAAAAAGTATAGTTTATATGAGTAGATGAAATAGAGATTATGGTCTGTAACCTTTGAAAAAGATGGTAGTGAAAACTGAATACAACTTTTGGTTTTGTAACTTAATTGCTTGACTTTGTTTTACCAATAATTGTTCCATCATGTTCCAGAGCGAGGTAGAGGGAGGGGGCAGACTGAAGGGCGTGTTCTACAGGGCCGTACAACACTGCCCCTGGGCTAAGGTTAGAACCTTTTTTAGCTCGACTATTCGAAGAATAGGTGGGCTATACTACTCGCCCCAGCGTCGGCTTCGGCGCCCGGTTAAAGTTTTAGGGCAAGTTGGGATTTTCACTTATAAGTCCAATACCTTTCATTCAATTGACTTAATACTTCACACAGTTGTTCAGGGCCATCACATGATGAGGTATGATAACTCCATATTATTCTTTACACAGATTATGGCACCTGATTGACTATGAAACTTAGGTTAAAGTTTTAGGGCAGGTTTGGATATTTATAAATAACTTCTATACCCTTTGTTTAATTGAGTGAATACTTCACACAGTTTTTCAGGACCATCACACAATGAGGTTACATAACTCCCTATTTTCCTTAATACAAGTTATGGCCCCTGATTGACTTTGGTTAAAGTTTTAGGGCCGGTTAAAGTTTTAGGGCAAGTTGGGATTTTCACTTAGAACTCCAATACCATTCATTCATTTAATTGACTTAATGCTTCACACAGTTGTTCAGAGTCATCACATAACGAGGTTAGATAACTCCATATTATCTTTTATACAAATAATGGCCCCTGATTGACTATGGAACTTAGGTTAAAGTTTTAGGGCAGGTTGGGATATTTATAAATAACTTCTATACCCTTCATTCAATTAACTTAATACTTCACACAATTGTTCAGGACCATCACCCAATGAGGTTACATAACTCCATATCCTTAATACAAGTTATGGCCCCTGATTGACTTAGGTTAAAGTTTTAGGCAAGTAAAAGTGAAGGGCAAGTTGGGATTTAAATAAAAAAAACTTCTATACCTTTCATTCAATGCAATAAATAAAATTCAAAATTATTTACGACCATCTTACAACAAGAAACATAACTCCATTTTAACCCTAAATACAAATTATTGTCCTTGAATTTCTTATATTTTTTTAATTTCTTTTGAAAGGCATATTTGTATATTCTTTACCACATTTTCATAATGGGAAATCAAGTTATTTGAATGACTTGCGTCATTGTTCGGGCGGCCTGGTGGGAGGGCAGCATCAAAGTCACCTTATGTATTGAATAATTATGCCTCCCTTCGAAGAAGAGGGGTATATTGCTTTGCACATGTTGGTCGGTATGTCCGTCGGTAGACCAAAGCTTTTCCGACTGATAACTGAGCAATTCCTGGAAGTATGGTCATCAAAAAACTTGATATGAAGGTTGGGCCTGACCAGTAGATGACCCCTATTGATTTAAGGGCTCATCGGGTCAAAGGTCAAGGTCACAGTGACCTTTAATGGTAAAATAATTTTAAAGCTTGTCCAAGTGATAACTCAACAATGCCTAGACCTATGGTCATCAAACTTGATATGGAAGTTGGGCCTGACCAGTAGATGACCCCTATTGTTTTGGGGGATTGTTGGGCCAAAGGTCAAGGTCAAGTGACCTTGAATGGTAAAAGATTGTCGGAGTGATAACTCTACAATGCCTGCACCCATAGTCCTCATACCTGACTTGGAGTTGTGTCTGACCTGTAGATATGACCCCTTATGATTTTAGGGGTCAAAGGTCAAGGTCACAGTGACCTTGAATGAAAAAAGCTCGTCTGTGTGATAACTTGTCAATGCCTGCACCCATGGCCCTCAAACTTGACAAAGGTCATGGTCATAACACACTCTATCCTCACACTTTTAATGGTGATAATCTTAAAACTGCCTCAACAGCATCCAATGTCAGTGACAAATCAGCTGTCATTACGGTCCATGCATATTTCATTCAATTGTCCATATAATCCTGACAACATAGCTCAGGGGGGGGGGGGGGGGCATAATGTTTGACAAACATCACTTGTTTTAGTTAGGTTTGACATAAAGAGACCAAACTTGGTAATATTACATTGTTATTGTATTCACTTCTAAGTCTAAGCGGTGTAGTCGAGCACGCTGTCTTACGACAGCTCTTGTTGTTTGTTTGTCAAGTGTTCCAAACCAATAATACATCTTAATCCCAGCTTTGAAGCATTTTGGGTTTGTTCTGAAAAGAATCACGTGTCGTTGACACCATGATTTCATTGGCCAATTTAGGACTTAGAACAGTTTGGAAGTTATGAGGGCTGGAGATTTTGAGATAGAACAGAAAGGAATGTAAAATAACTCTCTAAACATAATAGATAGGCTGTTCTAAGTTAGACCAAATGAAAGGGCTTGAAAAAACAATTTTAATGATACAAAAATCTAAAAATAACCCCAAAATTGACAGTATGGAATTCAAGCGACGATATTTTAACTAAAGTGTAAAAATTGGAATTGTTATATTTCTTTTAAAAACTAGATCTTTAAAATGAAGTTTTCGTTTTTGAAAATGTAAGTGTCCATGTTTTAAATGCAAAATATACAATTAGAATAACTGTTTCTTTAAA
This sequence comes from Mya arenaria, assembly GCF_026914265.1. Classification (NCBI taxonomy): domain Eukaryota; kingdom Metazoa; phylum Mollusca; class Bivalvia; order Myida; family Myidae; genus Mya; species Mya arenaria. Next base: position 27,449,958 of record NC_069134.1, on the reverse strand, counting down.
TGAAATAAATCAGATAAGGAAATTGTTGAAGTTAAGGAAAGGTAAATTTTAACTTAAAAATATACCATTTTTTCAACTTTTTATTTTTTGTCTTGGAAAGAGCAATTATTTTTTTTAAATATCTGCAAACCAATGATATGAGATTGCTGACAAAAAATCAGATCATAGATTTTCATATTTCTGTTCGAAAATTAATGTGTTATTGATTAAACTGTTACTAACGGTTTAAGGAAAATGCATAAAACATCAATTTTTGAACTTAAATATAAAAATCTGCAATCTTATTTTTTGTCAGCAGTCTTTTATATCTGGTTTTCATGGATTTTCGCAAAAAATGGCTCGTTCCAAGATAAAAAATAAAAAAGTTGTCAAAATGTTTAATTTGTGAGAGAGCAGCTTTGAGATGCTTCTGAAATATTTCCCCAGGTTCCAACATCAGAAAAAGTCAAATTACAATTTCATGTTACCACTTACCATCGAAGTTAAAAAAAGTCTTTGTTTTTAAACTTTTTAAAAGTGCATTTGGAAAAATATTCCAGATAGTGACTTTGTTTAATTACTCCTGTTTTTTGGGGGGATACTGACAATTGGTTTTTATCTACCGAATAAAAATGAAACCAATTTTGCTTTGTGTTATCATTGTATGGTTTTAAAGATAACCATCGCCATTTTCACGAAAAAAAAACTTTTTGTCACTGTCAACAAACATGGTGGCCGAAAATGCCAGACAATTTGACATTTTTTCTATGCGTCTTTTAACCCAAAACATAAATTAAAAGTTTTTTCCCCCGATTTAGCACATATTTTTTTCCCTGCGTCTAATACCCCCTATCGTCTTATAACCAGTCATTTACGGTACACATTCTTTACAAAATAAGTATTTAAAGGAGTAATATTAAACAAGTGTTTGAATCATACTGAGTTGAGATTGAGAAATGACCCGAGTTTTGAAAGTGTAATCAGTTGCTGATTGAATATTGAAAAATGAGAGTTGAAAATTTATCCTAAATATATATATAGCGAATAATTGTTTATTATATATTATAAGATTGTATTATAATTCACTGTGTGAGCACCAAAAGATATTTTTCACAAGTGGCTGGGCACAAGTAAAAATAAATCACTTTTGGTGTTCACAAGGTGAAATATATTACTATCTTACACTGAAACAAACAGGTTTTTTATTATATGCCTAAAATTGGAGTTAAAAGGTCAATCAATTACACATTTTTAGGAAAACGTTTAAAACGTTTAAATTTGTATGTGCACGTAATGCCATGTGGTAAATGATGTCGTTGAATTTGTGTCACAGCCCTGTGCTCGCTGACATTTGATTGAGTGGGCTAAGATTTCAAAAGTAGTGAAAAATATCAATATGATATTTTCACTGTTTGAAACATAAAAAAATCAATTTAATTGCACTGACAAATATTTATTAACCACCAAAAACAAAATAAAATACTTTCCCAGTAACTGCATCACTCTCTTTTTTCCAGAGTGTGTACCTTGACGGAGTGAGACTTCTGGGTGAGGTGCAGCTGCAGGAGATTGTGGACCTCATGACAGAGAAAGAAATACGCGTCCATCTGCCTACTGAGGAACTAGATATCCTCATTAGTCCATAACCGCAAGTCATTGGCTATGGGCTATGTCGGGGCAGTGAACAGTTTCATAGGACCATGGACCTCATGACAGAGAAAGAAATACGCGTCCACCTGCCTACTGAGGAACTAGATATCCTCATTAGTCCATAACCGCAAGTCATTGGCTATGGGCTATTTGTGGGAGCAGGGGACAGCTTCATGGGATCACGGACCTCATGATGAAGAAGGAAATACATTTTTGAGAAACTAGATATCTCGTCAGTCAGTGAACACTTTTGGCTAATTGATAGACACATAGAAGTTCTGATTTTGACTGTGTTCCATCAATTTCCGCACATTCATATCCACATTGAGGTCCTGGATAGTCTACTCACAAGGCCCCAATTTCTCGAAACTACTTTAGTCCCTTATAACAGAATTAAACTATTCTCACAACTTTGTTGTTCGTTAAAATGTGTTATATTTACTTCAAGAATTTTTAGAAATTATGTAGGAATAATCTGTATGATTATCAGAGCAAACCATTTTTTATGCCCCCTTTTGAAAAAAGTGGGGTATATTGTTTTGCACATGTCGGTCGGTCGGTCGGTCGGTCGGTCGGTCGGTCGGTCTGTCTGTCTGTCGGTCGGTCGGTCGGAATACCAAATGGTTTCCGATCAATAACTTGAGAACGCTTTGACCGAGGGACCTCATACTTGTTATTTATTAAAATCCATTTTCAGTATATATTTTGGCTAATTGATATAAGCGACTTAAGCCTGTTAAGCTTAAGAAGTTTCGAGAAATTGGGGCCTGATTAACACAATTACTTGTGTTGTAGAAACTTTCAAAATTTGGACATGTATATGCTTTGTCTTAGTCTGTCAAAACAAAAAACAACAACATTAAATGACATTGATAGTGGCTGCTTATATGGACTAGCTCATCACATTAGGGGCAATTCGCCAGATCATGTTGGGAACATTTCATCAATTATCAAACCAAAAAGAATTTTATTGTCCATCTGTCTGAAAAGAAACTATGTATTCTCATTAGTGTGTCAACACACCGGCTGTCATGTGCTTGTCAATTATTAGTTACATTTGTTACGGGAAGATTTTTGTTTGAAAGTGACTGAACTACATGGTATCTTTCATTTCTGGTGCCCAATTGGTGCGCATAAAATATGATGCTTTGGAAACGGCTACATGAGAGCTGCGAATCTAAAGACCAAAACCGGTCTTATTTTAGTCAAACAAGGAAATATCTCAACAATATCAAAGTCTAATTACAGCTAAGGTTAGAGGGTTTTGCACTAGGACAATGACACCATGGCTATGACAATACCTAGACTTTTTCTGTAAATTAATATAGTTTCTTTTTAGCTTGACTGTTTAACTATGAAAAAAATAGGACTATTGTGATACCATTGGTGTCTTCAGTGTCATTCAATTTTTGTTTTAATGCAATTACTTCAAATACCTGGAACTTGGAACCGTTCAATAAAACTTGGTACACATGTAGCCAGAAACAAAACGCACATTTAGATCAAGATCCATAACAAAAAGAAAAAATCAGAAATATGAAACTTCGTCGCTAAATGAAGCACAGTTTAAAATATTCAAATGAAACTTTAAACATGTGTTGTCAGAGACATTACTCGCATGCAAATCAGGACCCGTAACTATGGCTTGAGTAATTGTTGAGTTATGCCCCTTTTGACAAAAAAAATAACAGGCAAGCATCAGCGTTCTTAGCACTCTTGTTTGATTATACATATATACAAATTTGATAACATATATAAATGAACTATATGCGTATAAAAGTTTGTCAAAAACTAGTAATTTTCATAATTATATGTTTTTTTAAGTCTATATATCATTATAGAATAAGTAAAATTGTACTTATTCAAAATTTCCTTTTGCTGGCAATTTTTTCTCATTGGAAAGGCCTAGGCGCTATTCTATGTATGCAAAATACAGCCGTTGTTATCAATTGTAAATGTTGAAAAACATGTACGTATTTCTCTGTTTAAGTAAAATGGAAAATATTACTATGTGGAATTAAAATTTGCATTCCAGATGTGAAGTTTGATCATTTAACCTTTTTTCAATTTAAGTTATATATAGATTTTTACTTCATTTTCTGAAAATAGCTGTTGTCTGTTTAAGTCATTCTCATTCATCAGAGGTTTGATCGTGGTACGCATAGCATCATCACTCTGGTGAACGAGAATGATTTAAGTATGAGGGATTCTTAAGCAGGGAAAAGGGGCTTAGGGAAGGGGCTTAGATCCCTTTTTAAATTGTTTCCCAAATCATTTAAATTCATTCCAAGGGACTTCTTGTAATACTGTTTTTGGTGCCAATTTCCAGTAAAAAAATCAATCTTTACAACAGTTCAGTAGTCTATTAAGGTGAAATGCTCTCAACCCTGAATTCAGGACTTCAAAACTAAACCCCTATGTAAGGTATTCATCAAGGTTCAGTAATTTCATAAATCTAAGACCTTGACTCAAAAGAGGCTAGCTATCACACTCGAGTAGTTTTTTCAACATTCACAATTCAAGGGCAATAACTCTAAATAGTGTGATCTTGTTGCTTATCAATCTTGGTTTAGACTGACAGTTATGTTTAAGACTGGATATGAAGCATCTACCTGGTATTTTCAATTTTTGGCAATTCAAGGGCTGTAACTCTTAATAGTGGGATCTGCCTGCTTATCAATCTTGTTAAGAATGTTAACAGGAATAAAATATCAACCTGATAACCATAAAAGTTGCATGTATATGTTAGCCAATGTTTAAACCTTTAGACTGATTTGAAAACCTTGATATCAAAGTGTACTGAGATAAGAGAGACTGAGAAAATCTAATTTAATTTAGTTATTTCTCAATTCTGTAGAATTGATATTATTGTTAAGCAGTGCTCTTTATCACAGCTAAATTATCTATCTATTTGTTATTGATCCGATTAATGCTCATAATTTATGAATCAATACCTGATATCACTACTGGTTAAACCATGGTAAACACCTTGAGTGTTATAGATATTCAAATACAGGTACAATCTATTTTAAGCTACATGTAATGTAATCTGATTTCGAAAGTAGAACTTACAAGAAAAACAACCTCACATTTGAGTTATACTGTAACATGTACTCATTGACAATTATTTACGAAAAGGCAAGCTATGGCTAGTGATAGGGAGAGTGAGAGACTGTTTTCCCTGCGATTGTCCCGGGTGATCGGGGATATCGGAGTCAACAGATGGATGATTGCCAGGAGAAGGAAAACATACCTAAGGAGGGAGATTAGAATAAATGTTCCAGCCATGTTAAGAGATTGCAATAACACTAATTACATATTTGGTAGCCAGACTGAGGCCACAACAACAGCAGGGATGGAATCTGATACTGACTTCTTGCATTGTGATAACACAGTTTGTGTGGCCCTTGACTGGTGTTACTGGCAACATGGAAAATATAACCTGCTGGTGTTAAAGAATGAACTCACTCCTCCTCAACACTGCTACTTGCAGAGACTCAGAAGCGACTGCCCGCTACCGTCAGAACAACTAGAAGGTCCTGATGATGTGCAGGATGTGGAAGGTAGAATTATAGTTTCCAATACAAGGGTTAAACGACAGGACTTATAACAACAACACAGTGTATGTGGTGATATTTTTCGACATGGTCCATCAATGACATCTGATGAAAAATTTGACCATGTCCAGGCATACCATTGTGACCAGCTACCGAAGGAATTTAAGTTCATGTTCAACAGACCACGCCCTGGACACTGGCCAAGACCGGACACACTGGTCGGGGCCAGACAGACTGGAGTCTTTCTAGTGCCACAGGGCTACACTGAGAGCCCAAGTAAACAAACAATGAGTAGATCTACAGCATTCATGGTCCCATCAAAATTGACCAGTTATCCTTATTCAAAATGGCAGTGGAGGTTTTCAACTTCATTGATGGAACGATTTTTAATATTTGATTTTAGCCCTGTTCAAGTGAAAGTATATACCCTTACGAAAATAATAAGAAAAACTTTTCTAAAACCTGTGTTTGGAGACAGATTCAGCACATTTCATATCAAAACAGCGATGATGTTTACAATAGAAAACTATCCTCTTGACATATGGAGGGAAGACAACATTGTGCAATGCGTGAGTTTACTTTTGGCCACAACGAAAAGATGGTTGAAACAAAAATACTGTCCCCATTTTACAATATCTGGTGTAAATCTTTTTATAGGGAAATTGAATAATTGGGAACTTTCTAAATTATGCAGCATTATTTCAATTCTAATCAACACTGAAATGCAGTGTTTGTTTTATACTCGAATGGATAATAAAAACTTGCGACTGCTACAATACTCAGGTCATCAGTATATACCGTGTCAGAACATATGTACAAAAGCCCAAACATAAGGAAATATTCTCAAAGACTTAATATTTACAGAAATTGATACGCTTGAAGCTATTTTGGATCTATTGATTACAGATAAATCAGTCGATGACATTGTAAGCCATTTGTTTATTCTACAGAGTACGTCTGGTTCCCAAAGTGACATTGATTTGGGAGTAGTATCACTGTTGACCCCATTCCTGCACAACACCCTTGCCTCCATGCTGGCTTCAAGATGCATCTACCTCGGACAACCAATCACACAGGATATATTCAACTGGTACCAGCAGTCACTGGACTCTGACTGTATGTCCAGTAGATTGAAGTTTGCCTCCATGTTGTACTGCAGAGGGCAGTATGATGAAGCTGCTGAAGTACTGACTTACTGTGAAGGACTGCTGGGACCAGAAGTGTGGCAGTATTGTACACATCGAGAAAGGAAATGTCTCGGTCCAAGTACTGAGTTTAAAACCAAGTTGGTATTCTGTCCACCCAATGAGATGCATAAGAAATACACCATGGTGTGTTTAGTTTTTAGAAAAGAAGAAATCAACTGCATTCCACAACATCTTACTTATGGAATGTTCAGAGATGAAGACATTCCAATTTGGTACAAGTGAAAGAACAATGTAGTCATTGACTGCATCCCATTCCTGTACTACCTACAACACCTCACCTACAGGGAGCTTCATCAACCCTTGAGAGCACAAACAGCGCTACTTCACCTTCATGAGTACACAATAGGGCCACCAAAGGGCCATACTGATACAGCCTTCAATATGCTTGGTCACTGCTTTGAACTTCAGAACAGGCTTGACCTTGCATGGAGGTGCTACGGCAGATCATTGGACATTTATGACAGAGACAATGTTTCCCTCTTGCATTTAGCCAGATTATTTCATCAGGTTTTTATGTAGTGGATATCCACATTGACAGAGCCTTCAACATGCTGGGTCACTGCTATGAATTTCAGAACAGGCTAGACCTGGCCTAGATGTGCTATGGCAGATCATTGTACATCTATGAAATGATACTACATCAGTTTTTACGTAGCTGATATTCGCATTGACTATGACATAATGCCATTTTGACTAATGTTATATATGTGAATTGTTTGATAATCACTAAATTTGGAGTTTTTGTGACAACCAGTATCAAAAACAAACAGTTTTTTAAATAATTATAAATACCATAGATATAGTTCTATAAAGGATATCAATAAATTTGAATAAAAAATAGCCAGTGAGTTTATTTGATATAGAAATAGTTATACAAAGAATATTAATAATCAACAAGCAAATTCGTTGAATTGATATCCCCCGCCTGTTTGGGCTAAGTCAAGGAATGGAAATCAATTGTTGATGAAATATATATTTATGAGTTTTATTCTGATTGCAACTGTTTGAAATAAAAATAATATTAATGGAAATCAATTGTTGATGAAATATATATTTATGAGTTTTAGTCTGATTGCAACTGTTTGAAATAAAAATAATATTGTATATAATGTAACATTTAGAATTGACCAAGAAACCTAGTTTATGACTCCATGTTACCTATTTCCAAACTAATCTAAGATTTCATAAAGGCAAACATTCTGATCCAGTTTCATGAAGGTTGGTCCAGATATATTGCACAAAATATAGCCTCTAGAGTGTCCACAAGGTTTTTTTAAGAATTGACCCAGTGAACTCATTTTTGACCCCACATGACCTACTAGTTTCAAACTATTCCAAGATTTTATTAAGGCATTCTGATTAAGTTCCATGGGAATTATTGCCTCCAGAGTGTTTTCAAGGTTTCTGTAAGATATGACCTAGTGACCTAGTTTTTTACCTATATGACACACTTTTAACAAGCAGTCGAAATTTAACCCAAAAGAGCATTCTGACCATGTTTGAACTTAATCAGACCAATCACCACCATAAAATAGTTTCGGACAAGATTTTTGAAAGGTTTGACCTTTTGACCTAATTTTCGATCATATGTGACCCAATTTCATAAAAGTCCAAGTTTTCATCAATAAAACATTCTGATTAAGTTTTATGAATATTTGACCATGAATAATGCCTGTAGTAGGTTCAAAGATTTTTCTAAGATTTGACCTAGTCTATATTTCATCAAGGGGTATATCATGACCAATTTTGAACATAACTTGACAAATCATTACTATGTTATGGTTCTGGACAAGATTTTTCTAAGATTTGACCTAGTGACCTAATTTTTGATCATATGTGACCCAGTTTTATTTAGGACCAAGAGTTCATCAAGGAAAACATTCTGATTAAGTTTCATGAAAATTTGACCATGTATAATGCCTCTTGTATGTTCCAAAGATTTTTCTAAGATTTGACCAAGGGACCTAGTTTTTGACCCCATGTGACCCACTTTTTTAAGTGATCCATATTTCTTCAAGGGGTACATCATGAGCAATTTTGAACATAACTTGACCAATCATTACCACGATATGATTCTGGACAAGATTTTTCTAAGATTTGACCTAGTGACCTAATTTTCGATCATATGTGACCCAGTTTTATTAACGACCAAGAGTTCATCAAGGAAAACATTCTGATTAAGTTTCATGAATATTTGACCATGAATAATGCCTCTAGTATGTTCCAAAGATTTTTCTAAGATTTGACCAAGTGACCTAGTTTTTGACCCCATGTGACCCACTTTTTTAAGTGATCCATATTTCTTCAAGGGTTACATCATGACCAATTTTGAACATTACTTGACCAATCATTACCATGATATGATTCTGGACAATATTTTCTAAGATTTGACCTAGTGACCTAATTTTCGATCATATGTGACCCAGTTTTATTTACGACCAAGAGTTCATCAAGGAAAACATTCTGATTAAGTTTCATGAATATTTGACCATGTATAATGCCTCTAGTATGTTCCAAAGATTTTTCTAAGATTTGACCAAGTGACCTAGTTTTTGACCCCATGTGACCCACTTTTTAAGTGATCCATGTTTCTTCAAGGGGTACATCATGGCCAATTTTGAACATAACTTGACCAATAATTACCACGATATGGTTCTGTACAAGATTTTTCTAAGATTTGACCTAGTGACCTAATTTTCGATCATATGTGACCCAGTTTTATTAACGACTAAGAGTTCATCAAGGAAAACATTCTGATTAAGTTTCATGAATATTTGACCATGAATAATGCCTCTAGTATGTTCCAAAGATTTTTCTAAGATTTGACCAAGTGACCTAGTTTTTGACCCCATATGACCCACTTTTTAAAGTGATCCATATTTCTTCAAGGGTTACATCATGACCAATTTTGAACATTACTTGACCAATCATTACCATGATATGATTCTGGACAATATTTTCTAAGATTTGACCTAGTGACCTAATTTTCGATCATATGTGACCCAGTTTTATTTACGACCAAGAGTTCATCAAGGAAAACATTCTGATTAAGTTTCATGAATATTTGACCATGTATAATGCCTCTAGTATGTTCCAAAGATTTTTCTAAGATTTGACCAAGTGACCTAGTTTTTGACCCCATGTGACCCACTTTTTAAGTGATCCATGTTTCTTCAAGGGGTACATCATGGCCAATTTTGAACATAACTTGACCAATAATTACCACGATATGGTTCTGTACAAGATTTTTCTAAGATTTGACCTAGTGACGTAATTTTTTATCAAATGTGACCCAGTTTTATTTTCGGCCAAGAGTTCATCAAGGAAAATATTCTGATTAAGTTTAATGAATATAAGACCATGTATAATGCCTCTAGTATGTTCCAAAGATTTTTCTAAGATTTGACCTAGTGACCTAGTTTTTAACCCTCAGTGACCCACTTTTAAAAGGGGTCGAGATTTGATCAAGGGGAACATTTTGACCAAGTTTGAACATTTTCTGATCAATGCCTACCAAGATATGGTACCGGACGGACGGAATGACGGAAGGAAGGACGGACAGACGAAATGACGGACTGAAAACGCCAAAACAGTATCCCCCTCCCTAAATCTTCGATTCGGCGGGGATAATAACAAAAAGCCAGTGAGTTTATTTACCAGGGAAATAGTTGAACAAAGAATACTCATAACTTTGAATAACAAAATGGCCAAAAAACACGTCTGGTCGGGTTACTCGGCCCTTCCTCCGACATTTATAAGAAAATTGTGTGTTTTAACATGTAGTTAAAAGAGCTTTATACTGATGATGACATTTATGCCATTCCCCAATGATGACGAGAACGTTCTTCAATAAAGCCATAATATATGAACTATACGCCAAATGGTGACATGCCGAAAGATCCTTGACACAAACACAATGCTCTTCCATGCAATTGCAATAAAGTTGTACTCTACGTGGAACCTATGACACTACGCCACAGCATGGCATACTTCCATTGCTAGTTCTTGGAAAATCTTATAATGCATGGTCAAGATACAGCCCTGATACATATTTTTATAGTGAACCTTTGTGGCAAAATCCATAAAGCATGATCAAGATATAGCTATCATAAGGATCATTTTAATATTTGACCTCACGTCATCTCATTATGGTGAACCTTCAGGGCAATTTTTTTTGAGAATTCTGTGATGTATTACCTTTAACTATTTTTCGAAGGGGAACATAAAAAGTTTTCATCAATAAAACATTCTGATTAAGTTTTATGAATATTTGACCATGAATAATGCCTGTAGTAGGTTCAAAGATTTTTCTAAGATTTGACCTAGTCTATATTTCATCAAGGGGTATATCATGACCAATTTTGAACATAACTTGACAAATCATTACTATGTTATGGTTCTGGACAAGATTTTTCTAAGATTTGACCTAGTGACCTAATTTTTGATCATATGTGACCCAGTTTTATTTAAGACCAAGAGTTCATCAAGGAAAACATTCTGATTAAGTTTCATGAAAATTTGACCATGTATAATGCCTCTTGTATGTTCCAAAGATTTTTCTAAGATTTGACCAAGGGACCTAGTTTTTGACCCCATGTGACCCACTTTTTTAAGTGATCCATATTTCTTCAAGGGGTACATCATGAGCAATTTTGAACATAACTTGACCAATCATTACCACGATATGATTCTGGACAAGATTTTTCTAAGATTTGACCTAGTGACCTAATTTTCGATCATATGTGACCCAGTTTTATTAACGACCAAGAGTTCATCAAGGAAAACATTCTGATTAAGTTTCATGAATATTTGACCATGAATAATGCCTCTAGTATGTTCCAAAGATTTTTCTAAGATTTGACCAAGTGACCTAGTTTTTGACCCCATGTGACCCACTTTTTTAAGTGATCCATATTTCTTCAAGGGTTACATCATGACCAATTTTGAACATAACTTGACCAATAATTACCACGATATGGTTCTGTACAAGATTTTTCTAAGATTTGACCTAGTGACGTAATTTTTTATCAAATGTGACCCAGTTTTATTTTCGGCCAAGAGTTCATCAAGGAAAATATTCTGATTAAGTTTAATGAATATAAGACCATGTATAATGCCTCTAGTATGTTCCAAAGATTTTTCTAAGATTTGACCAAGTGACCTAGTTTTTGACCCCATGTGACCCACTTTTTAAGTGATCCATGTTTCTTCAAGGGGTACATCATGGCCAATTTTGAACATAACTTGACCAATAATTACCACGATATGGTTCTGTACAAGATTTTTCTAAGATTTGACCTAGTGACCTAATTTTCGATCATATGTGACCCAGTTTTATTAACGACTAAGAGTTCATCAAGGAAAACATTCTGATTAAGTTTCATGAATATTTGACCATGAATAATGCCTCTAGTATGTTCCAAAGATTTTTCTAAGATTTGACCAAGTGACCTAGTTTTTGACCCCATATGACCCACTTTTTAAAGTGATCCATATTTCTTCAAGGGTTACATCATGACCAATTTTGAACATTACTTGACCAATCATTACCATGATATGATTCTGGACAATATTTTCTAAGATTTGACCTAGTGACCTAATTTTCGATCATATGTGACCCAGTTTTATTTACGACCAAGAGTTCATCAAGGAAAACATTCTGATTAAGTTTCATGAATATTTGACCATGTATAATGCCTCTAGTATGTTCCAAAGATTTTTCTAAGATTTGACCAAGTGACCTAGTTTTTGACCCCATGTGACCCACTTTTTAAGTGATCCATGTTTCTTCAAGGGGTACATCATGGCCAATTTTGAACATAACTTGACCAATAATTACCACGATATGGTTCTGTACAAGATTTTTCTAAGATTTGACCTAGTGACGTAATTTTTTATCAAATGTGACCCAGTTTTATTTTCGGCCAAGAGTTCATCAAGGAAAATATTCTGATTAAGTTTAATGAATATAAGACCATGTATAATGCCTCTAGTATGTTCCAAAGATTTTTCTAAGATTTGACCTAGTGACCTAGTTTTTAACCCTCAGTGACCCACTTTTAAAAGGGGTCGAGATTTGATCAAGGGGAACATTTTGACCAAGTTTGAACATTTTCTGATCAATGCCTACCAAGATATGGTACCGGACGGACGGAATGACGGAAGGAAGGACGGACAGACGAAATGACGGACTGAAAACGCCAAAACAGTATCCCCCTCCCTAAATCTTCGATTCGGCGGGGATAATAACAAAAAGCCAGTGAGTTTATTTACCAGGGAAATAGTTGAACAAAGAATACTCATAACTTTGAATAACAAAATGGCCAAAAAACACGTCTGGTCGGGTTACTCGGCCCTTCCTCCGACATTTATAAGAAAATTGTGTGTTTTAACATGTAGTTAAAAGAGCTTTATACTGATGATGACATTTATGCCATTCCCCAATGATGACGAGAACGTTCTTCAATAAAGCCATAATATATGAACTATACGCCAAATGGTGACATGCCGAAAGATCCTTGACACAAACACAATGCTCTTCCATGCAATTGCAATAAAGTTGTACTCTACGTGGAACCTATGACACTACGCCACAGCATGGCATACTTCCATTGCTAGTTCTTGGAAAATCTTATAATGCATGGTCAAGATACAGCCCTGATACATATTTTTATAGTGAACCTTTGTGGCAAAATCCATAAAGCATGATCAAGATATAGCTATCATAAGGATCATTTTAATATTTGACCTCACGTCATCTCATTATGGTGAACCTTCAGGGCAATTTTTTTTTGAGAATTCTGTGATGTATTACCTTTAACTATTTTTCGAAGGGGAACATAAAAACAGCCAATCAACCTTACCTGGTTTTGAAAAGAATGTAACCCAAAACAAAATATTTTTGGGCCTAAGTCACTTTCACTGAAGTCAAAATATCATAATTCGCAAGTGCCTGAATATTAGAAATTCGGAAAATAATATCTTAAAAAAAATATATATTAAAGGTCCTACACCAGATTTTACAATTGCAAGAAAAAAAGAAAGTTTGTCAAAAATATATATAAATGATAGGGTTGTGTACAACGCGTTGAATCTTAATTAATATGACATATTACATCACTTATGGAACGATTTTTTCAGTGAAAAAATATTTTTACCATGTAAAATGATGTTTTACTGGCCTCATAATATCGATATCCTTAGTCTTTTTGTTGTTTGTACTTCGAGCTTTGGAGAATATATTAGCCTCCCTTTTTTGTTAGCTATAAACATCTTAGAAATATCCCCAACCTTATATACTGCCATTTTTTCTTTAATCTGATCTAAAAATAATGAATACACACGAGCATGTGTATCATAGGTTTACCATAAACATGGATCAGCATGGTTGGAAATCATCCTACATGTATACTTTGTAGACAACACTAGTTCTCGATTTATTTACATAGCTATATATTTCGCTAATTATTATTTTTAGGACTGTTAATGCTCCTGAAATGTGTTGATCTGAACCAATAAACCTGTTATCTGAACGTCTTATGGTACGACAACACAATTACCTGTAGACTCTGCTCTTCATTTTAAAACTACTCCTAATGTAGGAAAGGTATCAGACTTTATTCTTGCAGTTGTGTGGTGTTTTAATAGAATTGTAAAGCACTTATTAAATGTTGTTTGGTCATGTAGCACTTATTTTAAATAAATGAATAATATTGTCTCTGTTGTGCCGATAATGACAAAATGACATGATGAAATTAATGCTCATATATGTATTCCCAAATACTTTTAGGGAGCGACGTAAGTAAAATTAAAAATGATAGTTATGGAACTTAAGCATAAGCATCATTGTTTATCTGAATTGACCATAACTCAAAAACAAGTTAAGATATTCAATTAGTCCGGTACATATGTTGCTACAGGCAATACGTCATGAAAAACAAGGCACATAACTCGGGCTCATGTCGTTTGTTGAGTTATAACATGTCAAAAGAAAGTTACTCAAAGGCCATTTATAGAAACAAGACTGCCTACAACAGATTTAAGTAAATATTCAAGGTGTGAGCAAGCGCTATCAAATACACACATAATGACAGATATAGTTCAACCATTTATTAGTTGGAAGTAACATATTTAGCGAACAAAAATGACAATGAATTAATTATTCATTCATAAAATATAATATTTCATCATTAAACAATTACATGAAATCTGTAAAGCGATTGCTCTCCAAATCATATACATGTTCAATGAAGAATGCCAAAACAATATACAATGAAACTGCTAACATGCGAAAAAATAATATCCCTGAAATTTCGAAAGATTCTACAGTTTTTCAGTGGGATGGGGGAGGAGAGGAAATAAAAACGACTAGACTGCTATTCAATACTTATCTATATATATTCAAAGCAGTGTTTTTAAGGTGTCTTTTTAAAAAAAAATCCATTCCGCTTATTTTAAAATCCATCTGAATAAAATCCTCTCAGGAGCATAAAGGTCTACAGAAATATGGGATGTATGAAATTGTATATCATTCATACCAATATCATGAAAATGAAAACAAATGAGTTTTAGCATGAGCAATTGTTTTTTATGAAGACAATACTGACCATTCTTACAAAATTTACAAAATAGTAGTAATGAAGGAAACAAATGAAAACTGAATTCTTTAAAAATAAACCAACTGCGAAAAAATGCTTTCCATTTAGTCGAACTTGATGTGTTTCCCACTTCCCTGGACAAGTCCACTCAGGGGTTTGCTTGAAAATCCGGGCCTTGGCGTTGAATTGAAGGGCTTCCTTCCAGGATTACTGTCAAACGATTTATTTCCGCTCCGAGAAAAAGATGAGTTTCCTGGTCTATCAAAAGATTTTTGTTCCCTGTTTGGAAATTGTTTGCCACTCCTGTTTTCAAATGGTTTACCACCCCTGCTTTCAAATGGTGGTTTACTTCCCTTGTTTTCAAATGGTTTACCTCCCCTGCTTTCAAATGGTGGTTTACTTCCCTTGTTTTCAAATGGTTTACCTCCCCTGCTTTCAAATGGTGGTTTACTTCCCTTGTTTTCAAATGGTTTACCACCCCTGCTTTCAAATGGTGGTTTACTTCCCTTGTTTTCAAATGGTTTACCTCCCCTTTTATCAAAACCTCCAAAACTCTTATTCATTTTGTTCCCAAACTTCCTGTTCTCTTGTTTACCAAAACCTTTTTTGTCAAATGTCTGCTTCTTTTCGAATTTATCTGCTTTTCCATCACTCGTACCTGGTTTAATTGCATTCACTTTCTTTCCAAACTTCTCCAAATCTGCTTTGCCATTGGAACTACTTTGTGCCTTTGTGAATGCCTTTTTTCCATTTTCCACCTTATTTTTTTCTCCTGTATCAACCGTCTTAATTTTCTTTTCCTTTATTTTCATTGTCTTGTCTATCTTATCCACTTTGGGTTCCTTTGTGCTTTCTCCCCCTTTCTTTGTCTCTGAATCTATCAGAGCCTGAATGTCTGCTTTCAACCCATCATCTTTCGTGATCGTTTTGAATGGAACCTTTATTTTCTTGGAGTATGACTTCTTGTCTTTCTTTTTTGTCTTTTCCTTCTTTGACTCTTCACCTTTGAATGCAGTTTTAGAAGGGTTGCTAGGCAACTGTTGTTTAGTCTTCTGCTTCTTTTCTTTTAAGCCAGGAGATTGTGCTAAGTAAAACATGTTAAGGACAATAACTTTTAAGTGATAATGTTATCCCAAAGAACTTTTTAATTACCATTTTTAACAAGAAATGTGACCAACTTTAAATCAAAACATTAAATATTTGTGTAAGGTTTTACTGTCATTTTCACCTTACTAGTTGTTGCTTTAAAGGTAAAGGTTGAGGTATTGCAAAGGTTTATCATTGCTTGGTATCATTGTCGACGTCAGCATGCAAAAATAGTAATACAGTCATGACTTTGAAACAGCTCAAGATCTTCAAATGAAACTTGGTATTCATGTGGCCAAATGAAATAAACGCATGGTCAGTAACTTTTTCTTTAGTAATTGTGTATTTATACACATTTTCTCCACTTAAAAACAACAGATGAAAGATGGTGTTCGCTTAAAGGCGGTCTTGTTTAAATGATTGGGGTTGTCGTCTGAATATACTTTATTGTTCTAAAAGAAATACCTGCTACACGGCCATACCTAGGTTTCTATGTTATTTCAGCAGTTTCCTCTCTCACCTCACTTACAGACATTCTCATACCAAAATACATATAACTTGCTAAAACAAAAGGATATTTTCACTTGTTTGTGTTTCTTCTCGTGCCCGGCACTGCTGGAGCAAGCCATCACACGCAGTTCTCTCCCCTTCAACTTCTGGCCTGACAACTTCATTGCAAACCCTACTCCATCTTTGTCCTGGTTAATGGAGTTAAACATTATTAAATAGTTTTGCTATTATTTAATTATTTCATACATATTACAGGTGATTCATGGGTGAAATGCTTTGAAAATGCAAGGATGAAAATTGTGCTGGCGATGACTAGAACGAGTTTCCTAGATAGAAACCAGTAATGCTGTCAAATTTGAAAGGTTATGAAAAAGAATGGATCCGAGGATGCTTTGGGTAAGAGGCTGACAACTATACTATTACACCACATACTCTCACATTCAAACTACATCAAATCAATACTAACATTTGTTTAAGACACCCAAGGTTTTTTTAGGAACAGAACACTGGTCTGCTGCAACATCTTTTTTAATAACCTAACATTGCATGGCAGTAAAATCTATCCATAAATCAACAAGAGTTGTTTGTCAAACATTATGCCCCCCCTGAGCGCCATGTTGTCAGGATTATATGGACAATTGAATGAAATATGCATGGACCGAAATGACAGCTGATTTGTTGCTGTTTTTTATGATTATGACCATTAAAGTGTGAGGATAAAGTGTGTTATGACGGTCATGACCTTTGACTCTATGAACTCAAAATCCAGAGTCATCAGCTGGTCACCAGAAACCTAAATGTCAAGTTTGAGGGCCATGGGTGCAGGCATTGTCAAGTTATCACAAGACAAGTTTTTTTTGTTCAAGGTCACTGTGACCTTGACCTTTGACCCGACGACCCCTTTAATCATAAGGGGTCATCTACAAGTCAGATGCAACTCCAAGTCAAGTTTAAAGGCCATGGGTTCAGGCTTTTTGAGTTATCACTCGGACAACCTTTTACCATTCAAGATCACTGTGACCTTGACCTTTGGCTCTATGCATCCTAAAATCAATAAGGGTGAACTACTGGTCAGGTTTAACATCCATGTCAAGTTTGATGACCATAGGTCCAAGAATTGTCGAGTTTGCTTTCAAGGTCACTGTGACCTTGACCTTTGACCACTAAAATCAATAGGGGTCATTTACTGGTCAGGCCCAACCTCCATGTCAAGTTTGAGGGCCATGGGTGCAGACATTGTTGAGTTATCACTTGGACAACCTTTTATCATTCAAGGTCACTGTGACCTTGACCTTTGGCCCAATTACCCCTAAAATTAAAAGGGACAATCTTCTGGCCAGGCTCAACCTCCAAATCAAGTTTGAGGGCCATGGGTGCAGCCATTGTCAAGTTATCACTCAGATAACCTTTTACCATTCCAGGTCACTGTGACCTTGACCTTTGGCCCAATGACCCCTTAAATCCATTGGGACCATCTTCTGGCCAGGCCCAACCTCCAAGTCAAGTTTGAGGGCCATGGGTGCAGGCATTGTCGAGTTATCACTTGGACAACCTTTTACCATTCCAGGTCACTGCGACCTTGACCTTTGGCCAGATCACCCCCAAACACCATAGGGGTCATCTCCTGGTCAGGCCAATTCTCCAAGTCAAGTTTGAGGGCCATGGGTGCAGGCATTGTTGAGTTATCAATCGGACAACCTTTTACCGTTCAAGGTCACTGTGACCTTGACCTTTGGCCCAATGACCCCCAAAAACAATAGGTGTCATCTACAGGTCAGGCCCAACCTCCAAGTCAAGTTTGAGGGCCATGGGTGCAGGCATTGTTGAGTTATCACTCGAACAACCTTTTACCATTCAAGGTCACTGTGACCTTGACCTTTGACCCATTGAGCCCAAAAAACAATAGGGGTCAGCTACTGGTCAGGCCCAACCTCCAAGTCAAGTTTGAGGGCCATGGGTGCAGGCATTGTTGAGTTATCACTCGAACAACCTTTTACCATTCAAGGTCACTATGACCTTGACCTTTGGCCTGATGACCCCCAAAAACAATAGGGGTCATCTACTGATCAAGCCCAACCTCCATGTCAAGTTTGAGGGCCATGGGTGCAGGCATTGTTGAGTTATCACTCGGATAAGCTTTAAAATTATTTTACCATTAAAGGTCACTGTGACCTTGACCTTTGACCTGATGACCCCCAAAATCAATAGGGGTCATCTACTGGTCAGGCCCAACCTTCATGTGAAGTTTGATGACCATACGCCCAGGAATTGTTGAGTTATCACTTGGACAAGCTTTGGTCTACCGACGGACGGACCGACCGACCGACCGACCGACATACCGACATGCCTGTGCAAAGCAATATACCCCTCTTCTTCGAAGGGGGGCATAATTAATACGGAACTAAGTATTAGGGTATTATTCAGTGACAGCAATCTTTTAAACTACAAATGTAATTTATATTCATCATTCTCAGCGTTAACCAAACACTGCCCTTTAATTTACCTCAAAAGTGACATATCCAAAGCCCTTCCCGATGCACGTCTTCTTGTCCCTAATCAGCCGCACATTGGTGATCTTCCCACAATCCTCAAAGTGGTTCCGAACAGCCTCCTCTTCAACATCTGAATATGGGAATACAGATATAAATTAGAAAGTCTTAGTGAAAGTAATGTTCATCCAAACATAAAATTAATCTACGGTAATACATCACAACTGTTGGATCTCTGCCCACATTTTTAATTTAAAATGATATTTACTCCAAAAATGATATGCACCTGCAGGGGTTTCCCTTTCACATAAGACCCGAATCTCTGACTCTGACATGGGCTTCCAAAATCGACCTACCACGCATCTTTGTGACCCCATAAAATTACCAGACACCTAAATTTCCAAGCAGAAGAGTCACATTACCCACGGCAAAAAAGAAGATTAAACCCATACATGTACAATGATTCCTCCTGTGGCACCAAACCGCCCCCTCCTCCAGTACTGGGTGATAGGGCATTCCAATATTACAATATCCATTTGCATTTTTAGCTTATGAGCACATGATCATATAAGTATCTTCCATGGCCGAGAGTGTAAGATAGGTTCATTCCGACCCGAGCGTAAACCTCGTTTCCACAAAACACCCTGCGCGAGGGTCGGGATGAACCTATTTTACACGAGTGGCTATGGTAGATGCTTTTTCTCCCACCTCAGTTAAACAAAATTAAGTAAAAATGTATTTTTTGCTGAAACTCTTGTGCTTAGTGAAAATAATTGCGTATGGATATGCGATAGCACGTGGTTGTCATGGATTTTGCGCGCAGTGATCCAGTTAATGTTAATAGTCAAATCGGTATCTTTAAATAGTTCTAAGGAGAATGAAGCATTATTTCTTGAATGGTGCGTGAAAACTGTTTTATGGTAACATTTGAAGCGAGAAATAGTTAATTAGCGTTCTAAATATTACCATAAAACAATATTTCCGTGATGCTACTGACGACAGTCTTCAACAAGGGAGGTAATTACAATGTGGTGACCATTAAAAAGGAGTTCCATACGGGCATTTTATCTTCGCCCGTGGGCAAGATAAAAATATCTTGCATGGTTAAATTATTGGATCTACTTATCAGAGGAGGGAGAAAATCATATCTAGGACCATGTGCTAGAAGTTTTATTGAAATATATTGAATGGTTTATGAGTTATGCCCAAGTAAAAGCATTTGCACTAGGACAACACATATGGCACCAAGCCATACACCAATAAACTTTAATCATTTGATTGGCTACTAATATTTACTGGAAAAATATTAACCAATCAATTCACATCTGGCTAACTCTGACAAAAACAAAGAGTTAATATGTTTTATACAAATGGCTGCAGTAGCCTGGAAGAAGTTACATACCAAATGGTAGATTCCCAACAAACACAGACTTTTTAACATCTTTCTGAAAATTAAAGAGAAAGCATATGTTTTATATAACCTACATCTTTGCCATAAACAAATTTAAATAAAACTTGGTAAATTATATTTTAATAGTTGCTCCTTTTATAATACAATAATATAATCATCAGGCATTCTCACTCACTATGGTTGCAGTACTGTGCAATTGTCCAGAACATTGCGAATAACTGCATAATTGATTGATTTTTTTGAAAAATATATCAATCTGAAGTTATGGCCTAAATTTAATGATAAAAATATCAAAAATGAAGAATCTAGGTCTGCAGTTGAGTCTCTTTTCTAAAACACCAGGTGTTTGCATTTTTGTGTGGAGACAAATTTTCTCTTCATTCAATGTACATAGATCAATTATGATGAATGCTCAACAAAGACCAAATAAATGAGAGTCAGATTATGACGAGCTACAGAAAACAGAGCAAACTATCTCCGGCAAAAGATCGCAAAAATTGAACTCAGAGTTTTTCATATACAGATAAAATTATGATTTAATGAAAGGTATAAAATGTAAAAAACTGTGGTGCAATTTGCATTATACTAATCAAGTTTTGTCTTGATTGAATAGACAGCTGAAAGCTTATATGAATCGCTCTCAAGTCCGTTTCATGGGCAGAAACCAGTACTGATTCCTTTTTGAGAGGCCATAAGACATTAACCCTCGAACCCACAACCTCTTCGGTGAGAGGCCGACACCAATATGACTAGACCATTTGTCAACAATAAAACATATTTTGTCAATATTTGAATGTCTAGTGTCATTGTTTAGAGTTGTTTAATAAACAAGACTGTACTATCATATTTCTTTGGCATATTTTTCTATCAGGTAATAGGGTAGTGAGAATCTTTCAAGAGGCATCGCTTGTTCAACCTGCGATGGATTTCTTAATCATAAATATAAACTAACATAATGGCCAGAACAGAGCGTCGATCGTTAAACAGAAGCACATATCACATATTCGAATATAGCATGTAATTTTGACAAGTTTCAAATGACCGCCAACATGTGTTTTCATACAGTCAATGCTGAACGCTGCAAACAGCAATAAGGTGACAAAATTTACCTTGTCTGTTGAAACTTATTTAAAATGCTTAGCAGTATTTTTTTTGTATTATTCGGGTCAAAAGGGCGTAATTGCAAAACTGTGAAGGGAGCTAAATGTGAAATAGTAATGCGAAGCACTTTTTACTCAATGTGGGTTTATTTTGCATTGTACCTGGGAAATGAAAAATTGCAAAAATCAGCCACTTTAACATATAGACTAGCTCAAATGATAAACATCCCACCTCCTTGTCTTTAGAAGCCCAGTCCACTCTAATATGTAGACCTTTCAGCTCATGACCATTTCTGAAAGTAATATCATACATAGTTGTACTAAGAACTGCAGAATTGTGAATTATTTATTACAGATGTGGGAAAAACAAGCTGTGTTATTTGACATTCTAATCTTGATTCAAGTTTTTACACAATTCTCTATAAAGCAGTATTAATAATTACCCAATTCCATTAAGATGTATATAAAATGGCACCAAGACTATAACAATACCTTAACATTTTTCTCGAAATTTCTTCGAAAAAAACAGATGAACTAAAACAGAAACGCTTTTCCTGATTAATTGCTTAAGAATGCAACAGGGAACGTACAATTCGAGAGCCTTCTCTGCAGCCTCGTTGGTCTTGAAGCAGATAAATCCAACACAGTTGTGTCGCTCTGGGTGGAAATCTTTCCTGAAAGTCAAAAGTAACGGATTAACCAAACAAACAAATTAGTTCAATATCATGATCAATGTAATACCAAAATCTTACATGTAAGATGACACATTAAGATGTTTAGTTGACAACACATTGGAAAATGTCATATTAGCTAGTACATTGCCAAGTCTCCTTAACACAAGAAAACGAAGGCTTTAATTTCAAAAGTATAAATTATCAAATGGATATTTTCACTCTTTGAAACAGTGAAATATATTGTAATGTCACTGATGTCTCTCTCTCTAAAAACCACCGGAAAGCATATATAATAAATGTACTTACTTAATAGCAATCACCTTTTTAGGCACGGATGGGTCATTCACAGGCTACAAGAAAAATAACAAGAATTTCGTTACACTGAATCAGCTTTTCATTCTTAAACAAATATAAGACATCAATGAATACTCAGAAATGACAACAGACCGAAAATCGCATTTCAAATATTTAGAGTAGGTTTGAGGAACTCAAACCCTAGGCAGAGATAGACTCCTGTGAATATTGTTATCTAATTCTAAGCATTATTTCCATTTCATGGTACTATCTTTAAGGCACCCGAGACAACTTTTTACTTTTCTTTCCGGAAACTTGATGATGCACCTGATGATTTAGTAAACATTTGCAATCGGCGACCGGTATTTATTGGACACTGCCACACCGATTGAACAGATACTAATCATGTGAATCTCTTAGGCAAATCAAAATAATTTTGTGCTTATTTACATGTAAATATATATTGTAAATCAATATTTCGGTTTTTATTTGAAATAATCAAAGACATCAATAAAATTTAACTTCTACGGATGTACAACAAGTACAAAATGTGTTTTCATTGTGCAGTATTCGCTTAATACAGAAGCTTTTAAGTTTAAGATTATATATTTTTTCTACTGTTTAAGGGACAATTACAACAAATAAACATCTTTCTATTCTCTTACGGCTGTACAAACCTCAGTCACGTTTTCATTGGACATTGGATTTTATAAAAAAAATAACAAGTTATAGTTATTTATTTAACCTAAATAAAAAAGGGTTCTCAAGACGTTTTTCTTCAAATAAGAGCATTGTTCTACACTATACAAGAAAAACAACTTTGTCAACACACGTCTTGATTCTATGGTATGTTAATCATCCAACACTATTATTTCTACTGACTGTCCATTATTAGAATAATTACTGTCCATTATTTGAACAAGGACTGTCCTTTATATTGGACAGTCCATATTTTAAATACTGGACAGTTAGTAGGAATAAAGTACAGTACATGGTCGAATAACCCATAAAGATGACAAAAATAACAATTGATGATGCACAAAACTGTTTTAAAATAAAATAAAAGGATAGTATTGTACGAAAGGCGATCTTTAGCTAAGCTATTTGACATCAACAGTGATCTTAAATTAATATGCGTCATGAAACAATGTCCGTTGTGCTTCTAGGCGAAAAAAAACAAAAATGTATTCCTACAAAAAAATTGTAATTTTAAGTATTCAAAGAAAAATACCAATCCTGTAGTGCATTCCTTCAAGTCAGATTATTATCATTCACATACACAAAAAGTAATATCAGTAAACTGCTGCTGATATGCCCAGCCATATAACATTTGTCAATTTACTTACCACACATCTGTAGCGGATGGATTCTATTTCACCACAGTCTTTGAATGCCTTCTCCAAAGTCTGGAAATTTTGAAATACATGTAGTAGATGCAAGCTTATTTTCATTATTCAACATACATGTATATATATTTTTTACTGTTTTCTTACATAAATTTAGGAAACATTTCTAAGCACTTCACTAACTGAGCATAAAAAACTTTAAAGATTATATTTTGGCAATGCTGTTTTTTATAACTGTGTTCAAATTGAGTTATGTTCAAAGGCTTCTTAATTTATTGATCGGAAAAGACTGATTTCAGGAACTTACTGTAATTAAAGGCGATGACTCGAGAGTTATCGCCTTTAATTACAGGCTGGATATCAAACCTTACTTAGATATTATGCCCATACATATATAGTATGACCATATTCGGGTATGATTGGGCAAAGCTTCTAGTTAGTAATCGGACCAAACCGATTTTTCTGTTATTTGTATAATATAAGAGCTTTAACTCTAGCAATACGACTGGTTAAAAAAAATGTACCCAAGATGTTATGCCCAAATACATTCTGAAAAAATGGCAATTATTTAACAGAAATTTTATTAGTAAGTTATTAGATAGTTATTGATCTGAAAATTCAGATTTTAGGTAATTTCCATAGTTGAAGGGCAATAACTCTCAAGTGACTTATGTTGCAGCAATATGGCTGGTTATCAAACTTGTCCGTGATATTATGCCCATAAACATTCTGATTGAGTGATGATTGGGAAAAGTTTTCTGAAGTTATTGATTGGACAAGACTGATTTAGTAATTTCTATCATTAAAGGGCGATAACACTTGAGTGACTTAAGAAAATTGGCTTGTTAGTGAACTTGTCCAAGATATCATATGATTATACATGTTCTTACAAAACTTCCTGATGATTAGACAAAGGCTTCTTAAGTTATTGATTAGACAAGACCGATCTTTGGTAATTTCTATAATAAAGAGCAATTCCTTTGCGTGACTCCAGCAACATTGCTGGTTATCCAAATTGTCCGAGATATTATGTTCATATACATACCCACTAAGTTTGGTTATGAATTGGACAGGATACTAAAGCTATTGATCGAAAAAGACTGATATAAGTCAGTTTCTCATGAGTGACTCAAGCAATATATATATATATGGCTTATTATCAAGTATGTCCAAGATATATTGATCATACTTGATACAAATTCCGACTTAATTTAACCCTTAGGCTGCTGATGGCGATTTTAAAGGCTTTGCAAACAGCTTGGAACCAGACCAGACACCGAGTAACTTGGCACCTGGTCAGGTTCCAAGCTGTTTGCCACTCAGTAAATTGAAAGAAATTTAGAATAAAACAGACGACATTTTTGAGCAGATGACAACCCAGCATGCAAAGGGTTAATAATGATTAAACAAAGACTTCCAAAGTTATTGATCGGAAAAGACTGATTTTAGGTAATCTCTAAAATAAAAGGGCGACCACTTGGAGTGACTCAAGAATTATGCCTGGTTATCGAACATGTCTGATATATTATACCCATGCACATTCTGATCAAATTTTGTAATGATTGGACAAAGGTCTCCAATGATTTTAATCAGAAAATGAAGATGTTATTTAATTTAACTAGAGGACAACATACTGGACGCCGCCACCAGCATATAAGCCACAGGTGAAACTATATAGCATCACGTTCTTTAAACGGGCGCATAAAAACAACCAACGAGAAACATATGTTCACTGAAACAGTATAATAAATCAAGGCCTTTATTTGTTTTTAATTTCAATTTCAATTTTTAATAGTATTTCTTATACTTTTTGGTAAATAAAACATCATTTTTTTTATTTTCAATGCTCAAAAAATGATATTATTAAAAGTATCTATTTGCCTGAATGGAGAATATTCTTAATGAATATAATTTAAAAGCAGTTGACATTATAAAGGTGATAATTCAGATAAAAACATACATTTCTCTAAACAATTTATAAGCCGGTAAAACATAATTTGGAAATGAAGTAATTTAGGCTCTGATACAATTAGTAACTTTACATTCCCAGTTAAAGATGCACTCTTATTCCCACGTAAGATTTACCACTATTAAAACTTGTTTTTATATTCCAAAAACGATGAATAAATATCGAAAACAATGGTTCTTATGAAGGATGCCGAGTTCAAGTTGAAAGAAATGTGGATAAAACACAGTATGTCTTCCTTATAAGACTATAGTAGACCACAGTAAATATTTTAGCATTCACCAATCATTTAATATTTTTGCATTTTCAGCTTTTAAATACACGGTTACTATCTTGTTATCAGTAATTCATATTTTCCATAAATGAATGATTTAGTAAGTAGTTAAAGGTTTATCACTCAAAATTTATATTTGTTATACTTGTGTATGTATATATTTTGAATAAGAGTAAACACAGATAAAGCATCAACTTGATCATGAAGGTATTAGCTATCAAATGTTTAATTTTTACACAAACTTGAATATCTTAACATTAAAGGGCGAACAATATAGGTTGATGCAAAACATTTATGTTTCTCAAAGATATACCGCTTTTACAACTTTTTTATTTGATATCTTAAAGCTACACTCTCACAGATATACCGCTTTTACATCTTTTTATTTGATATCTTAAAGCTACACTCTCACAGATATACCGTTTTTTCATTTTTTTACTTGATATCTTAAAGCTACACTCTCACAGATATACCGTTTTTTCAACTTTTTTATTTGATATCTTAAAGCTGCACTCTCACAGATATACCGTTTTTTCAACTTTTTTATTTTATATCTTAAAGCTGCACTCTCACAGATATACCGTTTTTTCAACTTTTTTATATTATGTCTTAAAGCTGCACTCTCACAGATATACTGTTTTTACAACTTTTTTATTTTTTATCTCAAAGCTGCACTCTCACAGATTTACTGTGTTTACACATTTTATTATTTTATATCTTAAAGCTGCACTCTCACAGATATACCGTTTTTAAAACTTTTTAATTTGATATCTTAAAGCTGCACTCTCACAGATATACATTTTTTACAAAAAAAATTATTTGATATCTTAAAGCTGCACTCTCACAGATATACCTTTTTACAACTTTTTTTATTTGTATCTTAAAGCTGCACTCTCACAGATATACCGTTTAAACCGTTTTTACAACTTTATTATTTTATATCTTAAAGTTGCACTCTAACAGATATACCTTTTTTAAACATTTTTTTTATTTTATATCTTAAAGCTGCACTCTCACAGATATACCGTTTTTACAACTTTTTTTTATATTTTTTATCTTAAAGCTGCCCTCTCAGGTTTACCTTTTTTACAAATCTTTTTTTAATTTTTGTCTTGGAAAGAGGAAATTGTTGCAGTTATATCTGCAAACCAATGATAAAAGATGCTGACAAAGATCAGATCGCAGATTTGCAGATTTCCGTTCGAAAATTAATGTAATATGGCTTCAACCATTACTAACAGTTTAAGAAAAATGCATGAAATTTTAATTTTTACCTTAAATATAAAAATCTGCGATCTAGTTTTTGTCAGCAGTCTTGTATCACTGGTTTCCATGGATTTTATCAAATATTAGCTCTTTCCAAGACAAAAAAGAAAAGAAAAAAAGTTGTCAATACATCCAATCTGTGAGAGTGCAGCTTTAAAATGAGCAATTTTTTGCGTAAATATCTGCAAACCAGTGTAACTGGACTGCTGACAAAAGATCAGACCGCGGATATTCATATTTCCGTTTCAAAATTAATGTTTTATGGCTTAAAACCTTACTTAAACGGTTTAACAAAAATATAAAGCATCAATTTTTTAACCTTAATAAAAATCTGCGATCTATTTTTTTGTCAGCACACTTATATGACTGGTCTCCATGTATTTTCACATAAATTCGCTCGTTACAAGACAAAAAAATAAAAAAAAAGTTGTCAAAACGGCCAATCTGTGAGAATGCAGCTATAAGCTAAGGCCTAAAAAAAAATTGTTTGGTTAGGGTTACTTCTTTAAAAACTAGAAATGTGTCCATAGGACACGGATGCCCCCACTTCGATTTTTTGTCACAGAAAATAAGCCATAATGATTATTCAGGATAATCTGAGGGCCCTAACTCCTAAATGATTAAAGCGATTTCCATGGCTATCGAACTTGATCAAGATATTATGGTCACAAACATGTGTTAAAAGTTTGGTGAGGATTGGACAAACAGTTTTCAAGAATTAGATCGGAAACAATCTTCGGGACGTATTTTTCAAGTCTTTTTTTGCAAATAAAGGGCCGTAACTCCTAAATGACAAAAGCGATTTCCATGGCTATCGAACTTGATCAAGATATTATGGTCACAATCATGTATGTAAAGTTTGGTGAGGATTGGACACATACTTTTCAAGAATTAGATTGGAAACATATATTTTTGAAGTATTTTTGGCAAAAAAGGGCCGTAACTCCTAAATGACTAAAGCGATTTCCATGACTATCGAACTTGATCAAGATATTATGGTCACAAACATGTGTTTAAAGTTTGGTGAGGATTGGACAAACGGTTTTCAAGAATTAGATCGGAAACAATCTTCGGGAATTTTTGGCAAAAAGGGCCGTAACTCCTAAATGACTAAAGCGATTTCCATGACTATCGAACTTGATCAAGATATTATGGTTACAAACATGTGTTTAAAGTTTGGTGAGGATTGGACAAACGGTTTTCAAGAATTAGATCGGAAACAATCTTCGGGACGTACGTACGTACGTACGGACAGACGTACGTACGTACGGACAAGGGCAACCCTATATGCCACCACTTTGTGGGGGCATAAAAATAGGTAGGGTAGGTAGGCTTTTTATTTTTTTTTATTTTTTTTTTTATTAGGTTTTATATAAGAATATAATTTTCATCATTGGAGAATGGTGTTAAAGCTATCTTCTGTACAAGCATTTAAGGTTTAAACTTAATATTAAAAAGCAATTAAAAAAAAAACCGAAATATATTTTTTTTTTTTTTTTTTTTTTTAGTTTTTCATTTTTTTTTTCAAACTGACTATAAAAACGGTAGGGTCGGCGCCTATTCCGTAGGTAGGGTCGGGTAACCCGAACCAAATGTATTTTTTTTTTAGACCTAAGCATAGAGAACGAGAGAAGAGAGACTAAAAAAATATGTATTTTAGTTATTTCTCAATTCAGCAGAGTTCATATTATTGTTAGCATTACTCTTTATAATAAGTGAATCTTTCATATATTTTCCTCCATTAACGTTTCAATTCCACTGATTTATGCATTATTATCTGAGAGAAATACAGATTGAACTAAGCTATACAGCTTGAGTAATTGGAATACACATACAGGAAATTAAACTACAATCTAATTTAAACTAGGTCATGTAATGTAATAGAATTTACAAGAAACCTCCTCACAATTGATATATGCTGTTACATTAACTCATTGACAATTAGTTACGAGAAAGCAAGCCATGGATAGCAATAAGGAGAGTGAGAGACTGTTTTCCCTGAGATTGTCCCGGGTGATGGGGGATATTGGGGTTAACAGCTGGATGATTAACAGGAGGAGGAGAACTCACCTGAAGAGGGAGACTATGGGGAATGTTAGATATTTGTTGAGAGATATAAATCACACTGATTACATATTTGGTAGCCAGACTGAGGCCACAACAACAGCAGGGATGAAATCTGATACTGACTTCTTGCTTTGTGAAAACTGTGTTTGCGTTGCCCTTGAAAGGCGTTACTGGCAACATGGAAAACCTAACCTGCTGGTGTTAAAGAATGAACTCACTCCTCCTCAACACTGCTACTTGCAGAGACTCAGAAGCGACTGCCCGCTACCGTCAGAACAACTAGAAGGTCCTGATGATGTGCAGGATGTGGAAGGTAGAATTATAGTATCCAATACAAGGGTTAAAGAACAGGAACAAATACAACAATACAGTGAGTCTGATGAAATAATTCGACATGGTCCATCAATAACACATTCTGAAAGGCTTGACTATGTCTTCGCATACCATTGTGACCAGCTACCGGAGGAGTGTCAGTTCATGTTCAACAGACCACGCCCTGGACACTGGCCAAGACCGGACACACTGGCAAGGGCCAGACAGACTGGAGTCTTCCTAGTGCCACAGGGCTACACTGAAAGCCCAAGTAAACAAACAATGTGTAGATCTACAGCATTCATGATCCCATCAAAGTTGACCAATTATCCATATTCAAAATGGCAGTGGAGGTTTTCAACTTCATTGATGGAACGATTTTTAATATTTGATTTTAGCCCTGTTCAAGTGAAAGTATATACCCTTACGAAAATAATAAGAAAAACTTTTCTAAAACCTGTGTTTGGAGACAGATTCAGCACATTTCATATCAAAACAGCGATGATGTTTACAATAGAAAACTATCCTCTTGACATATGGAGGGAAGACAACATTGTGCAATGCGTGAGTTTACTTTTGGCCACAACGAAAAGATGGTTGAAACAAAAATACTGTCCCCATTTTACAATATCTGGTGTAAATCTTTTTATAGGGAAATTGAATAATTGGGAACTTTCTAAATTATGCAGCATTATTTCAATTCTAATCAACACTGAAATGCAGTGTTTGTTTTATACTCGAATGGATAATAAAAACTTGCGACTGCTACAATACTCAGGTCATCAGTATATACCGTGTCAGAACATATGTACAAAAGCCCAAACATAAGGAAATATTCTCAAAGACTTAATATTTACAGAAATTGATACGCTTGAAGCTAGTTTGGATCTATTGATTACAGATAAATCAGTCGATGACATTGTAAGCCATTTGTTTATTCTACAGAGTACGTCTGGTTCCCAAAGTGACATTGATTTGGGAGTAGTATCACTGTTGACCCCATTCCTGCACAACACCCTTGCCTCCATGCTGGCTTCAAGATGCATCTACCTCGGACAACCAATCACACAGGATATATTCAACTGGTACCAGCAGTCACTGAACTCTGACTGTATGTCCAGTAGATTGAAGTTTGCCTCCATGTTGTACTGCAGAGGGCAGTATGATGAAGCTGCTGAAGTACTGACTTACTGTGAAGGACTGCTGGGACCAGAAGTGTGGCAGTATTGTACACATCGAGAAAGGAAATGTCTCAGTCCAAGTACTGAGTTTAAAACCAAGTTGGTATTCTGTCCTCCCAATGAGATGCATAAGAAATACACAATGGTGTGTTTAGTTTTTAGAAAAGAAGAAATAAACTGCATTCCACAACATCTTACTTATGGAATGTTCAGAGATGAAGACATTCCAATTTGGTACAAGTGGAAGAACAATGTAGTCATTGACTGCATCCCATTCCTGTACTACCTACAACACCTCACCTACAGGGAGCTTCATCAACCCTTGAGAGCACAAACAGCGCTACTTCACCTTCATGAGTACACAATAGGGCCACCAAAGGGCCATACTGATACAGCCTTCAACATGCTTGGTCACTGCTTTGAACTTCAGAACAGGTTAGACCAGGCTTGGAGGTGCTACGGCAGATCATTGAACATTTATGACAGAGACAATGTTTCCCTCTTGCATTTAGCCAGATTATTTCATCAGGTTTTTATGTAGTGGATATCCACATTGACACAGCCTTCAACATGTTGGGTCATTGCTATGAATTTCCGAACAGGCTAGACCTGGCCTAGATGTGCTATGGCAGATCATTGTACATCTATGAAATGATACTACATCAGTTTTTACGTAGCTGATATTCGCATTGACTATGACATAATGCCATTTTGACTAATGTTATATATGTGAATTGTTTGATAATCACTAAATTTGGAGTTTTTGTGACAACCAGTATCAAAAACAAACAGTTTTTTAAATAATTATAAATACCATAGATATAGTTCTATAAAGGATATCAATAAATTTGAATAAAAAATAGCCAGTGAGTTTATTTGATATAGAAATAGTTATACAAAGAATATTAATAATCAACAAGCAAATTCGTTGAATTGATATCCCCCGCCTGTTTGGGCTAAGTCAAGGAATGGAAATCAATTGTTGATGAAATATATATTTATGAGTTTTAGTCTGATTGCAACTGTTTGAAATAAAAATAATATTAATGGAAATCAATTGTTGATGAAATATATATTTATGAGTTTTAGTCTGATTGCAACTGTTTGAAATAAAAATAATATTGTATATAATGTAACATTTATAATTGACCAAGAAACCTAGTTTATGACTCCATGTTACCTAGTTCCAAACTAATCTAAGATTTCATAAAGGCAAACATTCTGATCCAGTTTCATGAAGGTTGGTCCAGATATATTGCACAAAATATAGCCTCTAGAGTGTCCACAAGGTTTTTTTAAGAATTGACCCAGTGAACTCATTTTTGACCCCACATGACCTACTAGTTTCAAACTATTCCAAGATTTTATTAAGGCATTCTGATTAAGTTCCATGGGAATTATTGCCTCTAGAGTGTTTTCAAGGTTTCTGTAAGATATGACCTAGTGACCTAGTTTTTGACCCATATGACACACTTTTAAAAAGCAGTCAAAATTTAACCCAAAAGAGCATTCTGACCATGTTTGAACTTAATCAGACCAATCACCACCATAAAATAGTTTCGGACAAGATTTTTGAAAGGTTTGACCTTGTGACCTAATTTTCGATCATATGTGACCCAATTTCATAAAAGTCCAAGTTTTCATCAATAAAACATTCTGATTAAGTTTTATGAATATTTGACCATGTATAATGCCTGTAGTAGGTTCAAAGATTTTTCTAAGATTGGACCTAGTCTATATTTCATCAAGGGGTATATCATGACCAATTTTGAACATAACTTGACAAATCATTACTATGTTATGGTTCTGGACAAGATTTTTCTAAGATTTGACCTAGTGACCTAATTTTTGATCATATGTGACCCAGTTTCATTTAGGGCCAAGAGTTCATCAAGGAAAACATTCTGATTAAGTTTCATGAAAATTTGACCATGTATAATGCCTCTTGTATGTTCCAAAGATTTTTCTAAGATTTGACCAAGGGACCTAGTTTTTGACCCCATGTGACCCACTTTTTTAGGTGATCCATATTTCTTCAAGGGGTACATCATGAGCAATTTTGAACATAACTTGA
The DNA here is from genome assembly GCF_026914265.1 of Mya arenaria. NCBI lineage: Eukaryota > Metazoa > Mollusca > Bivalvia > Myida > Myidae > Mya > Mya arenaria. The sequence goes on along the minus strand of NC_069134.1, from coordinate 27,416,917 downwards.
CCAATCATTACCACGACATGATTCTGGACAAGATTTTTCTAAGATTTGACCTAGTGACCTAATTTTCGATCATATGTGACCCAGTTTTATTTACGACCAAGAGTTCATCAAGGAAAACATTCTGATTAAGTTTCATGAATATTTGACCATGTATAATGCCTCTAGTATGTTCCAAAGATTTTTCTAAGATTTGACCAAGTGACCTAGTTTTTGACCCCATGTGACCCACTTATTAAGTGATCCATGTTTCTTCAAGGGGTACATCATGGCCAATTTTGAACATAACTTGACCAATAATTACCACGATATGGTTCTGTACAAGATTTTTCTAAGATTTGACCTAGTGACGTAATTTTTGATCAAATGTGACCCAGTTTTATTTTCGACCAAGAGTTCATCAAGGAAAATATTCTGATTAAGTTTAATGAATATAAGACCATGTATAATGCCTCTAGTATGTTCCAAAGATTTTTCTAAGATTTGACCTAGTGACCTAGTTTTTAACCCTCAGTGACCCACTTTTAAAAGGGGTCGAGATTTGATCAAGGGGAACATTTTGACCAAGTTTGAACATTTTCTGATCAATGCCTACCAAGATATGGTACCGGACGGACGGAATGACGGAAGGATCATAAGAAGGAAGAATAATCATAACTTTGAATAACAAAATGGCCAAAAAACACGTCTGGTCGGGTTACTCGGCCCTTCCTCCGACATTTATAAGAAAATTGTGTGTGTGTTTTAACATGTAGTTAAAATAGGTGACATGCCGAAAGATCCTGGACACAAACACAATGCTCTTCCATGCAATTGCAATAAAGTTGTACTCTACGTGGAACCTATGACACTACGCCACAGCATGGCATACTTCCATCGCTAGTTCTTGGAAAATCTTGTAATGCATGGTCAAGATACAGCCCTGATACATATTTTTATAGTGAACCTTTGTGGCAAAATCCATAAAGCATGATCAAGATATAGCTATCATAAGGATCATTTTAATATTTGACCTCACGTCATCTCATTATGGTGAACCTTCAGGGCAATTTTTTTTTGAGAATTCTGTGATGTATTACCTTTAACTATTTTTCGAAGGGGAACATAAAAACAGCCAATCAACCTTACCTGGTTTTGAAAAGAATGTAACCCAAAACAAAATATTTTTGGGCCTAAGTCACTTTCACTGAAGTCAAAATATCATAATTCAGGAGTTTATTTTGTCTCTCTTAGGAAGATGATTCATAGTCCTCAAATTGTGAATTCGCATGTGCCTGAATAATAGAAATTCGGAAAAAAAAATAATATCTTAAAAAATATATATATTAAAGGTCCTACACCAGATTTTACAATTGCAAGAAAAAAAGAAAGTTGTCAAAAATATATATACATGATAGGGTTGTGTACAACGCATTGAATCTTAATTAATATGACATATTACATCACTTATGGAAAGATTTTTGCAGTGACAAAATATTTTTACCATGTAAAATGATGTTTTACTGGCCTCATTATCTCGATATCCTTAATCTTTTTGTTGTTTGTACTTCGAGCTTTGGAAAATATATTAGCCTCCGTTTTCTGTTAGTTATAAACGTCTTACAAATATCCCCAACCTTATATACTGCCATTTTTTCTTTAATCTGATCTAAAAATAATGAATACACACGAGCATGTGTATCAGAGGTTTACCATAAACATGATTGGAAATCATCCTACATGTATACTTTGTAGATAACACTAGTTCTCGATTTATTTACATTGCTATACATTTCGCTAATTATTATTTCTAGGACTGTTAATGCTCCTGGAATGTGTTGATCTGAACCAATAAACCTGTTATCTGAACGTCTTATGGTACGACAACACAATTACCTGTAGACTCTGCTCTTCATTTTAAAACTACTCCTAATGTAGGAAAGGTGTCAGACTTTATTCTTGCAGTTATGTGGTGTTTTAATAGAATTGTAAAGCACTTATTAAATGTTGTTTGTTCATGTAGCACTTATTTTCGTCTAATAAATAAATGAATAATAGTGTCTCTGTTGTGCCGATAATGACAAAATGACATGATGAAATTAATGCTCATATATGTATTCCCAAATACTTTTAGGGAGCGACGTAAGTAAAATTAAAAATGATAGTTATGGAACTTAAGCATAAGCATCATTGTTTATCTGAATTGACCATAACTCAAAAACAAGTTAAGATATTCAATTAGTCCGGTACATATGTTGCTACAGGCAATACGTCATGAAAAACAAGGCACATAACTCGGGCTCATGTCGTTTGTTGAGTTATAACATGTCAAAAGAAAGTTACTCAAAGGCCATTTATAGAAACAAGACTGCATACAACAGATTTAAGTAAATATTCAAGGTGTGAGCAAGCGCTATCAAATACACACATAATGACAGATATAGTTCAACCATTTATTAGTTGGAAGTAACATATTTAGCGAACAAAAATGACAATGTATTAATTATTCATTCATAAAATATAATATTTCATCATTAAACAATTACATGAAATCTGTAAAGCGATTGCTCTCCAAATCATATACATGTTCAATGAAGAATGCCAAAACAATATACAATGAAACTGCTAACATGCGAAAAAATAATATCCCTGAAATTTCGAAAGATTCTACAGTTTTTCAGTGGGATGGGGGAGGAGAGGAAACTAGAACTGTAAGCCATAGGCTAACGAATACCCCCCACCCCTCCATGTCTAGGTTGTTTGCCCTGGAGTTAGGCCGGACAAAGCTAATTTTGCCTACAAGGGGAGATAACTCCAGTCAGGGTCATGTGACCTGTACCAAATTCACAGAGGCGAAAGTTTACAACATGGCCATTAATTTCTGAAAGTTTGATAAAGATTTGTTGAATAATAACAAAGATGAATCCCGGACAGGGCTTATTTTGCCTACTTTAACACATCAAGGGGAGATAACTCCAGTCAGGGTCATGTGACCTGTACCAATTTCACAGAGGCGCAAGTTTACATCATGGCCATTAATTTCTGAAAGTTTGAAAAAGATTTGTTGAATAATAACAAAGATGAATCCCGGACAGGGCTTATTTTGCCTACTTTAACACATCAAGGGGAGATAACTCCAGTCAGGGTCATGTGACCTGTACCAATTTCACAGAGGCGCAAGTTTACATCATGGCCATTAATTTCTGAAAGTTTGAAAAAGATTTGTTGAATAATAACAAAGATGAATCCCGGACAGGGCTTATTTTGCCTACTTTAACACATCAAGGGGAGATAACTCTGGTCAGGGTCATGTGACCTGTACCAATTTCACAGAGGCGCAAGTTTACATCATGGCCATTAATATCTGAAAGTTTGAAAAAGATTTGTTCAATAACGACAAAGATGAATCCCGGACAAAAAAAAAACGGACGGACAGACGGACAGACAGACAGACGGACAACCCGATTCCAGTATACCCCCCCAAACTTTGTTTTGGGGGGTATAATAAAAACGACTAGACTGCTATTCAATACTTATCTATATATATTCAAAGCAGTGTTTTTAAGGTGTCTTTTTTAAAAAAAATCCATTCCGCTTATTTTAAAATCCATCTGAATAAAATCCTCTCAGGAGCATAAAGGTCTACAGAAATATGGGATGTATGAAATTGTATATCATTCATACCAATATCATGAAAATGAAAACAAATGAGTTTTAGCATGAGCAATTGTTTTTTATGAAGACAATACTGACCATTCTTACAAAATTTACAAAATAGTAGTAATGAAGGAAACAAATGAAAACTGAATTCTTTAAAAATAAACCAACTGCGAAAAAATGCTTTCCATTTAGTCGAACTTAATGTGTTTCCCACTTCCCTGGACAAGTCCACTCAGGGGTTTGCTTGAAAACCCGGGCCTTGGCGTTGAATTGAAGGGCTTCCTTCCAGGATTACTGTCAAACGATTTATTTCCGCTCCGAGAAAAAGATGAGTTTCCTGGTCTATCAAAAGATTTTTGTTCCCTGTTTGGAAATTGTTTGCCACTCCTGTTCTCAAATGGTTTACCACCCCTGCTTTCAAATGGTGGTTTACTTCCCTTGTTTTCAAATGGTTTACCTCCCCTTTTATCAAAACCTCCAAAACTCTTATTCATTTTGTTCCCAAACTTCCTGTTCTCTTGTTTACCAAAACCTTTTTTGTCAAATGTCTGCTTCTTTTCGAATTTATCTGCTTTTCCATCACTCGTACCTGGTTTAATTGCATTCACTTTCTTTCCAAACTTCTCCAAATCTGCTTTGCCATTGGAACTACTTTGTGCCTTTGTGAATGCCTTTTTTCCATTTTCCACCTTATTTTTTTCTCCTGTATCAACCGTCTTAATTTTCTTTTCCTTTATTTTCATTGTCTTGTCTATCTTATCCACTTTGGGTTCCTTTGTGCTTTCTCCCCCTTTCTTTGTCTCTGAATCTATCAGAGCCTGAATGTCTGCTTTCAACCCATCATCTTTAGTGATCGTTTTGAATGGAACCTTTATTTTCTTGGAGTATGACTTCTTGTCTTTCTTTTTTGTCTTTTCCTTCTTTGACTCTTCACCTTTGAATGCAGTTTTAGAAGAGTTGCTAGGCAACTGTTGTTTAGTCTTCTGCTTCTTTTCTTTTAAGCCAGGAGATTGTGCTAAGTAAAACATGTTAAGGACAATAACTTTTAAGCGATAATGTTATCCCAAAGAACTTTTTAATTACCATTTTTAACAAGAAATGTGACCAACTTTAAATCAAAACATTAATATTTGTGTAAGGTTTTACTGTCGTTTTCACCTTGCTAGTTGTTGCTTTAAAGGTAAAGGTTGATGTATTGCAAATGTTTATCATTGCTTGGTATCATTGTTGACGTCAGCAGGCAAAAATAGTACTAGAGTCATGACTCCGAAACAGCTCAAGATCTTCAAATGAAACTTGGTATTCATGTGGCCAAATGAAATAAACGCATGGTCAATAACTTTTTCTTCAGTAATTGTGTATTTATACACATTTTCTCCACTTAAAAACAACAGATGAAAGATGGTGTTTGCTTAAAGGCGGTCTTGTTTAAATGATTGGGGTTGTCGTCTGAATATACTTTATTGTTCTAAAAGAAATACCTGCTACACGGCCATACCTAGGTTTCTACGTTATTTCAGCAGTTTCCTCTCTCACCTCACTTACAGACATTCTTATACCAAAATACATATAACTTGCTAAAACAAAAGGATATTTTCACTTGTTTGTGTTTCTTCTCGTGCCCAGCACTGCTGGAGCACGCCATCACACGCAGTTCTCTCCCCTTCAACTTCTGGCCTGACAACTTCATTGCAAACCCTACTCCATCTTTGTCCTGGTTAATAGAGTTAAACATTATTAAATAGTTTTGCTATTATTTAATTATTTCATACATATTACAGGGGATTCATGGGTGAAATGCTTTGAAAATGCAAGGATGAAAATGGTGCTCGCGATGACTAGGACGAGTTTCCTAGATAGAAACCAGTAATGCTGTCAAATTTGAAAGGTTATGAAAAAGAATGGATCCGAGGACGCTTTGGGTAAGAGGCTGACAACTATACTATTACACCACATACTCTCACATTCAAACTACATCAAATCAATACTAACATTTGTTTAAGACACCCAAGGTTTTTTTAGGAACAGAACACTGGTCTGCTGCAACATCTTTTTTAATAACCTAACATTGCATGGCAGTAAAATCTATCACTTACTGCCATAAATCAATTAATACGGAACTAAGTATTAGGATATTATTCAGCGACAGCAATCTTTTGAAATACAAATGTAATTTATATTCATCATTCTCAGCGTTAACCTAACACTGCCCTTTAATTTACCTCAAAAGTGACATATCCAAAGCCCTTCCCGATGCACGTCTTCTTGTCCCTAATCAGCCGCACATTGGTGATCTTCCCACAATCCTCAAAGTGGTTCCGAACAGCCTCCTCTTCAACATCTGAATATGGGAATACAGATATAAATTAGAAAGTCTTACTGAAAGTAATGTTCATCCAAACATAAAATTAATCTACGGTAATACATCACAACAGTTGGATCTCTGCCCACATTTTTAATTTAAAATGATATTTACTCCAAAAATGATATGCACCTGCAGGGGTTTCCCTTTCACATAAGACCCGAATCTCTGACTCTGACATGGGCTTCCGAAATCGACCTACCACGCATCTTTGTGACCCCATAAAATTACCAGACACCTAAATTTCCCAGCAGAAGAGTCACATTACCCACGGCAAAAAAGAAGATTAAACCCATACATGTACAATGATTCCTCCTGTGGCACCAAACCGCCCCCTCCTCCAGTACTGGGTGATAGGGCATTCAAATATTACAATATCCATTTGCATTTTTAGCTTATGAGCACATGATCATATAAGTATCTTCCATGGCCGAGAGTGTAAGATAGGTTCATTCCGACCCGAGCGTAAACCTCGTTTCCACAAAACACCCTGCGCGAGGGTCGGGATGAGCCTATTTTACACGAGTGGCTATGGTAGATGCTTTTTCTCCCACCTCAGTTAAACAAAATTAAGTAAAAATGTATTTTTTGCTGAAACTCTTGTGCTTAGTGAAAATAATTGCGTATGGATATGCGATAGCACGTGGTTGTCATGGATTTTGCGCGCAGTGATCCAGTTAATGTTAATAGTCAAATCGGTATCTTTAAATAGTTCTAAGGAGAATGAAGCATTATTTCTTGAATGGTGCGTGAAAACTGTTTTATGGTAACATTTGAAGCGAGAAATAGTTAATTAGCGTTCTAAATATTACCATAAAACAATATTTCCGTGATGCTACTGACGACAGTCTTCAACAAGGGAGGTAATTACAATGTGGTGACCATTAAAAAGAAGTTCCATACGGGCATTTTATCTTCGCCCGTGGGCAAGATAAAAATATCTTGCATGGTTAAATTATTGGATCTACTTATCAGAGGAGGGAGAAAATCATATCTAGGACCATGTGCTAGAAGTTTTATTGAAATATATTGAATGGTTTATGAGTTATGCCCAAGTAAAAGCATTTGCACTAGGACAACACATATGGCACCAAGCCATACACCAATAAACTTTAATCATTTGATTGGCTACTAATATTTACTGGAAAAATATTAACCAATCAATTCACATCTGGCTAACTCTGACAAAAACAAAGAGTTAATATGTTTTATACAAATGGCTGCAGTAGCCTGGAAGAAGTTACATACCAAATGGTAGATTCCCAACAAACACAGACTTTTTAACATCTTTCTGAAAATTAAAGAGAAAGCATATGTTTTATATAACCTACATCTTTGCCATAAACAAATTTAAATAAAACTTGGTCATACATGCCATATTTTCTGGAGACCATTCAGGGGGATTTGTTCAGAAGGCTGAAAAATCAGGGGGATTTGGGTTGTATTCAGGGGGATTTTTTTAGCAGGTCTAAGCTGGCGAAATTTTAAAGTATTTTTAGACGCAAGTACGAAAAAATGTATTCACATATAGTTTGCTTTGAAAACCTCTTAACTTTTTCATTATACAGAATTATTTTATGTCATGATTTATCATATTCTTATGATACACTGTCATGTCATACTGTAATGCACTTGCAGAACAAAATATGTCATGGCAAAAATATGTTTTTGAGACAATTAAATTAAATTTACCTTCCACCAAAGTCTTTTAAAAAATTGTGCTTAATTCTATCAGCTTAATGACTTTCAGACAATAAGAGAATAGAATAAATATTATTAATTTCTACCTTCCAAAAAAGTAATATTTCTTTGCCTTTGAAAATTACTACAAATTAATTGATCACTTGTTGTAAAAGTTTCCTTTTGGCATTTCACCCTTGTGGAGTTGTAAGTTGTTTCTTTACATTCGGTTTCACTCACATACTGTGGTTTCACTTACTTTGTCATTATTGCCTGATGTAAAATTTCTAAAAAAAATTTTTTTTTTTTTTTTTTTTTTTTATATAAATTCCGGGGGATTTTTATCTCCCGCCGGGAGACCGGGGGATGGATCGAAATTCCGGGGGATTTTTCCCCCCGCCGGGGGATATGGCATGTATGCTTGGTAAATTATATTTTAATAGTTGCTCCTTTTATAATACAATAATATAATCATCAGGCATTCTCACTCACTATGGTTGCAGTACTGTGCAATTGTCCAGAACATTGCGAATAACTGCATAATTGATTGATTTTTTTGAAAAATATATCAATCTGAAGTTATGGCCTAAATTTAATGATAAAAATATCAAAAATGAAGAATCTAGGTCTGCAGTTGAGTCTCTTTTCTAAAACACCAGGTGTTTGCATTTTTGTGTGGAGACAAATTTTCTCTTCATTCAATGTACATAGATCAATTATGATGAATGCTCAACAAAGACCAAATAAATGAGAGTCAGATTATGACGAGCTACAGAAAACAGAGCAAACTATCTCCGGCAAAAGATCGCAAAAATTGAACTCAGAGTTTTTCATATACAGATAAAATTATGATTTAATGAAAGGTATAAAATGTAAAAAAACTGTGGTGCAATTTGCATTATACTAATCAAGTTTTGCCTTGATTGAATAGACAGCTAAAAGCTTATATGAATCGCTCTCAAGTCCGTTTCATGGGCAGAAACCAGTACTGATTCCTTTTTGAGAGGCCATAAGACATTAACCCTCGAACCCACAACCTCTTCGGTGAGAGGCCGACACCAATATGACTAGACCATTTGTCAACAATGAAACATGTTGTCAATATTTGAATGTCTAGTGTCATTGTTTAGAGTTGTTTAATAAACAAAACTGTACTATCATATTTCTTTGGCATATTTTTCTATCAGGTAATAGGGAAGTGAGAATCTTTCAAGAGGCATCGCTTGTTCAACCTGCGATGGATTTATTAATCATAAATATAAACTAACATAATGGCCAGAACAGAGCGTCGATCGTTAAACAGAAGCAAATATCACATATTCGAATATAGCATGTAATTTTGACAAGTTTCAGATGACCGCCAACATGTGTTTTCATACGGTCAATGCTGAACGCTGCAAACAGCAATAAGGTGACAAAATTTACCTTGTCTGTTGAAACTTATTTAAAATGCTTAGCGGTAAATTTTTTTGTATTCTTCGTATTCTTCGGGTCAAAAGGGCGTAATTGCAAAACTGTGAATGGGGCTAAATGTGAAATAGTAATGCGAAGCACTTTTTACTCAATATGGGTTTATTTTGCATTGTACCTGGGAAATGAAAAATTGCAAAAATCAGCCACTTTAAGATATAGACTAGCTCAAATGATAAACCTCCCACCTCCTTGTCTTTAGAAGCCCAGTCCACTCTAATATGTAGACCTTTCAGCTCATGACCATTTCTGAAAGTAATATCATACATAGTTGTACTAAGAACTGCAGAATTGTGAATTATTTAATATAGATGTGGGAAAAACAAGCTGTGTTATTTGACATTCTAATCTTGATTCAAGTTTTTACACAATTCTCTATAAAGCAGTATTAATAACTACCCAATTCCATTAAGATGTATATAAAATGGCACCAAGACTATAACAATACCTTAACATTTTTCTCGAAATTTCTTCGAAAAAACAGATGAACTAAAACAGAAACGCTTTTCCTGATTAATTGCTTAAGAATGCAACAGGGAACGTACAATTCGAGAGCCTTCTCTGCAGCCTCGTTGGTCTTGAAGCAGATAAATCCAACACAGTTGTGTCGCTCTGGGTGGAAATCTTTCCTGAAAGTCAAAAGTAACGGATTAACCAAACAAACAAATGATTTCAATATCATGATCAATGTAATACCAAAATCTTACATGTAAGATGACACATTAAGATGTTTAGTTGACAACACATTGGAAAATGTCATATTAGCTAGTACATTGCCAAGTCTCCTTAACACAAGAAAACGAAGGCTTTAATTTCAAAAGTATAAATTATCAAATGGATATTTTCACTCTTTGAAACAGTGAAATATATTGTAATGTCACTGATGTCTCTCTCTCTAAAAACCATCGGAAAGCATATATAATAAATGTACTTACTTAATAGCAATCACCTTTTTAGGCACGGATGGGTCATTCACAGGCTACAAGAAAAATAACAAGAATTTCGTTACACTGAATCAGCTTTTCATTCTTAAACAAATATAAGACATCAATGAATACTCAGAAATGACAACAGACCAAAATCGCATTTCAAATATTTAGAGTAGGTTTGATGAACTCAAACCCTAGGCAGAGATAGACTCCTGTGAATATTGTTATCTAATTCTAAGCATTATTTCCATTTCATGGTACTATCTTTAAGGCACCCGAGACAACTTTTTACTTTTCATTTCGGAAACTTGATGATGCACCTGATGATTTAGTAAACATTTGCAATCGGCGACCGGTATTTATTGGACACTGCCACACCGATTGAACAGATACTAATCATGTGACTCTCTTAGGCAAATCAAAATAATTTTGTGCTTATTTACATGTAAATATATATTGTAAATCAATATTTCGGTTTTTATTTGAAATAATCAAAGACATCAATAAAATTTAACTTCTACGGATGTACAACAAGTACAAAATGTGTTTTCATTGTGCAGTATTCGCTTAATACAGAAGCTTTTAAGTTTAAGATTTTATATTTTTTCTACTGTTTAAGGGACAATTACAACAAATAAACATCTTTCTATTCTCTTACGGCTGTACAAACCTCAGTCACGTTTTCATTGGACATTGGATTTTATAAAAAAAATAACAAGTTATAGTTATTTATTTAACCTAAATAAAAAAGGGTTCTCAAGACGTTTTTCTTCAAATAAGAGCATTGTTCTACACTATACAAGAAAAACAACTTTGTCAACACACGTCTTGATTCTACGGTATGTTAATCATCCAACACTATTATTTCTACTGACTGTCCATTATTAGAATAATTACTGTCCATTATTTGAACAAGGACTGTCCTTTATATTGGACAGTCCATATTTTAAATACTGGACAGTTAGTAGGAATAAAGTACAGTACATGGTCGAATAACCCATAAAGATGACAAAAATAACAATTGATGATGCACAAAACTGTTTTAAAATAAAATAAAAGGATAGTATTGTACGAAAGGCGATCTTTAGCTAAGCTATTTGACATCAACAGTGATCTTAAATTAATATGCGTCATGAAACAATGTCCGTTGTGCTTCTAGGCGAAAAAAAACAAAAATGTATTCCTACAAAAAAATTGTAATTTTAAGTATTCAAAGAAAAATACCAATCCTGTAGTGCATTCCTTCAAGTCAGATTATTATCATTCACATACACAAAAAGTAATATCAGTAAACTGCTGCTGATATGCCCAGCCATATAACATTTGTCAATTTACTTACCACACATCTGTAGCGGATGGATTCTATTTCACCACAGTCTTTGAATGCCTTCTCCAAAGTCTGGAAATTTTGAAATACATGTAGTAGATGCAAGCTTATTTTCATTATTCAACATACATGTATATATATTTTTTACTGTTTTCTTACATAAATTTAGGAAACATTTCTAAGCACTTCACTAACTGAGCATAAAAAACTTTAAAGATTATATTTTGGCAATGCTGTTTTTTATAACTGTGTTCAAATTGAGTTATGTTTCTCAATTTAAAAAGAAACAAAAGTGTCAACTGTCGCAAAATATGCCTGTCCAAGTAGTGTTAAGTTTGGTGATAAGTGGTTGTACGTTTAGCCAAAATAAGAAGGCAGACACTGTGTATAACGTAGTTGCCAAGACAAGGATCATAACTCTGCAGTGCCTTAGACGAAATGTGTTCTTATTTGTTATTTCCAAATTTGGTAATCATTGGTCAAAGGCTTCTAAATTTATTGATCGGAAAAGACTGATTTCAGGAACTTACTGTAATTAAAGGCGATGACTCTTGACAAAGTCAAGCATATTGCTTGACTTTGTCAAGAGTTATCGCCTTTAATTACAGGCTGGATATCAAACCTTACTTAGATATTATGCCCATACATATATAGTATGACCATATTCGGGTATGATTGGGCAAAGCTTCTAGTAAGTAATCGGACCAAACCGATTTTTCTGTTATTTGTATAATATAAGAGCTTTAACTCTAGCAATACGACTGGTTAAAAAAAATGTACCCAAGATGTTATGCCCAAATACATTCTGAAAAAATGGCAATTATTTAACAGAAATTTTATTAGTAAGTTATTAGATAGTTATTGATCTGAAAATTCAGATTTTAGGTAATTTCCATAGTTGAAGGGCAATAACTCTCAAGTGACTTATGTTGCAGCAATATGGCTGGTTATCAAACTTGTCCGCGATATTATGCCCATAAACATTCTGATTGAGTGATGATTGGGAAAAGTTTTCTGAAGTTATTGATTGGACAAGACTGATTTAGTAATTTCTATCATTAAAGGGCGATAACACTTGAGTGACTTAAGAAAATTGGCTTGTTAGTGAACTTGTCCAAGATATCATATGATTATACATGTTCTTACAAAACTTCCTGATGATTAGACAAAGGCTTCTTAAGTTATTGATTAGACAAGACCGATCTTTGGTAATTTCTATAATAAAGAGCAATTCCTTTGCGTGACTCCAGCAACATTGCTGGTTATCCAAATTGTCCGAGATATTATGTTCATATACATACCCACTAAGTTTGGTTATGAATTGGACAGGATACTAAAGCTATTGATCGAAAAAGACTGATATAAGTCAGTTTCTCATGAGTGACTCAAGCAATATATATATATATGGCTTATTATCAAGTATGTCCAAGATATATTGATCATACTTGATACAAATTCCGACTTAATTTAACCCTTAGGCTGCTGATGGCGATTTTAAAGGCTTTGCAAACAGCTTGGAACCAGACCAGACACCGAGTAACTTGGCACCTGGTCAGGTTCCAAGCTGTTTGCCACTCAGTAAATTGAAAGAAATTTAGAATAAAACAGACGACATTTTTGAGCAGATGACAACCCAGCATGCAAAGGGTTAATAATGATTAAACAAAGACTTCCAAAGTTATTGATCGGAAAAGACTGATTTTAGGTAATCTCTAAAATAAAAGGGCGACCACTTGGAGTGACTCAAGAATTATGCCTGGTTATCGAACATGTCTGATATATTATACCCATGCACATTCTGATCAAATTTTGTAATGATTGGACAAAGGTCTCCAATGATTTTAATCAGAAAATGAAGATGTTATTTAATTTAACTAGAGGACAACATACTGGACGCCGCCACCAGCATATAAGCCACAGGTGAAACTATATAGCATCACGTTCTTTAAACGGGCGCATAAAAACAACCAACGAGAAACATATGTTCACTGAAACAGTATAATAAATCAAGGCCTTTATTTGTTTTTAATTTCAATTTCAATTTTTAATAGTATTTCTTATACTTTTTGGTAAATAAAACATCATTTTTTTTATTTTCAATGCTCAAAAAATGATATTATTAAAAGTATCTATTTGCCTGAATGGAGAATATTCTTAATGAATATAATTTAAAAGCAGTTGACATTATAAAGGTGATAATTCAGATAAAAACATACATTTCTCTAAACAATTTATAAGCCGGTAAAACATAATTTGGAAATGAAGTAATTTAGGCTCTGATACAATTAGTAACTTTACATTCCCAGTTAAAGATGCACTCTTATTCCCACGTAAGATTTACCACTATTAAAACTTGTTTTTATATTCCAAAAACGATGAATAAATATCGAAAACAATGGTTCTTATGAAGGATGCCGAGTTCAAGTTGAAAGAAATGTGGATAAAACACAGTATGTCTTCCTTATAAGACTATAGTAGACCACAGTAAATATTTTAGCATTCACCAATCATTTAATATTTTTGCATTTTCAGCTTTTAAATACACGGTTACTATCTTGTTATCAGTAATTCATATTTTCCATAAATGCATGATTTAGTAAGTAGTTAAAGGTTTATCACTCAAAATTTATATTTGTTATACTTGTGTATGTATATATTTTGAATAAGAGTAAACACAGATAAAGCATCAACTTGATCATGAAGGTATTAGCTATCAAATGTTTAATTTTTACACAAACTTGAATATCTTAACATTAAAGGGCGAACAATATAGGTTGATGCAAAACATTTATGTTTCTCAAAGATATACCGCTTTTACAACTTTTTTATTTGATATCTTAAAGCTACACTCTCACAGATATACCGCTTTTACATCTTTTTATTTGATATCTTAAAGCTACACTCTCACAGATATACCGTTTTTTCAACTTATTTACTTGATATCTTAAAGCTACACTCTCACAGATATACCGTTTTTTCAACTTTTTTATTTGATATCTAAAGCTGCACTCTCACAGATATACCGTTTTTTCAACTTTTTTATTTTATATCTTAAAGCTGCACTCTCACAGATATACCGTTTTTTCAACTTTTTTATATTATGTCTTAAAGCTGCACTCTCACAGATATACTGTTTTTACAACTTTTTTATTTTTTATCTCAAAGCTGCACTCTCACAGATTTACTGTGTTTACACATTTTATTATTTTATATCTTAAAGCTGCACTCTCACAGATATACCGTTTTTAAAACTTTTTAATTTGATATCTTAAAGCTGCACTCTCACAGATATACATTTTTTACAAAAAAAATTATTTGATATCTTAAAGCTGCACTCTCACAGATATACCTTTTTACAACTTTTTTATTTGTATCTTAAAGCTGCACTCTCACAGATATACCGTTTAAACCGTTTTTACAACTTTATTATTTTATATCTTAAAGTTGCACTCTAACAGATATACCTTTTTTAAACATTTTTTTTATTTTATATCTTAAAGCTGCACTCTCACAGATATACCGTTTTTACAACTTTTTTTATATTTTTTATCTTAAAGCTGCCCTCTCAGATTTACCTTTTTTACAAATCTTTTTTTAATTTTTGTCTTGGAAAGAGGAAATTGTTGCAGTTATATCTGCAAACCAATGATAAAAGATGCTGACAAAGATCAGATCGCAGATTTGCAGATTTCCGTTCGAAAATTAATGTAATATGGCTTCAACCATTACTAACAGTTTAAGAAAAATGCATGAAATTTTAATTTTTACCTTAAATATAAAAATCTGCGATCTAGTTTTTGTCAGCAGTCTTGTATCACTGGTTTCCATGGATTTTATCAAATATTAGCTCTTTCCAAGACAAAAAAGAAAAGAAAAAAAGTTGTCAATACATCCAATCTGTGAGAGTGCAGCTTTAAAATGAGCAAATTTTTGCGTAAATATCTGCAAACCAGTGTAACTGGACTGCTGACAAAAGATCAGACCGCGGATATTCATATTTCCGTTTCAAAATTAATGTTTTATGGCTTAAAACCTTACTTAAACGGTTTAACAAAAAATATAAAGCATCAATTTTTTAACCTTAATAAAAATCTGCGATCTAATTTTTTGTCAGCACACTTATATGACTGGTCTCCATGTATTTTCACATAAATTCGCTCGTTACAAGACAAAAAAATAAAAAAAAGTTGTCAAAACGGCCAATCTGTGAGAATGCAGCTATAAGCTAAGGCCTAAAAAAAAAAATTGTTTGGTTAGGGTTACTTCTTTAAAAACTAGAAATGTGTCCATAGGACACGGATGCCCCCACTTCGATTTTTTGTCACAGAAAATAAGCCATAATGATTATTCAGGATAATCTGAGGGCCCTAACTCCTAAATGATTAAAGCGATTTCCATGGCTATCGAACTTGATCAAGATATTATGGTCACAAACATGTGTTAAAAGTTTGGTGAGGATTGGACAAACAGTTTTCAAGAATTAGATCGGAAACAATCTTCGGGACGTATTTTTCAAGTCTTTTTTTGCAAATAAAGGGCCGTAACTCCTAAATGACAAAAGCGATTTCCATGGCTATCGAACTTGATCAAGATATTATGGTCACAATCATGTATGTAAAGTTTGGTGAGGATTGGACACATACTTTTCAAGAATTAGATTGGAAACATATATTTTTGAAGTATTTTTGGCAAAAAAGGGCCGTAACTCCTAAATGACTAAAGCGATTTCCATGACTATCGAACTTGATCAAGATATTATGGTCACAAACATGTGTTTAAAGTTTGGTGAGGATTGGACAAACGGTTTTCAAGAATTAGATCGGAAACAATCTTCGGGAATTTTTGGCAAAAAAGGGCCGTAACTCCTAAATGACTAAAGCGATTTCCATGACTATCGAACTTGATCAAGATATTATGGTCACAAACATGTGTTTAAAGTTTGGTGAGGATTGGACAAACGGTTTTCAAGAATTAGATCGGAAACAATCTTCGGGACGTACGTACGTACGTACGTACGGACAGACGTACGTACGTACGGACAAGGGCAACCCTATATGCCACCACTTTGTGGGGGCATAAAAATAGGTAGGGTAGGTAGGCTTTTTATTTTTTTTTATTTTTTTTTTTATTAGGTTTTATATAAGAATATAATTTTCATCATTGGAGAATGGTGTTAAAGCTATCTTCTGTACAAGCATTTAAGGTTTAAACTTAATATTAAAAAGCAATTAAAAAAAAACCGAAATATATTTATTTTTTTTTTATTTTTTTTAGTTTTTCATTTTTTTTTCAAACTGACTATAAAAACGGTAGGGTCGGCGCCTATTCCGTAGGTAGGGTCGGGTAACCCGAACCAAATGTATTTTTTTTTTAGGCCTAAGCATAGAGAACGAGAGAAGAGAGACTAAAAAAATATGTATTTTGGTTATTTCTCAATTCAGCAGAGTTCATATTATTGTTAGCATTACTCTTTATAATAAGTGAATCTTTCATATATTTTCCTCCATTAAAGTTTCAATTCCACTGATTTATGCATTATTATCTGAGAGAAATACAGATTGAACTAAGCTATACAGCTTGAGTAATTGGAATACACATACAGGAAATTAAACTACAATCTAATTTAAACTACGTCATGTAATGTAATAGAATTTACAAGAAACCTCCTCACAATTGATATATGCTGTTACATTAACTCATTGACAATTAGTTACGAGAAAGCAAGCCATGGATAGCAATAAGGAGAGTGAGAGACTGTTTTCCCTGAGATTGTCCCGGGTGATGGGGGATATTGGGGTTAACAGCTGGATGATTAACAGGAGGAGGAGAACTCACCTGAAGTCGGAGACTATGGCGAATGTTGGATTTTTGTTGAGTGATATAAATCACACTGATTACATATTTGGTAGCCAGACTGAGGCCACAACAACAGCAGGGATGAAATCTGATACTGACTACTTGCTTTGTGAAAACTGTGTTTGCGTTGCCCTTGAAAGGCGTTACTGGCAACATGGAAAACCTAACCTGCTGGTGTTAAAGAATGAACTCACTCCTCCACAACACTGCTACTTGCAGAGACTCAGAAGGGACTGCCCGCTACCATCAGAACAACTAGAAGGTCCTGATGATGTGCAGGATGTGGAAGGTAGAATTATAGTATCCAATACAAGGTTTGAACAACAGGACATTGTACGACAACACAGTGAGTCTGGTGAAATAAATCGACATGGTCCATCAATATCACCTAATGAAATTCATGACTTTGTATTCGCATACCATTGTGACCAGCTACCGGAGGAGTGTCAGTTCATGTTCAACAGACCACGCCCTGGACACTGGCCAAGACCGGACACACTGGCAAGGGCCAGACAGACTGGAGTCTTCCTAGTGCCACAGGGCTACACTGAAAGCCCAAGTAAACAAACAATGTGTAGATCTACAGCATTCATGATCCCATCAAAGTTGACCAATTATCCGTATTCAAAATGGCAGTGGAGGTTTTCAACTTCATTGATGGAACGATTTTTAATATTTGATTTTAGCCCTGTTCAAGTGAAAGTATATACCCTTACGAAAATAATAAGAAAAACTTTTCTAAAACCTGTGTTTGGAGACAGATTCAGCACATTTCATATCAAAACAGCGATGATGTTTACAATAGAAAACTATCCTCTTGACATATGGAGGGAAGACAACATTGTGCAATGCGTGAGTTTACTTTTGGCCACAACGAAAAGATGGTTGAAACAAAAATACTGTCCCCATTTTACAATATCTGGTGTAAATCTTTTTATAGGGAAATTGAATAATTGGGAACTTTCTAAATTATGCAGCATTATTTCAATTCTAATCAACACTGAAATGCAGTGTTTGTTTTATACTCGAATGGATAATATAAACTTGCGACTGCTACAATACTCAGGTCATCAGTATATACCGTGTCAGAACATATGTACAAAAGCCCAAACATATGGAAATATTCTCGAAGACTTGATATATAGAGAATTATTTACGCTTGAAACTATTTTTGAAGAAAACGTGACAAATAAATCAGTCGATGACATTGTAAGCCATTTGTTTATTCTACAGAGTATGTCTGATTCCCAAAGTGACATTAGTTTGGAAGTAGTATCACTGTTGACGCCATTCCTTCACAACACTCTTGCCTCCATGCTGGCTTCAAGATGCATCTACCTTGGACAACCAATCACACAGGATATATTCAACCAATATCATCTGTCACCGGACTCTGACCTTATGTCCAGTAGGTTAAAGTTTGCCTCCATGTTGTACTGCAGTGGACAGTATGAGGAAGCTGCTGAAGTTCTGACTTACTGCGAAGGACTGCTGGGACCAGAAATGTGGCAGTTTTGTGGACATAAAGGAAGGAAATATCTCACACCAAGTACTGAGTTTAATACCAAGTTGGTATTCTGTCCACCCAATGAGGTGCAAAAGAAATACACCATGGTGTGTATAACCTTCACAAAAGAAGAAATCAACTGCATTCCACAACACCTTACTTATGAAATGCTCAGAAGTATTGAAAATGAATACAGGTTTCACATATGGAAGAACAATGTAGTCATTGACTGCATCCCATTCCTGTACTACCTACAACACCTCACCTACAGGGAGCTTCATCAACCCTTGAGAGCACAATCAGCACTACATAACCTACATGAGTACACTATGCAGACGGAACATGGTCATATTGATTCAGCCTTCAACATGCTGGGTCACTGCTTTGAACTTCAGAACAGGCTTGACCTTGCATGGAGGTGCTACGGCAGATCATTGGACATTTATGACAGAGACAATGTTTCCCTCTTGCATTTAGCCAGATTATTTCATCAGGTTTTTATGTAGTGGATATCCACATTGACACAGCCTTCAACATGCTGGGTCACTGCTATGAATTTCAGAACAGGCTAGACCAGGCTTGGATGTGCTACGGCAGATCACTGAAAGTCTATGACCGAGACAATGGGTCCATCTGGCATGCAGCCAGGATACTACATCAGTTTTTACGTAGCTGATATCCACATTGACTTTAATGTAATGCCATTTTACTAATGTAAAATATGTAAATTGTTTGAAAATCACTAAATTTGGAGTTTTTGTGACAAGTAGTATCAAGAATAAACATTTTTTAAATATTTATAAATACCATAGATTGTGTTAAACAAATGATTTCAATAAATTTGAATAAAAATTAGCCAGTGAGTTTATTTATTATAAATATAGTTATACAGATGATATTTACAGATGATATTAATAATTATAATAGCAGTAAGCCAGTGAGATTATTTACCAGGGAAATAGTTGACCATAGAGTATTTATAACTTTGAAAAACAAAAAGGCCAAACAGGTTACTTGACCCTTCCTACAAAAAGTGCCGACTTTTATAAGACAACAACTCCGGGGGTCGGATGTGTCGCCTGATGAAATATTTACTGTCATCATTATAACTGTTGGATTGGCATTTTATTCATTTATAGACAATGATGTTGCCATTTAACTTTCAAGTGTAGGTGGCATTTGATTGAAGGTCAAAACGTTAAGCCGGACAAAAATTAACAACGAAAGTTAACAAAGGGCAATAACCCTAAAAATATGGAGGCAAGAGTTATGGTTCTTATGCACTGCACTTACCATCAATGAGATTGATCTACCTATTAAGTTTCAGGTTGATATCTCCTATAGTTTATGATATATGCCCATGACAAAATTTAAGCTTGAAATGCAATAACTCTAAACATATAGATGCAAGAGTTATGGTTCTTGTGTAGTGCACTTGCCTTCAATAAGATCTATCTAGCTACATCTATGAAGTTTTAGGTTGATACCTCTTATATTCTTCAAGATATACCCCGGCCAAAACTTTAAGCATGAAAATTAACAAAGGACAATTACTCTAAATCTAAGAAAGCAAGAGTTACTGTTATTGTGCACTATACTTGCCCTCCATGAGATCTTTCTACATATGAAGTTTCAAGTTGATTACTCTTTAATTCTACAAGATATGCCCCGGACAAAACTTTAAGCATAAAAATGGACAAAGGGCAATAACTCTATAAATATGGAAGCAAGAGTCATAGTTCTTATGCACTGCTCTTGTCCTCAATGAGATCTATCTACATATGAAATTTCAAGTTGATACCACTAATAGTTTACGAGATATGCCCCGGACAAGTGAAAACAGGACACGGGCGCCAACAAAGGGCAATAACTTTAAAAATACGGAAGCAAAGTGACGGTTCTTGTGCACTGCACTTGCCTTCAATGAGATATTTATAGCTATTAAGTTTCATGTTGATACCTCTTATATTTTTTAAGATATGCCCCGGACAAAACTATTAAGCATGAAAATGAACAAAAAACAATTACTCTAAATCTAAGAAAGCAAGAGTTACTGTTATTGTGCACTGCACTTGCCCTCCATGAGATCTATCTGCATATGAAGTTTCAAGTTGATAACTCTTATATTCTATAAGATATGCCCCGGACAAAACTTTAAGAGTAACTGTTCTTGTGCTCTGCACTTGCCCTCAATGAGATCTATCTACATATATGAAATTTCAAGTTGATACCAGTAATAGTTTACGAGATATGTCCCAGACAAATGAAAATGGGACGCGACCGCCGCCGCCACCGCCGCCGACAAAAGAAACTCCTATACAAAAATTGTGTGTGTGTTTTAACATGTAGTCTAAAGAGCATTAAACTGATGATGACATTGACGCCATTCCCCAATGACGTTCTTAGATAAAGCCTTATATATATAAACTAGACGCCAAATGGCGACATATCGAAAGAGCCTTTGACACAGACACAATACTCTTCCATGTAACTGCAATAAAGTTGTACACTATGTGAAATCTATGACACTACGCCACAGCATAGTGAATTCCCATGGCTAGTTCTTCGAAAATCTTATGAAGCATGTGCAAGATACAGCCATGATAAGGTTCCGTCCATACCAGTCCTATCAACAGTACTCATTTTGAAATTTAACCTGTAAGTGTAACCTTAATTTTTGAGATACAGACCTGGGTTTCGTGCATGACACACCCCCTTATCATAGTGAACCTTCGTGGCAAGTTTTTGTTTTTTTTTAAATCCTTTAATGCATGGTCAACATATAGCTAGCACAAAGATCATTTCAACATTTGACCTCTCATTATGGTGAACCTTCAGGGCAATTTTTTATGAAAATTCTGCGATGTATAATCTTTATCTCTTTTTTGAAGGGGGCATAAAACACAGCCAACCTACCCTACCTGGTTTTGAAAAGAATGTAACCGTAACCCAAACATTATTTTGGCCTAAGTCACTTTTACTGAAGTCAAAATATCATAATTCAGGGATTTATTTTGTCTTTCTTAGGAAGATGATATATAGTCCTCAAATTGGAAATTCGCATGTGCCAATAAAAGAAATTCGAAAAAAGAGTCAAGATATTAAATAAAATAAACATATTTATATTAAAAGGCCTAGACACCAGATTTTACAATTGAAAGAAAAAAAGAAAATTTTCAAAAACAAAACAAAAATTATATTGTTGTGTACAACAAATTGAATCTTAATTAATGACATACTACATCACTTATGACACATGACTCATTCAGTGACAATAATTTTAACCATTTACCCAGTAAAATGATGTTTTATCGGCCTCATACTATCAGTAGCTTGTATTGACAATTCTAGTCTTGTTTTGAGGTATAACTGTCTTTGTCATACTGCTTTTGTTGATTTTGGAAACATCTAGTGTCTAGTTCCTTTAATAGCCAGGGAAAATGATTGCTAAATCAAGTTATAAGCTAGGCTGCCAGCAAGAGAAAAAAGCTTCTAATTTCGTAAAAAAATTGCCAAATTGTCCTGCTTTTTTTCCTTAAAATCCATTCAGAGTTTGTTTTTTCATTTAATATGAATATATAAAGATTTAAAATCAGCTGTAAACACACCACTAAATAATAAACTCACTTTATTGATTTAATAAAACATTCTGTTAGATTTATCACTATCTACTGTACCTTTTTAGAAGTATTAAGAGCCAGATTTCCGACAAATACTGTTCTGTCCAATGTCGGCTTAGCAAGCCTGTCTCGTCGTTTACGCGATGGTTTTTCCTTCTCCTCATCCTCCGTCTTTGATTTCTTACTCGGAGATGAGGACTCGTCTTCTGAACCGGAGACACTTTCTTGCTTCCTGTAATCAATGATTTGTCTGTCAATTCTCACAATTATTGTTAATGTCAAGTGTATTCTTTTCTGACCAATCTGAGGCTCAACTTCAAACATATTCCCAATGCTTTAAAAAAAATCAAAATATATCGAAAAGGTGGAAATGAAGTGCCTTATTTTCATTAAACACCTTGCACCCTCAAAGTGTTTAGGGATGAAAGAATTGGTTTATCTTAAAAAAATCATGATTTTTATCACATTCTCCCATTAAGCATATAATGGAAACATTTTGTTATTGAATGTAAGATTGCATTATATTTCAACTCGTAAACACCAAGTATTAAGCCCCTCATAAAATATCATTTGGTGTTCACTTGATGAAATATACTGTGAAATCATTAATGTTCGTGGGCATGAAATTTCGTGGTTTGCCGAAAACAAACAATTTCGTGGGTACTTGAATTCGTGGATTTTCATTTTGAAAAAAAATCGAAGATGCGATCGTCCTAGATCGTCTGCATAATATCCACGCGCTGGCCCGTGATTTCCGTCTTCTACGTCACTCGGTTTATGACACTCGCTAATGTGGTACGACATGCCAATTAGTGCATATACCCATGTCATTTATAGATTTAATTGGGAATAAAGGTAATAAAAAAAGATGTACCCTGATCATAAATACAGATAGGGGAAGCCATTGAATGCCAATTAAGAATTTTGCAAACTGTGAAAACACCGAAAAGGTGCGTATATTGTCACGTTCGGTGCTTAGTAACCTTCAATGTACTAGTAATCGATTAATTATTTCATTAAATAAAAAAATCGAGTATGGACACTCATCACGCACATCTTGTAAACTTGGAGATTTTCATTAACAGCACACGTTTAACCACGTGCTTATAACTGTCATTTGCTGCATAAAACACATTTAATTGATTTGGTTCAACATCTGTAAAAGGCAGTTATAATATATTAACAGAATAATGGTCGTAAGTTATACAGTGAGACAGGTTTTAACACTGTAAACTGCGACCTCTGTAAAGAATATACTAGAGTATGTACATAACAAGGCAATTGAAAAAGTGAATAAAGGGTTTATATTTCGTGGGATCTTGAATTCGTGGATCACCCAACCCACGAAAACGACGAACATTAATGCCCAACGAACATTAATGATTTCACAGTATTACAATCTAACAAGGTAACAAACAAGTATCCTCTCTAAATGTTTCAGCCCTACATAAGAAAGTAAAATTAACACGCAGACTATAAACCCACCTTTTCTTGCGGTGTTTAACCAAGGACTCGTGTACAATCCCAGCAGGACAGAACCCTGTCTGGTTTCCATCGTTTTCCTTTCCTCCATCAATTGATCCTTCATCAGATTCATCAACATCATTATCAATGTCTCTTTCACCACCAACGTTTTCATTGTCTAAATCGGAGCCTGATTTTGCTACTTTCTCCATTATTTTCTTCTTTCTACCCTTTTTTGGTTTGTTAACAGAGTCCTCCATAGACTGTTTCTTTATTTTCTTAGGTTTAGATTCAGTGACATCTTTCTCAGCTGTAGTCTTCCTTTTCTTGACTTGCTTCGGGATATCAGTTGAATCTGAAACACCCTCCTCTTTCTGAAACAGACCATTACACCATTTACTATCCATAAACAGAGACAAATATTTGCAAATGTAATAATACTTCAAATCATAAACAAACAAGAAATGCCGCAATGCAACAAACCAGGTTTTCAACGATTGACAGAAGAACTTTAGTCTGTGTCAGTTTTTTTCATTTTAGTAACAGTGACCTTGACCCCACGGACCCCAAACACAATCCCGTGAAAAGTTTCCATAAACTCTTCCTATAGACCAAGTTTGGTCAAGATATGACAACCCTGACTTAAGTTATTCAGTTTCAACCGTTTTTCTATTTTTAGTAACAGTGACTTTGACCATATGGACCCTAAACTCATTCCCATGAAAGGTATCCTTTATCTCTTTCTATAGACAAAGTTTGGTCAAGATATATCAACCCTAACTAAAGTTATTCAGTTTCAACTGTTTTTCTATTTTTAGTAACAGTGACCTTGACCCTAGGGTCCCCAAACGCAATCCCATGAAAGGTATCCATGAACTCTTCCTATAGACAAAGTTTGGTCAAGATATGTCAACCCTTACTGAAATTATTCAGTTTCATAGGTGAGTTTGACCCAGCGCGGTCGGTCGCCAGCCCGCCCGTACAACTACTTTCGTCATTCTAATAACCAGGTTTCACTTTGTAAAACCCTGGTTAAAAATATCCACTTTTACCATCTATATCTTGTTATGATTTTAACACACATTAATAAAGTCAACTTCAATAACCAATATGTAGAGATTTATCATTGGATAATCCACATTCATTTCCATAAATATAATTACCAGGGCTTCTTAAAACCCGCAATTTGCCGGTCTAGACTGATTTTGATTTTTAAGGAATGATTGTAGTTCCCGAGAATGGCTAAAAAATCTGTCCCAAAAATGAAATTGATTGGTTTGTTTTCAATTCCGGTCCTAAAAGTAAGTAAAATAAACAACAGAAATTATAATATACAAACAGTGTTTGGCATACCACATCCTTAACTACCAAGGGACAAACTTTTGTAGCTAGGGAAGATCCTTGGGGTGATTACTGTCTGTGTTAATTGACTTCACTGTTTTCAATACATCATATCACATATTAAACTAAAATCATCTCAAAACTTGCTTTTTTATACATCCAGTTAGCAAAGAATTACAAATACAAGGATGAATAAAATACAAAAAAGTTGACAATGGTTATAAGAGCAAATAACTGCTGGAAGAACGAATCACTGATTCAATATAAAAAATAAAACAGAGCCCAACCTGCTTCTTCTTTAATCGTAATTGTGCCCCAAACATTTTTTTATTAATTTTGGGCGTTTTCACTTTTTCGATTTTCTTCCCTTTTTCCGTTTTCGTTTTCTTCACTTTTCCCGTTTTCTTTTCCTTCACCTTTTCAAAACTCATGGCCTTCTTAACATTTTCTCCTTGAGATTTCTTTGTCTTTTTTACAGCATCTTCAGTCTCCTTATTCTTTTTGTTGTTTGTAGTTGGAGCTTTGGAGAAAATATTAGCCTCAGATTTCTGTTGAGTTCCAAACAACTTGGACAGATCCCCAACCTTATATTCTGCCATTGTTCTTCAATCTGAGCTAAAAATAATAAATGGACATGAGCTTTGGCATTTGAGATTTACAATGAACATGCAACCAACAAGGTACTAAATGTATAATATAACCTTACATGTAGTTCTGAATAGTGATGTTCCGATGATCAATTATAATCAAAAATCGATTGGTTGGGCCTGAAATCGGCGACAATCGATAGTTTTTAGTTATAATCGATTATCAAAAAAAATATTAGTAAGTGTTCAGATGTTATCTTTAACAAAATGGCTGATGAAAGCCAAAATGAGCAAGAAAATGAGCTATTTTTTATACAACAACACTTAATAACTTCAATCATAGACATAAGGTATATGGCAGATTTCACAAAAAAGGCAATTATTTGGCCCATTTGCTTTCATTTATTGTTATTGCATGTCAACGTCATATATACAGCAATTGCCTTTCCCAACCCAATAAGAACACCTAATAGAAGTGATTTGTATTAAAATAATGAAAATATTGTGTTAAATAAGGTAAAAAAATGTAAAAATATGCCGATATTTAGGACAAAAAAGACAGAAAATCTTCCCGGTACCAATATACCACCTTTTTGAGGATGCTTTTCAGTAACATCTGGTAAGTATTTTATTCTTGTCTGTTGAATAATGTTTGCAAGAAATTTTATTAAAACAATAATATATCTAAAATGATTGCATTTCGTTTGTAATATACTTAAATTTTCGGCAAATGCGCATGGTGATAACGTTACGGTAATCTGTCCTCGAATTGATAACGTGACAAATGGACATAACTGCAAATGTTACATTGGACAGAAACCTTCTTTTTTTTATAAAACACATATTTATGTTTTGTTTTTTGTGATCCATTATATGCTTTTGATACAAGCTTAACTGTTTAATACTTAATCTGAATTTGATTAAGTAAACTGAATGCTTATGTTATAATTGGGACAGAAATATGTTTGCTAATGTGACAAAAGGACTTTTCCCCTAATGTTACATAGAACAGAAGCAGAGTTTGACATCACCAAGAGAGAATGCTTGAGATGAAAGTCAATATTTGTATGCTCATTTTGTGATTCATTGTGTTTCTTATTTGACAAATCTTATTTTTGACACAAACTTGTGTTATATATTGTATCTTTACCTTATTTTAGTCACCTGAATGCTAGAGTTACATTTTGGACAGAACAATGTGTGCTATTGGACAATAGGACATCTCCCCTGGTGTTACTTTTGGATTCCTGTTTGAACCCCCCCCCCCCCCCAGAGTATATAAAAGTTTAAGAACATTGTTTCTGTGCTTCTAAAACTGTTCAATCTAGTGACTGTTTTTATTCAATTTCAAACTGTCCCAGATTAAATTAACTGAATGCCAGTGATAACGATAAATTAGTTAAAGGCCCAGTTTAGGTCCATTTTCATAATAAAACATTGAAAACTGCACAGCAGGTCTTATCAGATTGGAGATATGATAAGACTTTTTCTATTTTCCCTGAACCCCACCCCTGGACCTAGGGTGTGTGGTTACAATTGACTGGTGCATTATGACCAGTGGTATTGTGGCACAAGTTGACGAACTAAATGTTGTTCCATGTGGAAGGAGTCTGATGAATAGATTTACAGATAATAAATTGACGTTGTATTCTTGTTGTATTTCAAACAAAACTGTTTTTGAATGTAGCAAAACAATAAGAAGTGTGAGTAAAAGTAGTATCTAAAATGATCTGTTGCTAAAAATTTTAAATGTTTGAATTTATGGCATTTACGTTCGAGTGTTTTGTTTTAGTTTGTAAGATTGTGAAGACAGCTCTGTGAATTTAATCTCTCAAATCTGCTCCCTTGGTAGAAAACATTACGTATTGTGTTAGTTTTGTGAGGCAATGAGAAAGTACCCCTGGTGGGGATCAAACCAAACCCACGACTTCTTGTGTTAGAGGCAGACATATATAACTTAGATCACTCTCATATCTCAACAGAAAGTATGTAATAATTTTATTATCTCTTTCTGAACCATACCCTTTAAGACAAGAAGATGATGTGTAAATCATCTGAATTGTTTGACTGTTGCAATTTACTTACATTAAACATTATTTTATAAGAATTGTCCTTTGCTGTGTCGGGTTGGATTATATGCAAGGTTACTGCAGGTGGGGTGGTTCTTGTTACAGGTTTTAAAGTTCTGGATGTTTGTTTGCCTTTTTTATAGGGATGCAAACGAATAGCAACATTGATATTCGAATATTCGGTAATTCTTTCGATCGAATATTCGAATATTCGAATACCAAAATGATCCTTTAAGAATTGTAGTAA
Source organism: Mya arenaria (assembly GCF_026914265.1). Taxonomy (NCBI): domain Eukaryota; kingdom Metazoa; phylum Mollusca; class Bivalvia; order Myida; family Myidae; genus Mya; species Mya arenaria. The sequence goes on along the minus strand of NC_069134.1, from coordinate 27,388,822 downwards.
ACTAATATTCACTAACGCAATAGCCAGGGCCCTGTTACCCTTCTTTGTCGTATTCGGTACACGCGACGGACACTTAATGTTCCACAAATTAGCATCTGATTTTCCCCATTTTCAGAATATATCCCAAGAAAAAACGATATATTTTAAACAAAAAAAAAGAACTATATCAATTCCTCTGCGTTCACTTTTGTATACAATGAAAAAAAGATCGGGGAATTTCATTTTTTTCCGGTTAAATGACGATATGCGCCAACGTGGTAGTTGCAGCCTCGTTCTGGGATTGATGTTTACGAAATATATTTATAGAAAACGACACCAACAATGGCCAAACGTCGATTTTGACTGATGTATTGTACAACAATTCAGGACATATATCCTTAAACGTTAAACCATACAATTACTTGTCAACGCAAGAGCGTTGTATCGAAACATGAAAAACAGTTTAAAGCACATAACTAGCACATGTCCTTCGAATCATCAAGGAGATTTGCGCAATATCGCCAAGCTTGTTAAGCAGTGAAGATAACACATTGGTATAAAGGCCGATCTTAAATGTGCCCAAAAAATTGGAATGTGTTTGATGTCACTTGTATAACAGCCAGTAAATGCAGAGTTACGGGGACTGTTTATAGTTTCCGACGTTATATCCGATATGGCGCGTGTATAGTGTCATCAAGTTCACACCTCTGGCATTGCGGGTCCATCGTTGTAAAAACAAGACAGACGAAGATGACAGTTGTAGGCAAAAAGTTTATTAATTTATTAATTTAACAAAAACATCGAATATTCGAATACCGATTTTGACATTCAAATACCAAACGTTCGATCGAATATTCGAATATTCGTTTGCATCACTACTTTTTTATGATAAGATCTTTTGATCAGTGTTCATGTCACTCTGTAGGCATATACAGTTCGGGGTAAAGATTTCTGATCAATCTCTTATGACACTGTGTATATGTACACAACCTCTGTAAATGGATCTTAATCTAATGCACCAGTCAATTGTAACCACGCCCCCCCCCCCCGGTCCGGGGAATAGCGGGGACTTTCGGTCCAGCAAACCCCGGGTAAAATCTCCGCCCTGCAGGGACGAACTGATGGTAAAACCCCGGCCAAATGCCCCCCGCACCTCAGAGATTCTATATAAGTCAATATCTCCGCTATCTTGGCACTAAGACAAAACCACCGCACTCACACGGCCATGCGGGGCCACCTGGAAAGTAAAAACACCGCCCTTTTCCCCGGCTATCCCCAGTATACCCCCTGACCTGGGGGGCCGTGGTTACAATTGATTGGTGCATAATTGCCTAATTGTCTTATCAGATCTCCGATCTGAGTATCCTGCTGCGCAGTATGGGATATTTTAAGATAGAAATGGACCCTTTATGGCCCTGAGCCGATAAACCTACCGGTAAACACAGGAAATTGGCCCCTACTGTCAAACCAGTGTGATTAGAAGGAGATGCACAGCAGGGGATAATCATGCCAAATTTTCCTTAAATTAGGCCTTAAAAGGGGGAGGGTCACTTTTAAAAGGCTTAAACTAGGCCTATAAGACACACAACAGTCTGATCTTTAGTTCTATTGTTGGTTTTTCGTATTGAAAAAATATTGGAAAATATTCTATCCAGATTGGTATATTTTTTTACGAGATTGTTTAATCAAACTGCTGCGGGAACAGTGTTTCCAGGATTCGTCATTCAGTCTGACACCATATAAACTTAGGTCAGCAGTGTATTTATAAATCAGCATGAACAAAACTAGTAGGAACTATATGAGAAGCAATAGAATTATATTGTAACAACAGGTTATTAAAATCTCAAATGAGTAAAACATTATAACAACATTTAAACTAAATGAAGAGTCAAAGAAACTATTTTCAACTGTAGAAGCTCATAAAATGTGTACGTCTGTCACACTGCAACTTCGTCAAATCTTGTATGATTATTATGATTTTTTTGTGATTATCAATTGACTGTGTTTATCAATCATTTATATAGTTTGTTTTATACTGTATCAAGCTCAAATAGTCTGTGGTAGGTCTGTATTTTATTTTGTTGTGAAACATTCTGTCCAACTGCTAATGTGACATACTGCTAATGTTACTCATTCTGTCTTGTGGTAACACTAGCACATACTCGCAATTAGCAATTTATAATATATATGTTTAATATCAAAGGTAATGATAATTGCACCATACTAGAGACATTTATATTACCACAACAAATTATTTATGTTTATAGCTTATCTGATCTGATATAAAAAGAAAACCTATGTTTGCAGAAAACATTTTCTGTCTTGTTGTCCAATTAGGGTTTGTTTCAATAAATTTATTTGAGAAAAACGAAACAATCTTTATTTTTTGTCTGTACAATCTGTTTTATAGATAAATGAACCATTTAGTGCAAGACAAAATACTTCTTTGGATCAAAATTTAAAAAAAAAAAGGCAATATTGTAACACTAGCACAAATGGTATGGTGATACAAAATTCTTTTTTTTATAAAAATGCGTGAATAAATCATTGCAAATGTTCTAAAATATGATAGATAAGAAATTGCTGTAAAAGATTATGTTGAAATCACAAATCTGCAATAAATTTTAAAAATCAATATTCGCCGGGAACTTTTTGGTCACCAAAACGTGAAATCTGCCATATGCATATAATGATTAAGAGTTTAATACTGTACATAAATAAAACTACAACTCAGGTACTATCTTGTATTTTAAAAACCGATTGTACTATCGATAATCGGTTACTTGAGTGGAACCGATCATCGATAGTAAAATTGCAACCGATTCCCAACACTAGTTCTGAATTAATTTCAACCTGCAGATTTTTTTCTACGGTAGTGTGTGAGGGTAAGAACCAGCCGCCAGGAAAGCTCAGTTGGTTTAGAGTGCCAAGCTAGTGTTATAGAGGTTGTGGGTTCGAGACCCACACTGAGCACATTTTTCCTCCAAGGTTTACTTTACTACATCAGTTGTTGCTGCCTTAACCAAAAAAACATTTATCTGAGGCTCTATAGCTATGACAACACAATACCTGTAGAAACTTAAATCTATGGCTTTGAAGTAGAAACACCTAAGCTGTTCAAATACATAGAAAGGCCACTTTGGGCATATATGGAAGACCTAAAAACAACCTATGTCCTTTCATAACCCATCTTAAGGTAGAAACAGATTGTCAGAAATAATTCCTACAGTCACTCCGCTAATGGCACTTAGTTCAGTCTAATAAATAATCTTCATATTAGCACCAGTCAATTGCAACCACGCCCCCCCTCTCCGGGTCCAATGTATACCGGATATAACCAGCGAAATGGGACTAGTTTTTACCTACCAGGTGGCCCCACTGTGCCGGGTGAATGAGTTGGTTTTGTCCTTGTGCCAAAAATACTTAGCGGGGAATGGGATTGGAAGAATCCCGTATAACATGTCTATTATTTTAGACTAGAGCCTTACCTATGGTCCCTGGGGTGCGGGGGCATTTTGCGGGGATTTTGCAAGCAGTTCGTCCCCACAGGACGGGGATTTTACCCGGGCTTGGCTGGACTGAAAGTCAAAGTGCCCAATATTCCCCAGACCTGGGGGGTCTTGGTTACAATTGACTGGTGCATTACAGATTACAATTGACATGATAAATTTTAACATGTATCCACAAAATTGAAATTGTTAGTACTCAAGTAGGGGTTTCCCAATAACTTTACTTAAAATGCAACATTTATAATCATGAAGCCCCATTTATTTCGACCACTTCCATCAAAAGTGTTATACATGTGTATTTTCAGGTTTTCATCCGAAAAACAGTATCCGAAATGCATAACATTTAAAATAAACATATGTAGATAAATCATTTTGTTGTATCTACTGAACCTGTAAACGGCCATAACCTTTGGTTTAACGTTACTCCTATCAGTTTTAATATTTATTGCTAAAACATTTCTTTATTTTACCCTATAGTTCGTGCTATAAGAAATATGTAACCGTACATGTGGTGAAGCAGACAACAGTACGATAGTCAAGCCGATACTCTAGTCTCAAAAGAGGTGTTATACGGGATTCTTTACTGAAGGATTTGCCATATCAAAAATCGTAAAAAAATCCGTCAACGTACAATTATTTGGACTAGCCGATACTCCTACGTAGTGACCTTACCAAAATACACGAAAATGTTTAAAAAAACAACAACAAATGTTTAGACCATTTACCAAATGTTTAAAATTAAAATTAATAGAAATTTAAAAAAACAAAAATAAATCATTTTCAATATGGCCTTGTCATACAGTCAGAATAAATATTTTAAGGTAAACGTTAATATTATGGGTACTGTACAATTATAGAGAAACGGGACTCATTCAAGTTTAATATGATCAGAATTCGACAAAAAGCATTAGCTAATTCATTTTCTTTAAATTTGCTATTTCAATTCTTTAAATTTGACAGAAAATGCTATATATTTTGTCGAAAAGAAATCTTATAATCAATATTTTACTCTTAGAATTTCCAAATAAGTACATTATGTGCCAAAGGTTGTTTGATGTTTGTTCAAAAGATTAATTAAGAAAAATGACCCAATATTAGCTAGTTCGAAGGATATGAGAGGCAAACGACAAAAATATGTGAGTGAGTCTATCTAACAAATGAATTATATTACTGAGTTTGTAGATTACCGATAAAACTTGAGCGTAGATGTTTGTTAGTCTCTTCGTCGACTGATTGCAGGAATATGGGTGTTCTATTATGGTTTGGTATGTGCAAATGTGTAGGACCACCCTTCTTCAGACACCTGAGCATGATGAATTTTAGTCGCATCTGCACAGGAGCGTAACAAGAGCATTTGAGATGTACAATCACACTAGTTATGGTTACGTTTCAAGGCTAATAAATATGTCATTCCCCGACGTTGTCTTATTATTTATGTGTTATTTAAATGACCTTGACCAGCTACAAACGTTACTATGTTATTGACCTTTGTTCAACCGTTATGGTTCAACAGGAGCCATGATTTGACATTGAGAACCTTTGTTACACAAAATAATTTCCCCAAAAATGATGTGCGTTCATAGTATAACATTCCGTTTTAGACGGAAGTACGTTCATATTAGGTTAACTTGGTTGGTAATATGCAAATAAGCAAAACTCGGGCTCTGTGTGGATTGAGAATTTACTGTTTATAAAGACCAGTGGACCCCTTCAGGGCCGACCATGCTTTTCTCTGAAGGGATCTGTTGGCCTTGTTGGCGTCGCACGTTACACTGAGTCATTAGTCAGCTTAGGTCCACCGTAGTCCTAATACCATAATACAGGTCAAGGGCAGATAAGCTAGGTGTAATACAAAGGTTAATCAAATTTTATGTTCATACCCTGTAAATGGGTGAAATGTCTGACAATAATAAACTGAAAGATACAGGGACAAGTCCAGTGGTCAAACATTAAAAAAATAAACCCTACAAGTATAATGGAGTAAGAATTGTTAACAAAAATGGTCACAGTATTAGACGGGTTTAGTTCAATGACGCTCATTACGGTTGTTGAACATGGCTTCAACGTATTGTTATATCTATTTCACGTGTATGTATTTTGTGTATCTATAACACATCATGTTACATACTTACTGAATTTTGGATGACAGCATGTATCTACTGTTATTGCCGGTCCCACTAAAAGCCACTTAGAGCTACTAAGAGTCATTAAGGAGTTTTTAGAACTATTAATACCTATACTTAAGGGCTATTTGAAATTAAATAATGTAGAAAGGAAGTTTATTCTACAGTTGTTCCATGTACTTGCGTATTTTTAGAAAAACTGTTCATGGGGATTTTCGATGACAGGTTTTATTTTAGGTTGTTCATAGAAAAGGGGTCTCGATAAATACAGCATAATATAGACATACATGTAAAAATGCCCGTTACATTTCAAAGTATTTATTGCTGAGACATATTTTGTCTATATAATGTAAAACTTATAAGTTTAAGTGTTAAAGTAAATATTACTTCATCAGGTTATATTCTTTCATTGTGTATAAATACGCGCGATCGAGGGACGTCCCGGCCTAACAAACAGCTCAATTTCAGATGCGAACAAAACAAACGTGCACAAAATATCACCCTCAAATATTGTCCATATGTTTAAGCTAAATAAATGAAAAAAGTACTTCAGATTTGTTGCATTAAAGAAAAAGTGACCAACGCAAAAATAGACATACATTTTTCCTGATTTCGGACCTTATACCCGAATCCATTAGTCTTGAGAAATATTTTCAATTTAAATACTAATAGCCGTACAGCCGGAATAGTTTTTCAGCCGAAGCAACCATTACCTTCCCGAAACTTTCTTTCTGACCGGAGGAAAATAATTGCATACGGATATTTTAACCGTAACCATGAATATATTTATTACCAAGCGTGAATGTTTCCCTGATTATGAGGTTAACTAGTTATGATGACGACACGCCAAACTACCATCCCATAAAGTTTCGGTTGATTACCACATTGAGGGTGTTGTAGGGGACACATACTTCTAACACGCAATATAGATCACCATTCTGGGAAAACTCGTTAACTCGTTTAAAGCACTAGCAACATTGGCCTCAAATTTACATAAACCCCGTTTTCCGGCTTGGGCTGGGTCTCCCTAGAGTGGAGGAAGTGGAGTTCTATCTAGTAAGTCACGGATGTAGGGGATACGCCCGCCTATCACTCTATATATAGGTGAAACGTGCGACACCAACAAGGCCAACAGATGCTCGGCCTTGAAAGGGTCCGCTGGTCTTTATATACAGTAAATTCTCAACTCAACCCACACAGAGCCGGGGCTTTGCATATTTGCATTTTACCAACCAAGTAAACATAAGTGCTATAAAAGTACTTCCGTCTATAACGGAATGTTATACTGTGAACCGGTCTGGGAAACTCAAAGGCAAGGCAAATCTGTCCCGGCAGGTGTCAACATCCCACCGCTACCACCATTTGTAACGTGCGACGTCAACAAACACCAACAGATCCCTTCAGAGAAAAGCATGCTCGACCATGAAGGGGTCCGCTGGTCTTTATATTCAGTAAATTCTCAATCCACACAGAGCCCGGTCTTTGCATATTACCAACCAAGTAAACATACGTACTATGAACGTACTTCCGTCTATAACGGAATGTTATACTATGAACCGTTACATAGGTAACCATTCTGGGGGAAACTCGTTAAGTCGTTTAAAGCACTAGCAACATTGGCCCCAAATTGACATAAACCCCGTTTTCCGGCTGGGGCTGGGTCTCCCTAGAGTAGAGGAAGTGGTGTTCTACCTAGTAAGTCACGGGTGTAGGGAGTACGCCCGCCTATCACTCTATATATAGGTAACCATTCTGGGGGAAACTCGTAAACTTGATTAAAGCACCCGCAAAACTGGCACAAAATCGAAACAAAACCCGGTTTCCAGCTGGGCGTGGTACTCACTAGAAAAAAGTAGGCGGAATACATAACCTGGTGATCTAATATTAACTTTAACGCTCAACCTTACGAGTTTCAAATCATATACACAAGAAATCTTAGCAATATAAAAGCTTGTATTTAATTGTGTTGGTCATTTTCGACCATTATCATACCAGGTGCTTTCAATTTACTATGTGTATATCCACAGACGTACAGTTCCGTGGTACATTTATATGATGATGCTTTTTTTCGAGACCCCAATGATCGAAGATCTCATAAATAATTTTTCTGTAAATATGCATATACTAGTACATGAAACAACTTCAGAATTATTTTCCTTTCTGGAATTTTAATATTGTCATAATAATTCATTTCCTTACATTGTTATATTTCAAAATGATTTGTAAGCATCTCTGAATGTTTAAAGTATATCTAAGTAGTTCTTAGAAGCTCTTCGCGGCTATAAGCAGGGCCGATTGTCATGGAATACTTGATTAAGCGCTTCAAATTATACCATTGTTTGTACTTCCGATTTCGCTTACCAAATGTTTCCCTAATTATCGAGTTTAGCTGGTTATGATGACAACACGCCAAACTATCACCCCATATCGTTTCGGCTGAGTACCACCTTGAAGGTGTTGTAGGGGACACATACTTCTAACATGCAATATAGATCATCATTCTGGGAAAACTTGTTAACTCATTTAAAGCACTAGCAACATTGGCCCCAAATTGACATAAACCCCGTTTTCCGGCTGGGGCTGGGTCTCCATAGAGTGGAGGAAGTGGTGTTCTACCTAGTAAGTCACGGGTGTAGGGAGTATGCCCGCCTATCACTCTATATATAGGTAACCATTCTGGGGGAAACTCGTAAACTTGATTAAAGCACCCGCAAAGCTGGCACAAAATCGAAACAAAACCCGATTTCCAGCTGGGCGTGGTACTCACTAGAAAAAAGTAGGTGGAATACATAACCTGGTGATCTAATATTAACTTTAACGCTCAACCTTACGAGTTTCAAATCATATACACAAGAAATCTTAGCAATATAAAAGCTTTTATCTAATTGTGTTGGTCATTTTCGACCATTATCATACCAGGTGCTTTCAATTTACTATGTGTATATCCACAGACGTACAGTTCCGTGGTACATTTATACGATGATGCTTTTTTTCGAGACCCCAATGATCGAAGATCTCATAAATAATTTTTCTGTAAATATGCATATACTAGTACATGAAACAACTTAAGAATTATTTTCCTTTCTGGAATTTTAATATTGTCATAATAATTCATTTCCTTACATTGTTATATTTCAAAATGATTTGTAAGCATCTCTGAATGTTTAAAGTATATCTAAGTAGTTCTTAGAAGCTCTTCGCGGTTATTAGCAGGGCCGATTGTCATGGAATACTTGATTAAACGCTTCAAATTATACCATTGTTTGTACTTCCGATTTCGCTTACCAAATGTTTCCCTAATTATCGAGTTTAGCTGGTTATGATGACGACACGCCAAACTATCACCCCATATCATTTCGACTGAGTACCACCTTGAAGGTGTTGTAGGGGACACATATTCTAACATGCAATATAGATCACCATTCTGGGGAAAATTGTTAACTCATTTAAAGCACTAGCAACATTGGCCCCAAATTGACATGAACCCAGTTTTCCGGCTGGGGCTGGGTCTCCCTAGAGTGGAGGAAGTGGTGTTCTACCTAGTAAGTCACGGGTGTAGGGAGTATGCCCGCCTATCACTCTATATATAGGTAACCATTCTGGGGGAAACTCGTAAACTTGATTAAGCACCCGCAAAACTGGCACAAAATCGAAACAAAACCCGATTTCCAGCTGGGCGTGGTACTCACTAGAAAAAAGGAGGTGGAATACATAACCTGGTGATCTAATATTAACTTTAACGCTCAACCTTACGAGTTTCAAATCATATAGACACAAGAAGTCTTAGCAATATAAAAGCTTTTATTTAATTGTGTGGGCCATTTTTGACCATTGCTTTCAATTTACTATATGTATATCCACAGATCTACAGTTCCGTGTTATATTTATATGATGATGCTTTTTTTCGAGACCCCAATGATCGAAGATCTCATAAATAATTTTTCTGTAAATATGCATATACTAGTACATGAAACAACTTTAGAATTATTTTCCTTTCTGGAATTTTAATATTGTCATAATAATTCATTAATCATTTCCTTACATTGTTATATTTCAAAATGATTTGTAAGCATATCTGAATGTTTAAAGTATATCTAAGTAGTTCTTAGAAGCTCTTCGCGGCTATAAGCAGGACCGATTGTCATGGAATACTTGATTAAACGCTTCAAATTATACCATTGTTTGTACTTCCGATTGGGTAAGTATAGCTAATTTTCTATTAAGCATCTACTGACGAAACAAAGTGACTAAGTTTCTGTGAAATACTTTTACAACAGTATTGATCAAGACCACCTCTGTCGTTCTGTGTGACACGCCGTTTTGTTCGTAAATCTATTGTGCATTTGAAGCGGTTGCAAAAACCTCGCAACTAAAGGTACTTTGCACTGCAGACTGTATATTATCCTACAAAACAGGGAAAATAATAAATTGTGCTTACAGTTTTACTTACAAAATACACAAAACGGTTAAAAATATGTATAAGTGTTTACTACCTAGTTTGACAATTTTTGCACATGAGATCCATCCACTATTAGTTGATTTGTATAAACCATATAGTTTCCTTATTCAATACAGTCACGACACTCGCTTAACGTTTTTAACTGGTTCAGTATACCACCAAGAAAGACACGTCCACCGGTCACCTATTCAAGAACGATCGTTAGCTCGTTAAAATCACCCTCCAAGTATATAGGTCATCAATCAGGGAAATTCGTTAACTTATTCAAAGCATTCCGGATTGTCCGGTACTTTCTAGTGAAATAGGCCGACTACCACCTAGTAGTTGTTGATTGTGACACGCTCGCCAAGCTCGTTAATGACTTTAAAGCACTCGCAAAGTTGGCCCAACATCCACACAAAACCCGCTAACCAGAATTGGGCCTTTTACTCAATAGAATGGAGAAGTTGCAGTACCATCTAATATGTATTGTAGTTTGCGCGCCCACCTAACACCCCATTTGTCCCACAGTATGGGAAAACTCATTTACTTATTCAAACTACTTTAAAAGGTGGCCAAAATGGCCACATATCCCGTTTGCCCGCTGCGTCTGGTATAAATTAGCGAAGTAGGCGGAGTACCACCTGCTAGCTGTTTAATTGGACATGCCTAGACCTACCAACCCATATAGGTCCCCACCTTATGAAAACTCGTTCACTCATTCAAACCACTTGCAAACCCAAAATTCGCCAAATATCTATTGTTTTCTATCCGGTCTAGCACTTATTATAGTGAAGTAGGCGGACAACCACCACATATACGTTGAAACGTTCAGGACTACCTACCACCCCATATACATTACCATACTTGGAAAACTCGTTAGTGCGTTGAGAGCACTCGAAAAGTCGACCCTATATCGCCACAAGATCCCTTTTCCGGCATGGTATTTTACGCACAAGAATGAAGTAGGCAAAATACCATCTACTAGATATTTTGGGAGACACGTCCACCTAGCATCTCGTATGGATCATCAATCTGGGGAAAATTGTTATCTCATTAAAACACGGCACATTAGTCAGTCCAATATTGCCACAAACCCCGTTTCCCGGATGGGTCTGGTACTCAGTCGAAGGATATACACAAAGAACTCCTACTATTATAAGTATTATATGGGGACACGGCACCCTACCATCCCGAATAGGTCAGCATCCCTTGGAATACTCGTTTACCCTTTTAAAACACTAACTAAGTCGGCTCAAAATCACCACAGACCCGATTTTCCGTCTGTGTCTGGTACTGACTAGATTGCAGTAACTGGAGTACTACATAATACATGTTGTATGAACACTAATTTCTTCTATACTATATAGGCCAACGCTTTTAGAAAACTTTTAAAGCACTTACAAAGTTGGCCCCAAATCTCCACAAAACCCGTCAATCGGCTGAGTTTTATTTCTCACGTGAGTGGAATTGGCGGAGCACCACCTCCTAGATATTGTAGGGAACACCCACTTCTACCGTCCTATATAGGTCACCACTCTTTAAGTAAATCGTTTACTTGTTCAAAATACTCGTAAAGCCGGCCCCAAATCGCCACCAAATTTATTTTTCAGGTTTAGTCTGGTGCGGACTTGTTGAATCGGACACGACCACCTACAACCCCACCGTCTGGAAAAATATCATAATGGACTCACAAATTAAATTGGTCTATAAAAGCCATAACACCTGTTTTCAGTCTGGGTGTTACTCAATGCATGTGTAGTGGGGGACACGCCCACCTTCCATCCTGTATAGCTCACCCCTCTTGGGAAACACACTACTCGTTCAAAGCACGCACAAAGTTGGCCAAACTCGCCACAATACCAGTATCCGTGTATGGTACGTACTCACTACAATGAGGTAGATGGAGTTCAACCGTAGCTGTTGTTGGGTCCGCTGACCACCAAATATAGGTCACCACTCTTGAAAAACTCGTTAACGCGTTCAAAGCCACAAAACCCGTTTTCTGGCTTAATCTGGCTTTCACTTGGGATACATGTATGTAGGCAGAGTAAACCCTGAACATTTTTTTTCTTAATATGATGTTTGTTAAATGTTTACGTATTCTTAGTTCAGAGAGTAAATAAAACAGTTCGAATGTGTATATTTCTTATTACTTTTTTGGGTAAATATGCTAGAAAATCATCGGATTTCAAGCTATTATGGTTTTAGTATATATACATAAATTAACAGGACCAATATTTCAACAGTGACATGTGCATCGAAGTTAGCCTCGTGGCCAAGTAATAGCATATTAGATGGCCAAGATGGCGTTTTTATTTTTAAAACTCACTAGATAGAAGGTTGTTTCCACAAAGTGGTACTCGCACACATTTTTGGTATATTACTTATTTAAGCCAAATTAAGGTTCGATCTTTCCGATGGCATCAATTCAGCTGTCTCGTCACCTTTTCAATACTTATTTAACCTTTACCAACTGTTTGTTATTAAAAACTTCATCCTCGAAATATCGCTTTTTGAAGATTTTTATTTCCATTTTTAATGAAATCTCTTGCATTCTCATACCGGCTTTAAACCGAGCGAAGCTCGGCAGAGCCCTATTACGGCTACATGTATGCACATATACACTTTGCACTACTTTCTTTCAAAAGTGCAACCACTATGAGCCTGAAAAAAAACCCGTAAAAGTGATGGAACCAGTATTTTTCTGTTCATAAAAAATATAGAGCGCGTGCATGCCGTACACCAAAAATTCATCAGAGCGTGACGACACTGCGTTCGGTAGTTTTCGTCATCGCCAAAACCGGCCGTTTCCATGAGTATGGGTGTTAAATAATAATTTAATGTAGTTTGTCCACTTTATTCCCACTCGATTGTGAACATTATAATATTGAAGCAGAAAGGTGTAAGTGTTTTTGAAGATGCACTCTCACAGATTGAACGATTTGACAACTTTTTACTTCTTTTTCTCAGAATCAGCTAATTTTGGCATCAGTGCTTTCATTTTAGTCATATAACACCAAACAGAATAGATCTGAATTGTTTGGGCAGCCTCATAAAAAATGAGATCAACTGAGGAGTTTAATTTATGATTAGAACGCTACAAAGTAAATTTCAAGATCTATGTATAACGTATACATGCTTTTTAGTCACTATTTTAAGTTCTTAGTAGCTCTAATATTATAGTAGTTCTTATAGTAGCTCTTAGCATCCGTTCAAAAGAGCCACAGACCTATGGTTTAGACATGTAGCTACGTGGCAGGACCCGTTAAAGGCGTTCTGTACAGTATACGTATTGCCAATAAATTGCAGAGTTCGGAGTAATATAATCCAACTTTTATTCATGTAGTAAATATGATTAGAAAATAACGGTCTTGATTTAAAGAAATGGAACAAAAATCTGAGCGACCGATCGAAAAGTTGATCCCGGCGTTTGCGCATAGCGGTTTCGGATTCCGACAGGTATAAATTCGTACCTGGCGCCACCTTGCGGAAGTCGTTGACATAAAGCCCCGGATGTAAGTCACCAATATGGCGTTTAATTGACAGGAAATTGGGTCAAAACTATCTTATTTGGTATTGAAATCAGGTAAATGTTGAGAAAATATATATTGCTAAAATAATTTCAAACATCGTTTCGCCATACAGTGCAAATTGCTCTGTATTTTTTTCTCTAATTATAAATGCACACCTGTAATAGGTGGGTCATAGGTAAACAACAACAAAAAACTTTTCGGTTACATTCAAAGCATCCTAGACTGGACCTTCAAAGTGACTCATTATTGTATTTTGCGATATTTATCCTTGTCAGTCAGTAAGAGCTTCTATCTAGTTAATTCAAGACTTAAACAATACCTGTTGAATGTTCTTTTAAGTTTAAACATGAATTTTCAGCTGTGTTTCAAAAATTTTGACTGACAACAAATTGTTCTTCAATCATATCTTATTAATGCCATGTCTGTAATGTAACAAAGGCAAGGCACTCAGATCAACTATCCTCACTATAATAAACTCTCAAGAGATATATGTCCAGTGCTCAAATTTGGACTCTCAAAATGCTAATGAAATATTATTATTGCGAGTGACTAAAAAAAGCTCTCAAATGTATGCATGTGGTATTATATATCTTATGCACTTGTCAATTGTAACATGACAGCCCCCCAGGTCCAGGGGGATAGCCGGGGAAGTGGGCCGTGTTTTTACCTTTCAGGTGGCCCCGCAGTGCCGGGTGAATGCGCTGGTGTAATGGTCCATTTTGTCGTTTATTCTATTCATTTGCGATTTTACAACATCCTGAGATGTATATAACCATTCTGTAACATGCTAGACAAACTCATGAGTTTGCAAATAGAAACTGCATGACGGCTACTTTGTCAAGATAAATAAACATAGATTTTGCGAGTGTGTTTTGTCAGTTTTGCAAGCTTAAAGCTTATTTTGCAAGCCAGCACAAACGCCTCTCCCCAAATATGTGACTGTACTATAATACAGTGTTATTCTAATCCTTCATTTAAAAAACAATTGATTGATTGGAAAAGTGTTTTTGGAGGGGACGGACAAGTGGTAAGAGTACTATCAGACTCGATCAGAGGGAATTCATTTTACCAGTGCCATGGCTTGAGCTAATTTTGACCACTGTTATTGTCAATTGGTTCTAAATCACATGAATAAATATATTTTTGTCGTTACAAAAGCTCTTCTCTGATTGACCTGATACCAACATACCCTTAAGAACATTTTACATAATGATTTTTTTCTGGTATACATATTTCTTTTTTGTTTTTATGTCGAGTGAGTAGTTACTGTATACAGGGTTCGAATTTAACTTTTTTTGATACCTGCAAATTTTTGCAAGTGCTAAAATTTTCAACCTCGCAAAACCAGACACTCACTTATATTTTTTTAAGGCAAACCTTTGTGTTTGCAAGGAAAAAGTATATATTGTATGAAAAACAATGGTTTAAGGTATAGTGTAATTGTTTTAATGAATGATCATGTAATTGTACATTGAACGATATCAGCATATACCATCATATGTAACACTGACATTACATACTAAGGAAGTCTTGATTAGACAGTATTGGTATGTGCGAAATATTTTGAAAATGTTCCTTTCGTCATGTTCCTTTCGTCATCTGTGTTGAGGGTCAATATAATGTTCAACTCCCTCTTCCACATCATAACAGTTTTAACGGATGGATTATATAATTTTGCCTTCTTTGTTTGGAACTGGTTTATTATTGCCATCAGCTGTCAGTAATTTTAAAATCAACACGCTTAAAATAACTTACCGGTATTTTTTTGCTTTTTATCATTATACAAACTGTGTCTTGATACGATTATAGCTAAAGACCGCCTCCAAAATGGAAATGAAAAACCAGTCTATAAAAATACATAGTAACGAGTACCTGCCACATAGTAACAGGCACCTGCCAGTGTGCGTAATGTTAATCTACGTCATCAATTTCTGTGTGATTATTGGAAAACGAAAGTAGGCATTTCTAAAATTATTTTTATATCTATTGAGAAGGAATTGATCACGGATTATGTTCATATCTATATTTTTGTATTTCGAGGATTGCATATTTTCTGCAAGTTTTGCGAGTGTCTTTAAATTCAACTCACATTTTTCAATTTTAGCTTGCATTTTGCAACTGAGTGAGTGCTAAATTTGAACCCTTTGTATATGTATCTTAAAATACATTTTCTTGTGTTTCCGACGCTGATCAGAATATTTGACCGAAGTGCACATGCAGTAGATAGTAACAAGGCTTGCCATGTTCTAAGCTTCACAAATTGCCTATGGTTCAAATTTTCTGATCCGCAACAGATGCAAATGATTGATACTTTTTATGACATAATTTTATTCTTAATTTTATAAAAAAATGACCTTTTACATTTGGCCAAAACATGATTTGACGTAATACTTACTGGAAATATATGCTAAGTAGTTTGAAATGGCAGTTGATGATAAATAGTTCTATAATATATTGCATATTTGCCAAGATTTAATAATTTTGTGTTCCTAATTATTTTAAATTTTATTCATCTGTGATGTGGTGATGGAATATAAATTTTTCCAGCATTGTGCACATGATCGGAGTAACTGTTATATCTGGTATTCAATAATTGTCGCTGCTTCGTTGTAACCTATTTTGGCCATGTGCATGTTTAAATAAAATTAACTAGCTTACATGTTAGACAGGATTAGCCACCTATGTACATGCAATTGTTATCATTATGTTGGTATCATAACATCAGAATCACTGCAGACCATCATCAGAGTTTTCTCTGATGTCATCCTACTCCAGCATAGATTGGTTCCCAGCAAATGTGATCTAGCTTTGCCTTATGCGGACAATACCGTTGAGATGGGTCAGCAGTGCTTTCAAATGTCCCACACAAATTTATAGCAGTGGATTGACAGGCTTATGGTCGAAACATTTAGAAAAAAATATCAGTTTACGAACAACCAATAGCTTCTATTGAAATTGGCATTCATGTGTATGTTTTGAATCTAATACAACTTGAGGTGCCGGTATTGCAAAGACATATACATATCGACCAAATTGATTAAGAAAGGAGCCCCATTTTCAATGTAATGAATTTTCTAGCTTTGATGAATATATATGTGAGAAAAAAACAAACATTTTTCAATGTTCAGCCATATGGCTCAAAAAACATTTGGCAAAGTGTGTCTGTTTTTCTTACAAATAAATAGGCTCATTTTACTTGCCTCTAAGAGGCAATAAAAGTGAAAGGTAAACAGTTGTTTTATGATTATCAAAGCTTATTGGCAGGCAGATGCTTTTTCAAGAGCACCCTCACCTGGCAAAGACTCTGAACTTGGGTATAAAGACATGCTGTCTGGAAGTACCAACTCCAGCTCTGAGAAGCACTTTAATTTTTACTGCACGTTCATCTTTTGGCCAGATTTAATTCCTGTCAAAGAAACCTCATCTTAAAAGATGGCAGATCATTTTCAGGAACAAATAATAAACATAAATTAGCGGGATAAAAAAGAAACTGCTTAAAACATTGTGTTTTTATCGGAGCAATTTGTGGCTGATTTTCGGACCTATTTCTGTAAAAAAAACCATATACTTAACACTCTTGTGCACATATGGTGAGAAATAGACTTATGATAAGCACATTATAGAGAGCTGATTTTTCTACAAGAAACACACTTAATCACCTTCTATTGTATTATCTGTCAGTTTCTTGTTCATTTCTAGGCAAAATTGTAAGTCCTTAATTTTGGTCAAAAGACCTCAGTGCCATTGATCATAACATGTTGAACACTTCAATTATTTTTAGTGACACAATCAATACATACACATGTATAAGAAACATAAATTTTGATAAACCTAAAACTTCTTACTAAACAATGTTTTTATGGAAAATAGTTATTACTGATAACAAGATTGTAACCATGTTTTTAATAGCTGAACACACAAAAATATTAAATGATTGGTGAGTGCTAAAAGATTTACTGTAATATACTATCATCTCATAAGGTTAAAATACAGTGTTACTTGCACCTTTGCTTCAAATTAAACTCAGTATCCTTCATATGAACCATTGTTTTCAACATTAATTCATCCTTTTTGGTATATTAAAACAATTATATTAATTGTGGTAAATCTTAGTTGGAAGTAAGAGTGAATTTTTAACATTATAACCGATGCAACTCTAAGACTGGTTCAAGTTATTCTTTCTTATGATATGTTGTATTTTACAGCAATATATAATCATTTTGAAGTTGCTTTTTAAGGATGTATTTAAAGGCTTTCACCTTTATTTTGCGTCTTAAAAATAAGTCCGCATAAAACAATTTTCCAGAGAGCAGATTTAGGAAAACAGTGAAGATAAATTGTTATTAATGCTGTTTGAGTGGTAAGGAACTATTAAAAATGGAAGTGATTATACTCTTGTCATAAGAGAGGTTTTTTACATCTGTGGCAAAAGAAATGTCTAATCTGATGTCCAGTGTGGGACAATTGTTTCTATCTATATAAACACAGAACTTGCATGTTTGCATACTTTTATGAGTTCATTTTATGAAATGGTATAAAACACACTGTTTAAACATATTGTGTTTGATAAAGTTTAACTTATCAGATGACCATTTTGAAGAAATTAATAAAATTTAATTACTCCTTTCTAAGGCCTATTAGTTTCTTTAATTATAATGACCTCTGAGCTACATAAAAAAACGCCACACATTTTAGGAGGTTTAATCTTAAAGGAGTAGTTGTTGGCAGTAAAAGCAAAAAAAAATACTATTAGAACAAGAAAATTTTAACAGACTGTGAAATAAGTATTTCAAAATTGAATGTGAGCAGGTTGTGATTGCCATTTAATTCCTCCAAAATGTCCCAAATTCACATTTATTTTTTAAATGCTGTCAGAATTGTTTGTAATCATAGCAAGCAGCGGTCTCTAATATGTGCCACATTGTTTTGGCAGATATTGGCAGTCAAGTTATAAACACATGGATGTTCAGTTCCCTATTCTGCAGTTCATTGCCAGGAAAGTTAAGAAATTATTTCAGTAAAATTCTATAGTTGGTGCACTTTTTGTTTTTGTGGACATTTTGTTTCGATTTTTAGATACATGGAACAATTATCAATTATTATTGGTGTTTCTAAAAAACGCTGGAATTATTTGTGAATTTGCTGTCAGATTTTTTTTCAACCCAGTAACCAGTCTTTGAAGTCTTAACTACATGTAAGTCTGCATAAACTGCAAACCTGGGAACTGATACATCGGAAATTCAGTGTGACACAAATTTAAATGCATTCATTGGGACATATTTTACCATATTATAAAATAAAATCACTTTTACCAGTAAATTGAATGTAAGTATTTTTAGTAAAAGTAGTAAAAATGTGGTAAGAATTAAGAAATAGTGAAAGGTTGTTTAAGTTTAAACACAGTCGTGTTACCATGTATTTTTTTAAGAACATACAAACTATCTTTAAATTTGGTAGTGGTCGACATTATCTTGTGTAAACTAACCATTAACTCAGCCAGCCACTGTTGAAATCTACTGATTCACCTGATTTAAATCCATAATGGCTGACTGCTGATTTACTAAAATAAATGTATTTGAAAACTTGAGAAATACTGCCTCCTCATTGGACAAAATGTAATGTTGACCACTCATTTAACTTATTGAAATATCTGCTCATATGAAGATTTGGACATTAAACAGTTTTGCATAAATGGAGTTAATTTTACCTGTCATTGTGACATTCAAGAATGAAATTACTTTTGTTTTAATTAATGTAAACCATAAAAATGATAATTTTAATCATATTAAATTTTCGGCGGATAATATGAACTAACTTTTTATAGGATTTTTTTTCTTAATTTTTGTTTTATTTTCTGATAAGTAATTTATAAAAATGTTATTCATTGTGTCTTTTCATACTTTAAGATTAATTATTTGCTTGATTTAAAGTTATTGGATTGTTAATGTTGTAATGAACACAAACAAAGAAAGTCCTCAAATTTTAGAGATTTCATTATAGGATTTTAGTTTGTCATGAAATTAGGATTTCCTTTAATTTGAGCTTTCGTGCATCACTTCAAGTTAACTTGGTAATGTCTTTCTAATATTTTTGTAAGCGTTTTAATGAAATATTTGTAACCATTCATTTATTCATGACATGCAAGTCTTATCTTCTGGATGGGTGTAGAAAATGATTGATATTCAACTATGTTAAGTGAATTAACATCTTAAAATGTTTCTCAAGTTACTCAAGCTTGCTTACTTAACTAGGAGTTCACAACTTCACAAATCTCACTATTTTTGACAGGTGGTATAACCTGGGTAACGAGTAGGTGAGAGTGGTCTAGTTGTTTACCTCTCACCCAAGAGGTTGTGGGTTCGATCCCACTCAAAGTTACCTTCTCATGGGGTTTCAAAACAGACAAAAGTACTGGTTTCTGCCGAGGCAATAGACTGGAGTTAGGTTCTGTAAGCTGTCAGCTTTTGTCACAATCGAGCAAAAAGAAATCGTAAAAAAACTAACAACCTGTCATCGTAGTGAAATCAGGGTATTTTCTGTGACAACTGTGTAATTATAGGATTAAGCAAAATACGTGAATAAAAGAAAATGTTAATTTATAAAAAGGAGTATATAGAATCAGTCATGGAAAATAGAATGAAAACACTCAAATTATTACACAATTGCTTTGGATAAAAACAATTGAACACTCCTACGCACAGGGTACAGAAGGTAGAAAATTCAGCTTTCATCAATTAATGCTCACCAAAAAGCCAATTTCTGACCACTGTGCGCAAGGGTGTGAACAGCCCTGCTATATAAAATCCTGATTATGTGCAAGCCAGAAAAGCATTTTACCAGTGAAGGGTTTGCGGGGTTGTGCAATTTGATTGGAATGAACAATCACATAAAAAATACTAATAACTCGATTGAAATGCAATTCCCTATCTACATTGTCCAGTCTGTATTGTAATGCTCAACACATTTATACATGTACATGTGTGTATTTACGCTCAACACACACTCGACACATTTATACATGTACATGTGCGTATTTACACTCAACACATGTATACATGTGTGTATTTATGCTCAACACATGTACATGTGCGTATTTACGCTCAACACATATATACATGTACATGTGCATATTTACGCTCAACACACACCTAACATATATATAAATGTTCATGTGCATAGTTATGCTAAACACATACATACATGTACATGTGCGTATATATACTCAACACGTATATACATGTTCATGTGCATATTTATGTTGAACACATATATACATGTACATGTGGGTATTTACGCTCAACACATATAATATATACATTATCATATGCGTATTTATGCTCAACACATATATTCATGTTCATGTGCGTATTTATGCTCAACACATATACATGTACATGTGTGTATTTATGCTCAACACATATATACATGTTCATGTGCTTATTTATGCTAAACACATATTTACATGTACATGTATGTATTAACGCTCATCACATATATACATGGTTATGTGCGTATATTTATGCTAAACACATATATACATGTATATGTGCGTATTTATGCTCAACTCATATATACATGTACATGTGCGTAATTAGGCTCAGCACATATATACATGTAGATGTGGGTATTTACGCTCAACACATAATATATACATGTGCATAATTACGCTCAACACATATATACATGTATATATATGTGAAATACGGTTTATATTAAAATAGTATCTTAAGTAAGACACATACATTGTAGGGGTCTTTTTATAAAGAAATATTTTTGTTTATAATGTACATACAATTTTATAAAGAAACTAAATAATAACCCCAAGGAATAATTGGGACCAAGGGTATTGTGTATGGTTGTATTGTGTCAGGGAGGTATGTGATAAATTCCACATGCTCATTGTCTGCCTAGTATCTGGTCATCCGATGCCCTTTATCACAAAAACTACTCTATTATCTTGTTCAGTGACTCTGGTATTTTTTAGTTGGAACAGAAACTGAAATATTTGTTTATTTGTGTAGGATTTATCTCTGCCGATGGCCTTCTATGCACCAGAGGTGTTTTAAATCAAAGTATCTCCTTTTCTCCTGGGTCATTTTAGTTGGACAAGAAATAAGGCTGATTGGGGAATCAACAACTGAAGTGCAATGGGGCAATATTATAGAGAGGGACATACATTGTAGTAGATCTAGAAATTGAGATGAAACTCGGGACTTTTTCTGTAGTAGCCACGGGTCTGAATACCCATTCCCAAAGCATAATAATTATTTTATAAGATATTTTTCCAAATCTTCAGATTTTTTTTTTATTAATGACTTTTTACCTGTACTGGTTCATTCAACATCATAATCAATTATGTCATGTATATTTATTTTATTTTTTTTTGGGGGTGGGGGGTGGGGGGTAATTGAATTCAGATATCATTGATTTTCATCACATTCAGAGATCAGTATCATCACATTCAGAGATCAGTATGAAATATTATCAGTCATGATTTATTGCAATTGCTAGTTCAGCTGTTTCAGGTCTTTTGAAAGGAAAAAGAAACTAATATTTAATTATTTCCTCATTCGCAGAAGACTGGAAACCTTGTTCTTTTTACTGTAAAATTTCCAAGTTTCGGCATATTTTGTGATGCAAGTTTTCCAAAAATATCTAGGGTCTTTTTCCAAAAATGGGCAGAAAAGGCCCTTATACAAGGCGAGTGTTGGAACATGAATAAGAATAATTTCTGAATTCAAATCATCCTTGGGTAGCCACTCCATTCAACCCAATTTATTTTCATCCAACCTTCTTTGTTTTAAATGTATCTCATTACACTTCAAGTTTGAAAAAAAGATCATTGGTTGATAAGATTTCCCCATTGTACCTATGCAGGTTGTTAAATTTCTGTAAATTTATTAAAAGATGAGGATGATAAATTGTGAAAACCTGACTCGATAGTTAAAAAAGACATTAAAACAAGTGCTATCAGAATTATTTAGTGTGGTGGAAATGATTTTTTAAAATTGCCTCTCAAAAATGCATAATCATTTTTTAATGGCAAGGGAAGAAATGAGCTTTGAACTAAAAATGAATGAATCTTTGTTTTAAACGGGATTTTTTATGTTTCATTGGTTCAGACTTAGATTTTTTTAGCTTTGTGCGAAATATGAACAAATATTTGTATCAATGATAAAGCATCGTTATTGACTTCAAAGGGACTAGACACCAGCTAGTCCAAAAATCAGCAAATACAGTATTTCCTCAAAACAAACCTAGAATTTTCAGTGTCAGCTATAACTAAGAGGCCAATAACCACTTTACATGTTAAAATAATAAACTTAACAATCATGTATGCTGTCTCATCTGTGTTTCCCCATTTAAAATATAGCACATAATCATTCCCCAGTTTAAATCATATCTGTTTATGAAACACTATTTAAAAGCTGCACTCTCACAGATCTAACCTTTTGATAACTTTTTTATTTTTTGTCTTGGAAGTTGCCATTTTGCACAAACAGTACATTTTGATGTATATGAAAGATGCACTCTAACTCCCAAATAAGATTTACCACAATTAATACAATTGTTTTAATATACCAAAAAAGATGAATAAATGTAGAAAAGAACAGTTTTTATGAAGAATACTGAGTTTATTTTGTAAGAAAGGTGCAGAAAACATGGTATTTCTACCTAATAAGACGATATTATATCACAGTAAATCTTTTAGCACTCGCCAATCATTTAATATTTTTGCGTTTTAAGCTATTAAATACACGGTTACAATCTTGTCACCAGTAATTCATATTTTCCATAAATGCATTATTTAGTAAGTACATGTAGTTAAGGGTTTATCACTCAAAAGTCATATTTGTTATACATGTGTATGTATTGATTTTGAAAGACAGTATTACTTTAATTTTAACTGGCTACCTTAATATTTCTTCTTGTTCGAATTTTAGTGTTTATATTGTAGACATTTGTGACTTTATGGCTGTGACTTTATGGTCAATTTACTTCAAATCTACTTTCTATTTCTGAAGGCTATTTGGTATTGAAATTGTGATGCATAGATTATATCATACTTTGCTTACAACATTATGTACAGTTCACAAGACATATAAACAGTAAATAATTGTCCAATCCAACATTCTTGTGGCGGACATACCTTGCATTTGTTACATTCAATAAATAAGCACTAATTAATGACCATGTGATTTTCTACGTTTTATAATGACTCTCATGGGTCACAGTCCTTTATACAATAAAAGAATGGAACTTGTGGAAATTACACACTATGACTTGTTTTTAAATTATTAATTATCCTAAGCCACCTTGGAATTTTAATGTTGGCAGTAAAATATTTTCTATTTCGTTAATTTTGATACTTCATTCAGCTGTGTATTCTCAAATTTAGTTTTTTGCTATCATTTGATTTTGTTTTAACACTATTTTTGAACTTTACTTTCAGGTAAATAAATAAACCCTGGAAATTCTGTTGCACATTACCATTTGCTCAAAATGAATATATATGAATATATGTGTTTCCCCTCCCATAACAGACCTGAAAAAAACTGTCCAAACCAAATAATTTTATTGCTTTAAGTTTGCAAACAACTTTCATTTGTACAATTCATTTGGTAGAAATTAATCATTTAATCTGTATTTGGGGGGGGGGGGGGGGAATGAAGAAACCTTATTAATAGCCGACTGACCCTCACTGAATTGACATTAAACATGCTTAAGGCCTTAGTCTAAACCCTCTACAGTTATTTCTGTCACAACAATTGGTAATAAGCTGAAGTATTAAAATTCAAAGAAAAAATCAGAGAAAATTCAGATCACCATAAACACAAAAAACATTTTTTCGCCCCTTATTTTAGCCTTTTATCAGTTGTGTTCTCAATCAAATCAAACTCCTGAAATTAAACGAAGGCGAGATCTTTAAGCTGCATAGACTGCCCTTTGTTTTCATTTAAAATGGTTAAGAAAATGTTAAGTTGTCTTTGTTTTAAGTCTTTATTCGAAGCAAAATGCTGCCTTTCTGACGTAGCATTTATGACGTAATTAATTATGTGGTATACACACACTGATGAAGCCCTGATAAAGTGTGCGTTTGAAATTCATTGGCAATGAGCTGTGTCCATTGATATATAAAAAATGGTATCTGGTTAAATCAACTACTTGGGCTTAAAATAGTATTAAATAATTGATAAAGCAATACTTTATTTTTTCAGGAATCACACAAGATGTTCAAGAAGAAAAAGAAGCCTCAGATTTCCGGCCCGTCAAACTTTGAGCATCGCGTACACACGGGTTTCGACCACTCGCAAGGCCAGTATGTGGGTCTGCCATCACAATGGCAGGGCATTGTAAACCCCCAGGAAGCGTCGCGACGGCGACCAATGGTGGACCCATCCAGTATTACACCAATTGAAATTCAACCTCTTAAGGTTAGTTTACAAGTGATACCAAACTTCGCTGTCGATTATATTGGGTTATTTTTTATTTAACCTATAAGTTTCATGCTAAAGTCTATTCTTAGCTGATTTCAGCTTTGTAGGAAACCAAAATACACTGAAAATTATACTTTGTTGATTTGGCTAGGAAAATCTCGTAATCATGAATAATTAATGAGGCAGTTTCATTGGTCCTGCAAGGTAGCAGGTTCTTTCCCATCGAAAAATATTCTTTTCGGTACAATTATAGTAAACAGCAGTTAAGACCACTTGGCCATTGAGACCTCTGACACTACAGGGTTATTGAAGAATAGTTCATGGTAACATGCAAATTCATTGGAAGAAAAGTTGTCTCCCCTGCCTCATTCATATTCATTGAATTGGGATTTTGTCAGTCAATTGTCCCAGCTATAAATGAAGTATAACAGAACTAAGTACAGGGAATGTTGACGATGGATTTCCTTAAAATCTTATCATTCATATATATTTGGAAAACAATTTTTCTAATTCATATTTTTGCCCTGCATGGTTTTTATCCTAGCATTTTATCTATGGCTAAATTGGGTATATAAATAACAAGAAAGTAGAGTAATTTTGGGGTCAGTAGAAATATTAAAAAATATGATTTGTACATATTTTAGCATAGTACGTGTTCTGCGGTATTACACCTTAAATTTGAACTTTCTCTCTTTTCAAAGAAAAAGTCCATGTATTGTCATAATAGCTTTTGTATTATTGATGTGGTCATGGTAATTGTTATTGTGTTGGATCACATGAAACTTGAAACTAAAGTTTGATTTTGGCAATTTGTTAATATGTTTCAAGTACCATAACTCTAGCTAAAATGAGTTATGTGATTATCTTGAGTTATGATTTTCATGACCAGCTGGAAAAAACAACAACACATAGTGGTATATGCTTACCAAATTGCTATCTGTTTGCCGTATTGGCATGTTCTTGCCATTTTGGCATACTCTTGCTGTATTGGCATATTCTTGCCATAGTGACATATTCTTGCCATGATGGCATATTCTTGCCGTATTGGCATACTCTTGCCATAATGGCATACTCTTGACGTAATGGCATATGCTTGCCGTATGGGGCCTAAAAAAAAATTGGTGAGGTAAAGGGTTACATCCATTTCCAAAAAAGGTAGGGTAGGTAGGCTTTTTTTGTTCTGTTTTCAGTTATTTTTTTTGTAAGGCTTTATATAAGAATCTTTTTTTATCATTTTTTTTTTTTACAAACTGACTATAAAAACGGTAGGGTCAGCTCCTGATTCATAAGTAGGGTCGGGTAACCAAAACAAAATGTTGTTGTTTTTATGCCATGGCATATTCTTGCCATAATGACATATTCTTGCCATAATGGCATATTCTTGCCATAATGGCATATTCTTGCCATAATGGCGTATTCTTGCCATAATGGCATGTTCTTGCTGTAATGGCATCTGCTTGCCAGACTCACAGTAACTTTTAACTTATTGAGAATCTGTTACAGAGATATTCTTGTATAATTTAATGACATGAACAAGCAATAATGCAAAAATCACTTCACAATGTTGTCCCAAGACATGCCCGCCTGCAGTAAAATTAATTGGTTTCCAATTTAATAGGATTTCCGGACAATATTAAACCAGATAAATTTTCCGGTAATTGAAAATCAATCGTCCATTGTTTTCTTGAGTCATTATTGTCTCTGATTTTTACAATATATTTAATGCAATTTTGTTACATAAATTATAGAAATGTGCACTTATAATTATTTGAAAATGATGGAAGAATGTTATTATGCCCCCTTTTGAAAAAAGTGGGGTATATTGTTTTGCACATGTCGGTCGGTCGGTCGGTCGGTCTGTCGGTCGGTCGGTCGGTCGGAATACCAAATGGTTTCCGATCAATAACTTGAGAACGCTTTGACCGAGGGACCTCATACTTGGTATGTGTATTGGTCATCACCAGCAGATGAACCCTATTGATTTTGAGGTCAGTGGGTCAAAGGTCAAGGTCAGTGTGACCTTTACATGAAAAACGGTTTCCGATCAATAACTTGAGAACACTTTGACCCAGGAACCTCATACTTGGTAGGTGTATTGGTCATGACCAGCAGATGAACCCTATTGATTTTGAGGTCAGTGGGTCAAAGGTCAAGGTCAGTGTGACCTTAACATGAAAAACGGTTTCCGATCAATAACTTGAGAACGCTTTGACCCAGGGACCTCATACTAGGTAGGCTTATTGGTCATGACCAGCAGATGAACCCTATTGATTTTGAGGTCAGTGGGTCAAAGGTCAAGGTCAGTGTGACCTTTACATGAAAAACGGTTTCCGATCAATAACTTGAGAACGCTTTGACCCAGGAACCTCATACTTGGTAGGTGTATTGGTCATGACCAGCAGATGAACCCTATTGATTTTGAGGTCAAAGGTCAAGGTCAGTGTGACCTTAACATGAAAAACGGTTTCCGATCAATAACTTGAGAACGCTTTGACCCAGGGACCTCATACTAGGTAGGCTTATTGGTCATGACCAGCAGATGAACCCTATTGATTTTGAGGTCAGTGGGTCAAAGGTCAAGGTCAGTGTGACTGTAAGCTGAAAAAAGGTTTTCTGATTGTCCATATTTTATTTTCTGTCGGTCGGTCGGAATACCAAATGGTTTCCGATCAATAACTTGAGAACGCTTTGACCGAGGGACCTCATACTTGGTATGTGTATTGGTCATCACCAGCAGATGAACCCTATTGATTTTGAGGTCAGTGGGTCAAAGGTCAAGGTCAGTGTGACCTTTACATGAAAAACGGTTTCCGATCAATAACTTGAGAACGCTTTGACCCAGGGACCTCATACTTGGTAGGTGTATTGGTCATGACCAGCAGATGAACCCTATTGATTTTGAGGTCAGTGGGTCAAAGGTCAAGGTCAGTGTGACCTTAACATGAAAAACGGTTTCCGATCAATAACTTGAGAACGCTTTGACCCAGGGACCTCATACTAGGTAGGCTTATTGGTCATGACCAGCAGATGAACCCTATTGATTTTGAGGTCAGTGGGTCAAAGGTCAAGGTCAGTGTGACTGTAAGCTGAAAAAAGGTTTTCTGATTGTCCATATTTTATTTTCTTATATAGTAGACAGTAGAAATTTATATGTCACTAAATGCATGAGTTGAAGTATCAGTTTTCAGTGAACATCTAGTTTTGATAATAACTTTGAATGGCTTTGTATAACTTCCAAAATATTGGATTTGTTTACTTAAATTTAAACTGTCTGGTTTTTATGCTGTCTGTAAATTTCTCCTGGAATTAGCAATATTATCTTTTAATGTTGAATGAGATATTAGCTTTTCAAGTTTTTTAGAGAAAAGTTATCAAAGTTTATTTTGAGGACAATAGAAAGAGATCCATCCTTTGCCAGGAATAGAGATTGAACTTCTCAACAAACTATCTATGGAATGTGTCTGTCTACTTGTGTCATTGATTTGTGCACAACAAGAGCTTATTGAAGTCTACTTCTTGACACCATCTTGGCATGGGTACAAAAAAACACAAGTACTTTATTGTCATCAATTCCGGCATTTCATAAAGATTTTCTGAGAATGCTGTTTCTCAGATACACTTTTGTTAATTGCTTCTTTGAACATGGATCAAAAAGGCCCACTTTAAGAAGGCCAACATCTAAAGGGCCCACTTCAAAAATTGCCCACTTCAAAAGGTGCACTTCAAAAAAGGCTCACTTCACAAAAGGCCCACATCAAAAAATGCCCAGGTCAAAAAGGCCCGCTTCAAAAAAAAAAGCCTTCTGAATGGTCCACCGGTCCACAAAGGCCAAGTTAACTGATATAGTTATACTTATTGTTGGAAATTGTCTAAGATCATATGTATTCATTGAAAATAGTGATGTTAGTTTTTTCTTGTACCATAAAGTGCAATTAAATGACTTTATATTTGTTATATTGTGAATGTTTGCACCTCATTTTGAGACTCTGCCATTTTGGGCTTGGCCTTCATGTTACTGGGCCTTTATTGTTCTGGGCATTGATGGTATAGGGCTTTTATCTAACTGGACTTTAATTTTACTGGGCCATTATGTGACTGAGCCATTATAGTACTGGGCTTTTATGGTGATGGGCCTTTATGGATCCATTATGGCACTAGACTCTTTATTAGGCTGCTTATAATGGTTCTTGACTGTTATGGTACTGGGCCTTTTTTGGAACTAAGCCTTTATTTACATAATGTTACTCGGCCTTATAGTTCTTGATCATTATGTTACTGGGCTCTTATGGAACTGGGCCTTTTTGGTACTGGGCCTTTTTGTATTTGGGCCTTTATGGTACTAAGCCTTATGTTTCTGGGCCTTTATAGTACTTCATTGGGTCTTTATTGTACTGGGCCTCTTTTTGGCCTTTATTTTACAATGCTTTAATTGTACATAGACCTTCTGGTAATAGGCCTCCATGGGTCCTTTATGGATTTGGGCCTAATTGGGGCGTTCATGGTAACATTCTGGTAATAGGCCTCCATGGGTCCTTTATGGATTTGGGCCTAATTGGGGCGTTCATGGTAACATGTCTTTATAGTATTGAGCCTTTGTGTTACTGGTTTATGATACAGGGCCTTTTTGGTACTGGGCCTTTATATTACTGGAACTTTATGATACTGAGCCTTTATGGTACTGGAGTTTATGTTACTGGGCCTTTTTGGTAATGGGCCTTTATGTAACTGGACCTTTATGATACTGGGCCTTTTTGGTACTTGGCCTTTATAGTACTGGGCCTTTTTGTTTCTTGGCTTTTATGGTACTGAGCCTTTATAATACTAGGCCTTTATAGTACTGGGCCTTTATAGTACTGGGCCTTTATTTTACTGGTCTTTTTTCCCAACACTGGTGTATTACTCCTGTGATTATTGTATGCCCCTTTGCTAGGAAACACTTGCACTCAAGTATGTTTCAAGGGTTATTACCTTTACCAATTTAAAAATCTGAAGAACCATTCAAACTGATATTGAGGGCATTAAATTTACTGATAATGCCAAGTAGGATAGCTTTGAGGAGAGTCAAGCACAAGACTTTGGTAGACCTTTAAAACAATCATTTGCAGTTGCTGCATTAGTGCATCACTGTAAGTGTCGACATCTGGATTTCTGAGAATACTTTTTGTTCAAGATTGTATTTTAAAGATGATCTGTTCATGTTCAGGAAAATTAACTTGGCTATTAATTTCATGGCCTTTACTCTCACAGATATACCATTTTTACAATTTTTTTTATAATTTTTTTTGTTTTGGAAAGAGCAAATATTTGCGTAAATATCTGCAAAGCAAAGATAAAAGATTGCTGACAATAGATCAGATTGCAGATTTTCATATTTCCGTTCGAATATATTTTATGGCTAAAACTGTTACTAACTGTTTAAGAAAAATGCCTAAGACATCAAATTTTGAACTTAAATATAAAAATCTGCGATCTAATTTTCTGTCAGCAGTCTTGTATAACTGGTTTACATGCATTTTCGCAAAAATTGGCTCGTTCCAAGATAAAATAATAAAAAAGTTGTCAAAATGTTTGTTCAATCTGTGAGAGTGAAGCTTTAAGGTAGAACGCTCGTAATGAAAAACTCCACTTGTAACTCATCAATTTTAATGCTTTAGCCTGTAGGACTACAAATCTTTGGAGGGTTTTAAGCTAGGTTTCGCATTGATCCAACCTAATGCACAAATATTTTTTTCCCCCTTTTTTTTGTTTTCATTAGCTCACAGTTTATTTAGAAGTTTATATTGTATTTTAATTTAAAAGTAATAAATGCATTGCTACTCATAAATATTAGCTTTTTTGACGTTTTCGTTACTTTCAGTTTCGGCTGAAATAGGTGGTTGGGAATTTCTAGCTAATTTTTTTTAATGAGACGAAAATATATTCAGATTTTCGCAATTTGTTTCTTAACAGTTAAAAGTTAAACACTTATTAAGAAAAGGTCATGAATATTTAATATTATAAAGAAAAATCTGAAATGGGGGGTAGGGTAATTCAAGTTTAGACAAAGTTGTTATTTCTTGGTAAAAATCTTTTAAATATTGAATCCAAGAAATGATACACATTTAGAAATTATCCAGCTGATCATAGTTTGAAATGA
The DNA here is from genome assembly GCF_026914265.1 of Mya arenaria. NCBI lineage: Eukaryota > Metazoa > Mollusca > Bivalvia > Myida > Myidae > Mya > Mya arenaria. Next base: position 27,357,663 of record NC_069134.1, on the reverse strand, counting down.
TTTCCATTAGGGTCGTACTACCTTAAATTACAAAAAAAGTTCTACATATTTACAACCCGACTTAATTTAATGAAAAAAATCCATATTGAGGTGATTTTCAGAAGGGGAATTAAAACTTATCTGCATGTTACATAATGTCACAAATTTAAGGATTTTTTTTTTAATATATTCTAAATATTCATCTGTTTCAGACCATAATTCGAGGAAACGCTCAAGGTCAGATGAATGGCTCCAGTGTGGCGATTTCAGTGGCCCGATCAAACTCTCTCCGAAATACCAGCCCACCCTCTCGGCGACGATACCAGCCCGACCAGAACCACCCTCCATTACAAGAGGACGGCCCGATGGGTCATCCTGGTAATAATCACCCGCAGTACCCCGGTCCTCCCCCGTACAATCGGGAAAATCGTGACCCGCGGGAAATGCACCCTCAGGATCAATTCAGCAAGCATGATAACAGAGATCCTAGAAACAATAATATGCATCAAGATAGAAATAATCAATTGCGAGATAATCGCTACCCTAATGACAGATATGATCAAAGGGGCGACTACCCTGATAATGGGAGATTGCAGCCCCCGCGCGACGATTATAGAGGCGGGTCACATCCGAACAGTCGGGATCAGAGTTTCGAGGATCGGCGATCGGAGAGTTCCTATAGGCCACACAATGATTCTTATGACAGTAACACATTACGAAGGGATCAGCATGATATGTCACCCCCACGTCACAATCAAATGCCCCCTGGGGGTCGTAGCCCCAACCATCCCCAGATGCCTGGTTACCATGACAACAGGTATCCACAGCAACCGCAGCATCCCAATGGAACATTACCACGACAACAGCATCAGCCACATCAAAACCTGCCAGGATATGATACCACTAGAAGAGTAAGTATTGGATAGAGAAAAATATTACATCACCTCAATTAAAGCTGCACTCTCACAGACTGACAGTTTTGACTTTTGTCTTAATTTTTGTCACAGAATCAGCTGATTTGGGCATCAATGCATTCAAGTTAATCATATAAGAACTTACAATAGAACAGATCTCAGTTGATCGTAAAATTTCAATTTTCATTGAGTGCTTTTAGCCATTACACATCAAATTTTACCCATAGAGATGAAACACTGCAATCTGAGCATTAGTCCGCCTTCTTATATCACTTCATTCTAGACATTTAGGCAAAAATTGGCTCATTCCAAGACAAAAAAAAAGAAAAAGTTAAAAGCCAAAACAGTCAGTCTGTGAGAGTGCAGCTTTAATAAACACTTCCCACATTGTAAGGTGTGGATAGGTTTTTTTGCTTTTCTTTTCATTTTCTAACCCCTTTATTTGGTATTGGACATAAGTATGACCACCTTTGAGGCTTAAACACTTAGATTGAGTGAAATTTGGTGCTTTGGTCAGAAATGGTAAACAAATTGCCATAAGGTTGTTGGTTTAACAAATTGTATCATTCTCAAATATTGCATGGTTAACATTATCAATATCATTGCCATTTTCCCAACGAAAATCATAATTCATAACAAACATGATGGCTTCTGATAATTGACATATCTCCACTGCGTCTAATGTATGGTTTTAAGTTTTTTTACCCAACTTTTCTCATATTTTTTGCCTGCTTCCTATCTATGCTAGAGTCTTTTATGTAGTATAACAGGGTATTTATGAATTGTGGCTATAATTAGATATATTTTAGAGAAAAAATGGTGGTGTAAAATTGCATGTTCTGGTTGATGTAGAATTTAAAATGTTACAGTTCCATTTCACTTGATTTAGTCACTTTCTGTTCTTAAGGATGAGACGCCCAAATTTTTATACTAACTTTGATCCAAAAATAACCATAAGGAGTGATTAAACAAATAAGGAAAAAATGAGAGATTATGCATTTTTACCCTTTTACAGAATATGCAGAATACGGGCAACCAGCATGGCTATCCCCCGCAACAGCAGCAGCATAGTCCATCTGACCGACTGGCCGCCCAGCAGGTACCCCCAGGAGGCCAACAGGCCCCAAGCCTGACTCCCCGGGGAATGGGTCCCCAAACCCCGCCCAAGTCCCCCCAGCAAAAACCCACCCCTACCCCCCAAGGTGCCTTCCCCGAACAGCAGCGCTTATCACATGAACAGGTGAGTTTGACACATAAATGCTTTGCTTGATTTTTCCAAAATTAATTGTACCAGATTTTGTGTGCTTGATTGAATTTAAGAATGTTTTACTTAGTTATACTTCTCTTCCGATGAAGCATTTATGACGCAATTTATCACACATGTGGTAAACACACACTGTTCTATGACTCTGTGACAGGTATCGTAAATGTTTTGTATTAATCAAATGGCAACTTTTATTAATAATCTGATTATCATTTGGCACATTTGTTTCCCAAATATGAAGAAACTTAAGTTAGAAGAGAGAAATGACATCAATGGGAAGATATATAATACAATTATTGCAATTCAGTGAGTGAGATCGATATGGTAATTTATCGACCTGAGAAAGGGATAATCGACCGAGGTTCTGATGTATTCTTTTATCAGGCTGATAAAATCACCATATCGACCAAATCTATAGTCCAACAATTTTATTATCAAATCTATTGTTTAAGATTAATAACATAAACCCAGAGTAAATCTTTAAAAAATTATCATAGATTTTAAATTTTCATTATAAAATCCTCTGCTTTCAAATTGTCAACATTATTAACTGTTCTATGTAAATCTAGATGACGCTGTAATCCATGCTTGTTTGCTATGAGCGTGGAATTTTTGTACGAATCATCATTTACCAATTAAAACAGTGAGTTTATCGAAAGTTTTCACAGATTTTACCCATTTCGTTGCAAAAATGGTAACATAAATGCATACAATTCCGGAAAGAAAATGCAATGACATCATTTGTTTTTTTCTAATGGACGTTAATATTACTTTTGGTGCTTACGCAGTGAAATATCTTGCATTTCTAAAACTGAAACATACAGTTAACCTCTATATATAGAATTACATCAAAAAGCAGTCAGAATATGGCCCTTTAATGTGACACTCTTTTTCAAAATCAATTTGTATACACATGTATAACAAAAATAAATTTTGAGTGATGCATCTTTAATTACTTACTAAATTATACATTTATGGAAAATATTCATTTCTAATAACAAGATTGTAACCGTGTTTTATATAGCTGAAAACACAAAAATATTAAATGATTGGTGAGTGATAAAAGATTTACTATCGTCTCATATGGTAGAATTACAGTGTTTTCTGCACCTTTCTTTCAAATTAAACTCGGTATACTTTTAGTATACTATATTAAAACAATTGTATTAATTGTGGTAAATCTTAATTGGGAGTAAGAGTGCATCTTCAACTTCTTACTTAATAATAAATTTATGGAAAAATAGAAAAGGTAGAATATTATGTTTTCTGCACCTTTCTTTTAAATTAAACTCGGTATCCTTCATAAAACCCATTGTTTTTTTACATTTATTCATCCTTTTTGGTATATCAAAACAATTGTGTAATTGTGGTAAATCTTTATTATGAGTAAGAGTGCATCTTTAAGTGAACTCTGTTTACATAAAATGAGTAAACCAGAAACCATGATATGTTTAATACATGAAATAAACATTCAGTTGACTTGAGTTGTCAGGTAATTTCTTGCCAATTAGGTAATTACGGCATCTGGTACTTCTAAACTTTATTTGCCCACCAATTACACTGCAAAGTGAGAGCGTGAGCAAGTAATTTATGTTTTGCACCTTGGCAGACGTGCTCTTCAATATGACATGCTGCAAAAAACGATCATTCTGGAATATGCATTTAGTGTAGGATAACATATATGAATTACTCAGAAGAAATAATTGGTTTTACAGTTATCTGTAAATTAGGGATTGCGCAGAATATAATTGCAGTTGATTTCTGACATTCGAAAAATGCAGCGTTAATTCGGAATGCATAATTTAGATAATATTGTTTACAAATTGTAAATTCTAGAACCTGAGGTATTTTTAGACTTACTAAAAGTATTTACAAAGCATTTAGCCGTAGGATGGAGAAATGGGAACACCAGAAGAACTTTTATTTTGTTTTAAATATTTTCAAAATTAGGCAAAAAAAACCATGGTTTGATAAGGGTTCACGTCCTTTTCAAAAACAGGTAGTGTAGGATGAGGCTTTTTCTATATTATCAGAACGTTATTTTCATCATTGGAGAATGGTGTTAAAGTCATCTTCTGTATAAAGCTTAAAAGGTTTTAAACTACATTTTAAAAAACACACACACACAAAAAAAACTGACTATAAAAACAGTAGGATTGGCACCTATTTCCTAGCTAGAGTCACGTCACCCGAATAAAATAATTTTTTTAGGCCTTATACAGACATTTGATGTTTAAGATTTAATACTACTATTTGCAAACAAACTAAGCAAAACATACTTGTTAATTTGTTAAACAAACACTATGCCATTTTGCACATAAGTGACACTCTTTTTGAACAGTTTTTTCAATCAAACATTCAGTTTCGGCACTTCAAAGAGTTTCATTCGTCATTGCGTTGTTCTTGCAAGTGTAAATTTAAGCTACAATTTTTTGGTTGGTTGAAGTGATATTAATGCAAGCTTTAATGTGTTAATGTGTAGATTTTCGCAGTGGGATGAGGGTGCCTCTTCAGGAGTTAGTTCCTCTTGATACATCAAAGATTATGCCAAATTGCTCATGATTAAGTCGGCTTCTTTGATTAAAAAGCTATAGATGATGCCCTTGATTTGAAATTAACTGGTTGTATTAGGACAGACTTAGATCCACGACCATTCATTGCCTTAAGGACTTGAAATTAACTTGAAAACAGTTGCAAATCATTTTCTCTATATGAGTACCAATGATGGATATCAGTCTATTAAGCCATGATCATTCAATGCTTTAAAGACTTGAAATGCCAAGTTTATTTGATAAATGTATTGAACATTTTTCAAATTTAAAAGTATGTTTGATGTATATCAGTTAATAAAGCAATGGTTGGAAAAAACCCCCAAAAGCTTCCCAAACTTTTCCAAAATAAGGAGAGAAGTAGAGTAACACCTTCTGTTAGTCTACAAAAAGGTCGATATTTTATTTGTCAGGAGCTGTTTAAGACATTTGATCAGCTTTATTATATATAAAAAAATACAAAGCAAGTTTTTTTTTATTTTTCCAGTTCCGAGCAGCATTACAGATGGTTGTGAGCCAGGGCGACCCACGGGAACACCTGGACAACTTCATCAAGATTGGGGAGGGCTCGACGGGCATTGTGTGTATCGCCTCACAGAGGAATGGGTCTCAGGTTGCGGTCAAGAAGATGGATCTGAGACGACAGCAGCGAAGGGAACTGCTCTTTAATGAGGTATGAAAAAGATTGAGTTTGATTGTTCACTGCCAATTTCACCGCCAATAACACATTATAAGCAAGTCAAACCAAGTGGAACTGCACCCACATTACAGTCATCGAAATTAGACTTTTGGATGAACAAGCCCGAATGCTTATACTAATTCTTGTCATTAAATTTTGTAACAAGCCCTGCTATATAAACATTTGATCGAATATTCAAATATTCGTTTTCATCCCTAGTTTATTTATATATATATATTGATCTGCATACTATTTATAGCACAGTTAAGCTCAGCTGACAAGTTACCCTTCCATTATGTCAGTGTATGTATAGACAAAAACACAAAAAACATTCTCAAAGATGGTACAAATGTAGTAAATTTAAAGTGACACTCATATTCAAAATCAATACATTCACATGTATAACAATCAAAAAACGTTTTGAAAGTGACCGTCTTGCCATTAACCCCACATTCTATCTACTATAATATTGCCTCAGCAGGTTGTGATATTGACCTACCATTAACCTCGCATTCCATCTCCTGTGATATTGCCTCAGCAGGTTGTGATATTGACCTACCATTAACCCCACATTCTATCCCCTGTGATATTGCCTCAGCAGGTTGTGATATTGACCTGCCATTAACCCCACATTCTATCCCCTGTGATATTGCCTCAGCAGATGTGATATTGACCTGCCATTAACCCCACATTCTATCCCCTGTGATATTGCCTCAGCAGGTTGTGATATTGACCTACCATTAACCCCACATTCTATCTACTATAATATTGCCCCAGCAGGTTGTGATATTGACCTACCATTAACCTCGCATTCCATCTCCTGTGATATTTCCTTAGCAGGTTGTGATATTGACCTGCCATTAACCCCACATTCTATCTCTGTGATATTTCCTCCACATTTTGTGATAATGACCATCTGTTATTAACCTCACAATCTATCGCCTATGATATTGCCTCAGCGGGTTGTGATAATGAAGTGTCATTAACCCCATATTCTATCTCCTATGATATTTCCCTGACAGGTTGTGATAATGCGTGACTACCACCACCCACACATAGTGGACATGTACGACAGTTTCCTGGTTGGGGACGAGCTCTGGGTCGTCATGGAGTTCCTGGAGGGCGGTGCACTTACAGACATTGTCACACATAACAAGTAAGGGAAAATATTCCACGACTGTCTTATGGTTGAACATTTGCTTCGGATGAGCAAGGTAACGAGTTCATTTCCCGGCGACATTTATGGGATATTGAAAATTGATAATAAAACCTTCCCTTGCCTGGCACTTTGCAATTTAATTAGTACTGGAAATTTTGGAGTACTCAGTACTTGTTTATATCCTGAAAAGTTGTATTCCTTGGATCGGTGCTTAACACCAGGTACGTTTAAGATCCGAGAGATTTCTTCAGTAAGAGTTAGAGTGTCACACCAAGATCTCTTTGTATCTCACTCTGTTTCTTTAGCTCACATGGAGAACACATCACTACAGCCTCATGACATTTAAAGGTACTAGACACCAGATGATATCATTGCAAGAAAAAAGAAAAGGTTTAAAACTTACACAAAATTGATATTGCTGGGGACAACACATTGAATCTTACTTACTGATGTATCACATCACTTAGAACATATGTATCTTTAGTAGATTTTGCATATTGTCCAATTTGGAAAATGTCTGCGTTTGTTTACCATGCAAATCCCAATAAATTTAATAATGACGACAGTATATGTTACTGTACTAATCAGGTGAGTTTCACTAGTTAAATATACAAACTATGCTATTTTTAAACGGGTAAACTTAGCTGGGACAGAGAGAAAAATACTATTTTTAGCTGGATTTTTCATCGAAAAATTACGGGTTATAGAATGGCAAAAACAGGGCGGGCGGGCATAAATAATTCTTTTATCATGTAAAATTATGTATTATCAGCCTCAAACTAACTTGTATAGACAATTCTAGACATGATTTGAGGAAAAACTGTATTTTACTGATTTTGGGACCATCTGGTGTCTAGTCCCTTTAAAAACACTTAACATAGAGGTGGTGGTCATTAGCCCATGATGTGAGTAATGCGTAGAAACAGACCCTTTATAAACTGGAACATACAAGCTTTGTTACCATGTCTTTCCTGCTCTGGAACAAGGAAAATAAAGTAGATGCAAAGGATATTCAAATATCTCCTTTATTTCAGGTTGGACGAGACACAGATAGCGACAGTGTGTAAAGCCTGCCTGAAAGCCCTGGCATTCCTTCATTCTAACGGCGTCATCCATCGAGACATCAAGTCAGACTCCATACTCCTACAACACGACGGCAAGGTGAGACGGGAAACTGTTTAAATGATCACAAGGTCTAGTGAATGAAACCCTACGCAGGAAACCTTTTGTTAGGAAAAGGGAAATTTTCGAAATAGATATTAATTCTTATTCGAAAAAATATATGAAGATTGAATGTATAGTTCTTTTTACTTGTGTTATAAGTATGAAGAGAATCATATTAAAGTAATGGAATTCATCATAATGAATACTGGGTGATTTAAAATGCATAAAACTACATGATTATAAAGAAAAAAAAACTATAAGGGAATAGAGCCTGGGGATAACTCTTGCTACACAGGCCAAACCATTTTTTTATAGGTTGGAGGTTGTGGTTTATTTGTTAGAAAACCTTATATTCTTTATGTAAGCAGGCTATTACAAAGCAATATTAAGGTTTTAAAATGGGCAAGGTGCTGCAGAAGAGGTACAGGGTGCTAAGAGAGAAAATGGCACGTTGTATCGGCTGTGGAGAACATGAACATTAGGGTTTTGACAAAAAAAAATTAGGTTTTGTAATTGAAGTAATATCAGAATTCAGATGCCAAAAATGTAAAGTTTGTATGTATTTATAATCATGTTATTTGTTTTAATCAAGACAAAAGAAATTGATGACAGTCTTAAGTATTTTATTTTATGAAGTCAAAAGGGTGCCCATGCTGGTCTCCATAAGGGCTGAAGGGTGCTTCCAAAAATGGAAAGGGTGCAGCACCCTTCCATAACTCATTAGCTAAAATCTCAAATATAAAGTGAGGAAAACCCAGGTATATGATGATTATTCATTCAAAAAAATTTCATATTTTATAGGTGAAGCTATCTGACTTTGGATTCTGTGCACAAGTATCGCAGGACCTGCCGAAACGTAAATCACTAGTTGGTACACCTTACTGGATGGCACCCGAGGTCATATCTAGACTTCCTTATGGTCCAGAGGTAAGAATTTTGAAATACCCATTGGTACTAGCTTTAAAGCAAAAATTAAGTAGATGTTGTCTCGGGTAGTATAAAGTCGCAAATTACAAGCCTGGCGTTCTTGTGAAAGTAATTTCTACTTGCCTTAGAAATGTTTTGGATTTTCTGGATTTTATCATAAATTCTTGCAAAATTTTAAGAGCTTGTGAAACACCATTTGGGCTAGTAAAAAATGGTCAGTGACCTACCTGACTTGATTGTATGTTCAGTGTAATTTCTATGACTGAATTATGTAAACAACTCTCTGTAAAAGTCTCAAGTGATGTTTGAAAAGAGCCATTGTAAAAATACCATGTGTAAATGACTGTTTTAAACGCAACAAGTGGTTGGTATAGAGTACATATGACATTCATCTAGCTCTTATTTTCTATATGCCCTGGTATTTGTGTATATATGTGATGCTATATTGTATATTGAAATATCATTGTAATTTACACACATGCTATATTGCAGGGTAATAACTTTGTTTTATGGTAACTGTTCTAATTAGCCTAGATAACCTCCCCTTACCATTTCATAATCTGCTATGCTACTGTTAAAGGCATATAAGATAACTGTTATTTCGTAATTTCAGCCACTGGTTCATACATATATACTTTTCCCCATACGTTATACTTAACTGCTTGTTGCTTGTTGTTTGGGCCATGCCAGACATACAATTCTTGGACTGAGTAAGCCTGGTACCAGTCTACTGTATCAGACATACCCTTGTTGGGCTGAGTAAGCCTGGTACCAGTTTACCATATATCAATATGAGAATTATTGCAAAAAACGTAAACAATGGAAACTCGATATAAAATGGTACAGTCTACAGTAATTCTATGCTTTTCCCTTGCAGGTTGACATATGGTCGCTAGGCATCATGGTTATCGAGATGATCGATGGGGAACCACCGTTTTTCAACGAACCTCCACTACAAGCCATGAGGAGGATACGGGATATGCCACCGCCCAAGATTAAAAATGCTCACAAGGTAATGGTTTGTGCATTAATTTATTTTTTTTATTGTTCGGGAAGAAGAGGTGAGGGAGTGTGTATACCACATGATAAATTACATCATAAGTGCTATGTTGGGAGGCCATTTTCTCTTTTCATTTATGTTTTTATGGCAATTGTAAGTGATATCATAAAATGTGTAATTTTGCCTTGAATGTTAAACAAATTTAAAGAATCAGAAGTTTTAGAATTTGGTGTTTCAAAAATATGAATGTGTCATAAAATCCGCAAATTCTTATGTGGGGCATAGTTGCTTGAAATTGACTACACATTTGTAATCACTAATTTGTATATTTATTTATAGCAAGCATTTTTCCCGACACATGGCAAATAAGTATTTAGCGATATTTGGTATATTTGCAGGTATCTGCAAGGCTCCAAGGCTTCCTAGAGAGAATGCTGGTTAGAGATGCCTCACAGCGAGCCACTGCATTTGAACTTTTGCAACACCCCTTTCTGCAAAATGCTGACAAACCTAGCTGCCTTGTGTCTTTAATGAGGAACTTTCGGAACAGCCCTTGCTGAGTGATATAAACTTAACACCAAGGGTTGTTTCAAAATTTATTGTAACAATAAAAAAGGGTTGAAAATCTTGACTATGCTCTGTTGAGGGTAGATGTTTTGAACAGCCCTAGCAGGGAAAATCTATGATTAAGGGTCATTATAAAACTAATAATGACTGAGTATCTGAAATAAAAAAGGAAAAACATTCTCAGCTAACATGGTGCAAGAATAGTGTTGAGAGGATATAGGAAATGCTATGGCTTAGGCAAATACAGGGAGCGTTATGAAACGTAAGAAATATTGCAATTTAATGAACAGTGCTTAAAAAATACAAAAAATCGCTATGGACTATTGAGAAAATGTAGTTGACTACCGTATGTTACAAGTAATTGAATTGAATGAAAAGGTGGCCTTTTGAAAGATATCTGCATCAAATGATTGACCTTGATTGATATTTTGAGATGACTGTGGCAACAAGCGGCGAGGGTCGTTTCTTTACAAGTAATCTGATACAGGCATTTGTATATTTGGGCCGGAATAAGAAATATGTAATTCCGCCTCGGGAAATTAGGTTTAGCATATAACCAAGTTTAACAGAAAATGTACACAAATTTAATTTTAAGAAGCTTATTTAGTAACAGGAAACATATTATGCTAATTTAAAAAGCTTAATCAGTTCAATGCTACCAAGCGATTGCTTAATATATTTATTGGCCGGCTTAAAGCCTTAAAAAGATGTATCTGGAAAATACTCCTGCTTTACAAAATCAATCAAAACTAATATTTTTATCTCGTCTTCTTTTCTTCAAAAAACTCTAGGTACTGTCATGGTCTCGATGCTGTTTTGGTTGCCGATGGTGTCCCTGTGAAAATACCTTTAACTGTGGCCATAACTAAAAAAATACTGTTACTATGGCCATAACTCAAAAACCATTCTAAATATTGAAGTGAAACTTGGTAAACATGTTACAAGAGACAAAATGCACATATATTGCAAGACCTGTAACTTGTGCTTTGATAATTGTAGAGTTTTGCCCCTTTTTTTGAATGAAATAACAGATGAGCGTTAACGTTTGATTCATTCTACGTATTGGTTGTAAGGAGTAACAATACCTATAATGTGTATTTGAATAACTCTAAAAGCAGCATACTCTGTATTGTTATGCAGGTCATTCAAACATTCGACGCATCATGCATTTATACTTGTAAAATTTCCAGTTCATTCATGGACAATTTTGTACAAATTTCATTTGTAAATCATTCTTGAATATATATTTTTTGTGTATGTTGCATGCTGTATGTGCTAAATGCCTATACATATCACAAAACCTTAAAATGGTGCACTTTTCATACATTTTCGTGTGTTTTAAACTATGTAAATTTTATATTGAATTCTTGTCGGTTTCATCTGTTAGACATAAAATACATTAAGTTAGATAGTTTAAACCTTTTCAAACATTGGGCCGATTGTTCAGAACTTCCTTAAAGTTAACAACGGTGTTAATATCATTGTTGTTAACTTAAAAAGGTGAATTATTTGATGTGTTGGTATATTTTCATAAAGCAAGTAAAGCTGAAACAGTTGTTTTAAATCTTATAAGAAATACTGCAGATCACAAGTCTATCCATTAAACTTGCAGTTTTAATGGTTTTAAAGTTAACACAGTGATGTTAACTTTGTTGTTAACTTTTACATAACTCAGAACAATTAGCCCATTATACCAGGTATAAAACCTTACCAAACATCTTCATTTCTTAATGACTTTAGGTATAGAATTAGTACAATGGTTTTAGAGCTGTGTTTTTGTAAGTTATATTTTTTTAATCATGTGACTGTGTTTTATTTACATTTTTATCTTTCATTCACATCTGTGTATACACCTGGGTTGGTATTTAAAAAAACATCTCAACTTATTTCTGAACTTAAGTCTTTTTCCAAAGTTAAGTATTTCACTTGTCATATTATATAATAACTTAATAATATCTCAAATACTTTATTCTCATTAATTTTATGAAATATAAAAGCTTCTTTTTTTAAATCGCTTGTACTTCTCTTTAAAGCTGTATTCTCACAAATTTACCATTTTTACAACTTTTTTGTCTTGGAAAGGGCAAATTTTTGTGTAAATATCTGCAAACCAAAGATGAAAGATTACTGACAAAAGATCAGATCGCTGATTTTCATATTTCCGTTCGAAAATTTATGTTTTATGGCTTAAACAGTTACTAACGGTTTAAAAAAAAAATGCACAAAACATCAATTTTTTAACTAAAATGTAAAACTCTGCGATCAATTTTTTTTTCAGCTGTCTTATATAACTGGTTTTAAAGCAGTTTCGCAAAAAAATGGCTTGTTCAAAGACCAAAATTAAAAAGTTGTCAAAACGTTCAATCTGTGAGAGTGCAGCTTTAAATTTGACTATGAATAATGTAGAAATTCAACTTAAGATGAGAAATGGCTAAAGTTGTTTTATTGATACTGGCCCAGAACTGTAGATATGTTTTGTATTGTTAAGCAAAAAGTGTATAGATTGTTATTCAGTTTTTCATTGTTAACCCCTTAATCATACTCTAAGGTTGTTTTTCTTCAGTTAACATTTACTCCGTAACTAGATTTTGTTATCTTTAAACATATCGGAACAAGGTTTGTGCCTATGTGTAATATATGTGATATTTTAAAAAAGAATATTGTTTAACCTTTTTTACTCTTTAATATGAAATATATTTTATATTTATAATATTTTATAGCATGGTTGTTTCCCTATTACAAGTAGATCTCTAATACTTGTAGTTTTTTTTTTTTTAAATTTAACTTATTCAGAAAGTGTTGACAATTTATCAGTAAACACAAGCCTTTTCTTCATTCAATATTTCATTTATGTTAAACAATAATGGGATCATATGTCGTTGTTAAATCATAGCACATGGTAAAATCCAGTAGATTAATTTGACAAACAATCTCGGACAAGGCACAAGGCGGACCTAGGCTTCCACAAGTGTCATGTTTATTATAGACAAGCACTTATTTCAACAACATTTTAAGAAGTCTTTTTATGGATACTCTTGGCTAAAATAATTTTTCCATGGACAGTTTGACTTTATGTTAACAAGTTAAATTTGTCTGATGGTATTTAAAGAAACTTATCTCTCTTTTTTTAAATTTATGATGTAAAAATTAATAATAAAATAATAGGGACTTAAAAAAGTTTAGCATACAAATGCATTTTGGATTCTAAAATTGTTGCTAGTATTGGTTTAGATTTGAAAAAATGCTAGACCAGATTTATTTATATTTGCAAGTATGACAGTGAAAAATTGTGATGTGTACTGCACTCCATACTAAAGTTAAATTTTTAAGCTAAGCTTTTACCCGCCTATTTTGTAAACCTAACATTATTTTTATTTTTTATATATTTTGCTTGTCTTGTGGTGATGTACTTGTGTTTTTGTGCCAGTATCCATTTGTTCAATGTTTCTGTGTTTTTATAATTCTGAGGTAAATGAAGCAAGCTTTTCATTCAATACTGTAATCTCATGTATATTTGACATCACATGTGTATTTGATGCCATTGTACATAATGTGCTGCTAGAAAATACCCCGGAAAATCTTAGTTGCTGCAGATATTTATTTGGGAATTTTGTTTATCATAAAATAGTTACTTATATTATATTTCTTGTAGGTTTGATAACTTATGTATTTCTTTAGATTCAGTAGAATTTGAAAGCTATGGATGCTGTTGCTATTCTGTTTATTTCATCAGTTTCTTAGTAAGAGCAAGTGAACAAATTCTGCTTTTTTTGTGTGTCCATATAAAATCATTTTAGATAAAATACAAAGCAAAATTATGACATGGTAACTTTGTCATATTAGCAAATTGTAAAACACTGCAGACATATTTTCATTGACTGAACAACAAATTATTGTTATCTCCTAGAAATGCTAATGGATACTATGCAAGTGACAGTAAGGTAACTGAAGTTTTAGTTAGCGTGGGCACCCTTCTGCCTTTTTAAAATTAAATGCTTGAAAATGTCAAATATTTTTCTTTGTTTCAATTCAAACTTTTAATAATATAATAAATACTTACAAACTTTAAATATTTGGCATCTGAAATTTAATATTAATGCAATTAAACTCACTCCCTAACATTTTATGTCATATTAAAAATGTTCAAGTTATTCAAGGCAATATTCAATGTGAGCTTTTCTCCTACACCCTGTCCCTCTTCTGCAGCACTTTGCCTTATAAAACCTAGCTAAAACCTTCCAATATTTAAAAAAACTAGCATAAACTTTCCATCCAACCTATTTGTTATAAGATGTGTTAAGAACTTGTAAAACTTGATTGAAAAAGTGAGCCTACGCTTGCACATTGATAAGAAACCCAGTGTTAAAGAATTTTGAATAGCAGTCGGTCTATTTCTCACATTGATGAGAAACCCAGTGTTAAAGAATTTTGAATAGCAGTCGGTCTATTTCTCACATTGATGAGAAACCCAGTGTTAAAGAATTTTGAATAGCAGTCGGTCTATTTCTCACATTGATGAGAAACCCAGTGTTAAATAATTTTGAGTAGCAGTCGGTCTATTTCTCAGATTTATCTTTTGTATATATATCAGTTTCACTGTAAATATGTACAGCACAAATTATATCTTATCTGAAATACATAGTAGCTCTCTAACAAATGATTATTATTTAAGCATAGCATTAAACTATATTATATTATTGCTTCATAAGTTACTAATGTATTTTATTGTTTTCCATAACTGTATAGCTGAATAGAACCTTTTAAAAGTCCGATTTTTTTACTGAATGGCGAGATGCTAAATTCCTTCACTGAATAGTTTGGTCGTAAAAAAAAAAATTGTATGAAAAAATGCATTTTTTGGACACCATTTACAAACCTTATTTGTTTGATCCCAAAACAGTAGCTTTGTACGTCAAAATTTATATTATTTTATGTGTTGACCTATTTGTCATTTCTTCAGATATTAACATCATTATTTACAAATTAAAAAAAATAGTTGCATGTCATTTGTGTTTCATTTAAAAACCTTTTTGTATGTCTCGTTAAGTTAGTTTTTAGAGCCGTTTTACGCATTCCATTGTTTAAAATACTGTTTTCTACTTCTTTATATTCTGTAAATAACAATGTTTTATGGTCCTGCATTGTATTATGAACATTTTACATTCTGTAAAATATTAACCTTATTTACAATCTATACCAGATGGTTATGGAAAGAAATAAATATTTTATAGCAATACCTTTGTGTTTTACAGTTGTCATGTGCAAACCATTATTCTTTCCGGTGTTTAAATATAAATTTAAGGCAGTAATTGCACAGAAAAGTAAACCAAAAAGGATACTGTGAAGCAAATTCCCCGTAGCTGAACGACGGGTTTGTGACTATGTGCCAGTAAACAATATCAAGACAGCCTAAATGGCCTTCACCACAAAGACAACCATGGAATACACATGTAGATAAGATGTCATAATTCTTATGCAGACATATCTTATGCTCCCATTTCCATTGGAGATACATGTTGGCAGAATACCCACAGTTGGCAACGTTATTTCATTCACCCATTTCCATTTGAGATACATGTAGGCAGAATGCACCCATTTCCATTGGCGATACATCTAGGTAGGATACCCCCAGTTGGCAACGTTACTTCATGCACTCATTTCCATTGGAGAAATGTTCCCAGTTGGCAACGTTATTTCATGCACCTATTTCCATTGGAGATTCATGTAGGCAGAAAGCCCCCAGTTGGCAACGTTATTTCATGCGCCCATTTCCATTCGAGTTACGTGTAGGCACAACGCCCTCAGGTGGCAACGTTATTTCATGCACCTATTTCCATTGGAGATACATGTAGGCAGAAAGCCCCCAGTTGGCAACGTTATCTCATGCACCCATTTCAATTCAGGGTAGGCAGAATGACACCATTTGGCAGTGTTATATCATGCACCCATTTCCAGTGGGGGTAGGCAGAATGACACCATTTGGCAGTGTTATATCATGCACCCATTTCCAGTGGGGGTAGGCAGAATGACACCATTTGGCAGTGTTATATCATGCACCCATTTCCAGTGGGGGTAGGCAGAATGACACCATTTGGCAGTGTTATATCATGCACCCATTTCCATTGGGGTTAAGCAGAATGACACCATTTGGCAGTGTTATTTCAAGCACTCATTTCCAGTGGGGGTAGGCAGAATGACACCATTTGGCAGTGTTATTTCAAGCACTCATTTCCAGTGGGGGTAGGCAGAATGACACCATTTGGCAGTGTTATTTCAAGCACTCATTTCCAGTGGGGGTAAGCAGAATGACACCATTTGGCAGTGTTATTTCAAGCACTCATTTCTATAAGAGATAGGCAGAATGACACCATTTGGCAGTGTTATTTCAAGCACCCATTTCTATAAGAGATAGGCAGAATGACACCATTTGGCAGTGTTATTTCAAGCACCCATTTCCATTGGGGGTAGGCAGAATGACACCATTTGGCTGTGCTATTTCAAGCACTCATTTCTATAAGAGATAGGCAGAATGACACCATTTGGCAGTGTTATTTCAAGCACCCATTTCCATTGGGGGTAGGCAGAATGACACCATTTGGCAGTGTTATTTCAAGCACCCATTTCCATTGGGGGTAGGCAGAATGACACCATTTGGCAGTGTTATTTCAAGCACTCATTTCTATAAGAGATAGGCAGAATGACACCATTTGGCAGTGTTATTTCAAGCACCCATTTCTATAAGAGATAGGCAGAATGACACCATTTGGCAGTGTTATTTCAAGCACCCATTTCCATTGGGGGTAGGCAGAATGACACCATTTGGCTGTGCTATTTCAAGCACTCATTTCTATAAGAGATAGGCAGAATGACACCATTTGGCAGTGTTATTTCAAGCACCCATTTCCATTGGGGGTAGGCAGAATGACACCATTTGGCAGTGTTATTTCAAGCACCCATTTCCATTGGGGGTAGGCTGAATGACACCATTTGGAGTGTTATTTCAAGCACCCATTTCCATTGGGGGTAGGCAGAATGACACCATTTGGCAGTGTTATTTCAAGCACTCATTTTTATTAGAGATAGGCTGAATGCACCATTTGGGCAGTTTTACTACTACTTTTTTATGTTCCCATTTCCATTGATGAACAGATAGCATTCAATTGGTGAAATGATAGTATTCCCCCATTTTGTATTTTATTTCATAACCCATTTCCATTGAAGAATAGACACAGAATCGAGCGTGTTGCGTATAATACAGTTGAAACCCATGCCCATTTAACAATATGCCCAATGACACCATTCGACAGATTTATTCCACGCACTCATTTCCATTTAAGAACAGACAGAATGACTACAACTGGCAATGTTATTTCATGCACATATTTCCGTTGGCTAGTAGATAGAATTCCCTCATTTGGTGATATTTTATGAACATATGTCCTTGGAAAACAGAAAGAATGTCTCCTGTTGGTAGTGTTATTTTATGCACCCTTCACTGCAGAACAGATAGATTGCCCTCACTTTGCAGTGTTATGTCGTGCACCCGATTGGCAGTGTTATTGCATGTACCCATGTCCATTTCAGAACAGATAGAATGATCTCGTTTGGCAGTACATTTGCATTATTTCATGCTCACATTTCCATGGAATTACAGATAGAATGCTCCTAGTTAGCAGTGGAGATTCATGCTCTCATTTCCATGGAATTACAGATAGAATGCTCCTAGTTATACCCCCACAAACGAAGTTTGAGGGGGTATATAGGAGTGAGCTTGTCGGTCGGTCGGTCGGTCTGTCTGTCGGTCGGTCGGTCTGTCGGTTTTCATGGTTTCCGGACGATAACTCATGAAAGGCTAGACAGATTTGAATTTTTTTTGGTACACAGGTGTAACATCAGAAGATACAGGTCAAGTTCGATATTGGGGCTGGTGGGGCCAAGGTCAAGGTCACTGTAACTAAAAATAGAAAAACGGTTTCCGGACGATAACTCATGAAAGGCTTGACAGATTGGAAATTTTTTTGGTACACAGGTGTAACATCAGAAGATACAGGTCAAGTTCGATATTGGGGCTGGTGGGGCCAAGGTCAAGGTCACTGTTACTAAAAAAAGAAAAGCGGTTTCCGGACGATAACTCATGAAAGGCTAGACAGATTTGAAAAATTTTTGGTACACAGGTGTAACATCAGAAGATACAGATCAAGTTAGTGAGCTTGTCGGTCGGTCGGTCGGTTGGTCGGTCGGTTTTCATGGTTTCCGGACGATAACTCATGAAAGGCTTGACAGATTTGAAAAAAATTGGTACACAGGTGTAAAATCAGAAGATACAGGTCAAGTTCGCTATTGGGACTGGTGGGGCCAAGGTCAAGGTCACTGGTACTAAAAATAGAAAAACGGTTTCCGGACGATAACTCATGAAAGGCTTGACAGATTTGAAAAAAATTTGGTACACAGGTGTAACATCAGAAGATACAGGTCAAGTTCGATATTGGGGCTGGTGGGGCCAAGGTCAAGGTCACTGTTACTAAAAAAAGAAAAACGGTTTCCGGACGATAACTCATGAAAGGCTAGACGGATTTGAACAATTTTTGGTACACAGGTGTAACATCAGAAGATACAGATCAAGTTCGATATTGGGGGCTGGTGGGGTCAAGGTCACTGTTACTAAAAATAGAAAAATGGTTTCCGGACGATAACTCATGAAAGGCTTGACAGATTTGAAAATTTTTGGTACACAGGTGTAACATCAGAAGATACAGGTCAAGTTCGATAGATCCTTCAAAAACTAAATGAGCAAATATTTACCTTAAAAGTAATTGACACTTGGAAAGATGAACAAACAAAACAAATCCAGCATGCTTCATTTGAACCAGATGCCAGTGGAATACCAGCAGAACTTAAGTGTGGCATATTTGCCACAGTAGTGCTTACTACAAATATTGACGTGTCAGATGGACTTGTTAATTCGGCTACAGGAACAGTCCCGGGATTTATTCCCAGGTGGATAAGGATGCATTCAAGCCCAAATATGTACTTGTAAAATTTGATGATGATCGTGTTGGAAGAAAAGCTCGTGAATGCTCTTATTCCAGAAGAGATCAGCTAGAGCATCAGCTAGTTTTTCTTGTCAGCAGTGTAACTTCTAAATTACTCAACAGATTTAAATAAAACAATACATGCATGATAAAAGAAGATGCAGTGTGCAGTAACCTTGGAGTTATGGCCTCTTTTCAAAGGTATGGTTTGCCATTCCTGTGTCCAGGCGGCATTTGGGGGTATTCGTCACTCCTGTGACAGCTCTAGTTAGCGGTGGAGATTTATGCTCACATTTCCGTGGAATTACAGACAGAATGCTCCTAGTTTGCAGTGGAGATTCATGCACTCATTTACATTAACGAACATATAGAATGCCATGACCATGCTATTTTATGCACAAATTTCCGTTGGCTAACAAGTAAAATGATCTCAGTTGATAGTGATCTTTTAAGAACCTAATATGTCCATAGGAGCACAGCTATAAATCCCTCGTTTGGCAGTTTTATTCCATGCACCTAGTTCTACTGAGAAACAAACAGATCGCCCCAATTAGCAAAGTTTGGCGTACATCCATTTCTAATGTAGAACAGATATAATTCCTTAATTTGGCGGTGTTATTTCGTGCACTTATTTCCATTAAAGAACATACAGAATACCCACACTTGGCAGTGTTATTTCATGCAATCATTTCCATTAAAGAACATATAGAATGTCCACACTTGGCAGTTTTATTTCATGCACCCATTTCCATTAAAGAACATACAGAATGTCCACACTTGGCAGTGTTATTTCATGCACTCATTTCCATTAAAGAACATACAGAATTCCCACACCTGACAGTGTAATTCATGCACTCATTTCCATTAAAGAACATACAGAATTCCCACACTTGGCAGTTTTATTTCATGCACTCATTTCCATTAAAGAACATACAGAATTCCCACACCTGACAGTGTTATTTCATGCACTCATTTCCATTAAAGAACATACAGAATTCCCACACCTGACAGTGTTATTTCATGTACTCATTTCCATTAAAGAACATACAGAATTCCCACACCTGACAGTGTTATTTCATGCACTCATTTCCATTAAAGAACATACAGAATTCCCACACCTGACAGTGTTATTTCATGCACTCATTTCCATTAAAGAACATAAAGAACGCCCACACCTGACAGTGTTATTTCATGCACTCATTTCCATTAAAGAACATAAAGAACGCCCACACTTTGCATTGTTATTTTATTCACGCATATTCGTAAGCTAACAGGTAAAGTGCTCTCATTTGATAGTGATTTTAATGAACCTATGTCCATTGAAGCACAGCTGCCTCATTTGGCAGTTTTATTCCATGCACCTAGTTCTACTGGAGAACAGATAAATTGCCCCAAATTAGCATAGTTATGGCGTGCATCCAATTCTGTTGTAGAACAGATTTAATTCAAAAATTTGGCAGTGTTATTTCATGGACTCATTTCCATTAAAGAACATACGGAATTAGCACACTTGGCAATGTTATTTCATGCACTCATTTTCAATAAGAACATGCAGAATTCCCACACTTGGCATTGTTATTTCATGTACTCATTTCCATTAAAGAACATACAGAATTCCCACACCTAGCAGTGTTATTTCATGTACTCATTTCCATTAAAGAACATACAGAATGTCCACACTTGGCAGTGTTATTTCATGGACTCATTTCCATTTAAGAACATACAGAATTCCCACACTTGGTAATGCTATTTCATGCACTTATTTCCATTAAAGACCATATAGAATGTTCGCACTTGGCAGTTTTATTTCATGGACTCATTTCCATTAAAGACCATATAGAATGTCCACTCTTGGCAGTGTTATTTTATGCACTCATTTCCATTAAAGAATAATAGATATGTCTTACGTTGCAAATGTCGGTTAAGGTGTCAGTCTCCAAACAGTGGTTTTGATGTGTTTCATTTCATTTTTCGCTGGAATGGAGAACTTAACTGACGTTGTTGCAGTTTCTAAGTTGTTAATTTCATTTTATCAAGGTTTGCCCGAGCCCATTGACTGCATTATGGCTTGATCCCGGTATCACGATTTAAATTGTGTTTTAATGTCATAAGTAGTGATGAAACGATTTAATTATTGAGTACACATCGATAAATCATAGCTGGCAATGCTATATCGGCGACATTCGATAGTGGTTGTCCAAAATCGATGTCGCTAATGTTACTTCCGATAGCTACGTACTTTTTGTTTAGTGGTACAAGTCGAGTAAATGTTTTCTTTGTGGTAGATTTTATTTTAACAAGGGAGGCCACTATCTTACACAAATGTGGTGAATGTGAACCATTTTGCTTACAAACTCCGCCAAAATTACGAATTGTTTTAATTGTTTATATATTTACAAAACCTTCTTCAATAACCTGTCTCTTTGATGTAGTGGGTCCGGTCTTATTACCTGCAAATACCGGGGATCCCGGCACGATGCATTTTGTTTTTGAAACCATTTTTGGTATCCTTTGTAACTAACTAATTTTACAGTGGAAGTTTTATGAAATTAAGATATTCTCATGAATAGGTTATTGAATTTTAAGCTGGTTCACAAATATTTAATATGCTTTTACATGGATAAAATGTCAAGATAACTTACTTGATGCGGTGTGCATCCATTTTGTAATTGATGTGCAATTATGAAGTATGTGCCGTGTTGTTATGTTTTTTTTCGTTAAGTTATCAATGACCGAAAAGGTTATGGAAATTTACTAACTGTTGCAAACAGCATGACAATAGCATCACACGTACTGACTCCAGGTTTAACCATTTAAATGATCATGATGATATTATGTATAAAGAATGTATTCCTTACCGATATTATGAACTTTCGATTATTGTCCGATAGTAAATCGAAATGCTTGGTCCGATTCGATTCGATTATCGATAGCAAATGGAGTCCGATTTTCAAACACTAGCCATAAGTGACATGAGATAGAAATGACAGCAATTCGCAGTCAAATTCTGACATTAAAATACTTGAAGAAACAGAGTGAGTTTCAAGAGATCCGGATGCGATACTCTAGCTCTTTGCGAAGAGACCTCTTTGTTTTCTAAAGCACCGATACACGGTATACAACTTTCCTGGGTTGAACCAGTACTGAGTACACTTTTTTCCCAGTACCACCCTTTAAATGGCGAGCGCTAGGCTAGGGAGCTACTGGTGCCGTAATTTAACGCATGTCGGTGTAACGCGACAGGGATTCAACCTTCTACCTTCCACAACCGCATTCGGAACTCCTCGGCCATTTTATCGAAAACAACCTCGGATGTATGCAGGTATGAAGTAGTTCGTAAAATTTTGAATTATATCATAAATTAAATGTAGTGTTTTAGAGTTGTATTTATTGATCTAAGTCGAAATTGATTGCCATTGAATTGTATTATTGCAAACATAATTAAGAATCCCATGAGTTAAGTCACAAAGTTTAAATGCTAAATAAAATTACTACGCGATCTACTTGCAGCGGACTTAAACGTACCACTTTTCGAGTATGTAAACCGTCCAAATACATCCGAGGTTGTTTTTGAAAAAAATGGCCGAGGAGTTCCGAATGCCACAACCGAAGCGAACGCTATACGACTGAGGTATCGGGTGGTCGTTGCAGTATCTAGTAAGTTGATATAAGGCTTGACCAAAATTCCTAAGATGGAATTGCAGTCAAATCCTCATTTCCAGCCAGAGAAAGGCACATTGCACCAGCGAAAAATTTCATCATGCTCATATTCATCATGTTTATAAACATTCTTGATGTGCGGTTAGCGCACTCGCTTCTTACCAAGGCATCTCGAGCTTGGTTGGTTGTCATCAAGCCAATCTAGAGGGTTTTCTCAGTACACTCCGGTTTCATTTACAACAGAAGACACCACTCTCGGGCAACATCGTGCACACGGCAGCGACATTTGCTTCTATATATTTATTTGTAATCGGCAAACATCAATCTATCCAACAATTATGCCAGTAGATATGTTTTTCTCGTAGTAACAGAAATATATTTTGGAGTAGGTTCCCCCACAGTTATGGCCAGCGCAATATGTCATTCCTGGTGTGTCTCCACCGATGCCGCTATGTAGATTCTGCGTTTGGTCCTCGTCATCCCATTGTATGTATTCAACCAACGAGTGCATGCCATTCACTTCTTGACATCCATTTCCATTCGGGAACAGATACAATGGCTTATCAGTCGGCAGGGTGATGGCGTTGTATGACCTGCCGTCAGACCTAGACGAATATATTGATATTGATTGAATGATTTTGAAATGCAGTCAACCGTATAACACAAATAAAAGATATGTTCACATTCTTACAACAAAAGTTGAGCCGTGTATCGCTGCCATACGTCCCGTCAGGCATAACTCCGCCGTGAGCATTACCATTGTCTGTGTCATCATCGTCAAATTGAACATAACCTTCTGTGAAATCTGTGGACAGGAGTTATATCATTCACCCCCGTTTGACTCGAAGACGCTCATATTTTGAATCAATTGTTACTGAGTGGAATTCGTAAATCACAAATAGACTACCAGTTTTATATATTTAATTGGTAACACGAATCTAAGTTAACCAGTTACTTATGCTTTTCATGCTGTACACTACAAGGTTATCTAGTTATGGTCAGCGAATTCTACTAAATAAGTCACAAAATAACTTGTTAACTATTCAAAAAAAAAATCAAAGTCAAAAAAGTAAGTAAAAATATCAAAGGGCAATAACTCTAAAAATACAATATGAAAATAATGCTTCTTATGCACAACATGTCAACGTGTGTATAAAGTTTAAAATCAAAACCTTAAAAACATATTGAGCTATGGAGAAAAAATTACTTGTTTCAGTAAAAAATAAGCAAACATATAATAAAAGGGCGATAACTCTAAGAATACCAAACCGAAATAATATTTCTTTTGCTCAACACCTCTCCTTAACACAGGCAATATGTGTATAAAGTTTGATGTTCATTCGGAGCGATGTGATGTCAAAACATCAAAATATAAAGAGTTATGGAATAAAGTTATCTTGTTCCGATGTCTTAGACCAGAAGAAAAGAGCGACGGACGGGACAATGGGATTCCTATATAGCCCCCACTACCAAGTGGTTGGGGTATACTTAAGTTTGAGGAAACAATAATGGTGCAAACATAAATTATGTAAGCGATTGCATTCAAAATCACAACCTCAAACATGATTATTAACTACATGCAAGCTACATAAAGGCAACATTACCAGTCGGGCAGTTTCCATGTTTTAGCACACAATAGTCTCCTTGTGGCCAAGCAAGTGAAAATTCGTCCGAAGCGTCTGGCTTTACGCAAAAATGGAAGTTGTATTCTGTTTTCGTTAAAGACCCTGGGAAAAATACAAAAACATATATTCATATGTATAGCACATATGAAGTGTTACAATTCAACAATACTTACAGTCCTAAACTGTTGCCATAGATACAATGAAAACATAATTTAGGTTTATATTTATTGTTCCATTACAAGCACATTTAGTCTAGATTCTTATTCAATATTTACGCGTATAAACGCGACAAGGGTTAAAAGTACCAGTCATTGTTTTCTATATCTGAACCGTAAACAATTTTCTTATATTTGGACGGACTTTTGTGCTTTAGAGGGTATGGTATGGCAAACGTTGCAATATTCTATGTCAATATATATTCAATAATAAATATATACAAACGAAAAACAAACTTTTTCTTCAATAATGGCAATATATTTAGTCAATAAAGATATTTATGGACTGAATCCTAAACAATAAAATTGTTCAAAAAAGTATTCATTGGCTCAAAAAAGAATAACATTAAAATGAATATGATACATGATCAAGTCACTGTGTTTTTGGCGCTGCCATATTGTTTGCTGGAGCCAATCAAAACTGATGTTATACGATGTAGATAATATCCCATGTTGCCGATAACACCCAATATACGTATTTTAACCACGTACGTAAATATTTTTACATGCAATATATTTGTATACTTCATAAAAGAAATATTATTATGAATAAAGATATTTCTTATAGAACAGCAGTTCATAATTATCTTTATATTGAACAAATAGTTTTTAGTCCATAACAATCTATATTGTAATTATTTAAAAAAAAAACTTTGTTTTTCGTCGCATATATTTTTTATTGAATTATTATAATTGTCATAATGTCTTGCAACGTTGGACATGTCATAGAAGGGTTATAGAAGGGTCGCTCTTCTAAAATATATTTCAATTTAGCGTATACTCCTACAGAAATGTCCACCTATGCGTTGCACGCAAACCCCGACCGACATTAGCCTTCGTGGACATGTATCGTAACATTTCACGAGGCTTTCTTTTCAATTTTGCTGATAACCACACAACATAAATACATTAACATTTAAAGTGTTTCCTTGACAATACTTTTCATTTTGTAAATGCCACAGCTACAGTAGATGTGGTGCGGCGACACCAGGTTCCGCGGCACAGCTTACAAGCTAAAATAAACTGTCAAACGTGGCTGTACATTTGCACGGCATTTAGCATTTTGCCATTGTGACATTTGAATTCAATAGCCCTGGGCCAGTATTCAATATTGAACTTATCCTTATCCTTAGACATGCCTCAGTGATTCCATTCAGCCTATTGGTCAGCTAAATATACAGGCCAATCAAAACACTTAGTTTCTAATCTTAAATTTAAGTTCAATCTAAGTTGCTTATTGAATACGGCCCCTGGGACTCACCATCAAGATGCGTTGCGTTCCACTCGTTATTTGGCGACTGTCTTTCTGGAGTCTGCTTAAGCCAACCTTCCAGCCAGCGACTAGCGGAGGTGGGACAACCGGTCCGAGGCTTCATTAAGGCGAACGTTCCTTGAGGCCAGACGACTGGGATTGCGAACTTCTCGTCTGAAAGTTTTGATATTAAATGAGTTGTTGCATCTGTTATTCTCGAGTAAAAACTTATATGAGTAAGACTTAAATATTTTACCATTCCCACAATCGTGGTCAATCCTTTGAGAGAGTGTGGGGCTGCAACATATTGCTATATATAATTTCGGTGTGAAGATAACGAGTGCTACAAGCATCGCTCGCTTTGTTTCTTGGGTTTTTACTGTATGAACGCAGTAGGGCACAAGAGCAAATTTCATGAAGCGCGCTATCGCTTCTTGGCTGATTGTTTGCTCATGTCGCTTGAACTATTGCGTTCATAAATGCAAGAAAAAATCCGATCAATACCTATATTTACATTTAAAATAATTATTCATTACGATTTAAAAACAGCAGGAAGTTCTGTTATTGAGTTTTTGTTCTTATAGAAATGTTAACGATAACATACGTTGGTATAAAGTAAAAGCCGATATTTGTAACGTCGGACATCATTGGTTAAAAGACGGTCTGCTTATCCCATCTGGGCGCAATATTAAAAATAAAACACCTTGCGTGTTGTACAATATGAACATCAACTTTACTCTATACAAAGGAATAGGTGATTATTTACAAATATTAATTGTTATTCTAGTCACAAGTAAACAGCTACATGCATGGTTAATTATATATGATAAGTATTTACATGTATATTCTGAAATAAAAATGTTGATTATGAGTACATCCTTGCTGCATACCTACAGGCTGAGATGCATTCTTCATAATTCCGTAATTCGTTAACGCTTGGACTAAATTTTGCCGTCGCTGTTCTAGCATCTGGGAATTTATGCTTGGACAAGCGTCTAAGTAAGAGAGCTCGTTTGCGTCTACACCAAAGTTACTTTGATCCAAAAGCACGTCAATTGACATTAAGCTTAAACCAATCGGCTCAATTGAAGTCGTCGTTGTCCCAACTATGTCGGTGGAAATCCCAGTGTAAAGGGTGGATGTTGGGGACGAGACAAACCCCAGCGGAAATTCTGAACGTAATTTCAATGAGGCGGTGTCCACGACATATGACGTTTGGGACGTATACATCGGCCCTCCAACAGTGACGTCATGCGGAGACTAAAATAAATTATACAGGGGCGGGTACAGTATGTTTGAGTTAAAGGGGGAATGCTTTAGGGCTGCCCAAATTTAAATGTGCGCCCCTACCTCTGAACTGAATTATTTGTTTGTTTTTAGTGTTGAATTAACTAGTCAATTTGCTTTCTTTTAGTCTGAAATGGTAAAGCGCAGTTTAAGGGATACCATATACGAAACATCTCCCTTAACCCGCGAATATAGCCTAGGATTAAATAAGTTGAAACCCCTTAACCATAAAACCCAATACCAAACGTTTTGTATCAATGACGTTGTATACGTAAATCCTTGTTAACGTCATTAAATAAGTTTACAGAAACTAACTTTTTTGACGTAATCCGTTCGAGGTACAATCGTCCGTTCCGTCTTGCGTGTGCCTAACGTCACTCCCGTCACAACGTGCTTGATGAACGAGAGAATAGCGTCGATATATCACAGGGCAATAAAATATCATTCGGAATTCCCCGGCCATTTATATCAAAACGTTGTGTTCGATAAAAATGGCCGAGGAGTTCAGAATGCATGAAATACATGCAATCGAATGTATTAAGATAGTCGTTTACAAAATCTCGGTTAAACGACCTACATGCAGATTGCTTTTAATCAGTGGATTACTTTTAGTATGGCGTACTTTCTTTGGAACAGCAATGGCAGTCTGTGTATACCAAGTGATAAATTACGTCATAAACGCGTCGTAGGGCAATATTTTGCTTCAAATGTAGACTTTAAACAAAGATAAATTTACTAACAAGTACAAAAGTTGCTGCAAGATGCAGCAATTGGATGTTAGCGCGGGCCAACTATTGGTTATGCAAGTCTATATGTAGGGTCAGAACGAAGTAAATAAAGTGAGGACTAACATTGATTGTAGATGTCAGTGAATTGAAGTTACTTAAAAGATGACAGAATTGGGCTGTTGTTTTGAAATGAAAATAAAACTTAACACAATAACCATTGTACAACTGATGGTATATCTAGGACAGAAACCATAATTGTATCAAATAACTTTATTCATGAACTGTATCAATATACACACATTTATAAAAGACAACATGGCCACAGTGTTGGTTTTCTTTTGGAGTGGCTGATATGATAGCTGAAATGTTAAATATGCCAACATGATTTGGTAAATTCTGGGCAAAGTTCGAAACGTTGAGAATTTGAAGTACTTTGGTGAAATGTTGACTTTAAACAGGAGTAGCACCAAAGGTTTATCCAAAAAACTAATTAAGGACATCTGCTTAAAACAATGTTTACTTTTGGCTAATAATCCGCGAAACAAGTTGACCGTTATAATTAAGTGTAACAAAGCCATTGTTTCTAACTGAAAAACACATAAAACTGTTTGCTTATGTAACAGATTTTAACACAATTAAAAAAATACATTTAACATAAACTAAAAGAAGTTGGTTATACATGAGCTGAAAGAAAGAAGTCTGATCATCATTATTAATGTCATTTTCCTTGTTCTGTGGCATAGATGATTTATAGGCATGCAGGATGTTTTAAACAAAGGAAACAAGTTAAGCATATACTGACACTTATAGGTAATAAACATTATGTAATCATCATGCATTATGCACTTTTAAGGCATAAGATATAAGAATGATGAATAGAATGTGATGCAGGTTGATAGTGGAATGACTAGGAAGTTGATCACTTAATGTGTATGGAAATATAATGACACAAAAGATTTATGAAGAAAGTGCTGAAAATTATAGGTTACAATGAAATGAAGTGAGGAATATGTTTTAATACATGAAAAGTGAAGCATTTGTACAAAGTTTGGTGGAAATGTGTTACTGTTATTTTGCCTGTAAAACTTCTCAATTCTTTAAAATATGACATTGAAATATAAGAATAAATACTGCATTGAGTATTACTGAAATGTGAACATATGTAAAAACAAGAAAGAACATGAGCAATATGACATTATATATACATTTTTTATACAACAAAGAGTAATAAGCATGATAACAAAATATACAGAGGTAGTATGTATGCTGGGAATGGCAGAGTTGTACTGAAATGTAACAAACAATAGAAAGAATATTTGTTATAATTTGGTGTAAGTGCGACATATACATTATGACCAATACTTGGAATAAGAATGCACACAGACAAATTAATACAATACTAAAATACATGCTGCCACTATTTCATAAGCAATGAAATAGAACAGATATGAAAGAAAAGAATATAAATGAAAATGCATGAAAACCTAGTAATATGTACCTAGCATGCAAATGCACAGTATTTGAATGAAACTATTTATAGGGTAATAAATATCTTTTACATGGGGGGGGGGGGGGGCTTAAAAAGACTCAGTTTCAGTTGTTATGTTGGAATGAATTGGGTTGAAAATAGGTATATTTGTTAAATGATTTACTAACTTAAAAGTTGAAAGTTGTCAAACCCAAAACTATAAATGATATGCCTGGAGTTTTATATTATCAGTATAAGCATTGCTGATATGGTTGATAGCCAAAAGGCCATTATTTTTTAAGTTTGAAAAGTCATAAATCACGAAAATGAAAAACAACAACACACAATAGAATGGTTAAGGGTCATGCAAAAAAAAGCAGGGTAAGTTGAGAAGTTGAAACAGGCATACTTTTTTAAGCATTATGAATTCTAATGTTTGTAAATGGAGAGTCAGTGCCTATAAAAGAGACATTTAATGATATATTCATCAGAGTTAAAGCTGCACTCTCACAGATTGAACGTTTTGACAACTTTTTCATTTTTTGACTTAGAACGAGCCATATTTTGCGAAAATCCATTGAAACCAGTTATATAAGACTGCTGACAAAAAAAGATTGCAGATTTTTATACTTAAGTTCTAAAATTGATGTTTTATGCAATTTTCTTAAACTGTTAGTAACAGCTTAAGCCAAATTAAAGACATTAATTTTCAAACGGAAATATGAAAATCTGTGATTTGATCTTTTGTCAGTAATCTTAAATCATTTGTTTGCGGATATTAACACAAAATTTGCGCTTTCCAAGACAAACAATAAAAAAAGTTGTACAAATGGTAAATCTGTGAGAGTGCAGCTTTAAGCTTAACAGGTAGTAAAGAAGGGCCACATGGCAAAATGACATAGTGATATAAATACAAGTATTTCTTGTAAATTAACATTTTGTAACTGTTTAAGTGAGATGTTGAAAAACAGAACATTGTTAAATATATGTACATAAGAGAAATTAATTTAAACATTAATGGGAATTAAACTTAGCAAAAGCATAGTGATATCTAGAGAGCATTATGCAATCATCAGTGTTAAGATAGACAAAACCTTGAATGAGAAGTCTTATAATACTTTCAAATGTCTCTGATTTTAGGAACATGTTTTGTAAATAATTATTGAAATCGCAGAACATTTAAGAAAACAATAGGAAGATAAGTAATCATTATGATGAGGTTATTAAATAATGTTACGATTCTGTAAAGTCATATATTGTGACTGTAAGATATTGGCACAACTGTAACTTAACATATTGACAGAATGGTAAAACACAACAATGGCAAAAATGGAAGTACACTATTTTATAAATATCAAATTTCAAATCCCCCGCCACGGAGTGGGGAGGGGATTACAGAAACACTTCATCAGTCTGTCCGTCCGTCTGGCTGTAACATTTCGTGTCCGTGCTATAACTTACTTATGCATTGATGGATTACCATATTGCTTGGTACAAATGTTGTCCTCATTGAGACGATGAGCAGGGTCCATAACTCAAAGATCAAAGTCACACGAGATATTTAAATGTCAGAGTACACATACTCGTGTCCGTGCTATAAACTCTTCCTACATATATCAAGTTTGGTCACGGTATGTCAGCCTTAACTGAAACAGTAATCTATTTTTAGTAACAGTGACAACGACCCTAGGGGGCAAAAAAGCATCCATTAAAGCTCTGCATAAACTTGTCCTATATACCAAGTTTGGTCACACTATGTCAACCCTTACTTGAGTTATTCAGTACTTACCATATTTCTATTTTGACCTTGACCTAGACCATAACTCTCGGGGCCAAAAACACAATCTCAGGAAAGGTCTCTATAAACTCTTCCTATATACCAAATTTGGTACCAATTAGAAAACCCTTACTTAAGTTATTCAAAACCAACCCTTTTTCTATTAATAGTAACCTTGACCTTGATAATAGGGGCCTCAAACGCATTCCCATAAAAGGTCTCCATAAACTCTTTGCATATACCAAGTTTGGTCTCTTTATGTCAAACCTAGCTAAAATTATTCGATACATAAGGTGACTTTGACGCTGCTTAACACCAGCCCGCCCGAACAATGACACAAGTCATTCAAATATCTTGTTTTCCCTTTATGAAAATGTGGTTAGGAATATAAAAATGTGCCTTTCAAAAGAAATTAAAAGAAGAGTTAAAAAGAAAAAAAACCATTCAAGAGCAATAATTTGTATTTAGGGTTAACATGAAGTTATGTTCCTTAGTGTAAGATGGTTGTCAATAATTCTGTGAAGTATTAAGTGCATTGAATGAAGGTATAGAAGTTTTTTTATTAAAATCCCAACTTGCCCTAAAACTTGAACCGGACACCGACACCAGAGCGAATAGTATAGCATACCTTATTCTTAAAATAGTCGAGCTAAAAAAACACAAATGTGATAATATATTTATAACATGTGTTTTCTCTTCAAAAAAGTGAAACAAGGTTATGACATCACCACAAAATATATGTATCACTTTATCGAAAATACTTAAAGCTGGCTATTTCATCGATGTTATGAATCAAGACTCATTTTCCTTTTTTTTAGCCAAAATAACCTTGACATTGATCTTACCTACACTACACACAACATGTATAACTTTAACAAAAACTCTTTTATTATGTTCAAATATTCAAGAATATTTTAGGTTACTGATCATACAACTTGTAAATCTATATTCTTGACCAGTGGTTGTGTACAATTTTGATCAGATTTAACATACCGGTCAGGTTGCGAGAAAAACAAATTGCCTTGTGTTGACTTGATGTAGTGTCAGATAAAGCATTGAGGCAGGTTGTTTCGTTAAGAATCAATTGGTCCTTTCACACTTGCAATGACAAGTTTTTCATTTTCAAACTTTCCTCTAGCATTTATAGGGAAGAGCACTGTGAGGTAGAAGTGAAGTGCAGGATCGTCACCGATTGTTTTCAGTTCAGGTATTGTGATGAGGAGTAACTCAACTGTTGAAGATCAAGTTGGAACAGTTTCCGCATTTCATACCTACTGCTGCGTTTGATAACAACCTCAGCTGTGCAAAAGTAGGCCACTTGTGTAAGGGACTGGCTCTAACATAGAGGACATTTGTCAAGGTCCATTTACTTGTTGCCACACTCTAAAAAGATATGAAAGGAGTTTGTTATGATATCATGATAAGTGAATGTAGCACTGAAGACCTGATAACATGAAACATGAAAAATAAAATAACTCTAAACATTAAACTGAGGTGAATTTGTTAGGTTTCAAGGTTGATTTCATAAGCTTTATTCGAAATGTGAATTGACAGGTAATTTGCAATTTGATGTCAATTCTGAATCAGGTTATACAAATCAAACATTGATGCATGAATTGCAGAATAATAATGAAGATTAAGTATTTATATACAAGTAATGATTTCATTCCTTTATTCAGCTATTGAGTTAAGCAATTTTGTTAGAAAAAGTGAAAAAATGTTATTAATTTTTAGGAAGGCTTGTTTATAGAAACTGGAATGTAGGATGATAAATATAAATATACATTTTATTGAGACAGAATCCCGTAAAACATGTTTATTATTTTAAACTAATGCACCAGTCAATTGCACAGTGACTTGAAGGGAATGTGCTGAATTTTGACCTCTACAAAATTTAGTGACATTTTACCAAAAAATAACCCAAAATATATTTTTTCTTCAGATTCATCAAAGGGGTAAATAATTAGACAAATCGAGATTTTCTGACTTTGTAAAAGTGCCGTAATTCATAGTTATTTATGCTAGATAGTTGGTATGAGTGACCCCTTTGATGAATCTGAAGAAAAAAATAAATATTTTGGGTTATTTTTTGGTAAAATGTCACTAAATTTTGTAGAGGTCAAAATTCAGCACATTCCCTTCAAGTCACTGTGGTCAATTGTAACCACGACCCCCAAGGTCCGGGGGTATACCAGGGATAGCCGGGGAAATGGACCATGTTTTTAACTTTCAGGTGGCCCTGCATTGCCGGGTGAATGGGATGGTTATGTCTCGCTTTAAATATAGCAGGGAATGGGCCTTACCTAGGGCCCCTGGGGTGCGGGGGCATTTGGCGAGATTAAACCATCTGTTCATCCCCGCAGGACGTGATTTTAGCCAAGATTGGCTGGACCTATGGTCAGGGTCCTCGCTATTCCCCTGACCGGGGGGGGCGTGGTTTCAATTGACTGATGCATTAGTCTAAAATAATAACTGGTGCATAATGAAAACGATGCAAAAATTTAATGACTACGAACAAATCACCTTAAACTCGTTACATACAGACTGACATGCAAACTTTGCGCATGCATTACGAAAAAGGGCTTGAAATATCATCCCTACCATTGTGACTCATTCAGTTAGACGCGTTAATGTCCAAATCGAACGTTTTTGTTGCGGTATTTCACTTCGAATCACCCTCTCGCAATTTTGACCTTGACCGCACACTCGCCTATATCTGAAATGCAAGAAGCGTTTTCATTGGACGGCTATCATTCCTGGTTTTAATGACGCAATTTGGAAAAGCCTTCAAATGTTGTCCAAAATGAAAGTAGGAATACCGCAAAAAAAACGTGCTACTGTTTAAATCGAAAGACACGAAACCTGCTTTTAAAATGATAAATATAAAATAACAATAGTTTTCAGTTCACTACGGAAAAAGAAAATGAAAATACCTTTCCCCAACCGCCAGCGTGTTGACCTCGATATCCCTAGTCTACTGGACGCTTGCATCTGACCCGTACGTGTCATAACCGGGTCATCAGATAATAGACTGGTTCACCGATTTTCTAAGATTATTGTAAGATACATTCTGCGCATTCGTGGTTTATTCTTTTATGTAAAAATATTTAAATAAAAAAGAGAAGTTTTCTCAACAACTGTGCATTTGTGATTTTTTTTCTCTAAAAGAGTTATTTAAAAAAATCTCTGGTTTTAATTTGCCTTATATTTTCAAAGTTCACATATTAGAAGATTACCAATCTTCTATTGCAAAAATAGAACAGGAACCAGTCTAATGGCGAACTGCTTCGGAATTATCCGAGAGCGGACGGTAAGAAACGGCGCATGCGCGATCAAAACAATGAAAACGCCGCATGCGCAAGCCCATTGCACCAGGGACACTTCTAAAACAATCAATATATGCGCCGGGCGCCGATGCGCCCGCGCAATTATTCATCATTTGAAATTAAACAGCTCATTCAACGCCGCTAAAATAGCGCAACCTAAAGTTTGATCGAGAATTTAGATTATTCGAAGCAAAATGTTGCCAATTCGGAACTCCTCGGCCATTTTATTTTAAAACAACCTCGGATGTATGCCGGTACATCAGTAGAAATAGTTCGTAATTTTTTGAATTATATCATTAATTAAATGTAGTGTTTTAGCTTGTATTTTTTTATCTAAGTTTAAATTGATTGCCAGTGAAGTGTTTTATTGCACACATAATTAAGACTCCCGATTATTTTAAGTCATTCAGTTTAACTGCTAACTTAAATTACTACGCGACCTACTTGCAGCGGACTGAAACATACCGATTTCTTAGTATGTACACCGTCCATATACCGAGGTTGTTTTCGATAAAAATGGCCGAGAAGCTCCGAATGAATGTTACCTTCCGAAATAGCATTTAAGACGTAATGTATCACTTGGTATACACACACCGAATTAATTATCTCTAAATACTACTTCCTAACCGTTCCCCAAGTGTCGATAAACTGCTCATAGTTGCTGGCGATGTACTTCACCGGAAGACCACAAACGGCGGAAATGAATTCATCGGTGAGGTCGGAGTGTACGAACTGTTGGTAACGCATAGACCCGTGCACGCACGTACTCGTGGAGTCTTGTAACACGTAGTGAATGGCATCCGTTTCACGTGCCACCGCGTCATATGCTGTAAATAGTTTAGAAAAAAATATTTTAAATGTATTACAAACACAACGATCTATTCGAAACACGTTTGTATCTGGCATCAATATGATTTGTAAAAAGAAGCGTATTTTAAACGAAGTATTAAGAAAGAAAAAAAACAACACAATGTTTAATTTTTAGAATACAAATAAAAAATGAATTCATACCTGTACTTTTTGTGAAAGCAAGATCCGATACTCCAGATATTTGTCGTCCTGCAATATAGTAAATAACAGACATTTATAAAGTCATTCAATATAACGCAATTGCATTATTATTATTATTTTGAACTTTGAAAGTTACAAAATTGTCCTCTTTTTCCCGCATA
Source organism: Mya arenaria (assembly GCF_026914265.1). NCBI lineage: Eukaryota > Metazoa > Mollusca > Bivalvia > Myida > Myidae > Mya > Mya arenaria. The sequence goes on along the minus strand of NC_069134.1, from coordinate 27,321,919 downwards.
CTCCGATTGCCGTGCGCCGTTCCTTTACCAACATAAATTTGTGTGGTGAATCATGTGCACTCTGAAAGCCGTGCGCCGTTCCTTTACCAACATAACTTTGTGTGGTGAATCATGTGCACTCTGAAAGCCGTGCGCCGTTCCTTTACCGACATAACTTTGTGTGGTGAATCATGTGCACTCTAAAGCCGTGCGCCGTTCCTTTACCAACATAACTTTGTGTGGTGAATCATGTGCACTCCGATTGCCGTGCGCCGTTCCTTTACCAATATAACTTTGTGTGGTGAATCATGTGCACTCTGAAAGCCGTGCGCCGTCCCTTTACCAACATAACTGTGTGTGGTGAATCATATGCACTCTGAAAGCCGTATGTCGTTTCTTTGCCGTCGACATTTTCATTTATATTGCACAATCTGATTACCGCCAATTGTTACTTTGAGTTATGAATCACACTCTGAAAGATGCGTCTCGTCGATTGTTTGCCATTGGCACTTTAAACTTATGCATCAAACCCTGAAAGAAGCGCGTCGCGTCGATTCTTAGCTATCATCACTTTGATGTATGCATCACTATCTGGAAGAAGCGCGTCGCGTCGATTCTTTGCCATCGGTACTTTGATTTATGCATCACACGCTGAAGGAAACGCGTCTATTTTTGTCGCGTCGTTCCATTGTCATCGGCACTTACATTTAAACATCACACTCTAAAAGAAACGCGTTGCGTCATTCCATTGTCATCGGCACTTTGATTTATTCATCACACTCTGAAAGAAACGCGTTGCGTCATTCCATTGTCATCGGCACTTTGGTTTATGCATCACACGCTGAAAGAAACGCGTCGCGTCATTCCATTGCCATCGGCACTTTGATTCAGGCATCAGACTCTGAAGGAAGCGCGTTGCGTCGTTCCATTGTCATCGGCACCTTGATTCATGCATCAGACTCCGAAGAAAGTGTGTCGCGTCGTTCCATTGTCATCGGCACTTTGATCCATGCATCACAAGCTGAAAGGAGCGCGTCGCGTCATTTCTTTGCCATCGACACTTTGGTTCATGCATCACACGCTGAAAGAAACGCGTTGCGTCATTCCATTGCCATCGGCACTTTGATTTATGCATCAAACGCTGAAAGAATCGCGTTGCGTCATTCCATTGTCATCGGCACTTTGGTTTATGCATCACACGCTGAAAGAAACGCGTTGCGTCATTCCATTGCCATCGGCACTTTGGTTTATGCATCACACGCTGAAAGAAACGCGTCGCGTCATTCCATTGTCATCGGCACTTTGATTCATGCATCAGACTCTGAATGAAACGCGTTGCGTCATTCCATTGTCATCGGCACTTTGATTCATGCATCAGACTCTGAAGGAAGCGCGTTGCGTCGTTCCATTGTCATCGGCACTTTGATCCATGCATCACACGCTGAAAGGAGCGCGGCGCGTCATTTCTTTGCCATCGACACTTTGATCCATGCACCACACGCTGAAAGGAGCGCGTATCGTCAATTCTTTGCCATCGACACTTTGATTCATGCATCAGACTCTGAAGGAAACGCGTTGCGTCATTCCATTGTCATCGGCACTTTGATTCATGCATCAGACTCTGAAGGAAGTGCGTGGCATCGTTCCATTGTCATCGGCACTTACATGTATACATCACACTCAGAAAGAAACGCGTCGCGTCATTTCTTTGTCATCGGTACTTTGATTTATGCATCAGACTCTGAAACGAGCGCGCCGCGTCGTTCCTTTGCGATAGGCACTTTGTTTTGAGCTACACTTTCTGAAAAAAGCGCGTCCAATTTTTTGTCATTTGCACCTCCAATGCATGTGTTATGCTGTACGTCATGCCATACTTTGGATAAAATTGTTTTGTTAAGTGAAACCATTTTCATAATTTCAGCGTTGGGTTATTTACAAATTATTTGTTAGATGTTTTTACACCTGTTATTTGAAATATGCAACTGTGTTTGTAACAGGTTGGCAAACGCCAACGATTTAGGATGTTGCTTATTGCCAAACAAAGGAGGTGTCATTCGAAGCCATATTGACTTAAGCTAACTGTTTTATTGTTCCTTTGTATCTAATTTAGCACCTTGACATATGTTTTGATTAAGAACTATTTGAAATCAGAAGTAATTAGTTTGAGCTGAGCTGACAGTCTTTATGAAGTATTTCCTGTTTTTCTATTGGTTTAATTTATGGTAGGCTTGACCGGGCTGCACAATATAAGGTAACATATTTTTTAATTAGAAAAAAGAGAGGAGAAAAAATGTAGTTCTTCATAGAAAACAGACTCTTGAAATTTGTCTGTGCTCGGAGGTGGTTTTACCACAGTCCAGCAAACTATAGCGTTGTCGCTGTTGTACAATATATTTGGTGTTAATTTTTGGACTACACACACTGTGTTATTACATCAAGTATTTGTTAATGAAAGAACAACATAATAAAATCGTGAAAAGAACTTTGTCTTGAAAAGGATTTTGTTTTGGACTTCAATAGCTAATTCCCCATAGGTGTCAAATAACGCGTTTATAGTTAAAAACGCACGGCACAACACATGCATTACACTCTTAAAGAAGCGCGTCGTGTCCATTCTTTGAGATAGGCACTCTGGTTAAAGCATCACACTGTGAAAGAAGCGCATCGCGTCGTTCCTCTGTCGTCGGTACTTTGATTTATGCATCACACTCTGAATCGAGCGCGTCGCGTCGTTCCATTGCCGTCGGTACTTTGATTTATGCATCACACTCTGAAACGAGCACGTTGCTTCGTTTCTTTGCCGTCGGTACTTTGATTTATGCATATCACTCTGAAACTTAGCAAATCGCTTCGTTCCTTTGCCATAGGCACTGTGATTTATGCATTACACTCTGAAACGAGCGCGTCGCGTCGTTCTTTGCCATCGACACTTTGATTCATGCATCCCACTCTGAAACGAGCGCGTCGCTTCGTTCCTTTGCCATCGGCACTTTGATTCATGCATCACACTCGGAAACGAGCGCGTCGCTTCGTTCCTTTGCCATCGACACTTTGATTCATGCATCACACTCTGAAACGAGCGCGTCGCTTCGTTCCTTTGCCATCGGTACTTTGAGTCATGCATCACACTCTGAAAGAAGCTAGTGAGTAGAACTTATTACGGTTTAGTATATTGGTGAATTTGATTGGCAACCCGCAGACAGTGCCGTGTAATTTAAGAAAAATATTTTAACTTGCGATAATTATACCATTATATGTTATTCTTGATGCGAGTTTCGTTTGATAGGATTTTGGACTGAATATGATGTCGTCTGCTTTCGTAGTCTGGCAGTTCTCGTGGCTCTCGTATATAACATTAACAGGAAGTTCCGCGGAGTCCTCGCGATCTGAAACATGAATAATATCAGGATAAAGATAATATTCAATGAGAAAAGGCTTCCCTACACTGATCAATCTGAATTCGGACATTTAGTGGATATTTATTCGAATTAAATTAAGGCAGGACGAACCGTTGATGCCACGAATACCAACTGTATTATAGCGGCTTTGGCGTCAAAGGGGGCTTCTGTGACCGAGGTTTGGTTGGGATGGGACGCAACTTTATAAATGCATTCTTCCTAAAGATTAGGAAACAAAGGAATTAAAAGTAGTTATGGAGGTTGGGGGACTTTCCCATCCACAGCCACAAGAAAGGGTTATTTTACTTCGAACTGTAACTTTATCTCACTCATTTTTATTTCTCCGATATTGATTGTCAAGAATAAAATCACTTGGACCATGATCCTTTGTTGTTGTGGGATAGGAGTATGGTTACCCAGCGTGGCAACTACCAAGACGAAGAATGTGTCTAGTGGCCAGCAGCCCTGGGTCATCACCACCGCTCCGCCAGCCGCCGCCGTCCGTGTTTCCGTACAGCAGGTTGTAGCCAAGGCCAAGGTCCGCCAGCGCCGCGGGAGCTGCCCGTTGACTTACCCCGGAAGTGCCCAACGAAAACAGAAGAACGACCGCACAGAACACTGAAACGGTTGTGCTTGTAAAGTACATCGTCAGAAAATGGAGGCGAAAATCGACTGGCATGTGTAATGAAAAAAGTGCATGCAAACCTTTTAACATATTTAACAAAGCTTAGTCCATTCTATGAAAGACTCAATTTAAGAAATGATAAGACATTTCATTACATTCTATATATGACTGCGATAACGCTCCCAAGTGATGCTATAATGTTTTTAAGATTAAATCTAAATATAAATTATATTAAAATGAGGTCGTTTCGCGTTTACAGCTACTGATAAAACTCTTTGATGAATGAATGAATGGATGAATGAATGAATGAATGAATGAATGAATAAATGAATGAATGAATGACTGAATGAATGAATGAATGAATGAATGAATGAATGAATGAATGAATGAAAGAACGAACGAACGAACGAACGTACGAACGAACGAATGAACACGAACGAATGAATGGAATGAATGAATGAATGAATGGAAGGGCGATAGGGCCCCCGAACGAACAAAGGGGGGGGGGGGGTGCGGACGGATTTTGGGCTACAAATATAATTATGTGGTGGTCTAGTTAGTGTTTAGTGTAAAATTAGTTTAAGGGAAACAACTCAACTATGTTCAGAACAAAATTTTCTATGAAATTGTCTCCCATAAAAATAGTTTCCGAAAGGTGGCAGGGTGAGAAAAATGACGTCATGGTGAGTCACGTGGTTTATACTTCTTCCTGTCTATGAAAACAAACATTGATCGATAGTTGGAATTTACAAGTGATATTCTTTACTCTGGGTAAATAATTTGATAAATTACTTCGATCATGCATTGCAAAATATTTCAATTTTTGTAGCGTTTTTTCAAGCTTAGGGTTTGCGAAATTTTGATTGCACACCTTTAAGTTTCAGGTGTGCTAAGTTCACGTGTTAAATTGGTGGGTGGGGTAAAGAACTTATTTCAGTAGATAATGTACATGTACGCGGCATGCACAAACGGATCGTGTTGGTGCCCAAGTTATTGATGTGTTATCAGCGAGACACCTAATATAAAACAGTGCTGTAGTTGTATTTGAATGTCATTGGAAAAAATGAACTTCTACTTTGATTTCAATGTTGTCCTTATTTTAAGGCTTTATAGTGCAAGCTTCATATATTCCACTTCCTAAGTTCTTATAAATATAATGCTTCTTCAGGGAACTTATGACAATTCCATAACCAAACTTGACAACCTCATTTCTGAGATCCGACATGCTTGTCTTTGAAATAAGTATCACTTTATAACCAACCCCTTTATCTACCTTGTGTCTGCTTCTAGGGAAATGTTTAGCCCTTTAGGCTAGTTGATCCCTTTAGATTACTTCTAGGCAAATCTCAACTCCGATCTGATTTTTTATCAATGAAAATATTGAATTCACTCTGGTCTGATTGTTTATGACATCTATTTTGTGTTACTGATAAAACTTACGGACTTATTTACCTTGTTAAAAGTGCACATATAGAGCTATAATGCACCAGTTAATTGTAACCACGGCCCCCAAGGTCCATGGAATAGCGCACCAGGGACCCTAAATAAAGCCCATTCCCCACTATTTTTTGATGCGGTGAATACAAAACCACCGGCACACACCCGGCATACACCCGGCACTGCAGGGCCACATGGAAGGTTAAAACACGGCCCATTTCCCCAGCTATCCCCGGTATACCCCGGGACCGGGGGGGGGGGGTGCATTTGACTTGTGCATAATAGAGTCATGGAAGCCATGACTAACGATTATTATTCCATTATTGTAATTGCCAAATGGTTACAGACTCTTTGTTAGTGTCTAAGAATTGTTATAGGTTAGTGGCTTAGCTAGGTTTTAAAAAAGTACAGGTTGCTGCCGAAGAGGGACAGGGTTCCCTGGGAGAAAAGTGCATATTGTATCAGGCTGTTCATTTAAATGCTTTGAATTTGACAGGTTTGTTAGGAAGTGTGTTTAATTTAAGTGGTGCAAGGTTTCAACTGCCAAAATATGTAGAGTTTGTGTGTATTTATAATAATATTTTAGCTAATCAAATTAAATGAAAAATTTGACAGTCATGTAATTCTTTGAAGGCAGAAGAATGTCTAAGCTGCTTCTCGTGAGGGCAGAAAGGTGCTTCGAAAAACAACAGGTTGCATCCAAACCTTATTGTTTCTGAGTTGGGTTTTGGATAAAGGCAGCCATTTGAATTAAACTTTTTGGAAGAACAAGTCTGAATCCTTTTGCTTGCCCTCAAAAACTTTCAACGAGCTAAAATTTGAGCAAGCCTGGAAGGCATTTTACCAGTCCTTGCAATTTATATTTTGATGACAAACTGTACATTTTTCATTATTACAAGTTTAGGGTTTTAGCTCAAATTATTGAAGGGTGCTGCACCATGTTTTTTCTTGGTAACACCCTTCTGTCTTTATATAATGAAGTGCTTATTAAGGCTGTCAAATATTTGATAAAAACTGATTATCTGTAATCTGAAGGTTATAAATACATACAAATTTAAGGTTTGGCAGTTGGAACCTAGTATTTCTTCATTTAAACACAATTGCTCACATTTTTGTCATAATAAATAATTTAAATTTAATTATATTATTATTCACAGTCTGATGTGCTTTTTTTCTCCCTTAACACCCTGTCCATCTTCTGCAGCACCATTGCGCTTTATAATATTCGCCTATACACTTAATTTTGTTTATTTTCATATGCTATGTACAGTACTTTAATGATTTATTTTCCATCATGTTTCTTGCGACCTGTATTTCAAATATTTTCGAATCAAATAATTTTACAGGACGCGGGAGTGTACAAATTTGCTCAATTTATTGGTAGATCAATAAATAAAACATCAACATACTGTGACATTAAATACCTTTGAGTTCAGGCGATCAATGAATGTCATTGTGATCCACAATATTTCTTGTATAAATGTTTGTTGTGTTCCGCTACAATAGAGATTGACTTGAAGTGAAAAATTTCACCTCAGCTTTAACCACTGACCTGGATTTATGAATTCCGATTTATTATTAGTCATACCCACCATTTATTAAACAGATAAAGTACTATTGGTCGAAATTAACACAAGCCCTGCACTGGTAAAATGTCTTCTGGGCTTGCTAAAATTCTGAATTTTATATAGCAGGGCTTGTTAAAAAAGTTGATGCTATTGCTTAAATAGTATAAAAATTTGGGATTGTTCATTCAAAAGTCTAATTTCAATGACTGAAGTATGGACAGTGTTGTTTCACGTCTGTCATGGTTTGTTACTTAAAAATAACATGACTGCTCTTTGAATTAATAAAGCTAATTGTGTTAAAAGTACACCTTGCATTTGTATGTAAAATGGGGTAGTAAACTGACATTAAAGTACATTTAATGGTTTTTGTACTTCTCTATGTTGCATGACACATAATAAAACTGTATTTATTTGACAATGTAACAAATATTTATCAGTCAATCCTTAAAGGGGTTCGCTCATGTTTTTGTAAAATGCACTTTTTTGTATGCCCAAATAAAGTATGACAAATCATTAGGAGGGCTATTAAAACTAAGAAACTGACCGCCGGAACTCTTTAACAAATGTTGATAATTTATATGTTTAAATATTGTTTTTGAGGTCTACAATTTTGAATAACATTAAAGGCCCGGTCACACCGCCTGAACTTTGTTGGAGCGTTCCTTGAGAAGGGGCCGAATTTCGACAACGCTCGTCACCGCGCACAAAATGGGAAAACAATCAAAAACACGGGCGTTGCCTTAGCGGTGCACCGCTGAAGCCGGCGTTGCAATAGGGTTGGCTTAACGGTAGCGAGCGTTGGTTTAGCGGTGACGCGAGCGTTGATAGAGCGGCGTTCTGCGCATGCGGGCGTTGGCTCGGCGGGGGTTTAAAGTTGGTTTAGCTGCATACCGCTTTTGACTACGGAGCTGAACGGATCGCTTTGATAGAAGTTCTGATAGATTTTTGATAGAAGTCGATAGCTGAAGTTGCAATCTGAGGAGGTTCTGATTCTGCTGCTGGACTAGTGCACCAATCATAGCAAGTCTCTATTTGAGCAAATTTGATGTAAATGAGGTCTGCACTCAACGGCAGCTCGATTCCAAATGGGCTCCTGGTCCATTTCTCCCCGTATTTATAGCCAAATTCTGGTCCCGTACCAACGCCAAACCAAAGTTCATCACCGCAATGGATCGCTGCTTCAACACCCGACACCGTTCCAGCAATCCCGTGTCCGCTCGTAAAACGCTTACAACCACTCCACCAAAGTTTGTGCAACGTTTAATCACCGCCCGGGCAAAGCTGGCGGAGCAGCGGTGGTCCAGCGTTCAAGATTTCTGCATTGACCTAGCGGACCCAAGCGTCCACGAACTTGCGTCTAGCGGTGCCAAACTTTGACTGGGCATTGTTGGAGCGGTGGTGAACTTTGCCGGAGCGGAAAATTGCCCGCTCCTCACCGCTCGCAATATTTTGTGCAGCTCAAAACTTTCGGAGCGGTAGGAGGGACCATAAGCGGTGGCCGAGCGTATACGGCGTTGCCTTAACGGGGGCCAACTTCCGGTGAACGGTAACGAGCGGTGATGAATTTTTTTCACTGCTTCAGGAACGCTCCAGCAAAGTTCTTGCGGTGTGACCGGGCCTTTAAACTAGTAATGTGATTCAACAAACTGGTCTCAAAGGTTAAGTTATCCTTATATTTGGGTATTTTTCCTTGTTGTATGAGATTTTGTTAGCAGTTTTCTAATTTTTCCTTGACTGACATTTTACCTGCTTGGGTTCCCACCCCCATTAAAAGCAGAATATTCTTGTATACTAAAGTGACACTCTTATTAAAAATCAATACATAAACATGTATAATAAACATAACATCTAAGTGATCAGGGCTTCCATTAAGAATTTTAACTGGAAGTATGAAGTTTATCGTGATAATGTAACATTTATGCTTGTTCCAATATGCATTTTCTCTCTTTTTTCTTCTTTTTTTTGATATAAACATATTCTTTACAAATGCACAATTTGTCATATTGTGTTATCTTTCTGCTTGCAAATGTATATCTGATCATATCATTAGTATATCTTCACATGTACTTATCATGACATCTTTTATATATTTATATGTTAATTAATATATGTATCTCGATCAGAGGAAATAAAGAGCATATATGCCTCTCAAACTCTAAGAATTTTCACTATAGTCCAACTTTATACTTAAAATATTCAATAATTTGTAAGTTCAACTTGAATATTTCACAAAATTGTACTTGTAAAAGAATATTTTACTTCAAGACTTTTTAAAAATGTGGCCAGCTTTGACACCAGATTTTATTATTCTGAATTTCCAATCCTTCACTTTTGGAAGTTTTCTCCAAAATAGTGGAAGTTTTTGTACTTTCAAGGATACAATTTTGGAAGTTTTGACACACTTTAATGGAGTACCGTAATATACTTCAAAACATTTGTTAACGGAAGCTCAGTGTCATACACCTTCAACTTCATACTTAATAATTAATGCATTAAATTTTATGGAAAATATTTATTACTGATAACAAGATTGTAACAGTGTTTTTAATATCTTAAAACGCACATATAATAAATGATTGGTGAGTGCTAAAAGATATACTGTGATTTACTTTAGTCTCATGAGATAGAAATACCATGTTTTCTGCACCTTACTTTCAAATTATACTTGGTATCCTTTATAAGTACCATTGTTTTCGACAATTATTGAACCTTTTCAGGATATTAGAACAATTGTAATAATTGTGGTTTATCTTATTTGGGAGTAAGAGTGCATCTTTAAACATATTTTTGCTGCAATTTCGGCATCAAAGAGTATAAAAGTTATATTTTAAGTGTCAGGTTACTATTTACATGTAGATGCATAACCGGGGTTTGGGGGGAATGGTGCGAAAACATGAGTGAGTCCCTTTAAAAACTGTTAAACTACACTATCATGACATTGTGTTCATGCACCTTGATTTGGGCCTGACATATACATGTAATATGTTGTATAAAAAAACACCTAAATTACTTGCACAAAAAATATTTCGGATATGAGTTCTGAACTATATAACTTAATGAATTCAGAACATGATGATATCATAATGTTGTGTTTTTACTGAGAGAAGTTAGTTCCTGGTTTATGAATCAACAGGTATCCCTGCTGGAGATATATTATAAACAGGTGATTTATCTCCACCGCATCTTCACAGATAACTGAAGCAATAACATGGCTCATCTGTCCCATGATAGAAGATTTGGGTTCATTTCTATCGATTTTAGCTTCTTCTTTTTTCTGAAAAAGTGTATTATGTTCATGGTGATACAAATTGGTTTACAAACATTTAAGAAGTCCCTAATATCACCCCCCAAAAAACTAATTAAGTCATATCTTATACCATAGTATGTTTTAAAATCATGCTTGTTTTTATACTTTTTGAAAAAAGGAATTTTTTTTTGGCATAGAATGTGTTGATGTGTTGATAAAAAGATTTTGTCAATATTTCAAAGAAAACTTATTCTAGAACAAAATAAATATTTGAGAAATTGTTAAAAAAAATAATGAATTGTACTCATTTTTGGAATTTTGACCAAAGGCATAAATCAACATATTATATGACATAATTCCAATAAAAGATGTAAAAACATACAATATCTTATTTTTAATGCTATGGCCAACCCAAAAATATGGTTTGGTTAGGGTTACATCCTTGTCAAAAATAGCTAGGGTAGGTAGGCTTTTTACTTATTTTTTTACTATTAGACTATCTCTTTTGGGGTCAAGCAGTTATAATTGTATGTGAAGTCAGGAAAGAAGATTGCATGGATTTTTCTATGAAGCCATCTTTTTGAGTTAATGGATATAAAAAATTTTTTATATACATGTACCACAATTCCAAATGCAATAATGATACAGAATCCTAAGCTTTGATGGCTCTGTCTTTGAACTGACACCATTAACTAATTAACAAATGAGCATGCCTTACAAGGGTTCAGTTTCAAAGTGATTACTGGCATTCTGGTAAATAGCTTTTGCCTTTAATTATTGTGAGTCATTTGGTTAGGCTGCAGTCATGGACATTTGTGGTTGCACAATGGTTTGGATTACAATGAATAAATTGCAAACATTTTTGCTGTGCGAAACTAACATATAAGGTTTTATTTTTTTTAAATTATCAAGCAGTTAAATCAACTTTAAAGATGTTAACTGTCTTGTATGCAATGTGATTAAAGGGATTTGTTCCCCTATTAAAACATTTCTTGTATTCAGTGTTATGAAAGGAACAAGTGAACGTTTTATATGTGAGGTTTCGATGAATCATTGATTGAAATAAGCACAAGCCCGCGAGCCCTGCACTTGTAAAATGCTTTCCGGGCTTGCTCAAATTATTGATTTTGTATAGTAGGGCTTGTTGGAAGTGATGAATGCCAAACACTAGTGGCAGAATTTGGGCTTATTCATTGTAAAATGTTATTTTGAAGACTGTTGATTTTTTTGTGGAATGATATACAAATGCTTGTTTAAATGATTAAATATGATCAAAAGTTCTGGAGCTCTGGTGACAGAAAATGCTCTATTTTGCCAACAAGTGTTGTTAGCGCTATTGAAAATTGAACTTTTTTTTGTTTTGGAATTACGAAGGTTAGCTCAGATGGCTATAATTGCTAGCTGCTGTTAAGTATTTGTTCATAAAAGTAAGTAAATAACTCGATTTCAATGAAGTTTAAAAAAAATATGTTGGCAATAGAATATATCATATATATACAGTTAGTGAGTCACTTTAAAGTACAAGTGTGTTTTAATATGTAGTTAAAAACCTTTAACCCTTTATACGAAGGATTACAACACCGGCCAGATTCTCCAATGATGAAAATAATGTTCTTAAATAAAACCTAAAAAAAGCCTACCTACCCTACCAGTTTTTGCAAGAATGTAGCCCTTACCAAATTATTTTCTTTTGCCGGTCCAACTTTTTTAAGACATGATAGGTTTTGAAGAATTGCAATTTTATAGCATTACATGCGAAGAGCCAAATGTATTACACCGGCAAGGCAACTGTAGGTCACTGTAAACAAGGGCAGGGTGGTGTTTTAAAAACATATCTGACATGTTCAGGAAATGCATGTCACTGCCGAGGGATGGTTAACATGCAGAAAGGTGTGTTCACTAATTATGATGTGTTTTTGTCAGTGTGTTGATGGGAGATTCATGTTTGACCAGAGAAAGGTGAGCCTGGTCAGTGTCGGATGGACACTGGTCAATCCATCTACACCTGTCAAATTCTGTGGCCCCTAGGGGATTTTGTTAATTATACTTGAAAGTAATACATATTTTTCCAATACACATTGCTTCATTATCAATATAAATAGTAATTAAAGGTAAACACAATATATTGAATATTTATTAAATTTAGACCTTTGGGCAGCACAACTTAAAGCCATACCAAATAGTTTCTTTGCTTAGCTTGAAATCTATTTTAAAGAACAAAGACCTATCTATCCTGAACCCCCCCCCCCCCCCAAACAAACCTTGAAAAAAGAAAGAATACTAAATGATAGACATCCTATGCAGAATATAGACACCAGAGCCACTGGTCTGGGGAATAGCGGGGACATCAAATTTCGGTCTAGCCGAGCCCATGTAAAATCTGCGCCCTGCGGAGATTAACTAATGGTCAAATCACCACCAAATGCTCCCGCACCCATAGGACCCTAGGTTAGGCCCATTCTCCACTGTATTTGGTGCGAAGACAAAACCACCGAATTCACCCGGCATTGCTGGGCCACTGGGAAGGTAAAGGCACGGCCCATTCTCCTCTATATCTCTTGCGCAAAGACAAAACCACCACATTCACCCGGCATTGCTGGGCCACTGGGAAGGTAAAAACATGGCCCATTTCCCTGGCTATCCCCGTTATACACCGGGACCTGGGGGGCGTGGCTACAATTGACTGGTGCATAACTGGTGTTTAAGTGTGTTGATCCTGGGAATCACACATAATGCATCATTTTGTGATATCAAATGCCACGAATACTAGAACAAAGTACAAAGAATGTTGTTTACAATTGTGTCCTGTAGTCAGAATTATAGTAAAAGAATAATTATAAATATACTGGCAAGATGGTTTGTTATAAAAAAAAATTATATGAAATTAGGACGCCCAAAACCTACATGTATTCTTAAAAACAAGTTGGCGTGGCATAATGTTTCTTGAGTTAACAGTCTCACTCGCTTGGACAAGAAGACACTGACAGTCCATATTTTAAATATTTTTTTGGTTATGTGATTTAAAGTAAGAATGCATTATTTATTATAAATATAATATTAACAAAAATGGATGTTTTTACTGTATATGAAAGTTAATTTAGAAATGTTTATATATAATTAGGTACATGTATTAAATTTGAAATATAGTCTTTGTGTGAAATGTTAATTATTTTGAACACAAGTCTAATACTTTCAATTAAGTTATGCCAGGTTAAAATGACATATATATATATAGGAGTTGACCACTGGTGAAAGCTTCATTATTTAGTGTCCAGTTAATTCTGGCATAGATTATGTTGAGACCAATTATTGACAGCAGATTTTAAATTCCTGCAATACTTGATAAAATACCAGCCATCTCTTTGTTGTCCAGTATAAATATTTCAATTAAATTCCGTAAATTTGACACCCAGTTTTATGTTGAATATATTGTCCTCTAGGATTTAACATATAAAAGGATTTCTGATAAATATTTGGCTTCATTACCTGAATATGTAAGGTCAGCTTGAAAATTATGGCTATTCATCATTGGCTGTTTAAATATTGATAAATGATAGCTATAGCTGTCAGAATGCTCTCATTCTGTTTGTCACCTTCGCAAATAGCTGGCTTTTCTTACTGTCATGTTTAGATAGGTAAAATATTTTAGTCAGGTTTATTCTTGGCTTTGTTTGTACATGTGCATGTAATTTCATATTGTTAACCCCTTAAGCTGTTTTGGTATATCTCCTACTTCATTCAAAGGTCAACAGATAGCCGTGTTTGTTACATATTTAGTGTCATATATATTTCTTTCTTAATCTTAAGTGGATTGTTTTAGAATGTTGTTGTCAATGGTGGGTGTTTTGTATGAAAATGACTGTTAAACCTTTATCCATTGTTGAAAAAGTACAGAATTGTTGAATATTTGGATTAAGAACAAACTTATTGTGGTATATGTTTTGATTTTTTGGGGTGACTTGGAGTTCTCTGGTATTTTAACTGCTTGTACTCTTTTATATGGTAATTTTATATCATTAGTTTTACTGAGAAAAGTCGGGCTCAGTCCTGGTTGTGATGTTACACCGGATAGTTGAGGCGTTCAAAAACTTTCATCTTGGCTTTAACTGAAAAACAGTTCAAGATACATGTATTCATCTGAAACTTGGTACATGTGTTGCCAAAGACAATGAACTTATGTTCACATATCTCTGGCTCAGATAAATGTCTATAATTATATGCTTTAAGGTTGCACTCTCACAGATTGACTGATTTGACAACTTTTTTTTATTTTGTCTTGGAATGAGCCAGTTTTTGCATTATTGTCTAGAAATCAGTGATACAAGACTGCTGATAAAGATCAGATCACACTTTTTCATATTTATGTTAGAAAATTCATGTTTTTACTGTTTAATCTAAACCATGAAGTCAAAGAGGTTCTATTTTCAATTAGAATAACTAGGAAATGATATTTACCTCTACAATAACATTTCAATCATCTGTAACCAATGTAAAATGTGTTTGTCATTTGTAGCATCTGGACCTCAGGGATAATTTTGGGTCACTTCAAACTGGTGGCCAGATTAGTTTTGCTTCAATATTCTGGACTGTGATTGACATGAGCTTAATAGCTCAAGGGAGATTTACCATACATCATCCCAGAGTTTCTGCTGGTGAAATGGGCTAGAATTATAAACAAGGGCTTTTGCAAAGCTGGCGGCTGCTTTGTGATATGTGGCAGCTAATTTGAAGAAATTAACATTGGATCAAAGCCACTCAGCTGCTGTTTATGCTTCATGGCAATGTGGCTGTTCTTGGAATTCCAGAACCCAACATTGAATAATGCCAGGTCTTCTAAGGGCTATTTATGGTATTCCCAAGTGACCAATTTATGGTTCCCAGGGAATATAAGCTAGACTCACACTAGATTAGTAGCTATAATTACCGATCTTTCAGTACTTTTAACTTCTCTGGAGTTGAAGAACAAATAGAAGTAAAGGCTTGTCAAAACCTTGGTATTGTTGCTGTTGTTGTTGTTGGTGGTCATGGTGTTGTTCATTCTGTAAAAACTTGAATCTCGCCCATAATGAAGAAAAATACTTTCAAGATGGTCACATTTTGCCAGAGAAAGGGAAAGCATTTATTCATCAAGGATCATAACTCTGGCTATTAATAATTTATGAGTTTTCCCTCATTATTTGATTGAAAGAACAACAACAACAACAGTCCGCATTGGCATTCACATGCCAGTGCTCTTTACCATACATGTATTTAAAAGAATGGTCATGCAAGTCCTGAAGTTTTGACCATTAAAACTGTGTGTGATGCATACACAGAGCATTATAAGGCCCGAAAAGATTTGGGTCTGAAGGTTTCTTTTAGTGTTTTTTATTATTATTTATAAGGCATGTGTTGAATAACTGTCAAAGGGCATTTTTAGTTGCCATATGGAACAAAGAACAATGCTGCTTGGTACTGAAATAAAACTTGTTGTGAAATTAGCAAAGTAGCCATATTTTCAGACCCCACATTTTTTTGAGTCAGTGGCAAAATTAATAGGTAGAGTTGGTCGATAACCAGAAACATATATTTTTTTCAGAATAATCTTTTTGTTATAGTTTATATCCAGACTTTGTGCAAAAAGACACAGCCCTGGCAATTATCTTTATCACTGAATCAGTAGACGATCTTTTATTGTTTAACAAAACATCTTTATCAAATAGTTGCCATTGTTAACTAATTCTCAAGTTCTCTGTGTAACATGTTGCTTATCTCAGAGAGAAGATAGTACACAACCAGGGGAGGTATGGCAATGGAGGGTTCTGTGAATGTTGAAGATAAGGAAAGGTTGTATGGAAGTCTTTGAGTGTTCAGGTACAGCCAAATGCTTCAGGATGTGCCAGGCATCGGAATTAATAGGTCTAACCAGTGTCTCTGATCTTTGCATTATTGTGAAGCAATTGTTAAGACAATTTACTGGATAGTCATAATATAATAAGTATGTTGGAAAGATTTCTGGTTTCTTTTAATGTTGTATATAAATCCTTGGATTCCCGTCTTATATGAGAAAAGATGAATTATTTGCTAGAACACTTAAATTTTTCTTAGCAGCTGTTAAAATAGAAGTTATTTTTTTCAACTATAGATCATCACTTCAGTTGAACCAATCAGAACCAGATACATGTATTTTGAGCACTGTATTTTGGTTATTGGCATACATGAATAAATCAGTTCGTTTATCAGGCTTTGATGTTCTCTATAGTTCATGAATTACAATGCAATCAAACTTATTCCAGCGGTCGCTGTTGCTCCCTTCAAATAAATATGTTTTTTATGGTCAGAAGTCTGTGTCCTAAAATGTCCAGAATTAAATAAATATTAGACTATAACTTAATCAAGCTGGACATGAAGTTAATTTAAACCTACACTTCAAAATGTAAAACAGGAATATAATATTTCTGTTCACTCCTGTCACTTATTCTTTCTGATAGATAGATTTAAACTTTTGTGACCCTTTTCAAGGTTAAATGTAGATAGATTTAAACTTTTGTGCCTTTTTGTGACCTTTTTCAAGGTTAAATTGTATTTAAGTGCTACCATTATAGCTTTCAGGGTTCAAAATTATGAACTTTTGAAAGACTTTTTCATGGTCAAGAGTCTGTGTCTTAAAATGTCCAGAATGAAAAAAATGATAAAAATATTTCAAGGTTGCAATATTTTAAGTGCCACCACTATAGCTGTCATGCAGGGTTTAATATACCTTTTAAAGTTTTTTTTTCATGGTAAAAAGAAGTCTATGTCTTAAAACTTCCAAAAAAAAAAAAAAAAATACAGTAAAGATTTAATTTGATCTAAGATTAGATTTTATTTCAGAACTTTATCTGATTGGACATGAATTAATCTTTATTTATAGCTGTATTAGTAGCCTGAAGGAGCTTGTTCTTAGAGATATGTGTCGATAATATCCTGGTAATCATCTGGTATCGATAATCGTTAACATTGGGAGGGTGGTGTTGACCATTAAAGCCAACAAAAAGTTTGACTTTTGTACAATAGAGTGCACATTTTATCTGTAGTCCGCTGGACGCTTCAGGGCAGACACATTCCTTTGTATACCGTAGTGTATTAGATATAATTATATACAACATGTAGTATGCTTGAAGTACATACTATGGACTTTAACACTTCAAAGGTAGATGTTTATCAGTAATATGTTTAATAATATACTAGGTGAATTTGAAATTAATACATTTTATTAGTTCTTTATTAACATACTTGTTTATATATCTATAATGTATAAATCACTGTTTTGAAATGCAAGAGTACTTGAAACTTTGACATTATCACATGTTTATATATTTAACATCATAACTTTTCGATATGATACATATCATCTTAAACGCTCAAGTTTGTATCCATAAGGTTTTCTTCTTCAATGTATATATAGATAGAAATAAAAATTGTATAAAGGGCTGATTGTTAATACTGTGATTAATTTGTTTTCATTATGATTGGGAATGCATTTTATGCTTTCAGAAAGCTACAAGAAGTCTTATTCACAGCGGTAACAATGCACGAGTCATGGTAACAATGCACGTGTCGTGGTAGAAGGCAATAACTCAAGCCAATCAAAGAAATACTGGGGCAGCTGCGAAAGAGAAAAAACTACGCAAAACACAAAAGCAGGATATTATGTGGATGATTAAAATTCAGAAGCCTTTTTCTGCACATGGAATAAATCTCTGGTGATAGGGTTTGTGATTTGGAATGGTCCTGGATGTTTCCCACATGTGCTTAAGAATGTCTGCGAAATTTCAATATTTACATACCTGTATTGATAAATAGACAGGTATAATTCATTCATGATGTAGATCGTTTCTGAAATAACAATTTCCTGGATTAAAAAAATGAAAAAATTCTTCCGACAAAGTTGGATGTTATGTTAATGTTGGTAAAAGACTGCCTTCCTGTTTTTAATGGTACCCTTTTAATTACTCATAATTTTCGGAGGAGTATTAAAGTTAAGGCGGGTGAAGTTTTAATTCCAACCTCATGGAGATTGGCAATGTTTTAACTCAGTGATATAAGAACCTGATTTTAGGATTTCAACCTGCCAGGTGCTTATGATGAAGTAGTTATTTGAGAGGAGTGCGGAAATGCAGACATGATGTTTATTTTTTAAGTGTGCTCTGCAATTTTATGATCGTTTGTGTGAGTTTTCTCATGGATATGAAAATCAGATGAAGGATAGTTTTATTATCTTTATTTTGAATGATTTTGAAGATATATGGTATAAGTATTTATCTGCACGTCTTTTAACATTGGTGTGGAAATAATTTTAGTTGGGTTCTTAATTTTTCATCTAACAGAAATAGAATGCTTTTTGCCTTTTATGTAAGTTTACGAGAGTGTGAAAAACCATTTTCTTGTTTATGAGTTCAGGGTGGTACTGGATGTTTCGATTATGTCAGAGGAATTAATACCACCATTTACTGGCCCAATGTCAAAAGAGACAGCCCAGTACCGAGCTAAACAGGCTGTGGAGTATTACCAGAGGCAAGTAAAGGTTCAAAATAAGCCTGATATTCCAAAACGGAATAACCGTGATCGTCAGGATGTGCGGGAGAATAACGAACATGTGAACGGATACCGAGGGTCACACTATGAAAACAAAAATGTGAACGTTGATGGCCGACATAGTGCGCAGAGTCAGGGATATTCGTACGACTCAGACAGGTTTGTTCGTGGCGGTCATCGCGCGACTGTGCATGGAACAAATGGAGTACGGCCGAGAGAACAACAGGGCTTTAATAACACAGTTCATAATCATGACGTCCAGTTGCAAAACAATAGGACAGTTCACTCGGAACATAGACCCGGGTCCAAGAAAAGATATAGTCGTGGTTTACATAGAAGTAATAGTAATTTAGAAGAAAGTTTGGAATACATGAATTTGGAGAATTTAGACGCTTCTTTAACAACGCGTAAGGGTTATGGTAGTACTTCTTCTTTAGACAATATAATGAATGCAAGTACAAGTAGTGATAGCTTTTTTCAAATGTTGGAAAATTTACGGCCAGAAACAACGGATCAGCGAAGTCCCGCACCTTCAAAATTACACGAAGTATTACGAGGTTCAAAAACAGAGATTAAGAATCAGAACTTTTTACGGAATTTAGAAAAAATAGCAAATGGTGATGTTATAAACAATCGTCCATTGTCAACTGATGAAGTTGACGAAGGTGGTCAAAGCCCAAGGAGTTATAAAAAAGACCGAAAATCACGGTCAAAATCGATAACTCCAGATGTTGTCGGGCCAGGGGTATGGAAACGATTTCGAGGAAAGGGTGATCTGGATATTGGTGCAAAAACTGACTCTGTTCCCGATTTGGAAGTTAAAGGTGACGAACGATGTAGGCGGAAAGCATTTGTGCATTATGATAGTCAGAGTATAGGTTTTGATGTGAATAAAGTGTTGACTAGCAAAAAATCATTGACTTCCTTTAACAATGTGTCAACAGGTGCTTCGGCAGCATCTGGAACAAGGGAAAGTTTTGCAGCAGATGCGGAGGCACCGGATATTGTTAACGATGATGGCGATGGGCAAAATAATGAACTTGTGCATTCTTGTTCCTTTTTCCGCAATGAAATTGGCGGTGAGGAGGAGCGCATTGTGGGATTGACACAAAATAATGCAAATAAACAAAGCAATATTGACAGAATCCAAAACAAAAGTGCAATAACAATGAATCGTTCCCCAGAATGTTGCGGGGTTACTATCCTGGACTGTTCGCCAACGACAGTTGGGCATATTCTTCCGCCCCATTCAAAACACAAGGACCATGTAATCGAATATTTGGATTCTGGGGCATACTATTACAGACATTTCTTCAATGGCCAAGGTGAGTAATATTGGAAGTAAATGAAATAACGCCGAAAAAAACCCTTTGGTTTGGGTAACCCAACGCTACCTATAAAAAATGCGCTGTTTCCACCGTTTAATAGTCAGTTGGTAAAAATATAAAAAAAAAACATGGAAAAAGTTATATATTTTTAAGTCTGTGTTTTAATAAGTACTTTAAAACCTATTTATAAAGCTTTATGCAGGAAACTATTTTGATACCATACGTTTATGATTCTCCAATGATGACAATAACGCTCTTACATAAAGCCTTATACAAAAACAAAATACAACAAAAATAAAAAGGCTACCTATCCTACCTGTTTTTGAAAGGAATGTAACCCTAACCAAACCATTTTTTTTTTTTTTGCCGTAACAAATGTTCAAGTTTACCATTTTTCCAACTATGCCCCTGTCGCGTTAGGTAAACTGTAAATATTTACTTTTTAAGCACAATGCCCTCCTCACCTTATTAACTATAATGATTTACATATATATACATCAGCCAAGCAGAGTAATTTAATCCAGTAAAATGGACTTCCATATTAAACTGACTTCTTTGCTTTAAGTGAATGGCAATGGGAAATAATTACTTATTGTTGTCGTCTCCAAGACTGGCTATTCAAACAATTTTAAGGAGCAATTAGTTTAAAAATATAATAATGTATGAAATTTTAATGCAAATGGAACTAAACGCTGTGGGAAAGATTTGCAGGGCTGGAGACTCATGATAAAAATATCCTTCAATTCGTTTTTAACCAGACTTGGGCTTTCAATTTCATAATAATAAAAAATGCATTGTATTTTTAAGTTTCTATTAATTAATTGTTGAACATATAATTCAGTCATCGTAATTTTAATAGACTTTTGGATTAACAACTCCAAATTCTTACACTAGTGTTTTGTATCATCAAGCCCTGATATATCAAATTCAGGATTTAACCAAGCCCAGAAAGCATTTAATCGTTGAAGGGCTTGTGTTAATTTTGACAATTAGAGTATTCAGTCATTTTTCCTATTAGGCCAAAAAGGGTGGTCAGTTTAGAGTAACACCCTTTTCAAAAACAGGTAGGAACGGCAGTCATCGAAATTAGACTTTTGGATGAACAAGCCTGAATTCTTATACTATTGCATGGAATCATATTTTTGAACAAGCCCTGCTATATAAAATTCAGAATTTGAGCAAGCCCGAAAGTCATTTTATCAGTGCAGGGCTGGTGGGCGTGTGCTAATTTCGACCACTGGGAAGGTAGGTTTTGAAAAAAATTTAGGCTAAAGAGTAGTTCGAACTTTTTTTTCACCCTAGTAAAATGGTGTTAAACTAATTTTCTGTATTTTATAAAGCTAAAAATAAAAGTTTTAAACTACATATTAAAACACACACTTGATTTGTTTTTACCAACTGACTATAAAATGGTAGGGTCGGCGCTTATTTCAGTGGTATTGTTGTGTAACCCTAACGAAATGTACTTTTTGTAGGCAATATGACAGAATTAATGAAATTTAAATGTCTCCTGTGGATGTGAGGTGCACCGGAGTGCAACATGACAGTAGCATACATGTATCAAAGCACGAAATATTTTCACCAGAAATGGTCAGTTTTTGTTCATACCAAACATTCTTGCATATTTCATTTCACAGGTGGATATCAAATTTTACACATAGTTTCCCTGTTTGATATAACACCATCACCTTTAATCTTCAATTTAAAAATGACCTTGTCAGGGTTTTGTACAAATATTTCAATTTAAATGCATGGTCAGGTGTTACAGTCACAGTCAAGTATGCGAACTCAGTGGGGAAAAAATATTCATTCACAAGTGGAAACAGTTACCACTGGGTCTCTAAACATTATCATGATCATAATGTTTAAACAATGAATTTAATGACTTGGAGTGGTATTCCAGTTAATGGCTAAAATGGTGAATTATTTATGGCCGGATAGTTTTACTTTGATGTTTGAACTTGCAAATATTGATAAAGGACTATTATTACCCATAAACCAAGAGATTATCAAAGGAGAGTGATGTTAATGCCAGTTCACAGGAAAACAATTTTAACCACATCTTTGTTATTATACATGCAGATATATTCCATCATTTAACTCAACAATTTTTTGGTTGGGGGGGGGGGGGGGGGGGCATCAGGAAGGACAAGACAGGAATGTGATTTATTTTTTGGCAAAAAGTTAAAGTGACACTCTTATTCAAAATCAATACACATGTATTACAAACATCATTTTTGAGTGCTAAACCTTAGACTAAATACTAAATAATGCATTTATGGAAAATATTATTTACTGATCTGAAAACCCAAAAAGAATAAATGATTGGTGAATGCTAAAAGATTTACTCTTATCGTCTATCGTTTTATAAGGTATAAATACCCTTCTTTCTGCACCTTTAAATTTAACTCAGTATCCTTTGTTTTTGACATCTATTCATCATTTTTGGATTATTGAAACAATTTTACTAAGTGTGGTAGATGATATTTGAGAGTAAGAGTGCATCTTTAACTAGTTGTAATTGGTTGTTACTTTATTTGTTGCTAGTATTGACACTCCAGTTAACTTCAAATTTGAAGTCAGGAGAGGTCTCAAAATGGCCTCTAAAAAGTCTGTTTTGCTTCTGTTGCACGGTTCTTCACCCCAATTGACCCCCATGGGGGCCCTAAAGCACCCCCAAAAACACATAGTCAAAATTTTTACAGCCCTTCAGCTGCCAGGTCATTCACATCTCTGCAATAGCAGCCAAGAAACTCTTTATTTTTGTCTCTAAGACAAAGTTTTTACGAGCTGAGTATCTGCCCCATTCTTATTAATTAATCTAGTCTATGTTTTTTTTTCAATCACATAATCACACACAAATAACAGACTCTGCGAAATAGCTTGGATGGGAAATTAACCGAAATTTCCAAATTGGCGCGAAACAGCTGACAATTTTTTCCAATTTTAGTCCAAATGACACATTTTTTCCGAATTTGAACGGCCCGGGCCCAATTTCCTAAAATGGTGGATAAAAACAACACTGTAATTTTATGAGATCATTCAGGATGTTATGAGTCCTTACGGAAAACAATCGTGCGTTCGGAATGGAAAATTTCGGTTAATTATAAATAGTCTAGAATTATTATTTTTTATGTTTCTTTATTATAGTGGAAACTGAACATAAAAGACAGCTTCATTGTGAATGTAAATGAGAAATTTGTGAGAGAAAATGAGACACAAAGTTTAGCTTAGCCCTAAGCTTATTGCACCAACAACAGGAATATTAGGATCCACCATTTTTTATAAACATGTAAATGAATTAACAAATAACACCAGCCAACTTAGCCTGGAGTTTCTTTGTGGTTGCTGTCATAATAAAAACAAGTGAATTAGTAGGGTGAGAGGGGGTATTATAATGTCCAAGTGATCATTTTATGGTAGTGGCATACTTACAATGCTTTCAGCCTATTTTGGGGGTTCTGGGGAAGGGACACATGCACTCAAACGTGCGCCACTAAAATGATCGAGCCCCTTATGTGAGTCACTAAACAGTGCACCCCCTCTAACTTCGAATCCTTGAAATGCCCCTGATGTCCTTGATATATTTTCAGAACACCAGAACTACTTTGGTATAGATGACGCGCTAGGTCCGCTTGCCGTGAGTATCCGACGGGAAAAGCTGGAAGAAAGGGGAAACAACCTAGGCAAGGGGGAAGCCGGTCTCTACCAGTATCGAGTCATCATTCGAACTAGCGAGGTATAATACAAGAGATATTAATTCTTATGCTCAAATATTAGTAATTCTCTGGTTCTGTTTTTCAGTAAAGCAAATAAATAATATATATATTCTAGTGTTTGGCACCAATGTCTCCTCCTTGTGCGATCAATGAATGACTGACCGGAAATTTGGTGATCGTTTTCATCTGAGCTTTCTTATGATTTTTCTTCCAAATGATCTGGCATTAGGCCAAAAAAAAATAATTGTTTGTTTAGGGTAACCTTCCCAAAATTACTAGGTAGGGTAGGTAGGGATTTTTTTTTTCAAAATATGTCGTAAGTTCAGAGAATTTTCTTGCACATGGCAGTCTTTCCTACGTTACTGTCATGGCCTGACTTTGTTTTATCATATAAACAATAATTCTGATTAAAATCTGCATTTATCCGCCCTTCGTAACTCTCTATTCGCTAACGAATATTTTGTTTGCTCAGAAACGGAAAAAAATAGTTAGGGTCGGTGCATTTTTATAGGTAGGGTCGGGTTACCTGAAACAGACATATTTATTTTTTAGGCCTTATATAGTTTAAGGACTGGAGTTTGCGAAAGTTTAAAAGGTCTGCATGACAGTTCAGTTGGTAGCACTTCTAGCGTATATTCTCCTGTAGCCAGTGATTCGAGTCCAACATCGGAGGCATTTCTTGTACATGTTAAAATCCATTAGTGGAGTCATGAGAGTCAACACTAAGATAATACTTCTAAAAGTTGTTGTATGGTTTATTATATTCTTAACCACTTGAAATAGCTATGACCCAAGGCAAACGTCTTCCCTGGTTCCATTTCATATCTAGTTAAATAAACCAACCAAAGTTTGGTTTGATCATAATGGAGTGTAAAATTCCTTTCTTTCATTGAACACTTATGATTCATACTACCGTACGTTGAAAACAATAAACTATTGTCCCGATCATGTAAAAACTTAGCTGGCAAACATTAATTTATTAGTGTTGTATCATTTTATAGCTTAGCTTGGAGCAAAGTGAACTGACAAACATTTGTTTTTCCCCCCACCTTACTCATTTTGGGAATTTTGTAAACAAGGAAACTAGTACATCTTTTTTATAATGGTACGACACATATATGCAGTTTCCTCCCTTAACAAGGAAATCTATATGTTATTAGCTGAGCATTGCTTGAAATTAGCCCAATCATGATAGTTTGTTGTGATGATTAATTTAATTAACAGGTGAGTGAATGACAGGAGAGATGGTACATATTGACCAGGGTGATTTGTGAACACCTATTTTCCTTCAGGCATTTAATATGTAATGGAGCATGTATTCTTAATAAGATGAACTTGTCAATTATTGATGTGTATCTCTTAACAGCTGTCGTTGGAAGGCTGCATTGATATTTACGTGGCCGTATTAATTGTGTCTAACTAGCTATTTTTCACTGACTTACGCTGGAAATGGCTATCAGTAATGGCCAATAAATGTTAATATGGAACTTAATTGGTTTATCAGTTAGGGGTTTATGAGATAAATGCCATATTATTGCTGTGATCATCTTTCATAAGTGGTCAGCATTATATTTTGTCCAGTTAGAAGGAATTATTTCTCATGTTTTCAAACACATTTATTTTAGTTAATCAGCTGTCAGTCATTATTGATTCTTATCAGGTGAAGCTGTTGATAGGAATAGTTGCTGGCCCAGTTAGTGGAAAGTTATAACAATATAATGTAGACCCCTAAAAAACATATAGATTGTTAGTATGTACTTACTCAAATTTGTGGTTATGCAACTCAGTGTGACACAGTCACACCAAACCATTTATTCTTGTAAGTATATACCAACAATCTTTAAGTTTTGAGTGGTCTACATTATATTGTGTATTTTTTTACCATTTCTTAATTCTTAAGGACACAGTGCAGATGTTTAATCTTAACTTTTTAATAAATTGCCATTTCAAGTGGTCGAAAATGCCTCAGCCTGGAGCCCTGAACTGGAAAAATACCTTTTGGGCTTGTTCAAATTCTTGATTTTAGAAAAAAGGGCTCGTTGAAAGTTTTAGATACCATTCTGAACAAGCAATTTTGCAACATGTTTGAGACGGATTTCTGAATTGACCGGAAATATCATATTTTTTAAAGTTCTATTTTCATTAGATAAAACCGTATGCATTAATTGACAGATTTTGGTCAAAGGTTTGGGTTTTATGTGAAATGTTCTGTGAAGTTTCATGCATGTGTATATTGCAGATTCAATGTACATGAAAGTCTCAGGCATTAATCTTGGGTATTGGACTGTCCAGATTTTTCTCTATAAATTTCTTAATAAGACCTTGGTCGAGATCTAGACAAATATAATCAAGATGTTTTGGATTAATTCATTCGCTGGTCAGGAAATAGCGATGTGGTTCCTGTATGGTAATGTTATTGTATGGTGGGGGAAAATCCATGTCTCAGGCAGCTGTTTCAATGTGTAACATTCGTTTATTCCGTTCATTCAGGGAAATTAAATAGGAACACAGCACTGAATTGAGAAAAAAATCTCCAAAAAAGGAAATTAGATTTCATGAACTTGCACAGCTGCGCGTTAACTCATTTGGAAGAAGCTGGTAACTCGATTTATGCATTTGTAAAAGCAGTGACTGATGAAATTAAGCAGAATTACTTTACGAGCCCACTGGAAAATGAGGGCCTTGTTTCCCTGAACATATTTGTTGCTATATTTAACCTATTGTGATGTGGGGTGTAGACATTATGCCAACAAAAAATATTGGCCAAAATTTGATAACTTGTAAAGTTGATGCTAAAAATTGTTTTAATTTAAATGCATTTTCATGTTTAACTGATTAACACCACCCCACCCACCCCCCCCCCCCCCCCCCCCCCTCCAAAAAAAAATAAAAAAAATACAGATTGAGAAATACTAACTAAGATTATTTTTTTTTAATAAATAGCTATGTAGCCAGTTAAAAAAGTGCCAAACTATCCTTTATATTTTTTTACTTAAATCATTAGCCTTTTTCATTTTGATTATTAAAGTCAAATGATTTAAACATGATAATTCATTTAAACTTTTGGGATCCACCTATATTGTCCGCCTTTAAAGCTGCACTCTCACAGAAATACCATTTTTACAACTTTTTTATTTTTTATCTGGAAAGAGCAAATTTTGGCGTAAATATCTGCAAACCAATAAAATATGATTGCTGACAAAAAATCAGATTGTAGATTTTCATATTTACGTTCGAAAACTAATGTTTTATGGCTTAAATGCAAAAAAAAAAGAAAAGAAAAATGCATACAAATCAATTTTTTGAACTTATAAATATAATAATCTGCAATCTGATTTTTTGTCAGCAGTCTTATATAACTGGTTTCCATGAATTTTCGCAAAAATTGGCTCGTTTCAAGATTATGTTTTTTTAAAAGTTGTCAAAGCGTTCAATCTGTGAGAGTGCAGCTTTAACGTTAAAATTGGTTCATCAGCTGCCATATAAACAATATATTGTATGTGTGGGAGTTGTCTAGTGGTATTGATGTCTGCCTAGATCACCAAAGACATTATTGGTTCAATTCATCAGGGGTAATCTCTCAAAACCTTTGAAAGGAACAACAGCACTGGTTTCTATGAGAAACAGACTCCTGATGATGTTTTAATATGCTGTCAGCCTCTTTATGCCTGGGCCTTAAAAAAAATTACATTTGGTTCGGGTCACCCGACCCTGTTACCTACGATATGGGCGTCAACCCTACCATTTTTATAACTAGTCAGTTTGCAAAAAAAAAATGAAAAACAAAAAAAATATTTTGTCTTAGTTTGTTTTAACATTAATATGTAGTTTAAAACCTTGAAATCTTTATAAAGAAGATTACTTTAATACCATTCTTCAATGATGAAAGTAACATTCTAAAATAAAGCCTGATGAAAAAAAGAATAAATAAATAAAAACTCAGGGTTCTCAATAAGTTTTGGTTGAACCATCTCAAATAGTAAAGTAAACGACCAGCTTCTACTTATTCTACTGAAAAATCATTTAGTTTTCCAAATTTGAACCGGCCCAATTGCCATTTGAACCGTCCATTTTGGCCAGCAGCCAGTTCTTATTGACAACACTGAAAACCCTACCTATCCTTCCTATTTTTGAAAAGGATGTAACCCTAACCAAACCATTTTTTAGGCCCTGGTCACTTGTCCAAGGTCGGTTTCTTAGGTGGTCAATTAATAGTCCATTGGATTATAAAACCATGTGCTGTTAAACATAGACAAATGAAATCCCTTTATTGGTGAATAGATGGTTGAATGGCATCCAGCGTGCTTTTGATTGCGACAGATATTTGGTCGCTTGCCTTTTTAGGTTATCTGTGGCAAATATTTTTTTCTCTTAGCACTTTTCTTTACAAAAAAAATTTGCATGCTAATCCAACTATTTTAAATATATTTGGATTAATTGATTATAGCTGATAAAAGCATTTTTTCTGCCTGATAGCTTCTCTGTTATGTCTAAAAATACACTGTAGTTGTTTGTCAACATTCCATAAAATTATAACCAGCTGGGTTTCCAAAAATTCCAACTTTATTTGACCTTAGAACCAAACGTCAGAGGAGCCTTTTATTTCTGCCTTGTCTGTCAGTCTTATTGTTATTCATGGATAAAAGTCATTTATGCAGGAAATGTGATTAATTATTGTCCATTCTCACTGCCCCTTGTTGGTCATAAATTGGACCAGTAATGGAGCAAATCCTGGCTTGCCGATTTATGGCCTGCCAGAATGGCTAATTGGCTGTAAAAAATGATAAAAATCGATATAGATGTATACATTGCAGAAATTTAAGGTATTTGTTTTGAACAGTAAAACAATCCATGGTCAGTCATCAAAAAAAGAACTTCTGGCTGAACAAGTCCAAACTCTTTAAACATTGCTAAAAGCTGCACTCTCACAGATTGACCGTTTTGACCATTTTTTATTTTATTTTTGTCTTGGAAAGATCCCAATTTTGGGTAAATGTCTGAAAATCAGTGTCTTAAGACTGCTGATAAAGGATTGGATTGCAATTTTTAATATTTTATAAGATTGATGTTTTATGGCTAAAAGCATTATGAACACTTTGATAAAAAATGATTTTTTTGCAGTTTTACTAACAATTGCGATCTGTTTTATTGTGAGATGTCTTACATGACTGAATTGAAAACATTGATGCCAAAATCAGCTGATTCTGAGACAAAAATAAATATAAACATTTAGGGCTGTAACGAGTACCCGAGTAATCGCGAGTCAAAGCAAAATATTCAACACAAATACTTGCCAGTGCTGAGATCGCTGGAGTGCGATTCAAGTGCAAAATTTAATAAAAGAATAAAATTGATTTGATTCAATTCCAGCAAATATTGTGGTTGTTTTAAAAATATATAATGCATTGTTTATCCGAAATACGTTAACACTGATGCTACCGGAAGTTAATTCATACAGAGCTAGCATTCAATTTAGTGTGCGGTGTTCGATTGGAGAATGCTTCTTGTCAAGGTTTTTGTGTCGCCTGAAAAGACGACATATAGGGGTTACTTTTGTCGGCGGCAGCGGCGTCCGCGTCCCATTTTCGCTTGTCCGGGGTATATCTCCTAAACTATTAGTGGTATCAACTTGAAACTTCATATGTACATAGATCTAATTGAGGGCAAGTGCAGTGCACAAGAACTGTTACTCTTGCTTCCATATTTTTAGAGTTTTGCTCTTTGTTATTTTTCATGCTTAAAGTTTTGTCCGGGGCATATCTTGTAGAATATAAGAGTTATCAACTTGAAACTTCATATGTAGATAGATCTCATTTAGGGCAAGTGCAGTGCACAATAACAGTAACTCTTGCTTTCATAGTTTTAAAATTATTGCCCTTTGTTAATTTTCATGCTTAAAGTTTTTTCCGGGGCATATCTTGAAGAATATAAGAGGTATCAACTTGAAACTTCATAGCTAGACAGATCTCATTGAGGGCAAGTGCAGTGCACAATAACAGTAACTCTTGCTTTCTTAGTTTTAAAGTTATTGCCCTTTGTTAATTTTCATGCTTAAAGTTTTGTCCGGGGCATATCTTGAAGAATATAAGAGGTATCAACTTGAAACTTCATAGCTAGATATATCTCATTGAGGGCAAGTGCAGTGCACAATAACAGTAACTCTTGCTTTCTTAGTTTTAAAGTTATTGCCCTTTGTTAATTTTCATGCGAAAAGTTTTGTCCGGGGCATATCTTGAAGAATATAAGAGGTATCAACTTGAAACTTCATAGCTAGATAGATCTCATTGAGGGCAAGTGCAGTGCACAAGAACCGTTACTCTTGCTGCCATATTTTTAGAGTTATTGCCGTGGTAAACTATAGGAGGTTTCAACCTGAAACTTATTCCATAGGTATATCTGATTGAGGGTTCAAATGCCACCTACACTTGAAAGTTAAATGGCAACATCATTGTCTATAAATGAATAAAATGCCAATCTAACAACTATAATGTCGACAGTAAATAATTCGTCAGGCGACACATCCGACTCGCGGAGTTCTAGTTAGGAAATATAATGTTTTAAAAAGAATACAAATATAGAAATAAGAAATAATAAGTCAAAGGGCATTAAAGAAATTATAAAGAAAAGATCTACAATAATAAAATAAAATGCGAAATTTATGTACAGCTATCATTTATTTTCGTCTGCAATTCAATGTCAAAATTGCATCCCCGTCAACAGAAACATCAAATCCATAATATAGAAATGACCCAGCATCCTATTCTTCTACAATCTGGAAATATTTTGGTTTGAATTAAAGGATGACAAAAAATGAAAACTAAACAAAAAAGAAGCGTTTGTTATACTTTTATCATTTATTTACTTTCAAAATATGTATTGCTTTATAACCAGGTGAATCGTGAATCGATTCGTTGATCGCATGTCAAAGATCGCGATTCGAATCAGATCGCCTTTTGCTCGGCGATACACAGCCCTACAAACATTGTAAAATCTGGTAATCTTTGAGAGTGCAGCTTTAAATCTTTGAAAAAGTCCTGTATTCTTGGTACATTAAATCTACAATTTGAGCAAGCCCGAAAAGCATTTTACCTGTGCAAGGCTTATGGGCTTGCTCTAATTTTGGTCAGTCATTTGGTATGAAAAACAAAACATGTGCTGAATAAGCTATATAAATAATATTTCTCACCAGGTTATTAGTAAAAAAAGTGACACCAACTTGACTCAAGTTAGAAAAAAAGGACAAAGATTGAAGCCGAAATATGATGAAGATTTGGACAAAAATCAAGAATGTAAAATGAAACATGATGTCATTTGTTAATTTAAGCCACTTTGAGTGGGTCAGGTTTCAGTAAATGGTGTTTTGTTGTTCTGAGTTTCTCTTTTATGGGTATTCATTCATTCAGCTGCTCGGTCAATGTTTTGAAGTCGAAAAGATGCAAATGTTGATATTAGATTTTCTTTGTTATTGTAATTGGTTGGAGTTCAAAAATGCAGCCTTTCGGAAGTCATTGTTGTCAGAAAATTGATATGAATAGTGAAATTTTATTTATTTGAACAGCTCAGAATGTATTTTAAGGTTCTTATTCATAAATAACTTGTTTAAAATGATGCATTAATTTATGAGTTAAGTTTTAAGACAGTACTATCTACATACATAAAATGTAAACATGAATTAAGTTTAGATGTTCATAACGTTAAACTGCTGATCAAATTGTTAAAAATAGAAGTGTTTTACGCATTTTGAGTTTATTTTATTTCTTAAAATTTATGAAACTATTGGTCTTAGTTATTCCTCTTCTGAAAATGTGAATTAGTCTGTATAAACACTGACCTAATTTTGTTTATCATTTTATAATCTTGAAAGGATTGTATAAGAATGTAGCGGAAATATGCAGCTTTACATACTTGGCAAAAAATGTTTCATGGATAAGTTGGGTACTTAAGATGTTATACAACAACTTGAAAGTCATTTTCATCAAAACAATAGTGTTTCCGTACTGATAATTATGTGGGCGTCTTTGATGGGAGATATTTTCCCACAGAACTGTTTAATCAAAATTAAAGCTTATGAATGATAAACAAGGCAGCCACAATTTAAGAATGGGTTTCAGAAACTCCTGGAAAGATTTCTTTTCTGTCGGTTGTGAAAATTGTCCTTATTTAGTCACAAGCCATTTCTAAATGACCCAAGGGAGATAATTGAGGGCTTGTTGGTCTCCCAGACTTTGTTAAACTGCAGGTACGATGTTGACCTATTTAAATATGAGATCCTTCAAACATTACCTTCGCATTGAACCAGCCAGGCAAATCTTTTTCAGTAGGTGGCTTATGAGTTTGGGCTAATTTTGACCTCCGAATCATGGCTTGTTGCTTGTTATAATTTCGAATACAGGTGCGGGAATTAAGGCTTGTGGTAAATTCAGCCACTGTTTTGGGATTTAAGGCTTCTGATAATTTCGACCACTAAAAGAGTAATAGAATTGTCAAGTCACAAGCATTGATTATCAATTCTCTGACTGTTCTCAATTCTATATTCCAGTTGACAGTATTACGCGGCTCCATCCTAGAGGATGCAATCCCGGCATCAGGACGTCTCAGTAGTTCCCGCGGGATTCCTGTCAAGGATCTGCTGGAGTTTCTCGCCCCTGACGTGCAGGCATCATGTCTACGCCAGGCGACGAGTGGACAGAAAACATTTGACCAGCTGATGAAGCTCGATGAACAGAGGGTAGGGAGTGTAGTAGTTTATTATTAGGCCTTAAATACATCAACATTTGGTTCGGATTTCCTGACCCTACCTACAAAGTAGGCGCCGACCCTTACATTTTTATAGTCAAATGGTAAAATTGGAAGTGTGTGTTTTAATATGTAGTTTAAAATCTTTAAAGCTTTATACAGAAGAATATTTTAACACCATTCTCCATTGATGACAATAACGTTCTGATATAAGGACTAATAATTACAAAGATACCTATCTACCCTACCTGTTTTTGGAAAAGACGTAACCCTAACCAGACCAATTTTTGTGGCTTTATCTTTCTTTGTTGTACAAAGTTTGGTGTATTTTCTTTGATTAAATATTTGAGACATAAATAATTGTTAGATGTTAAGTAATCTAGACCAGTGCTTTAAATATTGAACTATAAATTTCATAGCTGGTTATGTTTGTGACAGGAAAGATAAAAAGCTTAATATATTTGTCTAACTTATTTTTTCCACCCCTTCATTAATTAACATTAAAGAGTTTGTCCATTTGAATTTTATGCGCATTGTTTTCTTTACACTTTTTCTGCTGAAGTCCTAGGACACTTGTGGTTGACAAATTTGGGGTTTCTGGTACATTATTTGGCTAAACCAAATATAGTCGATGACAATCAATGAATACAATTTTGGGTCCCAGGAATGCATAGTTAAGTCAAAATCAGAGTCCCTAGCTTGAAAACTGTGACAAGAACTCAATTACAGTTTCTGTGTCAGAGAAATCAATCCGAAGCTTAACGCGAGCTTTGAAGTTACATTTGTAGTAAATTATTATTTTACCTTTTTTTTTTTACAGATATTCAACACGTATAAGATCGGCATCATGTTGTGCAAGGCTGGACAAACCACAGAGGAGGACATGTACAATAATGGTTAGTTACTGTCTTTCAATTTGTTAGCTCCCCTGTTTATTACATGCTTTTCCGGTGGTTTAATGAGATTTAACAGTGAAATAAAATCAATATTTTACTGTTAAAACAGTGAGTATATCAGATTGATATTTTTCATTGTTATGTAATTTTAGCCCACATTCATTTCCAAATCAAACATCAGCATGCACAGGGCTTGGAAACAATTTCAATGAAGTCATTTCTGAAATGACATTAAGTGCGCATAAAAATTGGCGTGTTTGTCTAAAGAAGTGCTATTAAATGACTTCCAGCTTCAATTTAGGCATATAATAAAAGGAAAAATTGTTTGTGTAAATGTAAGATTAATAATATCTGTCATGTGTTCCCGTTCCAGATAGAAAAATCCGACCCGAGGGCACCTGCGTTGCCAGGTAACGAGGCTTACCGAGTTACCGGCTACGCAGCGTGCCCGAGTGTCGAATTTTTCTATCCGGAACGGACACACATGATAGATATTTTTTCTAGCACACCTTAAATTACATTTTTTTTGTGAAGAAAATACAAAAAAAGCGCGTTTTTGTACATTTCCCCAAAAAGCGCTTGCGATGATATTTTCTGACGTCATGACGCGCAGTAATTTGTATTCACTGCATACGTCAATAAGTTCCTTCGCTATCACGTCTTTTAAGGGTTATTTTGTTTTGTTTTTAAGGAATATTTTTGTAAAGTTAATGTTAATGGATCTTATCTATTGAAATCTCATAACTATGGTTACATTAAGTGTTTAATAAAAGAAATTGAAAGTATTACGTCACAGCGCGTGACTCATCTGGCATGGGGGGATTCATGATGGAGTTTTCCAGCACGGTTGAATTTACCGGAAAGGCCTATCCGGTGTGCTAGAAAGCAAAATATTACACCTTGTGAACACTAAAAGTAAATATTTAACTCGTGGCTACTCTACTCATGAAATAAATCTTTGGTTCTTTGGTTGCTGACTTGATAAAATGAATTTCGATCTTTCACTGAAACAAACGATTATCTTCTACAAGGCTTTTTCACCTTTGCTAGGGGCCAAAATAAGGCTACTTCACAATTGGGAAAAATGGCATTTTTTCCCAATTTCCAGATATGTTTTTCACAAATCCCAGATATTTTTCCCAAAAAGGAAGATCTTACTTCAAAAATTTATTCTGCTTGAGCAAATTATTCTTTTTTATCTTTTAAGTTGACATAAGAAGAAAGCTGTATAATTTAAACGTTATTCGAGGACCAATTACTCCATAGAATTATATTTTTATCAATTCCCCATTTTGAGACGTTAACGCATTTAGATTTCCCAATTTGCAGAATTTCACGCGTGTAAATTTCCCAAAATGAAAAGGTTAGGCCTCTTCACAATTTTTGGTGAAAAAGGTCTGCTCTATGTCTCACAGCCTTGGTGTCGTTGGTGTTGTTGGTGTCTTTGATATGCAAAAACTTCAACCTTGGTCATAATAAAAAAAACAATATTTATATTCAAAAGAAACTTGGTACATATGTTGCTGGAGACAATTCACATATGCATAGCAAGATACATACCTCTAGCATTTTTTTTTCACTAATAAGACAACAACAAAAAATGTCCGTTTCGGGTAACCTATAAAAATGCACCGACCCTAACTATTTTTTTCTGTTTCTGAGCAAAAAAAATATTCCTTGGCGAATAGAGAGTTACGAAGGGTGGATTAATGCAGATTTTAATCAGAATTATTGTTTATATGATAAAACAAAGTCAGGCAATGACAGTAATGTAGGAAAGACTGCCATGTGCAAGAAAACACTCTGAACTTACGACAGATTTTGAAAAAAAAATATCAAAAAATCAAAAAAAATCCCAACCTACCCTACCTAGAAATTTTGGGAAGGTTACCCCAAAAAAACATGCAGCCATTATAGGGCGCGGGCAGACCTTTATAAACTCAACAAAAACAACTAAACAAACAATTATTATTTTTTGGCCTAAGGGAATAATTGTGGGGTCCTTTGATGGGGGAATAAAGCGTCATTTTGGCAAAAAGGGTAAAAATACTAACATGATTACTAAAATGTTGAACTTGTTTTGAAACCTTCCATTCAACAATCTATCGACCTATTCATGAATGGCAATATATTGCTACATTTGCTAAATGTAGAGAGGTCAAATTCTCCTTGGTCAGTTTTTTCTTTTTCCAAAAAATTAAAGGGGATTTTTTTTACCTTGGTAGGGAAAAATTATGTACTTTCTCAGGAGGGGAATGTGGTTTAATTTCAACCCCAAATCACGCCCAAAAACAAAACAAAACTCACTTGACGGCACTCTGGTTTTGCTACTTCCTGAAGTTATTTTGATAGGATCAGATGTAAATTTAAGATACAAGGAAATATTTTTGCAAAACTTGAATAAAAGGAAATCAATTATGAATATATTTGAAAGAGCAATGCTGATATTTCCATAATCTAATGAAATGTACATTAACTTCCAAAATGATCTAATTTTAGGCTGATTGTTAGGACTTTGTTTAAGTTAACAAAGTTGTTAACATCATCGTTGTTAACTTTCAACTTGTTACTGCTCTGGAAGTTTAATCCACATGCTTGTGACCTATTGTATTTCTGACAAGAATCTCCACAATTGTTTCTGCTGTATTTTTTATATATAATTATTTAAGTTTGTGACCACATCATCAAATATTTTCAAATTTAACAATGTCATTAATCATGTTGTTAACTTTAACAAATTTCTGAACAATTGGCCTGTAGTCAGCTCTTGTAATGGTTAACGATTTTTAGTCTGTTTTTTTTTTTCAGAGAAATAAAATCAATATCGTCTTAGGCTAGGTTTCATTATAGTTGGTCGTGTTGTTTTACAAAATCTTGAGCCAAGGTTATAGCTCATAATCCTTTTGGTATATTCCAATGAAACTTGGCACAAATGTTGCCAGAGACAATACTCATATGTTAAGCAAGGCACATAATTCTGGATCCTCAGAACAGAGGAGATGCAATATTTTAAATCTTAAGACATTTCAGCCCTTTTTCCCCAAATTTGAGGAAGTTTGGCGGGGCCTTTTGACAGGGGAAATTTAACTTGTATATTGCAAAATTAGGGAATTTACAAAAATCTTGTTACCATCATGCAAGCTAGATTATCGATTGTTTGAAACTTAACATGGTGCCCACCTGATCTTTACCTGTTTTCACAGTTTGACAATGAAAATATGACTTCTACAGATAGTAGTAAATAAAATTTCCACAATGGGGGAATTTTTGACACAACCTGGGGAAAAATATATTCTTTACTCCATGGGGAATGGGGCCCAATATCGGCCCCAAATTTGCCATAAAAAAATGGGCTGCATTCTGATACAGCTGACATATCCGTCTCAACCATTTTGTCCTAGGTTTAATCTTTTGTATGATCAAAGTGTTTCTTCCCCTTCATTATCCGTGCATGTTCAGTCCAATCCTTCTTTGTACATGTACATAAACATTTGTTTTTTCAAGAGGTGGGATGCCCTGCGTTTGATGAATTCCTTAGTTGCATTGGAGAGAAGGTCCGCTTGAAGGGCTTCGAGAAATACAGAGCCCAGCTCGACAACAAAAGTGAGTGCTAATGTTATCTTGCTGTTTTCTCTGGTTCATCTGGTGTCCAGCCCCTTTAAGAGTTAAGAAAGCTTCTCACAAAATCAACCGCCAAGGTTGCATTTAGTCATTTAATGGTCTTATGAGATGGGTTATTCAGTGATTTGTGTATGTGCGCTAGCTCTCAAAAAGACTCTTATCAAAACTCAAAGATAGTTAATAATTATTTGATAAAATTGGCAGCTGGGTACAGCTAATTTTACGATTTTGTACAGCAAAAAAACAAACTATTGCTATTACTATTGCATGTCATAATGAACAAACTTACAACTGTGAGATTCTGTTGTCAATCATCTTGGGCAAACAAGGTACTTAATTCTGTTATACTTTATAAATACTGTGGGACAACTGACTGACAAAATCTGGTTTAAAATAAATGTGAATGGCCAAGGGGAGGCAACTCTCATGATAGTCTAATGTATACAGGATGTATAATAATTTATTAAGATACTTTCTTACTTG
The DNA here is from genome assembly GCF_026914265.1 of Mya arenaria. Lineage (NCBI taxonomy): Eukaryota > Metazoa > Mollusca > Bivalvia > Myida > Myidae > Mya > Mya arenaria. The sequence goes on along the minus strand of NC_069134.1, from coordinate 27,284,326 downwards.
AAATATAACTGTTTCAGCCTACTAATTGTACTTACCCTGTATTAAACGACTTTGAACTAATGTAAAATCCTATTTTTCAGTGGTCAAAATTAGTTGAAAAAAACATTCATTGTTAAGTGCTTCCGGGCTTTCACTAATTCTGGATTTTATATAAAAATGTCGATCCAAAATACTTGTGTGAGAATTTTGGCTTGTTCCTTCAAAAGACAATTTTTGTTTAAGCCTTTAAAAAACCCACCTGAATTTATGACATTCCAACACAAATTGGCCAAAACTCTCCACCAAAGAGGTTTTTCGACCCATGATTAGAAAAAATCAGATTTTCCAAATTATACTTGTTGACAATTTGTGTTGATTGTTGTAAAAACAAACATAGTGTTTTGAGTGATAAGCCTGAAATGTCTTGCTTAATAATGCATTTATGGAAATGATTAATTACTGAAAACAAGACTGTAACCGTGTATTTTATAGCTGAAAACGCACAAATATTAAATGACTGGTGGGTTCTAAAAGATTTACAGTGATCAACTATCCTCTCATAAGGTAGAAATACCGTGTTTTCTGCACCTTTCTTACAAATTAAACACAGTATCCTTCATAAGAACCATTATTTGTGATATTTATTCATCTTTTCTATAAATTTAAACAAAATGGTTTTAATTGTGTTACATCGTTTTGGGGAGTATGAGTGCATCTTTAACAAACGCTCTTACCGTTTCAGCTGACTCTACGGGAACCCACTCTGTGTACACGACCTTCAACAACTGTGAGATCATGTTCCATGTCTCCACCATGCTCCCCTATACACCGAAAAATACACAACAGGTCAGTCTGGGTCAGGATTACTTGCTTGTTTAATGATGTGATTTGTCTGTGATTGGTGGATTTCCGCAGATCTTACTGGGCAGATGCCATATTCCGGACTCTTTTTAATGGTTTCTTTTAGGATTTCTAAACAAGTTGATATTTACAAGCATGAAACTTTCATAAAATAATTTTGGGTTCTTATTTTATAGCTGCTTAAAGTTAAAACAAATAAAAACGGAGATTGTATATAACATAGCCACTAAAGTTGCTAAACAAGAGCAGCCAATTTTACGCAGCAAAATGCCTCAATGTTCAGAATTTTAATCAGTTTTTTTTCTGATAAAATGTACCAAATACCTGAAAAAATGACATTGTTTATTAAAACAAATCAGTTAATCATGGATCCTGCAAGCGTTTTATCACTGCAAGAATTCATATGTGTACAAATTCAAAAATTCAATCCCCTCGACACAGGCTTGGGGACTCGGTTAATATTTAGCCAGTTTAAAAAAAAAATAAAAAAAATATTGCCCATGTTTAGTGATAAATCGGCAATATAATTAGTCAATATAATAGGGTTTTTACCTCCCTTTGCTTCAAATGACTTGAATGTTGCTTCATTTGAAATATTTCATGAAAACAATAGAGTGAGTATGATTCTTTTGTTTATTTAGAATGTTTATATTGTAAATAATGAACTCCCAGGGACCGGCGAAAATACCTCGAGCCTAAGAAAACTCAAGTCATGTGAGATTATTTACCTTCAGTATAAAGAATTGATCCTTTATATCTAGTTCAAGCCAGCGAGGAATTTGAGCCAAGCGAGTTTGAACCAATGGGGTTCGACTGTAAATAAATACTATAAACATAAATTTAGACAATTTTCAAAAACAAAAGCGCTGTGTCATCAACTTAACTATATTTAATAAAGCTCCATCTTTCGCTTTAAAATTTAAATAAAAATGGAAAAATATATCACCAAAATGGTTTCAGCCCTTCAACTGCCTGGTCAATCACATTCCTGTGTTAAGATTGCTCACAGATTGAAAATAATGGAGCCAATACTGGTTTCTATGCAGGAAATGAACTCACGCATTATTCTAAAAGCTATTTTCGTAACATTCCAGCTTCAAGTGTGAACTAAATTTCTTTGATCTCATAACTATGTGACATCTTATACTTTCTCTCCTGCTTTCATCATAAATCACTCTTTCTCTGTTTCAGTTGTTGCGGAAGCGCCATATCGGTAACGACATCGTGACGATAGTATTCCAGGAGCCTGGAGCTCCACCCTTCACCCCGAAGTGCGTCCGCTCGCAGTTCCAACATGTGTTCATCATTGTTAGGGCCCATAATCCTTGTACCGAAAAAACATCATACAGGTATGTGTTCAGAACAATAGCCAGTGTTCGATTGACAAGATTTTACCCATTTGTATTAAACAGTTGTAAATCACAGTGCTCCAGTCAGGGTTTGAAAACGTGCAATGTGCTATGTCAGAAAGGGCACTTCTGATGCGCATTGAATGAGCCTTAAATGGGGCACATGCAAGGGTCAATGTTCAATTCTTATTGTGTATGTTTTGTAACTAATTTCAATACTTATAGTTTGTTACGAAAACATAGTTTGTTATGAAAACCTAAGATGTTATCTTTACTTAAGTGTCAAAATTATGTTTATTAATTATTTTTAAACTTATTTCTGAAAATACTTGGGTTTGACAATATGTCTAATAGATATCAAATTTAGTGTATAATCATAAAAGAGGAGGGCTCGATCAAACAAAAGGGCATAGTAAAAGTCAGCAGGGTGCCGGAAAAAGGCAGCAGGGTGCTTGCCCCTGCTATTTAGGCCTAGCTGGAGCCCTGTATCAGATATATTTTACTATGCATTGTAAGGGCTTAAAACCCCTTATATTAAAGCAATGAAAGGCAAGGTACTCAAGGATCTAGTTACAATCCCTCAAAAAAGGTTGGAAAGGGGGTATGTTGGCATCACCATGAGGTTGTTTGGTATGCCTGTTAGTCGGGCGGTCAATTAGTCGGGCAGTCTATTGGTTGTGCAGTTTGTTGGTCGCGTGGTGTGTTGCAAAATAAATATGGAGTGAACTATTTTTACAGCTTATAACAAACTGATCTAAAACTTGGTACATAGGATCACCATGGATAAAGTGTACAGGTGCATGCATGTTTGATCAAGAGTTATGGCCCTTTGCATAGGATTTTAGAAGAAATGTTCACTCCATTCACTTCTGTTTACCAGGAAGGGGCTATCACAGTTGTTATCATAAAAACTGAGGTAAAAAAGTGTTTTTTGACAAAAGGTTATGTAACGTTTTGTTGAAATGAAAATAAGCGAGATTCTGCTATAAATAATTATTTGCATCAAACTTGCAAATTATAATCAACACTTAAAAGAACAGTTGTACCTGTTGAGATGAGTGTCTAAGTCTTATGACTGGTTTGAAATATTTTTGCAATGATCTTTTACAGCATTGCAGTCAGTCGATCCAGAGATGTTCCCCCCTTTGGTCCGACCATTCCAGAAAACGCCAAATTCTACAAATCAAGGGAGTTTGCGGATTTCCTCTTAGCTAAAGGTACTCATAAAACATGATTTAATTTAGACGAGCTTAATGTTGATTTGAATTCAGGGCAACTACGTATGTGGTAAGAGTTGTCTATTAATCAAACTGTCAGCCTTTCACCCAAGGTTGAGAGTTTGATCGCCACCAGGGGTATTTTCTACTGGCCTCTCCGAACAGGCACTAGTACTGGCCCCATTTTCTTGAAACTTCCTAAGCTTAATAGGCTTAAGTACCTATTTCCAATAAGTCAATATACATACTGAAATTGATATGATTATCATAAACATAACTCCTTTCTTGAGTATAAAAACTCTTAAAGAAGTAAATATTATGGAAATCAAAAATAGTGAGCGTAGCTTAATCCTGTTATAAGGGACTTATGAAGTTTTGAGAAATTGAGACCTGGTCTCTGTCCAGGAGACAAACTTGAAAATGATATTAGCTATCAGCTTTTGTCACAATCAAGATAAAATAAAGATGTATTTATAAAACTTCTGTAATTTTATGTAAGTATGTAAAAAGGAACGTTGACTCCTTTACTTGAATAAAGAATCAAATTTAAGACCTGGGTTCTTATTCCATAATAGTTCTCCCACGTTTTGTGCTATTTACTTCTCCAACTATCTTTTAAAAGGCTATTCAATTTATATGTTAAAGCCACCTCAGGAAGGCACTTTGAAATTGGATCCCCCCCCAACACACACAGCACCCTTAGTAAAAACCAAACTGGAAACTCACTTCATAGACTTGCTTTATTTTGCCTTCCTTTGATGTTGTCGATGATTAAATGGAATATCTTTTTCTAAAACAAAGTTTGATTTGAGTATTTGTACAGTTTTACTTTCTGAAATTGGAAATGAAGCTTAAAATCACCTTTCCTTCCCTACAGTAATAAATGCTGAGAATGCAGCCCACCACTCGGAGAAGTTCTCGGCAATGGCTGTCCGCACGCGGCAAGAGTACTTGAAGGACCTGGCGACAAACTATGTGACGAGCAACTCGCTGGAATCGGCATCGAAATTGAGCAAGTTTGTCAGTGGGAAGAAAAAGGAGAAGAACCGCGGGAAACTGATCCCCGACAATTTCGCCCTCGGTGCTTTAGTCTGGCATGTTAAGGTGAGGGGGATTGGTTTATTGATATTAAGGCCTTAAAAAATATAGCGATATTCTGGCACTTTTTTAACTGAGGAGTTTGCTGCCATGTAGTTATTAATGAGAAAAAATAATATATTAAGGTTAATATTTTTTATCTGTACCTTAATTATATGCTTGATATTTTTATATCATTTTAATCAATAAAGCATTAAAATTAAAACAAATGTTTTGCATAAACCTAAATTGTGCACCTTGAAAACTGAAGTTTCCTTATCTGCAGAGAATACATTAAGCATAACCCTTTGAACAAGGTGGAATAAAATGTTTAAAGAAAGTGTGGAATGTAAGGAAATGGCACTACAGTTGAATCTCTGCATACCAAAGTCTTAGGGACCACCAAATTATTTTTTTGAGATAATGAACATCCGATATATCTGAAATATAAAACATGTCTAACTTAACCCAACACATTAAAAAAATATTCGACATAACCAGAACATTTAGATTACAGAGTTCAAAATAACGAGTTTATATGTAAAGAACTTCGGACACATCTAAAATACAGCCCCATACATTTTTTTCTACCAAGAAACTGACTTAAATTTAATTCCCATAGACAAACAGCTGCATTATGCAACAAATGAGATATTTCCAATGGTTTTCCAAACCCATGTGTATAGCTGAAATGGCTCACTTGATACAGGTGGAGGATGTGAGCCAGCCGTCAACTGTTGTGTGCTACCTGGGTATTGCTGCGGAGACCCTGGTGATCGTTGAAGAGTCGACTGGTCATGTGATCTTTACCACACACTGTGGCTCTGTCATTGGCTGGACTTCACAGGCCATCAGGTAATATAATAGTAGCATGCTAGTATTCATAAGGTTCAATGGCGTATGGGGGATCTATTGTGTTGTGGAAAGCTACTTTCCTGGCAACCAAGGGGTCGCAAATATAAATAAAAGTAACCATCTTTTAAGACAGACGTTAAAGTGACACTCTTATTCAAAATCAGTTCATACATACAGTACACTCAACGAGTTAGACCCACTTTCCTCGCTCACTCCGAGGGGTAAAGTCGATGATCGCAGGTTTCCTCCAAGGGTAATACTGTTGCCCTCGCTAAAATCCCTCCGAGTTCCTCCGAGTGGCTGGCTTACCGCCGAGTTTAATATGAACGATAGCGTTGAGAATCGTCCGATTTTATGACCCCGCGGCGGAACTCCGAGTCTTATCAGATAAGCAAGAAATCATTCTTGTTTAGAAGTTATTTATTTTTATGCTTATGCACATTGTTAAGCGTAAAAGATTCTTACATGTACCAACGTTTAATTTGTATTTATGTCCGTAAACGCCAATTGAATATTGTCTTGATTATAAACATTGAATCATTAAAGTATATCCACTAAGTTATTGCATCATAAAGCAGCCGACTATTTACACGATTCTGAACCATGACCTCTGACGTCAAGCGCGTGATCAATACAATTTAGAATATACTATTTATTATTGGTGGTTAAAAATAGCTATGACGTTTTATGGAATTTTCCACAGAAAAGAGGCAAGAAGGCCTTCAAAACCATGCGCTGTGAACTTTGAACGCGTTGTTTGACCTCCTGATTTTCCGAAAATGTGTAACCTAGAATTTCTCGGACGAAATTTGTTTATCAGTCATTAGCAAAAACACGTTGATAAGATGCATGTGCAACTAGTGAAATACGACTGCATTCTTGTGGTTAGCTAACTTCATGCAAAACGGGCAGAGGAAAAAGAATAATAGCAATTTACTGGAGCCGTATTAATCGGTTGAAAATTTTAATAAAATAAATATAACTTTAGCGTAGATTCTTATCTAGTGTCCGCAGAGTTTCGCGGAGTTAACCCCTCCGAGGAACGCCGAGTTCGTTATTCTTCGGTCGACTGATCACCGTCCGAGGGCCTTTAATTCAAACTCCGAGGAACGCGGACAGTCGATAAAATCATTGTGTTGGCTGCAATAGCAAAAATCCGCGGAGGGAAACGGAAAGTGGGTCCAACTCGTTGAGTGTACTGTATGTATAACAAACATCAGTTTTGACTGATACACCTTTAACTACTTACTAAATAATGCGTTTATGGAAAATATTAATTACTGATAGCAATATTGTAACCTTGTATTTTATAGCTGAATACGTAAAAATATTTAATTGATTGGTGAGTGCTAACAGATTTACTGTGATCTTCTATCATATCATAGGCTTGTAATACCATGTTTTCTGCACCTTTATTTCAAATTAAACCCTGCATCCTTCATAAGACCCATTTTTTTGGACATGTATTCCTCCTTTTTGATATATACTTAAACATTTGTATTAATTGAGGTAAATCTTATTTGGGAGTAAGAGTGAATCTTTAAGTATTTTGAATCTTATTTGAAGTGTCTCTTGTTTTGTTTCCAGCCTGCGCCTGTACTATAGACAGGGGGACTGTTTGGTGTTACAGCCTCTCAGCGGAGATATGGAGGAGTTACAGGAGATTGTGACACGACTCCGAGCTGTTACCCCTGGATGTGAGGTAAACCTTCACATTTAGATCAGGATTTAGAGATTTTATTGTGGAATCACATAGTATGAGGGAACTGTAGAAAATTGTCATGCAACACCAGGGGCAGCCATTTAGCAGACAAAAAATACAGTAAAACAAGAATGTCATCATTTATGTGTGAAAAATGCTCAACCAATGTGCATGGTCACATGATCTTATGATAAAGTGCTTCTAAGATAGTTTTTCTATATTGCACGAAAATGAAACTGTGTCAAAAGTCTTCAGCTGCCAAGTCATTCACATCCCTGTAAAAGTTGAGTATACCAATGTGTTCCTGACCCATTGTACTATCAGTGTTCCTTTATTATCTGTTTCCAGACCCAAGAGCTGACCCTGAAACGGAATGGGCTCCGTCAACTTGGTTTCCACATACAGGCGGAGGGCATCGTCACAGACGTTGAGCAGAACGGGTTCGCATATGTGGCCGGGCTTAGGAAAGGCAGCCGATTGGTCGAAATCTGTAAGGTCGCTTCAGTGACCCTGATTCATGACCAGATGGTGGATTTGTTACGGACGTCAGCTACTGTGAAAGTCGTGGTGATTCCCCCAATGGAGGACGGTTCACCGAGGTAAGATCGCGTTCTGTTTATGGAACTAATCGCAGAGTGTAATCAAGACTGTTCTTACCAGAAATAACATTCCTTCATATTTATGGGAGGTTGATTGGTTGATATTAAAATGCATTTATGGATAAAAATAACTTACATGGTATTTTTGCAGTCATAACCGGACACATATAATGAATGGTACAATATTCAACCAGTCAACTTTGCTTCAAATCATTTGTAATTAAATATATCCTATTAGTTTTCACTTGCTAATATAGAAATCATCTCTTTATAATCAAAGCATAGATAATTACACAGTGAGTGATGCTTTATTCATCAGCCAGCGTGGTTCATCATGAATTTGTCAAAATATTTGTTTTGCGTATATCCATATCATTATTATTTGTCAATTGACTTCACTTCATCCAAGTTTTGAAACGTTCTGATAAGCTTTAACATTTAATACAGTTCTTGAATTTCTACTCTGAATGAAATTGCTATTTTTTAATATAGGCATTATAAAGAGATGACCATATTTTACATAAAAAAAAGATTTTTTAGAGAATATTAATGTAAATCCATTGTAAATAATAGCATGTAAAAAAAAAAAATTGGTGTATAGGAAAATCAGTAGGATCTAATTTGTTAAAGGAATATATCGATCATTTATTCGCATGATATTGAAATTAATCAGCTGTGGTCGAAATTAGCACAAGCCCACAAGCCCTTTATTGGTAAAATGCTTTCTTGGGGTTGTTTGAATTCTAAATTTTATATATCGGGGTTTGTTTAACTCGTCTGTCACAAAGCTCATATGTAAGAATGCGGGCTCGTTTATCGTAAAGTCTAATTTCGATGACTGAATAAGTAATATTGTTGTTGCATTTTAATGAAACAGAATCTTTAAGTATAACACTGCCAGTGTACCAAATCGCTTACCAATATCTTGCGTAAATCATTAAGCACTTAACATCTTGCATATATTAGAATCTTTGTCTTCTCTGAAATTTCTCCCAAACTTATGCATAATGATATTGAAAACTGATTAATATATGTTCCTTCTGACACTCCTGTCTGAGTTGCTGTGATTCAAAGTCCCTTCTTTTACAATATGCACACCACATTATTCATTTGGAACACCTCAGCCATTTTCTATCGAAAACAACCCCAGATGTATGCTGGTACATAAGTAGAAGTAGTTGGTAAGATTTTATTAGAATTAATAAATTGTAGTGTTTGAACATGTATTTGTATTACTAAGTTTAAATTGATTGCCAATGAAGTGTATTATGTCATAAATGATCAAGACTCCCATGAGTTAAGTCATGGAGTATTACTGCTGGATGGAAATTTAAGTCATGGAGTTTAACTGCTGGATGGAAATAACTACGCAATCTATTTGCAGCATAGTTAAATTTAAAGATTGTCAAACCGTCCATATACAACCGACCTTGTTTTCAATGTCAAACCATCCATATATATCCAAGGTTGTTTTCGATGTCAAACCATCCATATACATCCGAGGTTGTTTTCGGTGGAAAATGGCCGAGGTGTTCCGAATGCTCATTAAAAGCTCTATTGATTTAGCTCTTTTGTCTGCTGTGAAATTTCCTGCCCATCACTTAAATTCTGAAGTTTTTTTATCACACATTTTTATGATATCCGTTATATGACATATGACAGAAACTTCAGGCAATAATACATAGCCATGTCATTAGCTCAGGGTGACATGTTACTTTGATTTGTAACACTGCAGCATGAAGTTTAGAGTTAAAAACTGTTTTACCATTAAATTAAATTGTTATTGTCTTGTGGTCTTGTCTGTTTCCTCAGTTTGTTTGCTTCGAACCAAAAAAAATCGTATAAATTAAAGAAAACAACATTGCAAGTCTTGAAGGTCTTAGGAATATCATTTCTAGAACGATAGAGAAGTAAAAGGTTTCTAGAATGATACAGCTAAGATTCAGAATTAAGCAGATTGCTTTTCCATTCCTCATTATAAAGACATTCTCCATTAAACCAAGTTGATGTATTGCATTGGCAGGGGTGTGGTTAATCTCCATGCTAACCACCATTATTCCTCCTTCCCCGCCCTGAACGCCGTAATCCAGGCGGAGTTCTCGCACCACCGACGTCAGGCACGCTCCTCCAGCAGTTCTAGTGACGCCATTCTCTCCCCCATGTCGCCCATATCACCCCATGACCCTTCAACCCGGGACCAGCTACCCCAGGGGTTGTCTCCATGGCAACACAAGTCGACAGAGCACCTGCACCACAAATACACCCTCCACACTAGAGAGTTTTCAACAAATAGCTCTTCAAAAGAAGGTTATGAAAGAGCAAAGGATGCTTCTACATTGAGAGAAATTGGTGCAAGGGATAGTGTCTGCTCTTCACAAGAATACTCCTCCACAAGGGAGAGCACTCCCAGAGATTGTGAAGAAAGATGGGAATTAAGGGAGATAATTAGAATGAACAGCAGGGACAGTCGTGATACACTGGACAGTACGGACCAGGAGGACGGGGATTACATCCATGAGCGGGAATCATCAGTCTCCAGTTCACATAGCCAATCTAGTCAGTGGAACTCAAATACTCTTCCTCATCAGAAAAATTCATCAACTTCATCCGATCATAGGTAGATAAAAGTGAATTTCTTTGGTAATATTTTAAGTGTGGTCTCAATTGGTTTCTATATAATTTTGTTTACAATAATTAGTTATGGGGTTAATTCAAACTTTTATTAAGTTCTTACTTTTGAATGGTGTTACGCATGGCATGACACTTTGCATGTGTGCATGGATGTTTGAACTAAAACTAAAAAAAACTAACCATTGGTTTGACATTTTCATCTCTTCATTTTCATCCATTCTTGCATGGTAATTTTAATGACGTTTATCTTTTCAGTGAATTTTGATTATTTCATTACTTCTATCATCGTGCTAGTTCTGTAATCTTCACCTTTAAATGGAAATATTTGATGCACAATGAATCACCATGTAGATGAACTGGAAATACTGAGCAACTTTTATAATTTTTAACTCATATATTTTTAAATTTAAATAAGTTGAACTATTTTGATTACCTTGGTGTGATCATCTCATCGCCATAACTTAAAAAATCAGTATGGGCCATTAATAGAGGCCATCATAAGGGGCAATAGTAGGGGCCATCACAGTAGGCAAATCAGTATGGGCCATTATCAATAGGGGCAATAAAAATGGGGTCATCAGAGGGTGCCATCACAGTAGGGTAATCAATAGAGGGCCAGCAATAGAGGCAATAATAGGAGCCATCAATAGGGGGCCATTTATAGAGGCCATCATGCCGTATGGGCAATACTAGAGGCCATTAAAAGAGGCCATCAATAGGGGCAATAATAGGAGCCATCAATAGAGGCCATTTATAGAGGCTATCAAGATGGGCAATACAAGGGGCCATTAATAGAGGCCATCAATATGGGCAATAATCAGGCCATTAATAGGGGCCATTTATAGAGGCCATCTATATGGGCAATATTAATAGCTGCCATTAATAGGGGCCATAAATAGAGGCTATCAGTAGGGACCATTATTAGGGGCTATCAATATGGGCAATAATATGGGCCATCAATTGGGGTCATTTATAGAGGCCATCAATATGGGCAATTTTAGGGGCCTTTAATTGAGGCCATCAATTGGGGCCATTTTATCAAGTAGCTTGCTACAAAATATCCTAAGATGAAGAATTTAAGTTAAGATATCGAGTAAATCTCAAAAAGAGTTGAAAATTTTGCTTGCAAACTCAAATAATGTTTTTGGCACAACTGCCCCCAAAGGTTTTTGTTTTTTCATTAACATATCAACTACTCTGAAATAATGATTTGAAAAGGTGATCTAACACTAGTTGATAAGAGTATTATTGCCTTCATATTTCGTCCCTCTTCTGAAGTGTTTGAATTTTTGAAATATTTATATATATTCTTTACGTTATATATTTATATTTTTTATGTTATAGAATCATCCCATTCCTTTTAACTGCAATACCAAATATATAACTTTGCACTTCCAGTAACTTATAATTATTTCCACCTTTTTTTAATTTTCCTTTTTCCAATTATATTTTACTATTCATAACCAGAAGTCTGCATTCTTATATCCGTTATGTAGCCATTTTAAGTATCAGAATGAATTACCATATAGATTAAATATTTACTCTTACTTAATTAGATATATAGATGAATGAAATAATATTAGCCTGAACTTGTGTAAGTAGAGAAACAGTAATATGAACCTTTGTCCATTATAGTCATTTAATAATAAAGTCTGATTAATTAATTTAAGTTCTTTTTAAAAAAAATCAATTTAGATAAAATAAGTATCGAACATGTTTTCAATGCTAAAGTGTAAGTTTTTCTCTCATTTTGTAAAGGGGTGAGATGAAGTCGCCACCCAATCGAACGTTCTACCTTTCCTCTGATTCCGGGCCATGGGCCACCTCTAGTCTCCCAAGGGGCTCGTCAAACATCACACAAATGCCCGCTTTCCATGGTTACCAGGACTCTGTGGTCTCAAGTGGGCGGGGCTCGCTATTTGACGGGCGGCTGGAGACAGGAGACCAGTATGGGTCCAATTCCCGTGGGTTAGATGACAGTAGTTACGGAACCCTAGAAGAGCGACACAAGAAATCCGGATCGAGGGATAGCCTTGACCAGTATCCACATGGTGAGTGCTGAAGGTGACTGTAAATTTGATTGCTAGATTTTCATCACCGCCAGCCCCGCCTTTGTTCTACTGCCCATTAAATCTAATCGACTTAAATAAAAATGTCAAACTCATTTCTGTATTTGTGTTTCTGTCCCGTATTGTCTGGTAATTGCATCTATTCATTATAGCTGGTGTTGATGAAAATATTTACATGTAAAAAGGGAGAATTGTTAAGATGGTGATAGTGGCTTGTCTAGAAACATATCTATATAGTCCCTTTTTCAATAAGAAAGAGCATGAACACATATTCAACGTTGCAGATCGGGCAGTTTGTTCAACATTGTTAAAGCTGCAATCTCACAGATTGAATGTTTTGACAACTTGTTTATTTTTTGTCTTGAAACGAGCCAATTTTTGCAAAAATCCATGGGAACAAGTGAAATAAGACTGCTGACAAAAAAATAGATCGCAGATTGTTATATTGAATTACAAAAAATAATGTTTTATGCATTTTTCTTAAACCCTTAGTAAAGGTTTAAGCTATTAAACATTAATTTTCGGACGGAAATTTGCAAATCTGCGATCTGATCCAGCAATCTTAGATCATTTGTTTGCAGATATTTATGCAAAATTTTGCTCATTCCAAGACAAAAAATAAAAAAGTTGTAAAAACGGTAAATCTGTGAGAGTGCAGCTTTAAAGTGGACAACGTGATTAACGAAATTGTTGCTAACTGTTATTAAATATTTGATGATGTGATCATAGAAGTAAAAACAACAATAAGTAAAGCTAATACAGAAGTGTCAAGTACCATTTGAAATACTGCAGATAATAAGTGTATAATAAAACTTCCAGAGCAATAAAGATTTGAAAATTAACAATGATAGCAACATGTGTTTTGTTGTCTTGAAATTGGGAAAATGTAATCATATTTGACATTGGGAATTGGTCAGATGTTCTGACCTGTGAGATGGGCAGAAAAAGGCCTGTCAAAACACAGTAGGATTTTATCCAATCTATAATTACACTAAATGTAAGCTGAAAAACAAAACTATCAAAAGACAAAATTGCATCAGGCTTTATTTGTTATGTGTATGACTATTGTTGGTTGCGTGTAACATAACTCGGTGGTATTCTATCTAAATGGTACATTGTAGAAATGTTGAAACTTGGTAAAAAGGATGACATTGAGAAATAATTGATTACCAATTGTTGAAATTGTTGAAACTAATTTGTCAAGCTTTAAAGGCAGCTTTTTCTGCTCTTTCAACCGGGCTTTGTGTAAAATGAGCATTTTCAGTAATTGAACATAATTGATACGTCACTTTCCAATACTAATCCATTATGTTAGGGTTATTACTTCTGAATTTGGATTAATGTTGGGAAATTTTGGCAGGAAGAACTATTTGTGAATATATTTTAAGGTCAGTAACATTGTTTTGATTTGAAATAATATTTATTTACAGACTTTCACTGCTTCTGAAATAAGTGGATAATGAAGTTTCATAGCATTTTAATAAATACAGAGTTATGTACAGTACCTTAAAATAAGTGGATATTGAACAAGAAGAACAAAGACATATGCACGCAAGCACACACTCGCATGAAAAAGTTATGGTGCAGAATTTCATGAGAACATTCAGATGTGGGGGTTAGTGAAATATGATGCAAGAAACACGGTAACATCTTGCAAACAATCGAGTAAAGAATATAATATGATTATTGTTAAAAAAACACACATATACGCTCATATAAAAGTACCAAGCACAGATGTCAGAGATAAGTTATAAAAAAATGATTGTGCATTTTTACTGCAGAATTTAATGTAAGAGTAAATGAAACAAAACACAGAAAACACATCTTGTAATCTATCCAGTGGGGCATGTGATATGAGTATAGCCTGTAGCTGGATGATTGTCTCAGTAAATGTAAGCAATATCTTACATTTCTTTACATCGGTGGATGTAAAAACCTGTCATATCATAAAGTGTTTTACAAAGCTGTCAGATCATAACGTGTTTTACATCTTTTCACATGATCTCTTCAAAAGACTGTTGGATGAAAAGTGTATTAAATTGGCGTAGGAAGTATTTTGTGGTGTGTTATATTAACGCGAAGGTTTTAATTTATAATATGTGTTGTAGTAAAGTGTTAGTTTATAAGATTGATGTAATATTTGGAGATTAATTATTTAAAATATATCTTTCTTCCAAGTGTAAGTTTGTCAGATTATAACTGATGATGTAATTTTTTGAGGATTAATATTTAATGATTCAAAAAGGTGTATAGTTGATAAATCCTTCTTATGTAATTGAAAAAAAGGTTTTAATTTGAAAGCATGTTATGGGAAAATAATTGAGGTAAGGAATGGCGAGGTGCAACCTATAAATACTGCGAGAAATATGCAAGGTTATGAATTGTAATTGAAACAGTCGTAAGTTTTATCAAGAAATGCTTGAGAACTTTTCATCTTGATGTTTTAATTATACAAAACAAGATAAATGTATGCAGTCAGAGAATCTGGAATTATAAACCATTGGTATAAAACTGGTTCGAATACAACTTAAATTTTTAGCCAATTAAATGGCAGATAGGCAATCATTTCATACTAGGCTTAATCATGAAGAATTTCAACTTTTGCTGGCGTTAGAGTGCCTACTGCCACTTATTCTATATATTCCCTGAATCATCAGATTTAGCGTTGATAATGTATCAGCCAATGAGCTTATATTCTTAATAAGTTAGATGACTTGAAGTAAAATCTTAGTGATTAAGAAGGGCTTGTTCGCTACCACTCACTTCGCCCATTCTTTGTCATTTAACTTAATGTCATTTAACTATTACTTAAAAATGTCTGATTAGTCAGTGATAGCCAAAATGTTTATTGATTGGTCAACATTTATCCGATAATTACTATTAACAGTCAATGTAAGCCAAAATGTTAATTGATTGGTCAACATTTATCCGATAATTACTAGTAACCAATAAAATCATTTAAGTGTGGGAATTAGCCAAAACATAGCCATAGACAACTACTGGTAATCCAAATTGAATACATCTTGGTGCAACTGTTGTTTTAAATGTTATGTTTTCTTTCTTTTTCAGGAGGCAGTCGTGACTGGCCAGAACCAAACCAACCACGCCGACCACCGCCGCCTAAAGAGGTAAGAGTTACTAAGTACCCAATATAACGATAGATAATATGAAGTTATTCTCAATGGAATATGATTATTCAGAATAACTATAGATGCTATTAATTTACTTGCAATTAATTGTTTCAGTTTTTTTTTTCCTGCGTTGAAATCGTAGTATTAAAGTATTCATACACTTCATTTAATATTTTTTAACCAATGGATACTGACAACAGTAGGGGTCCGCGCCTCTTTCTAAGGTAAGGGTCGGGTTATCCGCACCAAAAGCATTTTTTAGGTCTCATCTATATTTATGCTAGCGTATTATCTTCAGTATGATTCGGTAATTTTGGCTTTACTCAACTATGTAATTGGCCTTAGCAGCGTATAGCCTGTTAGCTGATTTAGTTGTCTAGTGAAGCAAAATAAACAACAGCCGAGTGTTGACGCAGATGTCTCTATACTTGCTGGCGCGCAGGTGCGAAACAACAAAAAACCCATTTACTATTAATTCATGAAATTCATTGAAAGCTTTCTAAATAAGTCAATTAAAATCAGTCCGGTGATACTATTTGCAGACACTTAATTTTGAGCTTTTCTTCCTTCTGAAATCGGAATTTAGAAACTAAATCTGCAATCTAACTTGTCAAAAACGTAAATTGGGCTTATCAGATTAGGATCGAAATATGTGTGGAATTTGAGCAATTACTTAAAAATTCAACACAAAAAATCGCAGACTTCAGATGACTGACACACTTACAAGAAATGATTACTGTCCAGAAATGGTTGCATTTTATTAACTTTGAGTGAAAAGAAGACTGATTTTGAAGTATCTATTAACGTGAAAACAAAAGAAATGAAAATTGATATGACATGTCATTTGTTATATTGTTGACGTTCACAATTATGTACCATAAAGTATTATCGATTTATGGTTCTGAAAAGAATGTTAAATACTTAAAGACCTTGAAGATTACTTTGCTAAACACGACCCTGAAACATTTGGAAGGGCACCAAATGCACACTGTACAATAAGAATGGATAGATTGATTGTTTTGAGATAACAAAAACGTAATGATAGAATTTCTGATAATAATGTATATCAGTTTCAACATAACTTGAGGATGGTGGTAATGCGTTCTTAATGGGTGTGCTTGTGAAGGAGGAAATGTATTTTTGCTGGAGGATACAGTGAAAACGTAAACATATTGAATATCTGTAAAAACTTATAGGTCAAATTTACTACAGTATAAGAAAGTGGGGCATTGGATTTTAACACTTTACTTTGCTTCTTAAATATTGTGTGTTATACTCTTTGTAATTCTAAAATATTTATAGTTAATTTTTGTTTCAGCTTGGCTGCCCAATTAATTGTTTTGTAAAGTGAAAAAAAATAGATTATAACTTTCTTAGTGTTTATGCGGATGTCTCTCTTCTTTTAATGACTTAGCGGAAATTTGATGCTTGTTTTTATCAAATTTTGATTGACAATCAGATCAAAATCTGTCAGGCTGGGACATGGGCGTAAACACTTAGTTAAATTTTAGTTTCATTTTGATGATGCAGATAATAAGTTTTTAAATAAACCATTGATGGATTATCTTTGTTAAATAGATACTTGTGTTCCTGAGATCTTTGTTTACAATGATGTGTTGTTTAAGCTTTAATAAATAATTACTTTGTGTAAGCCTTAGTAAATAATTTCAGAAGTGTTGGATTTCATTATGTCAGGATGCTGTAGAAAACTATATAAATTGATCAGAGGTGTATTGATATAAAAAAGGATGAATAAAATTTAAAAAGTGGTTTCCTTAAAACATAAACATAATTGGTAAGTTATGAAGCAGGATTTAGTAGTTTTTACCATCAATTAAGGGGAAATACTTGAACAAGGATGAACAAAATGTCACATGTGTTTGGACTTCTGGCTCAGTCAATTTATAGCTTTGGAAAAAAATAACTTAGCAATACTTAACAATATGAATTGAACAAACATATCAGTTATTATGTCAAAAACTCATTTTTGACCCCCAAAATGACTTTGGTCACATTTTGTGATGGTTTCCACTTGGTTTATACAGGGGATGTTTTTAATGTGCCTTCTTTTGTCTATCCCAGGTTGCAGGGTGGGCAGAGAGCCTCTCAACTTCCCACAAGACCTACCTCACCAGCAGCACCGAGAACATCTATACCAGCACCACCTCACAGCAACAACAATCATCATTATCACAACACCAGTTTCAACAGTCAGCATTTTCATCTCAACAACACCAACAGTCTGCTGCACCATCCTCATCACAACATCAGCACCAACATTCATCATCGTCATCATCATCGGGGCCTCCACACCCTGCACGCAAACCACTATTGACCTCAACGGGCAGCGATCCCCAGTCCTCCGTCCAGCATGGAAACTATGCGCAGGAACTCCTGAAACAATCACAGAACACCAAATATCTCCTTAGTCAGGGGCATGAATCTAGTCGTAAGGAGGGACTTAACTCTGCAAACTCCAGCTCGGTGAATTTGAGTGATACATCATTTTCTAGCGGTGGATCTGGGCAGGCTGGCGCCATGCCCCAACCAGGGCCTCACATGGATGGGAAGATCTATGGCACTCGAGGTAGGATGACATATGAAGGATAAGAGTTTATTTCAGTGTAAGATCATAATATTTCACGAAGTGAGCACCTAAACCTATATTATAAGCTATGCCACTTGTGAAATATTTACTGTTGGTGTTCATGAGGTTTTTATGTGGCTGTTGCTGTTTCATAATGCTGGTATGATTTCTCTGATTGTGAAGTCGACTTATTGAACGACATATTGTTTTCTAGTTCATAAAAATATTCTGGTGTAATAATTTATAGATAATATTCAGAGATTTTTGTTGTTGAAATTTATTATCTATTAAAAGCTGTTTCTCTTTGTGAAAAAGATGTTGATTTCTCCCCATAATATTTTCCAAAGTCGATAGACAATAATTCCATGAGTGAATGAATGAAAAAGCATAGAAAACCATCTTAAAAGGCTATCTCTTACAGCATGATGTATGCACTAAAAAGTTAAAAACATTATTTGATAAAATTATATTAGCAGTTTGGCTTGATTTTATATTCTCACAATTTGGAAGGCAATGGTGGTGAAAATAAGTCCTAAAAATCATTGATTATCAGACATAATGTTTGAGTGTTGACTACAATTTTCATTTGTTCGCCTCTTTCAGAAGATGCAGTAAGTCGGCGGCGTGCCAATACCACCTCTAGTCAGAGCCAGGGTGGCGGAAAGGCCCATATACAAGGCAGGATTGCTGAGCTGAGCAGTGTGTCCCCCCTCTCAAGTGAACACAGCAGCCCACGATCATCACATAAGTACGCTTCTTTCAATTTTCATGGTTTCTTTTTCTAGATAGTAGTGAACTTCCCATGCCAAAACTATAATAATTGCAGCATTATTATTTTTAAGTGATTGATTTAACCTTTATTTATTTTACAATTGTGAAAAAAGTAACATTAAATTATGCCAAGTATTCTTGATGGCACAAGTTGCATTAGAGTGTAAAACCGGAGTATCCGGAGGAAACCCACTTGACCCAAGTGCTAACCTCCGACTCGCATATGCCCAAGCTGGGAATCAAACTCCGAACATCTTGGTGAGAGGTGAGTGCGCTAACCACTAAGCTTACTAACTATGTATCTCCAATCCAGGAACTTGTCTGGAATGTCGTCAGAGGAGTCGCTTAGCACGCGCCTGCGTCCAGGAGTGACAACAAAGCTGATAAAGTCACGCGCCACAACGAACCTTCAGGACAACCTCATGAAGCTGATTGACCCCGACATCGCTGAGAGTGACCTCGCAGGCATTATGGTAGGAATTTTTGATACTAGTTTTTAATTAAAGTTAGAATCTATAAGGAATTTGTTGTACTTGGTGTGTACTGTTTTGTATCAGATATAATGTATTAAACACCATTATGTGGACTCCATTTTAGACAAGCCAATCAAAGAATCGTCGTCTGTCGGGTCGGCTGGTCCGAACCATGTCTGATGAGAGTTTACACAGCGGAAAGGGAAGCCTCATGTTGGAGAGGGACATTCGGGACGTGTTGTTCACTGACCGGAAACCAGACTCCCAGACCAGCAGAGAACACTTTAGACAACATAGGTATGTTTAATGGCAGATACTTGCAAAGATCAGACGCCAGTGTCGCGAGAATTCTCAAGTTTATGACTCAGCTGAGTAAATTATTTGAAGTCTATATATAACTTAAATGTTAGGAATTAATTCTGGATTTCTGGTTATTTCATATATTTCCTGTCTAAATATATATTTATCAAAATGTTTGTGTTATATATTAAAAAGGTCTTAGATATGCAAAAAACAACAACATTATAGTGCATCTAAAAAGTAAAAACACACACAATTTCAAACCGTGCTAGCAAGTAAAGAGGTAAGGTGATTTGAGTTAGTTATTGAAAAATTATTGAAGTATCTTTGAGAAATTGGGGGCAGATAATGTGACAATTATGTTAATAGCTGCTAACCTTGCACAAAGAGTAAAATCAGCCCAAGGCCGCAAGCACTGCTCAGGTATAAAAGCATAAAATTGATATTTATAAAGCGTTATGAATTGAATTAATTTTATCTTTTGATAAAATAAAACCTTTATTTGCAGACTGTCTCCTAGAGCTCTACCTGATGACACAAGCCGTGTCCCCGTCCCGGATTCCACTGCCTCCCTTGACTGGAGCAGTCTGGTGGACGTCGCCACCAAGGCCATTGAGGGATCACCGGAAGACTTGAAGGATAGAATATCCTCGCCAGTGAACTCCACCATCTCTTCAGCAAGTTCCAGCTCAAACTTGAATAAGTCTGGTGAAATCAAAGTGCCGTCCTTGTACAGACCAAAACATGACCGTCCCCCTGATCCCCCGACTGCCAGTAACCCCCCGGTGTGGAGGTCGGTGGTGGCAAACCCCCAGCAGAGAATTAATGACCTTGAGATGAAGGTTGCCCAACTGGAGGAAGAACTTGCCCAGGAACGACAGGAAAGTGCCGCCTTGGACGGCGAGGTACAACGACTTCGTACCGAAAACGCACGACTTCAAGAGGAATCACAAAACGCTGCTGCCCAGCTAAGGCGGTTTACAGAGTGGTTCTTCACTACCATTGATAGGCAATAGAATTGAACTTGAAATTAAAACCTGACTGTCTTATTATTATTTTTTGATGTAAGGTAGTAATAAGTTGTTACAATGTAGTTTGTATCAAGGGATTATGCTATAGGGCAATTTCGGTGATATTTATACATTTATTTTCATCGCTTCTTCCTAAAACCTAACTGAATGAGTCCATAGGAAATTGATAGAAAGAAATAGATCGGTGCTTTATCGAACCTCCGAAAATGGACACCAGCCTCTAAACAGACTAGGGAGTGATTCAGCTATCAGCTTTCGGCACAATTGAGCTAAGAGAAACTTCATAATTTATTACCGATCTTGTAAGGAGATTACCGTACCATAAGCTTAAAGTGTTTCATTTATTGTTGTTGACATTTGAGTATAAAATACCGACTTGGGTCTCTTGGGTCATATGCATTTAAATTCGAAATAAGGTTGTGAAAAATGATTTTTTGTCAAATGCTGATATTTTATGATAATTTTCATGACTTTGTGTAATATAATATTGAAAATACTTTTGATGGCAGCCTGTTTTAAGTCACTGTTAGTTATGTAATGTCTTTTTTTCATGTAATGTTCTTTGACTTAGTTGCATTGTGTTTTAATTTTAAGGCATATGATTCTAAAACATTTATCAAACGCTTTCTGTTACTTTTTATTTTTTTACTTGAAGCATTCAGGTGCAAACGTTATAGACTTCCCCTCTTAAGTTTTTAAGTATATATAGTACAAATGTGTTAAAGCAATCTTTTATTATTATTTAAATATATGTATATATGTATGTGTATACCATTTTACATATAAATAGTATGAACCGTTTAAGTGTTATCAGTCACATAGTTAATAAAGCACAATGTTATAGACATGTACAATGCTGTGAAATTTGTTGAATAGTTATCGATCATTCTGTTTATCATATATCAAGCGTAACCACTCCTTGTGTTTGTTAAACAATACTAGTCAATTCCATACATTGCTCATTCATATAAGCCAATCCATATAGCCAATGTTTATGTGCATAGTAATTTTTTTCTAAGTCTACATATTTCTGGATAATTTGATGTACGATATTATTCCTAGAATTCTTAGTGAAACAACTCCTAGCGTCATATCTTTAGACTAAAGAAATTATCTTGAACTTTTTAATGAATACGAATATTTTGCATTTTTTTTGCTAATTGCTACAAATTCTACACGTTTAATAGACTTCATTGTTTTGAACTGGGATATGAACGATGTTTAGATTAATTCAAAACAAATATCTTAGATAACCGACTATAAATATGTATTTGTAACATGTATGACTGCAAATACCAAATGACAAGCGTACTTAAAACTTTGCAAGAAAGGATTTGGAAATATTATTACATTAATTGTCAATGTGATTGGAATAAAACATATTAAATAATATTAAGGCGTCTTAAAGAATATTGAATAAGTGTTGAATATTCATGGAAAAGATGATTTTTCAGATATAGAATTAACAAAGAATAATGCTTTAAATGAGGAAGATGTATAATTTTTTACTTCTTAAAATTCAAATGGAGTAAAAATATTGTGAAGGAAAAATATTACATGTGCTTGAATTATTATAATATGTCTATTCCTGCTTTGAAAGCTATTTTATCTGGTTATGTTCGAGGTATTCAATTACGTGTATTGTCATGTGCTAATTCTAATAAATGTAGATAGATATAATAAAACATAAGGATGTATTAAACACCACAGATTAATGAAATATGCATTTTAGTCTATTATATTTGAAATACATGTAAGCAGGATTCCTAGCCTTTGTCAATGGTAAAATTAAGTGTGCAATGAAGAATAAGAACTTGTTCTTACCAGTTACAGTAACCAGGTTTTTTTTTCTCAAGTTCAGGATTAAAGGGACTAGACACCAGGCCCCAATTTCTCGAAACCTCTTAAGCTTAACAGGCTTAAGTCGCTTATTTCAATTAGCCAAAATACATACTAAAAATGGATTTTGATAAATGAAAAATGGTTTATTCTGATAATCTTACAGATTATTCCTTCATAATTTCTAAAAATTCTTGAAGAAGTTAATTTAACAATTCAGCTAGAATTGTCCATTTGAGGTAGTAGGTGACCGATAATAAATCATTTTACATGATTAAAAGAATAAACGCAACAATCCTGTTGCCTGGGTTTCCTGTTTAGAAATAGCGCATAATGGTTTCTCAGTTTAAATCTTACCTGTTTATGAGTACCAATAATTTTACCAACGCTATATTTAAACTTACTGGGATTAAGGTGGTAGACAACCCCAGTAAATTTCCAATTGAAAACAAAAGGGCATAAATTCACGGTTAAAGAGTCTTGTGTCGTAAGCGATGTGATGCAACATGAAGTAAGATTAAATGCGTTGTACACAACGATGCCAATTTTAGGTATGCTTTTGATAGTTTTCTGTTGTTGTTTCTTTGCAATTGTATCATCTGGTGTCTAGTCCCTTTAAACCTGATATCAGGGTTAAGAGCCTTTAACTTCGGACTATTGTTTAGTTGTAAAGGTTAGTTTCACTTGGACATTTGCATCAAAAATAGAAATAGTGTTGTTGACTTTTGTAACATTTTCAACACGAGTTCTAACCTCTTTACCCTGCTTTGGGCTTAAACAGACCCCTGGCCATACTTGGGCATAAACCACTTATACATAAACAGACCCCTGGCTCTTTTTATTGTCTGTTAGAATCTATAGTGACTTAAACATAGATGAATTCATTTTAACATAATAAATAACCACTGTGACGTCAAAATGTATGTGTGCCAGCAGCTAATTGTATACAGCTGGTTAAATGTTTAGTCAAAGTTAGCCAAAATATGTTTTGTTTGGTCAATGTTTACCCAAAATATACTTCTGGTATTAAGAAATCAAGTGTCAAGCTAGCCAAATTCTATCAAGTGGACTACTTAATATCACAGTGTTATATAATTGGGTGAAGATGTTTATAACCATCAAATGATCATATTATTTCATGCCATTTTTCACTGTTATTTTACATATAGCCTTATAAATAAAGCATTATTTATTTTCAAGTACTGCTAAACCATCATTAACCATCTTGTTTTAATCACCAACCAACCATTGTAGTATTCTTACATTTTCCAGTATGCAATTTTTGTTATGTAAATATTCAATGGTGAGTTAAATTTTTCAGTTTTAATTTTAATTTACTGTTCTCATTTCTATAATCTGTTTCCATTTTAGCACCTTGTAAATAGCAAAGTATTTTTCATTTCATGAAGTTATATCTTTTTACTTGTATGTTGTAGAAATAATACTCTATGTACTGGATTCGTCTTTAAAAGATAAACAAAACTATTCTTATAAATACAAAAATAAAAAAGATATATGGACAAACTGTTGTTTTGTTTCTTTATTTGTTTGAAGAGACTGGTTCATTTTGTATATGGTCAGCCATCGAGATAAATAATTTCTCGCGAAATGTAAACAAAATACTTGTAACTATGATAAAACTTTCCAATAAGAGCTGTATTGTTAGTTAAACCCATACAAAACAAAGTTCTTTTTGACAGAGTTCCTGCCCCTTTACAACTTGGAAGTTGCCCAAAAATATATCCGGACAACAAATCCAGAATTCTTTGATAGAATATACTTGTATTTGGTACACTTGTTTAACTCCATGGAATACAGATCGTGTTTGACTTTGATCACAAACCACCATTTTTTGCCGGTTTCAATCTAGGATTTGCCAAAATTTGGTCTCCGGTCCGGACATAAACACCTGAAATGGTTCAAGGATTTAAAAGTGTTTTGGTACCAAGTAGGTTTAATACTATGAAATACAGGTTATGGTCGTCTTTTGTTACAAACCACAAATTTTTGACAGAGTTATGGCCTCTTTTAAACTTTGAATTTGATAAAATACTATTCTGATTCATTAAAAAAGTTGACTGATTTTATAAGTATTAAGTACATTGACACATGTTTAAAACTTATTTAATAAATAAGTATTGGTAAACATGTTATACCACCAATTTTTGATGGAATTATGGCCCCTTTTCACCTTGGAATTTACGGGAACTTCGTGTCGCGGCGATAATGTATGCTATGTACAAGGGCTTCTAATAATGTTCGGAAATCGTGTTCAAAACCATAAAATGCAAATAAGTAGTAGTAGTAGTAGTAGTAGTAGCGATAGCGGAAGAGGTGGTGGTGTGGAGGTAGTGGTAGTGGTAGTAGTAGTGGTAGAAGCAGTAGAGGTGGTGGTGGTGGTGGTGGCAGTAGTGGTGGTGGTGATGGTGGAAATAGTAGTAGTAGTAGCGATAGCGGAAGAGGTGGTGGTGTGGAGGTAGTGGTAGTGGTAGTAGTAGTGGTAGAAGCAGTAGAGGTGGTGGTGGTGGTGGCGGTAGTGGAAGTGCTGGTGGTGATGGTGGAAATAGTAGTAGTAGTAGCGATAGCGGAAGAGGTGGTGGTTGTGATGGTGTGGTGGTAGAAGTAGTGGTAGTAGCGGTAGTGGTGGTGGTAGTTGGGGTGGTAGTAGTGGTAGCAGTAGTAGTGTTGGTATCTGTGGTGATAGTGGTGATTATGGTGGTGGGAGTAGAAGTAGTATTATTATTAGCTAATGTAGTAGTAGTAACACTAGCACAGCAACATCAGTAGTGACAGCAGCAGCACCATTATTAGAAGAGCAGCAGCAGCAGTATAAGTAGAATTAATAATATATTGTTTCAGTAGTAGCAGTAGCAGGAGCAGTAGTTATATCAGCGGTACCAGCACCTCAAGCAACATCACCAGCAACAATAGCATCACCATTAGAAGCAACAGCAACAGTAGTAGAAGTATTACAATGTAGTATATCGGAGAAAGTAGTTTCGTTATAATGGATTTCAAAATAAAATACTACTATTATCAATCGTACACAAACCGGAAGTACGTATATATGGAATTTCCCTATTAATATGCGTATTGTGTAAAAAGGAACTCTTGATCTAATTGTCATATTATTATTTTTGAGGAGGTACCTGTTATTTAAATGTCAAGGAGATTAACGCAATATAGACATTATTATTTGACATAAGTCTTTTATTTACATAGAGTCAGTGTGGTTTTGATTTATATACAAACAGCATGGTTTGATTCGACAGGTTGAAAGCGAAAGTGGAAATGAACGGGAATTTCCCCAAAATGTTGATATTACTTGTAGCCATATCAAACTATATTAAACAATTGTTTCTCTATGAAAGATGGATTATAATTCGTTACATGACATATATAATAATCATTGTTTCTCAGTGAAAGATGGAGAACCCGCCCGACTTTTACCGGATCATGTCTCTCCGCCTGTCCAGGGCGTTAAGCGACATTGGCGTCAACAGGTGGATGGTGAGGAGAAGAAGGAGAACTTTCCTCATGTTAGAGGCGAGCTTGACGATCAGGGATAAAGTACAAGGACTTGATGGGACCAGTTTCCATTTCGGGAGTCAGTCAGAGGGAACAACTACACCGGGGCTAAACTCCGATATTGACACATTAACCTGCATAAACGACACCAACATCATGTCCTCCTGGTCTGAATGGGAAGCCGGGAGGTTAAACATGCTGATGTTGAAGGAGGAGACGTGCTCCCCACAACATTATCTTCTACAGGTGATTAGACATGACTCACCTGAACCAGTCATACATTCAAGACATGTATTCCATGTAGTTGACAGTAAAGGCCGTGTATTATATGCCAACACAGAATTCGGAAATCTCACCAAAAAACAAGCAATAGAAAATAACTGGCACTACTACTCGAGTGGCCCATCTCATAGCAGTTCTAAAATGTATGACCTTGTGTACGCGTTGTTGTGTAGGTCTCTTCCGCTAGAATGCCACGGGTGGTTTGAACGGCCGAGGCCCGGACACTGGCCGACACCGGAACTGTTAAGAGATGTAAAGGAGTGTGGGTGTTTTCTTGTTCCTGATGGACACTTTGACAGCCGTGTCAAATATGTTGAATGGAGAATTTCTCCAAGTCTTATTGAGAGAACACTGATGTTTAACATGAAAACATTACAGCTTAAATGTTATGTGGTTCTGAAGATTCTAAAATCACACGTCATTAACCCATTTTTATATAATGAAGGTAAGCTGACAAGTTTTCACTGCAAAACTGCACTCTTTTTCGCCGCGGAAAGATTGCCATCCGGAATGTGGACAGAACATCGCCTGATGGAATGTATTGTGTATTGTTTGAAACTGTTGCTAGGGTGGACGAATACCGGTATGTGTCCGCACTATATTGTAGCAGGCGTGAATCTTTTCCATGGAAAATTTACCAATCGGCAACTAGCAAAACTTTCTAAGATCCTTTCAAACATCATTGACACTCACTTAGCAATTCTCGCGTGTATACAGGCAGACGATTTGGGCTACCGGATGTTGAGCACAAATATCAGAACTGTTCGCTACAGTGAAGGGTTACACATATCGACAAACAATAGATTATGTAGGTGGCTAAGTGTATTTGCTTTCCACAAACATAAAAAGGTTATTTTGCATACTTTGAAAAAGACAACTGATTTGACATCTGAACAACTATGTAGATTCTTTGTCATGTATATTGAAACAATGCGTGAATATGTACAGGAGTTCCCGAGGTATAATAGTAGTTTATTTTTCATCAATATTCAGAAACAAATTCTAAGTATTATGGCATCAACTGCTGCATCATTTTGTATACAAAATGGTTGTGTTGTTCCTAGAAATATACTGTCCCTGTTTGAAAGTTCCCTAGATACGGATGTAGCGTCATCAAGACTGAAGTTGGCTTCTTTTCTCGTCTGTCATAATGAGCTTGAAAGAGCAGCGGACGTGCTGAATGATGTTGAACGTAGATATGACGACAGCGTGCAAGCTGTATGTGCATGTGGAAGAATGGATCATTTAGATACAGAACATAACAAACCACTGTGCACTTCCGGTGTTGTTGATAACGATGATGTTCTCTTAACAAACAAAACCGCATTATGTGTTCGATACTTGAGACAGGAAGCGTTCTGTGCACCACCGATATTGCGTTTCGAGATGGTGAGGGGAATTGGCGAGGATATCAATCATAGAGACATTGATGAACGTGGTTGGATGAACTGGGCCGTGGTTGACGCTCTGCCTTACCTCTACTACCTGCAATACCTGACGTTTCGCGGTCTCGGCCAGCAAGGAAGACAACTACAAGTATTCAACAACTTACTGAACTGCTTCCTTGACGACAACCTTAGTTCCCATATCTACCACCCGGAGACGTGTGCCAACCTGATAGGGCACTGCATGGAGATGAAGGGCGAACCGTACGAGGCTTTACTATTGTACAGGGCATCAGTCGAAGCGATGCCTAGGAACAACGCGGCGCACTGGCACATTTACAGACGGATTCATGGCATCGAGATTTAGATAGGACAATTTACAGTGACTATATATATTACATAGATATATAATAACAAATGATATTCACGCATTCTTTCATCCTATAGCGATTGTTACATCATCAACTGCATATCATATAACATTATTTTTATTTAAACAATGTACTTCTCATTAAGATTATCATCATTAATATTATTAAGTTAAATTTTTATATGGTTGATTATGACAAAAAACAACTGAATATCATTTAACATTATTTAGTGACTATATATATATATATATATCTGCCAGGAAATTAATATAGATTAAAATAAATCATTTTTTCATTTAATGGTTAGGGTTTTGTATAATAATAATAATAATAATAATTATTATTATTATTATTATTATTATTATTATTATTATTATTGTTGTTGTTGCTTAAAATGACGGATCTATTTGAATCAACTCACTAACGTTTACCTTATGTTTTATATGGCAATGAATGTAATAACATTTAATGACTCATAAACGATATGATACGAGAATAATCATTTAATCACCAACCAACCATTGTAGTATTCTTACATTTTCCAGTATGCAATTTTTGTTATGTAAATATTCAATGGTGAGTTAATTTTTTCAGTTTTAATTTTAATTTACTGTTCTCATTTCTATAATCTGTTTCCATTTTAGCACCTTGTAAATAGCAAAGTATTTTTCATTTCATGAAGTTATATCTTTTTACTTGTATGTTGTAGAAATAATACTCTATGTACTGGATTCGTCTTTAAAAGATTAAAAGATACAAAAATAAAACAGATATATGGACAAACTGTTGTTTGGTTTCTTTATTTGTTTGAAGGGACTGGTTCATTTTTATATGGTCAGCCTTTGAGAAAAATAATTTCTCGTGAACTGTCAACAAAATACTTGTAACGATGATAAAACTTTCCAATAAGAGCTGTATTGTTAATTATACCTGGGACCAATAACAAAAAATCCCAGATTATGACCATACAAAACAGAGTTCATTTTGACAGAGATCTTGCTCCTTTTCAACTTGAAAGTTGCTCACAAATGTATCCGGACATCAAATCATGAATTGTTTGACAGAATGCACTTGTATTTGGTACACTTGTTTAACTCCATGGAATGCAGATCATGTTTGACTTTGATCACAAACCACCATTTTTTTGTCGGTTTCAACCTAGAATTGGCCAACATATGGTGTCCGGTCCGGACTTGAACTCCTGAAATGGTTCAAGGATTTGAATGTTTTTGGAGACAAGTATGTTTCAAACTATGGTCGTGGTCATGGTCGTCTTTTGTTACAATCCACAAAGAGTTATGGCCCTTTTTCAACTTTGAATTTGATAAAAAAAATAGTGTCCTGATTCCTGTAAAAGTTGACTGATATAAATAGAAGTTCGTACAGTTATACATGTTTAACACCATAAAAGACTGGTAAAATTCGACTTTGGTTACAAACCACTATCATCCACAGAATTATTTCCCCTTTAATGCGGGAAATTTGCCAAGAAAACGGTGTCGATACCATATCTTTTTACGGGTTCGTCATATTTAAATATGTATTGATACACGTGTTCAACACTAAAAAATTCAGGTCATAATCACCATTTTTTTAAAACTAGCAATTTTTGATGGAATTATGGCCCCCTTTGATCTTAGAATTTACCGAAACTCGGTGTCGCAGCAATAATGTATGATATGTAGACAGGATTCAAATAATGTTTGGAAATCGTTACAGTACATTACTGTTCAGTACAAGACCAAACGTGACACCCTTGACTCAGCAAGTGCATGTAACGTACGTTCCTACCAATGATGAAATTAGGATAAGTGAAATAAAAGTGGATATATAATATACAGTAAAACTGCGATCGCTCGAGGACTTCGGGTACCGAGCAAAACCCCCGAGGGAACCGATGTTTCGAACAACCCGAATTTCAATTTTCCAGTCTGTTATGAAATATCTTTCAGTGTTTTTAAGTTTGAAGGCGTCAAACCGACTGTTTAATAAGACACCAATTATGTGTTGCGTTGTGGAAATCGCTCATATGTTCAAAGGCTGTCGTATACTAAATGTATAATAAATATAAATGTAAAAGAAATACCAATAAATGAATAAATAGAAATGTTTATTTTTACAAAATTGCCATATTGTGAAGCAAAGTGACAAGAAGGAATTCTTTTCAGAGATTTCGATATTGGATCGATATTGTAGTGTTTATTCATATTATTATTACTCATTTACATTTCTCACAATTAGCTTCTCGTCATTAACTTCTCATAACTATCGTCTCAAATGCCCTTATCAACTAATAGCAGTCATGCGTAAACAGTGATAAACGGTTTTTCACACCATATCAAATTGCCTTTCAACTGTCATTGCAATTTTTTCAACTTGCGAAAATTTAAACACCTAGCAATTATTTGTTTATTTTGGAACACGCGTTCGGGAAAAAGTGTGAAATTATGACCTCGACGGAGCCATAAGGTTTTGTGCATGATTTGTGTACTTGGGACTGACTATATTGCTCGACTCCTCGACATATTTAGGTTTCGATGCAGCGTAGGTATATTTTATATGAAAATAGAGGTTCGGGACCGAGCTCCTTCCTCGAGGAACCGCCGGTTCTCGAATGACCGCTTGTTCAAACGACCGCAGTTTTTACTTAATATTATTCCTATTCGTGGTAGCGGTTGTTGTAGTGGTAGCAGTAGTAGTAGTAGTAGTAGTAGCAGTAGCAGTAGCAGTAGCAGTAGCAGCAGCAGCAGCAGCAGCAACAGTAGTAGTAGTAGTAGTATTAGTAGTAGTAGTAGTAGTAGCAGTAGCAGTAGCAGTAGCAGTAGCAGTAGCAGTAGCAGTAGTAGTAGCAGTAGCAGCAGTAGCAGCAGCAGCAGCAGCAGTAGTGGTAGAAGTAGTAGTAGTTTTAGTAGTTGTGGTGGTGGTGGTGTCTTGGTGGTAGTGGTGGTGGTAGTGGTGAGGGTAGTGGTAGTAGC
This sequence comes from Mya arenaria, assembly GCF_026914265.1. Taxonomy (NCBI): domain Eukaryota; kingdom Metazoa; phylum Mollusca; class Bivalvia; order Myida; family Myidae; genus Mya; species Mya arenaria. Next base: position 27,253,314 of record NC_069134.1, on the reverse strand, counting down.
AGTAGTGGTGGTGTGGGTAATGTGGTCCTGGTGGCAGAAGTGGTGATGGTAGTGGTGGAGCTAGTGGTAGTGTTAGTGGTGATGGTAGTGGTGGTGGTAGTGATGATGTTAGTGGTGGTGGTGGTGGTATTGATGTTTGATGTGGTGGTGGTGGTAGTGTTGGCAATAGTAGTGGAAGTGGTAGTGGTGGTAGAGGTAAAAGTAGTAGTGGTAGTAGTAGTAGCGTTGGTGGTAGTGGTAAAGGAGGTAGTGGTTGTGGGAGTGGTTGGGGTAGTTGTAGTGGTGGTAGTAGTGGAAGTAGTAGTGGTGGTAGTTATGGTTGGGGTAGTTGTGGTGGTAGTAGTAGTGGTAATAGTAGTGATTGTGGTAGTAGCAATAGTGGTAGTGGTGGTGGTGATGGTGGTGGTGGTGGTTGAAGTGATATGTGGAAGAAACGGTAGTAGTGGATGTAGTGGTAACAGTTTTAGTGTTCATACTTTTGGTAGTGGTTGTGCTAGTGGTGATTGTGGTGGTCGAAGTAGAAGTAGTTGTAGAAGTATTAGCACTAGCAGCAGCAGCAGCAATAGTAACATCAGCTGCAGCACCATTAGAAGAGCAGCAGCCGCAGTAGAAGTAGAATAAATAGTATATTGTTGTTGTAGTAGTATTAGTAGCAGCAGCAGCAGCAGTAGGAACAGCAGCAGTACCAGCACTTTTAGCAACAGCACCATCATCACCATTAGAAGGAGCAGTAGCAGTAGTACAATATGTAATAGTGGAGTATATCGGAGCAAAGTATAGTTTCGATATAAAGTATTTAAAAATAAAATACTACTATTATCAATTGTACACAAACCAGAAGTACGTATATATGGAACTTCCCTATTAATATGCGTATTGGGTGAAAAAGAAACTGTTGATCTGATTGTCATTTTATGATTTTTGGGGATGGATTTCTTATTTAAATTTCAAGCAGACTAACGGAATTTATACATTGTTACACAAAGCTTTTATAAACAGTATGTTTTTAATTTATATAGATACGGTATGGTTTGATTAAATTAGACAGTTTGAAAGCGAAAGTGGACATGAACGGGAATTTCCCCAAAATGTTGATATTACTTGCAGAAACATAAAGTTGTTCGTCATATCAAACTATATTAAACAATTTTTTCTCTATAAAAGATGGATTATACTTTGTTACATGAACATATATCATAATCATTGTTTCTCAGTGAAAGATGGAGAACCCGCCCGACTTTTACCGGATCATGTCCCTCCGCCTGTCCAGGGCGTTAAGCGACATTGGCGTCAACAGGTGGATGGTGAGGAGAAGAAGGGGAACTTTCCTCATGATAGAGGCGAGCGAGACGATCGATGATAAACTACAAGGACATGATGGTACTAGATTCATTTTCGGGAGTCAGTCAGAGGGAACAACTACACCGGGACTAAACTCCGATATTGACACATTATTCTGCTTAAACGACTTCAACATCATGTCATCCTGGTCTGAATGGGAAGCCGGTAGGCGAAACATGCTGATGGTGAAGGAGGAAACGTGCTCTCCACAACATTATCTTCTACAGAGGATTAGACATGACTCACCTGAACCAGTCATACATTCAAGACATGTATTCCATGTAGTTGACATTAAAGGCCGTTTATTATATGCCAACACAGAATTCGGAAATCTCGCCAAAAAACAAGCAATAGAAAATAACTGGCACTACTACTCGAGTGGCCCATCTCATAGCAGTTCTAAAATGTATGACCTTGTGTACGCGTTGTTGTGTAGGTCTCTTCCGCTAGAATGCCACGGGTGGTTTGAACGGCCGAGGCCCGGACACTGGCCGACACCGGAACTGTTAAGAGATGTAAAGGAGTGTGGGTGTTTTCTGGTTCCAGATGGATACTTTGACAGCCGTGTCAAATATGTTGAATGGAGAATTTCTCCTAGTCTTATTGAGAGAACACTGATGTTCAGCATGAAAACATTACAGCTTAAATGTTATGTGGTTCTGAAGATTCTAAAATCACACGTCATTAACCCATTTTTATATAATGAAGGTAAGCTGACAAGTTTTCACTGCAAAACTGCCCTGCTTTTCGCCGCGGAAAGATTGCCATCCGGAATGTGGACAGAACATCGCCTGATGGAATGTATTGTGTATTGTTTGAAACTGTTGCTAGGGTGGACGAATACCGGTATGTGTCCGCACTATATTGTAGCAGGCGTGAATCTTTTCCATGGAAAATTTACCAATCGGCAACTAGCAAAACTTTCTAAGATCCTTTCAAACATCATTGACACTCACTTAGCAATTCTCGCGTGTATACAGGCAGACGATTTGGGCTACCGGATGTTGAGCACAAATATCAGAACTGTTCGCTACAGTAAAGGGTTACACATATCGATAAACAATAGTTTATGTAGGTGGCTAAGTTTATATGCTTTCCACAATCATCAATGTGATCTTACGTATACTTTGAGAAAGACAACTGATTTGACATCTGAACAAATATGTAGATTCCTTGTCATGTACTTTGATACAATGCATGAACATGCACAGGAGTTACCGATGTATTTAAGTAATATATTTTTCATCAATATTTCGAAACAAATTCTAAGTATTATGGCATCAGCTGGTGCATCATTTTGTATACAAAATGGTTGTGTTGTTCCTAGAAATATACTGTCCCTTTTTGAAAGTTCCCTAGATACGGATGTAGCGTCATCAAGACTAAAGTTGGCTTCTTTTCTCGTCTGTTATAATGAGCTTGAAAGAGCAGCGGACGTTCTGAATGATGTTGAACGTAGATATGACGACAGCGTGCAAGCTGTATGTGCATGTGGAAGAATGGATCCGTTAGATACAGAACATAACAAACCACTGTGCACTTCCGGTGTTGTTGATATCGATGATGTTCTCTTAACGAACAAAACCGCGTTATGTGTTCGCTACTTGAGAAAGGAGGTGTTCTGTGCACCACCGATATTACACTACGAGATGGTGAGAGGAAAAGGCGAGGATATCAATCATAGAAACATTAGGGAATGTGTTTGGATGAACTGGGCCGTGGTTGACGCTCTGCCTTACCTCTACTACCTGCAATACCTGACGTTCCGTGGTCTCGGCCAGCAAGGAAGACAACTACAAGTATTCAACAACTTACTGAACTGCTTCCTTGACGACAACCTTCGTTCCCATATCTACCACCCGGAGACGTGTGCCAACCTGATAGGGCACTGCCTGGAGATGGGGGGCAAACCGGAGTTGGCGTTACAACTGTACAGGATATCCGTCGGCCGTTTGCCTAGGAACAACGCGGCGCATTGGCATATTTACAGACTGATTCATGGCATCGAGATTTAGATAGGACAATTTACAGTGACTATATATATTACATAGATATATAATAACAAATGATATTCACGCATTCTTTCATCCTATAGCGATTGTTACAATACCAACTGCATAATTATCATATTACATTATGTATATTTATACTTCGCATTATAATCATCATCAATATTATTATTATTAATATTATTATTAATGTAGTTGTTGTTGTTGTTGCTTGCTGTAGCTTAAAATGACGGATATATTTTAATCAACACTCAAACGTTAACGTTTCATGTTCTATATATGGCTATGAATGTGGTAACATTTTATGACTCATCAACAATATGATACGAGAATAAAATCAGTCTGGCATTAAACTCTCCAAATGTCTTAAAATTGAATTAACATAAAATATTGAACTCTTAAACAGGTGTAATCAAGATGTTTTGTTGTTAATCAACACTTGAATACGTGGCAAAATATGGACACCAGTAATGGTTTCTGTACAGGCAAAGGACTCGAGAGTGCTTCTGTAAGCTAATAGCTTTCGTCACAATCGAGCTAAAAGAAATTGGTATAACATGAACTAAAATGTTACATTTCAGTAAGCGGTAGTAATTGGATTGCACACGAGTACGAGTGTGGTTTATTTTCAAACAAGTTAACCAAGAGTTCCTGTTCGTGAATGTTTCGTAGGAAATATTATGTGGACTCCTGATACAAGTCTTTTAAGCACTGTAAGCGGATAAGGGGACAACTCTGGGGTACATTTTGCCTGACCTAGGACTAGTCATGGTTAAACTGTAAACCGTTACAAGTATTGGCACTATGCCAAATTGGCATTTATGTCACAAGTCCGAGATATCATTAACTATGAAAAGTTAAATATTCTATGGTCCTTCAGAATCATGAAATTTTGAACATAATTACCATTAAGTCGATGCTTGGGAGCATTAAAGCTGCACTCTCACAGATTGAATGTTTTGACAATTGTTTAAAGGAGACAATTTTGGGCGAAAATGCATAGAAACCGGTGATAAACAACTGCTGACCAAAATTCAGATTGCAGGTTTTGATATTTACCTGGGAAAAAAATGATGTTTTATGCATTTTTCTTAAAGCGTTAGTAATGCTTTTAGCCAGAAAAAACGTTTCGAACGTAAAAACTGCGATCAGATCTAATGTAAGCAGTCATTATAACACTGGTTAACAAATATTTACCCAAAATTGGCTCATTCAAAAAACAAACAAGAGCTGTCACAGAGACAGCGCGCTCAACTATTCCGCCGCGTTTTGGTGTATGGATTGAAAGGTTTTGGCGAAACATGCATGGATCACTGTTAGAATAGATTTCAATGTAATACAGGATGTGCTGAGATATTTACATTAATTGAATTGGAAAATATTTGAGGTGGTACGCAAACTTTAACATAAATTCTAAGAAGAAAAAGGGGAATAATATTGTCAAAATGCTTGCTACAGTGACCTCCTCCTGTGTACAGGTTGGGGGCATATTGGTGAACAAGCGTGCGAAGTTTCAAAGCCAGATGTCAATGGACTTTGAAAATATTTGAGGTGGTACGGAAACTTTAACGTAAATTCTTAGTCGAAAAAGGGACAGAATTCTGTCAAAATGCTTAATACAGTGACCTTCTCCTATGTACAGGTTAAGGGCATGACGGTGAACAAGCGTGCGAAGTTTCAAAGCCAGATGTCAATGGACTTTAAAAATATTTGAGGTGGTACAGAAACTTTAACGTAAATTCTAAGTAGCAAAATGGGCATAATTCTGTCAAAATGCTTGATACAGTGACCTTCTCCTGTGTACATGTTGGGGGCATGACGGTATACAAGCGTGCAAAGTTTCAGAGCCAGATGTCAATGGACTTTAAAAATATTTGAGGTGGTACGGAAACTTTAACGTAAATTCTAAGTAGCAAAAGGGGCATAATTCTGTCAAAATGCTTGATACAGTGACCTCCTCCTGTGTATAGGTTTGGGGCATGATGGTGAACTAGTGTGCAAAGTTTCAAAGCCAGATGTCAATGGACTTTAAAAATATTTGAGGTGGTACGGAAACTTAAATTCTAAGTAGCAAAAGGGGCATAATTTTGTCAAAATGTTTGATATAGTTACCTCCTCCTGTGTATAGGTTTGGGGCATGATGGTGAACTAGTGTGCAAAGTTTCAAAGCCAGATGTCAGTGGACTTTGAAAATATTTGAGGTGGTACGCAAACTTTAACGTAAATTCTAAGTCAAAAAAGGGGCATAATTTTGTCAAAATGTTTGATAGAGTTACCTCCTCCTGTGTACAGGTTTGGGGCATGATGGTGAACAAATGTGCAAAGTTTCAAAGCCATTTGTCAATGGACTTTGAAAATATTTGAGGTGATACGCAAACTTAAACATAAGTGGTTACGCCGACGCTCGAGTGACTAGGATAGCTCTCCTTATTCTCTTAATAGTCAAGCTAAAAAGTATAAAAAAAAAAGTTGTCAAAACAGGTTTTCTGTGAGAGTGCAGCGTTAAAGGTATTGTTCATATAACTGAATAGGTCTTAATGACTCTTGAACATAGAATACCGCTTTCATCGGTACTAGGTTGACTGTTTTGCACTTGTCACTGTTGTCAATCAACCAGAAACAGTCCCTAATAGGATGGAATGAATATAAACCAGTTTAAACCACCAGTGAATTTCTTTATCGCTGACAGTTTCATGTTGGTCACCCAAATATGTTATTTTTAATGAAATATTTTGTTTTGTATTAATATTTTCCAACATATTGCTGGCACAAGTACATGAAACAACCATTAATTTGTTTAAAGCCTAGTTTAAGCCTTCTATAACTGACCCCCCCCCCCCCAATCCCCCACAAATCGGTGTAGTTTTGAAGGTTTCATCACAATATTAGACCCTAAATGGCCCTAAGCCAATAAACCAATATACAGGAAATTGGCCCCTACTGTGACACCAGTGCAATAAGCAGAAGATGCACAGCAGGGGATTATCATGCCAAACATTTCATAAACTAGGCCTTTAAGGGGAGATGAATTTAATATGCATTCTTAAGCAGTGCACTTTCTCTCATTGTCATCTATATACCTAGTTTGATTCCAATGCCATAAATAGTTTAAAAGTTATATAATACATATTCCGAACAGGGGTGTGACGGACAGATGGACAAAGCAGCGACTATCTGCTCGCCATTAGGGGAGCATTAAAACCATTTATATATTTTTCTTTCATGAAACTTTAATACAACAGGTGTGTTGACTATAACAATATAGCTCAAATGTTACCCAATTCATGATTATTTTCTGGTGTCGCTGGTGTCGCGTTCCAGAGACATAAAGATACCTAGTGTATGCATCTTGAAATTAATGTTCGTGCAATCCAATAAACGCCTCTGCCAACAATAGCAGTCTCTACATTTGTAAATGGTTCAATATGGGTGGTCCAATATGGGTGGTCCAGTATGGATGGGTGGTCCAATATGGGTGGTCCAATATGGGTGGGTGTGGGTGGGTGGTCCAATATGGTCAACTAGGATTCATGTTCATATATCGCTTTGGTGTGTGCGGCTTTTTCATGTGTTTATCTGTCTTCTTCTTTTTTTCACACGATCCATCATCACTTCTGGACTTTCTTTTTCCCCTGCTAGGCGAAGGGCTCTCAGCTTCCACGGGATTTGTCGGGCTGCCTGCAAAAACATTTTAACCTTTTATGTATGTATTCTTAATTAGATATTTTCCTAAAGATAAAGTTTTTTAAATAAAGCAGACTCGCAAAAATTGAAGTCATCAACTTTTTTGCAACAGCCTTTAATTTTGTAAATATAGTTAAATAATCATGACCATGAATAAACATAATCAAGAATAAAATCACAAATTTAGTTCGGTGTTGTAAGGCTAATAGTTAACAAATGGCTCAGAACCTTAAGCTCGTCTTTTCTTTTTGTTTTGTTGTTGTTCAGTAAAACATAGGGAATAGCTAGAAGCAATTGTCAATTGTGGCAATGTGTGAACCAAACAGTCGGGTTCCCATTTAATTGGTGCAGATGGTCGGATTCCTAAAGAACCAACTGCAGGGGCGGGACTAGGCCTTGAGTTAGAGGAGGCGTAACTTAGGGGTGTAACCTTTTTGACATGTGCCCCTTCCTCAGAAATGTATATGGCGTTAACGTTTGTATTTGAATTTCGGTTACTCCCCTGAGAGAAATTAAAAAAAATCTAAAGTAAAATGTTCATTAGACCGCATTTCTTTAGTTTTGTTCTCTGATATTGACATAAAAAGTAAGCTCAAACGCTTTATAGGTGAAGGGGGTAGGGGTGCATCAATTCGGTAATGAACCGGTATCTTGAGCATATATTTTAATTTTGTTTTCTGATATTGACATAAAAAGTAAGCTCAAACGCTTTATAGGTGAAGGGGGTAGGGGTGCCTTAATTCGCTAATGAACCGGTATCTTGAGCATATATTTTAATTTTGTTTTCTGATATTGACATAAAAAGTAAGCTCAAACGCTTTATAGGTGAAGGGGGTAGGGGTGCCTTAATTCGCTAATGAACCGGTATCTTGAGCATGTATTTTAATTTTTGTTTTCTGATATTGACATAAAAAGTAAGCTTGGACAATTTAAGTGAGTTTTGAGGATGCACCCCTTAATCCGGTAGTTTACCAGTCTCCTGATCCTGTTCATTGTCCTGTTTCTGTGCAGCCTGCCACAATGCGCTCTTGATGAAGCGTGTTGACGCCGTAACGTTCAACTTCGGGGCTTTCTCCTTGTCCTGAACTTCCTTTACGCGGTTCATGTAGCCGCGGATACGATCCTGCAGGATACAAATGACATACATGGTGATATTAGTTCCGCTATAGAAGTTTTAACTGGCTCAACTAGGTATTTGTAAAAGCATCCCCAATTAATATCCAATTTTAGTTCAATTACATTCCTCATTAATCTTTCAAAGGCTCTTGAAAACAAATACAGATAACATGTACATTAACATCCATTTATGGATTTAAATCATTTTATTACTGTTTGTAAGCAGACATTTAATTATATTCGATTATTCACAGTATAAGCTAGTTTATGATTTAATGATGATCTAATTTAAAATCTTCGTAAACAAAAAACCCCCATTTCATTGAAACATTCAAAAGAATGTTAAATCTTATTGTCTTTTAAACTTTTATTTCAGTATCATTGAAAACCATATTGCTGGCTGATGAATTTTACGTGAAATAAATGATCGAAAATACTTTACAGATAACGTATACGAGATTGCCGGACACACGCACATACACACACATGCCTACCATAATCTTATGCCTTTGTCTTTTGGCAGGCGATAACAAGAGGCCCATGAGGGCCTATGCTCTACTGACATGGCTCTTGTGGTCATTTTCAATCCAGAGCATGTTTTGTGTTTAGGTTGGCTGAAAACATTGCGTGTCAACATCTGAGGACAGCAACTGTCGTAAGCAGATTAGTTGCATGAACTACTTTAATATGTGCCAAGTAAAGGTCATCTGAGGAGAAGAAAAATGCTTTCACGGGCCATAATATAGGCATGCATGGGCGGATCTTGCTGATTTTCAAAAGGAACCGAGCTCTGATGGATATCTAAACAGTAAATACTGTACAAGTTTTATCTGAAGACTGCATCGTGTTCACAAGCAATTGTTTACAGATGCACTGAAGCACAGACACATTGATGCACATACAACGTACACATTACCATCGCATAAGCTCTTCTGGCCTTTGGACTATGATCATAATTTAATCTGAATAATAAGGACATACTTCATACCAGTTCTTGTTTGATGCCATGATCCTTTGGGTTGACTCCACAAACATTCAAGTACACTGAAACAAATATTTCAATTTTAAACAAGTTTTTTTTCTAATCTGATGCATTACCAAATCTATGATTAAGTACAGAGATGGAATCAAGTATATGATAGCTTATAGGTGCTTGATTGTGATTCAGCTTAAAGCTGCTTGATGTAATTCAGCTAATATTTGCTCAGTTGCAATTCAGCTGCTTGCTGCTTGATAGTGATTCAGCTTATAGCTGGTTGATTGTAATTCAGCTTATAGCTGGTTGATTATAATTCTCCTTTTAGTTGCTTGATTGTGATTCAGCTTACAGCTGCTTGATTGTAATTCAGCTCATAGCTGCTTGATTGTGATTCAGCTTATAGCTGCTTGATTGTAATTCAGCTTATAGTTGCTTGATGGCGATTCAGCTAACAGCTGCTTGATTGTAATTCAGCTCATTGCTGCTTGATTGTAATTCAGCTGCAGGCTGCAGGATTGTAATTCAGTATAAAGCCACTTATACAATAATGAGCATACCAATAGAGCTGTATTGTTAGAAAAACAATATTAACATTTTGATTTGTTTCTTTGATTTTCTTTTACAATAATGTACATCTTTGATTTTGAATAGAAGTGCATACATTTGTAAGCAAGTAGTCAGATTCCAGAGCAAACAGTTAAAATTTTACACAATTACACTATAATAAAATGCATTCTTACTCCAAAATAATGAATTGATTGAATAGGCAGCCACAAGGTCAAGCTTTGCTTTGTCCAAACTACTGAGCTGAAAAAGAGATTACTAAGTTAAAAATACATGTCATACAGGAAGCTAGTCAAAATGTCCCCAAGGCTCATTAGGAACCAACACTATAAATTCATAATGAGTAAGTTTAATGCAATCATCTTGGCTTAATGTTCATATAACTTTTATTTCTTGGTGTGTGTGGGGATTGAAATGTTTATCAGACTTCTTGACATGACCTCTAATTACTTTTGGTTTTGGTATTGTAGGGATTTGTTGACCACTATTTTTTAGGCCATTTTGACTGGATATGATTGTGAGACATACATCAGACATCGGGGAAACCAACAATCCGACAGTCCTGACCAGTAAATTTTGACAACTTCGGACTAAATTTAAAACATGGTAAATCTGTCTGATCACCAGTTTTCACGTCAAGATGCAAAAAAATAAAGATTTACCATTTATCTATTATCCAACATCGCTTGAAAGTACACTATTTGAAATTAAGAATAATTCATTTTGTTTCATAGAAAATCGCATTTTATCAGTGATTGCGTCAAAACTATTAGTTTACAAATCAGATGTCTTTTTCAGTCGTGTAGATGTCAGAATGTGTGAGCCATACACCATGCAGCATTCGCCTCCCTTTAAAAATGTATATTACTGTGTATATTCATTGTAGCACAATGTTTTGCAAAGCTAAAACAATATTATTTTTTTCATGAAGAGTATACTTTTTTAAAGGATTGTTCCAAATATTTTAAACAAAAATCTCATCGGAACATGTATCTTAATTCTGAAATCAGTACCAGTATGGTCCGAAAAATACACATTGCCAACAAATTACCAATCAAATATTGATTACAATAATTGCAAGTGTCGTCTAAATCTTATTTAGCAGCAAAACTGTCAGAAATAAATGGTTAACATCTTAATTCCTTGTTAATTAAGCAACAAAGGCTTTGAAAAATAATTACAAGTTTTAAAATGAAAATTGTTGGACTGGCAAATTTTTATTGTTGGACTGGCAAATTTTTATTTGGGCCGATAAAATATCGGAGGCTGTCGGTCCAAATGACCGTAATTTTAAATGAATTTTCGTGATATCTGTGAACTGGGGGTGAATATTGATGGAATATTAGCATAACACTGATATATCGAAGTAATTGTCAGTAAACAGGCTTACGTAAGCTTACATTGTACTTGTTATATCAAAGTCTGTACAACTCTACATTTCAAATTCATGTTGATTAAATTGCATTGTGACATTCAAGACATGAAAAGACAGATGCCAATGATTAGTACAAAAAAATCAGTTAGACGTGTTCTGGAATTGAAATTGATGTGAACATGAAATGACAACAATATGTTGTTTGCCTATTTGGCTTACTCTCAAAAATAAATTTATTTTGAGAAAGAGTTAATTAATCGTAGTCAAGCCAGCAGGAAATCAGAATGCACAACCGCATTGCAGGTCTTCTTTAAAAAGAAACCTTCAAACTTACAAAATAAGAAAGAAAAAAACAACATATGTCTAAAAGAGGTTAATATGAGGCATAGCCGGGTCGTTGTGTGATAATTGGCCCTTGTGCAGTGCTCATTATGTCCCTCGACTACATCTCAGGCCATTATGAGTCACTCAGGCCAATTATCAACTGCTGGCTATGCCATGTATTAGCCACTAATTGCTACTAATATCAATACATCGTTACTAAAACAAGACAAAACACAGTTATATTAAAATGATTCAAAATTTAAATATCTTTTAAGTTTAGTTAAATGGTTTTAGTTTCATTACTTCAGTATTTATCTCCACTTTTGACATTTTCAAGAGGGGCTCAAACTTATTCTCGACATCGGATAAAGCTGAATCAAACGCTGAAAGTTTTCCTCTTAACTCCTTCGGTACATCGGAGCCTTTTTCGGCGTCAACCATTGTATATCTTATAAATAATACACTAATTTCTAAAATTCACATGTCTCTCGCCTTGGTGACTCTGATCATTTACACAAGCGTTTAGAGAACTCTGACTTTTAAACCGAAAGAAAAATTAAGAACATCATAATCTGTACTAAAAAACACAGTGAGCTCCCCTTACAAGTTGGCACAAGCGAGAGCATGATAACACTGGCTCCGAATTCATATGTGATATTTGTTAGGTTAATTTACCTGAAAAATTCATCATATACGTCATTGAAAAATATCTCCTCGCTGTATTTAAAATTATGTTCACGGCTTATCAAAGATCTTAGAATGCCTTTCATTCAATTGTTTGATGATTCCAAGTTGCCAGATGGAACATCATTTTGGAAAACTTGGATGACGAAAAGGTATGTTATAAAGACCGCAAAGTAAATCAAATCTTGGACTTACAAACGAGCATGGTCCTACAATCAATCGTGATTCGATAAACGGATATGACTTGTCTATTTATAGACATGTTACCAACAAGAGGGCATGTTTTTTTGTTTTGTTTTTTCTTAAATGATTCCCACGCTACGATGAAGTCATTTCTTTTGTTTATTGCAGCTGCAACGAGTATCATGCGAGTATAATGCATTTAGATATTAATGATAAATCTTTATTGCCTCCATTCTCTGAAGTTATACATAACACGCAAAACGGTAGTATATATACAGCAGTTATATGAATGATAAATACACAATGACAAGGTACAATTCTGAAAAAGGACAAAAAAATCAGTGATAAGTTTTAAAGGGGCACACTGAAAGTTTTTAATTGAAGATTTTTGTTCAAAGATTAATATTTTTCCTTAAATGCTTATCAATAAAATATGGCGTTTTATTTGTGAAAAAAAAACAACAACTGTGAACTTATCAAAACATATTTATTCTTACTGCAAACAAAGAAATAAAAATATCAACTTTATGAACTACTCTTTAATTCCATTGAAGTTACTTCCCCTTGATCAAAACTAAACTTGTTACGTTAGAATCAGAAGTGTTGCCAAAATGTACATTCGAAATTAACCGTAACAACTCAATTATCTCCGGCAAGCTTCGGGATAGCTTCGTCAATTCTGTTCGATACTGGCCGAGATGTTCTGAATGTGCATTTAATTTATAAATAATAACCTTTTTTGTATCCACCTAGATTGTGCCCCTTTCACATCGATTGTCAAATAATTGCTTTACAGTCGCTATATATTTTGTTAATTGAACTTGTGCAACAACTAGTTGAAAAAGTCTTAATTTTACAAAGGTTATTTCTTTTATCAAATCATAAATTATGACATTTTCAGTTTCTTTGTTTTATTTTAAGCAGTTACAATGCAAATCAATACATTTTGTGTTTTTCAACATAAAATTGCGTCTGGCTTATTTAATTAACATGATTCACAATGAATTTCGAACAAGCACAATGGTTTGATTCTTGGATACTAATGAAATAATTACATATACCATCTACTTCACATAATATATACATAGACTGGTGCCCTCATTCTTTGTTCTCTAAAAAGTTACTTTTAGCAAAAATTAACCCAGGGTACCGGTCTTGTTATAAATGTAAAGTCATCAACAAATTAATGCACAAATACTTTTTTTTTTAAAAAGCCATCAACTGATTTATTTGTAAAATACTAATAATCATGGCCAATACTTTAATTAATACTCATTTTTTTTTATTCAGTCAAATTTGCTACCTATTCTACAATAGTTCGTCTCCGTGGCGAGGTCCCACAACGGAAGTAATAGGGAGACGAGGGAGCGGGTATTAAACACCTGCCGGAAGTTGGCGAAGTAGCCTCCTTTTGAGTAGCGCGTGATTCCAAATTTAGCCTCAAATGTCGTCTGCCCTTTTAATACAATCATCATCTGCCAAGCAAAAAATCCAAAAGCGACCATCATGGCGGCCAGACTGACGTACAGAAGGACGAACAATCCCATAAAACGGTAAGTGGGGAGTTGCCCTCGGAACAGTCCTATTAAAGTGTTGAAAAATAGCACCAAAAAGGTCTGTGGTCCTTGGAATTGTATATGGTACAAGTAATTCAAATATTTCGCCAATAACAATAAACCATAGAATGTTCCAATACCCATGAATAATGTGAAATATATGAAGTAGATGTGGTTTTCCCGGCCAATGCAGACTCCCATAAAGAAACAGTGATGGTCGCGCTTAACGATACACTCTTCGCACAGGTAGCAGTGGTGGGAGCGGACCGGAACCTGCATATCGCACGGGAGGCAGAACCGCTCACGGCCCCGCCTGCTTACCGGAACTGCTGATTCGCGACCGTTCCTGTGAGCTTTCGATGTCTTGCTTTCTTTCACTTCACTGGCAGTTTTCTGTCCTCCATTTTGTAATGACGTAGAATCCGTTATTGTCGGGATCTTTTTAATGCCGGTTTTAGTCGCGATACAGGTGATGTAGTTTCCAATGGCCCCTATAAATATGTACCAGATGGCCAATCGATGCCAAAACACGGCGGTTGTACTGTAGCAACCCGGCACGATGTGGAAGAAACTCACGTACGTCACTATGAACGTCACCGTCAACATGTACACGGCACAGAAAACGTTCGCAAGCGCCTGAAGACGCATACTGCGTGATACACTTTTCTTGAATATAACATGTAAAACTCCCATATTTGCTTCTATGTCTTCAATGCATGTATAGTTACTACTGGATTAGACGATTTCAGTTAATAGCTTTTAACTAATTATAGCTATACTTGTTTTCGAGTTAATAAGTTCATTAGTCCAGTAGAACATTAAACACAGCCTTTGCAAAGTTTAAAGTAAAGCTATTTCATGTTATGATCTGCTTTCCGTTTTATGTATACATGTATTTACTTCTGGGTTTGATGAGCACTGTTTGGCAATCAATCGATATCCATATTGAATTAGGATCAAGCGGGTATTAACTTGACGTTTTGAATATAAGCTTAGATCAATAATTCGTAAGGTCATATTCAACTAATATTTGAATTTTGTTTGGTGGCAACGAGTTTAAACCAAATTAGAACAAAGTGAAGCAACACTTTAAGGTTATAGATATAAGGAGGGAAATGTTGTGTGTGTTTTTTTTTCTAAATAAAAAGTTATCGCCGGTAAGCGCATTGGTATTGCAAGCATAAATCCATCAATATACGTACAATTACAAAATATTTTCGAACTATGCTGAAAATGCCATGAAATTTAATAGCACCAACAGGCCAACACCATACCACCACCAACAACACCACCAATAACACATACACTAACAACAACAGCACCAAAACCATAAAAATCATTATCACCACCACCTCCACTAACAATAACAAAACCAACACCAACATAAGAACAACTAAGCAAACACTGAGAACATGCTATGAATATGTTTAAGTCATAAACAATTTTAATATATGGGGTCACTGTTCTGGCGGTCAAGCTCGACAACTGGTTCACTTTTTGCTAGCATTACTTTAATTTTGTCATAAGTGAAATTATAGCTCAAACGATCAGAGATCCGAGCCAGTGTAACTGAGGTCGTAGGTTCTAACCCCCAAGAGGGCGCACATATTCCGCCCAGGTCTACTTTTCCTGTCGAACGGCGACATGACGTACAACGACACTTTGAACAACGACCCTTCGAACAACGACATGAGGAACAACGACATGGCGGACAACGACATGTCGAACAACGACATGGCGAACAACGACATGAGGAACAACGACATAATCATCAACGACATGACACACACCGACATGACGAACAACGACACGAGGAACAACGACACGAGGAACAACGAGATGGCGAACAACGACACGAGGAACAACGACATGAGGAACAACGACATGAGGAACGTCGACACGAGGAACAACGACATGACGAACAACGACACGAGGAACAACGACACGAGGAACAACAACATGGCGAACAACGATACGAGGAACAACGACATGGCGAACAACGACACAAGGAACAACGACACGAGAAACACCGACATGGCGAACAACGACACAAGGAACAACGACACGAGAAACAACGACACGAGGAACAACGACACGAGGAACAACGACATGGCGAACAACGACACGAGGAACAACGACACGAGGAGAAATGGTACGAAGAACAACGCATCGAGGAACAACGACACGAGGTGAAATGACTCGAAGAACAAACACAATACCAACAACGACACAAGGATAAACGACACGAGGAGTAGTTACATGAGAAACAACGACATAACCACACAACGACACGAGGAATAACGACACGGGAACAACGGCATGACCATCAACGACTCGAGAAGAATCGCCACAAAGACAACGCGACGAGGAAGAACGAGATGTCAAACAACGACCCGAAATAAGTCGGTCATCAGTCCAGTTCAGTTCAGCGACCGGATTCAGAAAATCTCTTTTTTTTTAATTTTCTATTTAACGACAATATACGGTATTTTAGCGAACAGACATAAACTAATGATATCAATGTGGCGCAATAATTCGGTTGTCGACATTTAATTGTGTTAGCAATATCTAATTCATAACACTGCATCCGAACGCAGTGCAATCTGATTTACTTCACATCCTATATAATATACGCCCTGCTACACCTATATGAAATATCTAGCATATTAGTCTTATTGGACGCAGTGGGAGGGAAATATTTCAAACAAAAGTGTCTCAATCCTTTAAAGGGAATAACTTATTAGCTCTTCTAGGTGGAAATTAGTTATATTATGACTGGAACAATATTGTATGCGTTCGAAATCAGGTGGTCATTGAAAATAATGACGTGCTTTCGAAACGTGTCTTTCTCTTGATTTATATATAAAACGAGGAACGACACGAGGAACAACGACACAAAGGAAAACGACACAAGGAACAACGACACAAGGGAAAACGACACAAGGGACAACGACACAAAGGAAAAAGACACAAGGGACAACGACACAAAGAACAACGACACAAGGAACAACGACACAAGGGACAACGACACAAGGGAAAACGACACAAAGAACAACGACACAAAGAACAACGACACAAGAGACAACGACACAAGGGACAACGACACAAGGAACAACGACACGAGGAACAACGACACGAGGGACAACGACACGAGGGACAACGACACGAGGGACAACGACACAAGGAACAACGACACAAGGAACAACGACACAAGGGACAACGACACAAGGGAAAACGACACAAGGGACAACGACACAAGGGACAACGACACAAGGGACAACGACACAAGGGACAACGACACAAAGGAAAACGACACAAGGGACAACGACACAAGGGAAAACGACACAAGGGACAACGACACAAGGAACAACGACACAAGGGACAACGACACAAGGGACAACGACACAAGGAACAACGACACAAGGGAAAACGACACAAGGGACAACGACACAAGGGAAAACGACACAAGGAACAACGACACGAAGAACAACGACACAAGGGAAAACGACACAAGGGACAACGACACAAGGAACAACGACACAAAGAAGAACGACACAAGGAACAACGACAGGAGGAGCAACGACAGGAGGAGCAACGTCACGAGGAACAACGACACAAAGTAAAACGACACAAGGAACAACGACACAAGGAACAACGACACAAGGAACAACGACAGGAGGAACAACGACAGGAGGGACAACGACAGGAGGAAGAACGACACAAAGAACAACAATACAAAGGAAAACGACACAAGGAACAACGACAGGAGGAACAACGACACAAGGAACAACGATACAAAGGAAAACGACACAAGGAACAACGACACAAGGGACAACGACAGGAGGGACAACGACAGGAGGAACAACGACACAAGGAACAACGACACGAGGGACAACGACACGAGGGACAACGACACGAGGAACAACGACACAAGGAACAACGATACAAGGAACAACGACACGAGGAACAACGACACGAGGAACAACGACACAAGGAACAACGACACAAGGGACAACGACACGAGGGACAACGACACGAGGGACAACGACACGAGGAACAACGACACGAGTAACAACGACACGAGGAACAACGACACGAGGAACAACGCCTCGAGGAACAATGCCACGAGGTCCAATGACACGAGAAACAATAACACGAGGAACAACGACACGAGGAACAACGACACGAGGAACAACGACACGAGGAACAATGACACGAGGAACAACGACACGAGGTCCAATGACACGAGGAACAATGACACGAGGACGTCAACTCGAGAAACAAAGACATGTCAAACCACGAGACGGAACAACCAAACAAGGAACATCGACACGAGAAACAACGACACGAGGAATAAAGACACAAATGATAACGACACGAGAAACAACGACACGAGGAATAAAGACACAACTAATAACGTCACGAGAAACAACGTCACAATGACAACGACCTGCGGAACAAATACGCGGCAAACCACGAGACGGGGAACAACGGAACAAGGAACATTGACACAAGGAACAACGACTCAAGAAACAACGTCACACGGACAACGACACCAGGAAATAATACACGGCAAACCACGAGACGGGGAACATCGGCACGAGGACAAGCAACACGAGGAAAAACGAAGCGACGAGCAACCACATGAGGAAAAAAACGACACAACGAACCACGAAACGAGGAGCAACGACACGAGGAACAGCAACACGTGGTACATTGTCACAAGGAAATACGAAACGAGGAATAACGGCACAAGAAACAACGGCACGAGCAACAGCGACACAAGCAACAGCAACACGAGGTAAATTAACACGGTGAACAACGAACAAGGAACTTCCAAGACACAACGACACGACGAACGACGATTCGATGAACAGCGACGCGACAATCCACGGGACGAGGAACAATTAAAAGGGGGAAACGAGACAACGACACGAGTAACACTGAGACGAGAAACAACGAAGAGAAGAACATAGACAAAACACACAACGAAACAACGAACTATGACATACGTAACAACAAAGTTAGAAACAACGACAAAGCATACAGCCAAACATTGACACGAGGAACAATAACACGAGGGACAATAATACAAGGAACAGCGAAACCAAATACGCCTGACATCAGTTTATCGACCGGATTTTAAAAGACAAATCCGTCAATATTTTAATAATTAAATGAAACACTTAATATAGCGAATAAAGATAAACGCTAAGGAGTAAAAATTATACCAATGGGGCTCATTAATTGGGTGTCGACATTTAATTATTGTCGCAAAAGGTGCGTCATAACTCAGCATCCAACATAACTTACCCGTGAAAATGACATATCCGTCCACTGATAAGTTACAAACATGATGATGGACGCAGTGCAGTCTAATTATAATCATAACCTAATATACGCTTTGACATACTTATGAAAGATCGCTCGCATGAGTTAGATCCCGACTCAAGAAACAACGTCACACGGACAACGACACCAGGAAATAATACGCGGCAAACCACGAGACGGGGAACATCGGCACGAGGACAAGCAACACGAGGAAAAACGAAGCGACGAGCAACCACATGAGGAAAAAACGACACAACGAACCACGAAACGAGGAGCAACGACACGAGGAACAGCAACACGTGGTACATTGTCACAAGGAAATACGAAACGAGGAATAACGGCACAAGAAACAACGGCACGAGCAACAGCGACACAAGCAACAGCAACACGAGGTAAATTAACACGGTGAACAACGAACAAGGAACTTCCAAGACACAACGACACGACGAACGACGATTCGATGAACAGCGACGCGACAATCCACGGGACGAGGAACAATTAAAAGGGTGAAACGAGACAACGACACGAGTGACACTGAGAGGATAAACAACGAAGAGAAGAACATAGACAAAACACACAACGAAACAACGAACTATGACATACGTAACAACAAAGTTAGAAACAACGACAAAGCATACAGCCAAACATTGACACGAGGAACAATAACACGAGGGACAATAATACAAGGAACAGCGAAACCAAATACGCCTGACATCAGTTTATCGACCGGATTTTAAAAGACAAATCCGTCAATATTTTAATAATTAAATGAAACACTTAATATAGCGAATAAAGATAAACGCTAAGGAGTAAAAATTATACCAATGGGGCTCATTAATTGGGTGTCGACATTTAATTATTGTCGCAAAAGGTGCGTCATAACTCAGCATCCAGCATAACTTACCCGTGAAAATGACATATCCGTCCACTGATAAGTTACAAACATGACGATGGACGCAGTGCAGTCTAATTATAATCATAACCTAATATACGCTTTGACATACTTATGAAAGATCGCTCGCATGAGTTAGATCCCAGGCGTCTGAATCATTGTCTGTCACTAAAATGTTGATTAAAACCATTTTGGGTACATAAAATGAGACAAACAACACATTTAAAGACATTTAGTGCATTTGATATACAAAAAAGATGCAAGTATGTGTGTAACTCAAACTTACCAGATTTCACGGTCGAGTCCAGTTTTATTCAAATTTCTCAACTGACATATAAACAATCCATTTTAAAATAAGTGACATGAAAAGGGGAGCCAATTACCTTTAAAATGGTATGCGATATGTTGGTATAACTATATTGTCTTCTGACAAACAAGCATAATTCAATGGCCCATTCTCGTCTTTTTCTTTTGTCGGAAACTGTACAGCAAATTCCAATCTTCAATGTGTTCCCGTGTAAACAGCACTATACACAGAAATATTAAAGTGATTTTATGCTTCTGTACATGTGTATAGATAAACTTAAACCCTTTCCGTAATATCACAAAATTACTAACACCACAATGTTAGACTGTATCAGCCTTCAAATTAAATCCACTTTAAAATTTGGTTTGACTTTGAGGCGGACATTTTCCTGACAAGCGCCCAGACATGTACATATAAACATCTTTGTACCGGCTTGAATGTGAGCCACATCACCGAGGATGGGTCAAGTACTATTCTTTGGAGGTGGATCAGAATCATCTGAGCGCGTATAACCCCCCCCCCCCCCCCACACACACACACACCTTTGCATGTTTGACAGTTAATCATTTGTCTCAAATTTTATGTAAACATGTATATACAGTATTGATTATTTTATTGTATGAACATTTATTTATAAAATATCATTAAATTAACTTCAAATTTATAACTACGTTAATCTTGATTATTCAATTCAAAAGCATACAATTATTCTTATGTGTTGTGTTTAAGGGAAATTGGAAGAAAGTTGATTCTTTTTACGCTTAGTCACTCTCGTTTGCTCGATGTTGCGTCGTGTCTTAAATAATTGAAGAAACCGAAGTACCAAGATAACATTGAATGCGGTGGTGACCACCAACAAAACTCACACACATCCATGCTGACGATCTAATCCGGTACGTTTCGGTGAGAAGCTCAACTCTGCGATAGCCAAAACCTGTTACTGAATTTAATATACTCGAATCTATCAAAAAAAATTGTGGAAAAACTGAAATGAGACAAATGTTGTCGATGTCAGACGAATCCTAAGCAAATATCAATAATGTGTTCAGAAGCATTTCTCAATGAACACTTACCAGTCTCCAAGTCATTTGGCCACTATAAATTATAATATTAATAGTACGCTACAAATTACAAAGTGCATAAAGAATAAAGGTTCTCTAATGGAACCAGTACACCAGTATTCCATACACTTGGGCAAACAAGGTTTAATGAATTGTCGTAGAGTATACCATGTTGCCCTTTCAAATGCATTAAACCATTTGCAGGTAGCTCTATGAATGTTAGACCGAGTTAATGCAATTTACCACAGTCCGTTGCTCTGATGGGCTGGAACATTAGTGGAATTAACGTGTTTTGTTGCTGTACTTTTTTCGATCATTGACATTAAGGACTAAGCCTTAATTCATAATACATTAAAGAAAAAATATTGATGTTGTGGACCAGTGAAAGCAACGGACGCGCCCTGATGATGCTGATCACTCTTGTCAAGGATCTTGCCGTGAGACCACATAAAATGATGATTCGTTCATTGGATTATCCACACCTATTTTCTCAAAAGTGCAAAAAAATAAGTTACTGCTTCAACCTTTTACAAAACACTCGTAAACTTATTCCCAAAACACATGCATTCTTATCAACAGGGCTTGACGGGTAGAAAATTTGGACACGGTTACCCGTCCGCACGATATAGTGTTATGCCCTTAAAACTTCAATAACGAGCGAAAGGGTTTCTGTTTCAGCCATTCGCGGTTAAAATCGACGTGTTTAAGTAACTGCACCCACAGTAAGAGTAAGTAAGAGTAATTTAAAGTAAACGCGAGCACTTCATCGCGAGTGTATAATTCAACTACGTAGGAAGTGGATGGTGTTCCATTTTAGTATTATGTTGTCAAGCACAACGTTCTATAACTAGAGTGGCGGTATAAGTGAAGAGCATTGTAATTTATCCGCACGTTAGTTATTGAACGGTTAAACTCCGCCTCTACACGTTAACGTTCCGACAAAGTGGTTAATAGAGAGTCGCAAATCTTAACCTGCACGGGTAAGTGGATGTGTTTACTTCTGTTAGTGCATTGCGTCATCAAGGCATGTGTCCTGGTACACATCAGAAATATAAGTACAATATTGCACAAGGTAAGTGATGTATGCGATAACATCGAAATTGTGCCTAAACGTGTAGCTTCGCAAAAATTTCGCGTTCACGTCGTTTTATAACGGCCGCCGAATACCTTTGAGCCTGTACGTGTAGCTACACGTACAAGTTCGCGTACACGTCGTGTTACGGCCTGCGGATACCTTGGTACCTGTACGTGTAGCTACAAGTATAAGTTCGCGTACACGTCGTGTTACGGCCTGCGGACACCTTGGTGCCTGTACGTGTAGCTACACGTACAAGTTTGCATAACATCGTGTTACGGCCGGCGGATACCTTGGTGCGCGTACGTGTAGCTACTCACACAAGTTCGCGTACACGTCGTGTTACGGCCGGCGGATACCTTGGTGCCTGTACGTGTAGCTACACGTACAAGTTCGCGTACACGTCGTGTTACGGCCTGCGGATACCTTGGTACCTGTACGTGTAGCTACACGTACAAGTTCGCGTACACGTCGTGTTACGGCCTGCGGATACCTTGGTACCTGTACGTGTAGCTACACGTACAAGTTCGCGTACACGTCGTGTTACGGCCTGCGGATACCTTGGTGCCTGTACGTGTAGCTACACGTACAAGTTCGCGTACACGTCGTGTTACGGCCTGCGGATACCTTGGTATCAAACGTCACAATCAAACACAGTACAACAGTTTGTAAACAAAATGGTTTAACACATGGGTTGAATATGACAGTTTCAAATTCTGGCAGTGCATACATAGTAATTGTCCGTGAGGGTATCGATGTTTGTCCTTGTGTTGCCATTCGCAACTATTGTAAACACGAACAGCACGACCCTTTTGTACTGCTGTATAGCTGGTTATCACATTAGAAAGAAAGATCGAGGTTTATATGCTGTATCTAATAATTGTTGAAAAAAAACACGTCTATGTGATAGATCAAATAAGTTACAAATAACCTTTCTGCCAAACTCTGTAAGATGTCTGCCTTAAAGCTGCACTCTCACAGATTGACCATTTTATCAACTTTTTATTTTTTTGTCTTTGAAAGAGCAAATTGTTACATATATATCTGCCAACCAATGATATAAGATTTCTGACAACAAATCAGATCGTAGATTTTCATATTTCCGCTCGAAAATTAATGTTTTATGGCTTAAACCGTACTTACGGTTTAAGAAAAATCCATAAAGCAACATTCTTTAACTTAAAGATAAAAATCTGCGATCTGGGGTGCGTTTCAGAGACGATCGTTAAGGCGATCGTTAGCTGATTTTGGTAGTACGACCAAAATTACCGATCCGCACCGTTTCAGAGACGCAACGTGCACCTGCTTTATCGTTAATATTGCTCGTAAACCTACGACCGGTAAGAGGCACTCGTTAACTTTACGATCAAGATGGCGGACGAAGATTTTCTCCATATCAAAGTATATTTTTACTTTTTATTAACATTTGAGAGTTTAATATTACGTGTAGCATGTTCGTTGTTGTGGAATTTTCAAACTATGTCTAAAAATAGCTGAAAACAGTACGAAAATGTTCTATTTCCGCCGTTCTGTCAAAAACGGATTTTAACTGTAGAAGATGTAAGCTTTTTGTTATATTTTGTTAATGTGCTGATATTGAGTACATCTAAAACATGGAATATGATGTTGAATTTGATTTGGTTCCATTGTTGTTTAATATGTCATGTAAAACATGTTCTTGAAATTCTTCTATTTCGGATGGTTTTAAATTCGGATAAATAAATGCATGTACATATTTTGTTGTTACATTACCGGTCTTTGTGGCATGTAGTCAGTGAATTATTAAACAGTGTTACCATATTACCATGTCATGATATAACATAATTATTTTCCTTAATTTTACACATCTAAAACTGATGCTTAATATGTAAATATAGATACTGTACAGTAATGTAAACAACACTGTCACAACAAATAAATTGATTATTGGCTACTTTACCATGAACACTATCGGGTGACAATGTAATCATTTAAGTTCACCTTTACTTGTAATTGAAACTTGTATTAGTAAGGTATCATATGGTTTATGTAGAACTTTGTAGTATATATGTACATATGTGAGTTTTCAACTGACAAGGTTAAATCTTGTCTTTTTCAGTCATACCATTTGATGCCAAGTGTACAATGAAAATTGACAACAGAAGTGTCATGGTCTTGGTGGAAAAAGCCTTGCTCTTCATTGACCTCTGTTTAATAATGGTATGGAAAAGGGAATTTAATTCTAATGTTGGTTTTATGAATAATAATGGAGGTATATTCAACATATGAACACATTGTCATAAGGACTAATGTAGAAACTAAACTGCAAAACCATATTATGTACCTGCAGTTAATGCACAGGCTATGAACGGATGCTTAATGATATTCTATGTTTATTTTTTTTAGTGTTTTTGCTTGTTAAATATTGTTTAAGTTAATTATTTCAGGCTGGTGATAGAAAACTATCAGGAATGCTTCAAGCTGGCAATGGAGGGAAATATAAAAGTAGGTAGGAAATGATAAAATGCAATAAGATATCAACCGATTTTATGAATAATACAATAAAATGAATTTCATATTGATACAATGTTGGGCATCTTACTTTGAGCAGTTAACTGGTATAGCATAATTGTTATTTAACTTATATGAACATTAAACAAGAAATAAAATGTGACCAGAATGGTGTTTTTCATGTTTTCTTAAATACCCTACTTATTTATTTTTTTAAAAAGACAATAATTTTCATAAAATATCCAACTATTTCAGTTGAAAAATGGGAATGAAAATTATGTGTTTCTTGTTGTTTAACCATTAAAAGGCGTTTTCATAAATGCATTATATTGTGCTGTTTTAAACAATATTTTATAACTTTTTGTCTTTTTCAGGACACTGAAAAATCACAAGGTTTAGAATATGCTCACAGTCAGTCTTCAAGATACTCACCTTAAAGGTTCCAGTGTGTTTTAGGAGACTTTGTCAGAACAGTACTTAATACCTACATACACTGGAGATACCAGACCCAGCAGATAACTACAGATATATTGACACAGAACCTGAAATTAATTGCATATCCCAACACAACATAAAACTTTAAACTGTTAAATAGGCAGTGAGGAATTTGTGTGAAACTTTCATTATTTGAAATCAAATTTCTTATTTATTTTTTAAGTTTGACTTTGCAGTTAAAAGCCATTGGCATTAGATTTTCCAAATATATATATATATATTTATACAGTTTCAACTGTGATGTATATCCAGTTGTACATGTTTCCTCTAAGGATTAAAACACTTCTGAATTATATAGGAAAATCTAAATGATTCATTTATTCAAACTTATGATAGTATATAAAACACACACTACCATGGTTGATCATGTAAACATTCATACTATCTTATTATAGAAATTAAGTGCATCTTTTTTATATTTCTGAATACATTTATTTTTACTTTGACTGTCTCGTGTATAAACACAGAATGCTACATAAAGTGTATACTCCAGTGTATATCATGACATGACTGAAAAAGATAATAGATAATATTTGCATGAAACTCTGAACACTTAACCACTATGACAATCTGCACCAGTTAAGATACTTTTTGTTAAATAATGTGTTTTGAAGAGACAAGCTTGTAAAATAGCTGTATTTCTTTTAGTAATTTTGTGTATTTGAAGCATGTCTGCAAATGTAGATTTTATCATGTATTTTGAATGGATCTGAAATGCTGTTTATTTAACTGTTATAACAACGATTGACACGAATTGTCTTCATACAAAAAATCCAACCAGTCAAAATTGTATTTTCGAACTATTTCCCAATACAACAACTCTCAGTCACAGTTTTGGTGCATAAACGTATGAACTTTACTCGTTATCCGAACTAAGGCTGGTTGTTGATGATTATTTTCATCACCATCATCATCATCATCATCATCATCATCATCATCATCATCACCATCATTCATCATCATCATCATTTTCATAATCATCATCATCATTAGCATCATCATCCATCATCATCATAATCATCATCATCATTCATCATCATCATTATCATCATCATCATTCATCATCATCATCATCATCCACCGCACCCACCACAACAACCACCACCACCAACTTCACCATCTTCATCATCATCCACATCATCAATCATCAGCAACATCTACATATCATCATCTCGTCATGATCATTGTCGTCATCGTCACATCATGATTAGTATCATTGCCGTCGTCGCACTATCATTATTATTATCTTCATCTTAGTCGTCGTTGTCGCATTATCATTATAATACTGATAATATTCGTCTTCGTCGCCGCCGCATTATCACTATCGTCGTCATCGCATCATCATGATAGTGTCGTTGTCGTATTATTATTATTAAATTATCATTGCCGTTGTCGTCGCATCATCGTGACTATCATCATCAGCACCATTCTGCACGTTTGCATTTACTTTACAGAACATTCATAATACGCATACTATAATATTTCACTTATCAAAGACGAATTCAACGAAAAATCACCAGCCTGAAAAAACAATGTATTTTGTTGTTGTCCAATTTTCATTATAATCACACAAATTTTAAAATGAGCGTCGGAACCCGCCACCGCCTCCATCACAGAAAACCCTGATGAAGATGTACTTAAGATACAAATGTAACATTAATAGCAGAATAGAGACCGCGAGTTTGTATCATTTGTGCAAATCATTATAAAAATTTATAATGAGAGTTACATTAATTGATTCCCTTCAAGAGGTTATCATTATTATTATTATTATATTATTATTATTATTACTATTATTACTATAACTATCATTAATAAAAAAGACAGGTGCGCTCACCAGGTCAAAGTGACGTAACGTCATTTAACTTCAGACTGGGTCACTCGCTTTAACGCTGTGCTTTATCGTTATTTTTTACGTACGACCGGAGAGTTTACGAGACGTTTCTGAAACGCCTTTATGATTATCGTTAAGTTGGTCGTTATTACGATCGCAAATTTACGATAATGGCAGATCGTAAAATCTATCTGAAACGCACCCCTGATTTTCTATCAGCAAAAATTGTTAAAAAATGTTTAAAGACAAAATATAAAAAAAAGTTGTCAAATCGTTCAATCTGTGAGAGTGCAGGTTTAAAGTGTCTTGACTTTAGGAATGGCAGAACACCAATCGAAGATGGTGAAAGACCTGGGGTCTGTTTCCGATAGATTTTACGTTCTGCCATTGTCGTAAATTTACGATCATAATAACGACCAACTAAACGATAATCATAAACGTATCGTAAACTCTCCGGTCGTTCGTAAAATATAACGATCAAGTACAGCGTTAAAGCGAGTGACACAGTCTGAAGTAAAATGACGTCACGTCATATTACCTGGTGAGCGCATTATAATAATAATAATAATAATAATAATAATAATAATATTAATAATAATAATAATAATAATAATAATATTAATAACAAGAATAATAATAAAACTTCAAAACAGTGCGAATAAATTACTAGTAATGTAACGATTCAAACTGAATGACAATCTCTCTATATAAATATATATACACACACACACAAACATAATTGGCGTTTTTTACGGTTGTGTTCACCCCAGTTATGAATTCCTGTAGCCACCACCGTGGGGTGGGTATTGCAATCAAAATTAACGATAAAGCAGGTGCATGTTGCGTCTCTGAAACGGTGTGGATCGGTAATTTTGGTCGTACTACCAAAATCAGCTAACGATCGCCTAAACGATCGTCTCTGAAACGCACCCCGGATCGGCTTAACATCGTAATGGCTACAGGGTGGGAGGACGGTTTTCTACAAGTATCATGAAGACTTTATGAAGGTAGAATATCTATCGTATATGACGATAGCCCAGATAGAGATTGACCTATCCATAAACATTTTGAATAACTTGGACCAAACCGAAAACTTAACACGTTTAATACACATGATAAAATTTTGACCGTCTCCGTGGCCTTGTGGTTAAGGCGTCCGCCTACGGAGCGGGGGTCGTGGGTTCGGTCCCGGGCCGCGTTATACCGGTAGACGTTAACATTTGGTACAAGTAGCTCCCTTGCCTGGCGTTCGGCATTTAAAGGTAGTGATTGGACGGCTTCAAATGTCCAGGAAATTGTGTCAAAACGTGAAAAAACACGTCATATTCTTTCGAACGAAATCAAACTGCCAAACAACGTTGCTATTATTCTGTAGAACCTATTCCCTTTTCGCATTTGACATAAAGATGGCTGATCTGTTTATTAGACTGTAAATGTTGCACCAGACTATTTAATGCAAGGTGGCTGGATTTTTAATGAATAGCCGCGGAAATGAATAGCGATTGTTGCAGACTACCAAGTCAAATTAAGAAGCCGAAGGACACTGCCAATGTAAAATCAATGTCCACGAACAACAACATATCAGTTGGCTAGAAGCTGGAAAGCATATAGTTATTTTCTACTGACTTCGAACAATCCTATCATTATGGGGTTGCAAGAAAGCGACATCATAGTATAAATGTTAATAATTATAGCAAGATTATTCTAATAATAAGGATAGCTACTCATCCTGGCGTCGTCGTCGTTGGTTACAAGTCCATTATATTTTAGAAACCCTTTGATATATTGAACTGATACTTCGTACAAGGCTTCCAAGACGCCACACCTGCTAAAACAATCAAGTTAGACAACTCAAGTGGCCATATAATGTTTTCATTGATAAGTTGTACAAATCTTTGCAGTTAGGCAAGTCATCACTACATATAATGCAAGTCATGGCCCTTGTTTGACAAACGATGTCTGTTAAAGAAAAAAATCATATACCATCAACCACTCAATGTGTTTGATTGGATTTTAAAGCTGCACTCTCGCTGATTTACCGTTTTACAACTATTTTTTTGTCCTGGAAAGGGCAAATTTTTGGGTAAAATTCAGCAAACCAGTAATGGAGGACTACTGAAAAAAGATCAGATCGCATATTTTCATATTTCCATTCCAAAGTTAAGGTTTGATGGCATAAACCATAACGAACGGTTGAGAAAAAAAATGCAAAAGGTTACGCCCGTAAGCTACCCCCCCCCCCTTCTAACGTAAAATCATGTACCTGCCCCTGAGTCGCAGGCTGAGTCTGAGATTGAGATAGAGTCTTGAGAAAATGTACATGAATACAGCCCATGACCTTGACTGTGGTACTGGTATCAACGGACAGGGGCTTAGCTAGAGGATTTTAGTTTGGATTCAATCGGAACTACTCGGCCATCTCCTGCAAGCTCATTTCTGTGGAGATTAGCCAAAAATGTGCCGCTTGAGTTTGGATGAATAGGAGAGGATCCATGCTTGCAGCACCCAGGACGTTTGTACATTAAAATTACCTATTTCTATTGAAAGCTTCATACTTTATTACAATTTTACTAAACAGCCGATGATCCGAACTCCCAGGGACCGGCGAAAATACCTCGAGCCTCGGGAAATTCGAGCCAAGCAGGAATGTTTACTTTCTTATAAAGATATCGGTCCTATTTAGTCATTTCGAGCCAACGATGTCATCGAGCCATACGAGTTTGACCCAACGGGGTTCGACTGTGGTTGAAGTTCACCATACTGAATACGTGGACGTTCATCGACGTTGCAAAACGCTATACCATATATTAACGTTATTTATTAACTGCACATTATACTTCTGGGCCGATATTTATAAAACATTCTTAAGTGACACTTTTATTGAAAATCAATACATACACATGCATAACAAACC
The DNA here is from genome assembly GCF_026914265.1 of Mya arenaria. NCBI lineage: Eukaryota > Metazoa > Mollusca > Bivalvia > Myida > Myidae > Mya > Mya arenaria. The sequence continues at coordinate 27,223,100 of NC_069134.1, read as the reverse complement.
TAAATTTGAGTGATAAACCTTTTACTACTTACTAAATAATGTATTTATGGAAAATATTAATTACTGATAACAAGATTGTAACCGTGTATTTAATAGCTGAAAACGTACAAATGTTAAATGATTGGTGAATGCTAAAATATATACTGTGATTAACTTTCGTCTCATAGGGTAGAAATACCGTGTTTTCTGCACATTTATTTCAAAATAAACTCGGTATCCATCATAAGAACCATTGCTTTTGGCATTATTCATCCGATTTGGCATATCTAAACAATTGTGTTAATTGTGGTAAATCCTATTTAGGAGTAAGAGTGCATTTATAAGTAATTTTCTTGATACTATTTTCAATACATTATTTTCAAAATTTTATCAAAAATACATACTTAAAAGTTAAAAAAATATCACACTTTCTTTTAAATTTGATTATGTAAACTTATGGATATTCACTTAATTTAAGAAATTTTATGGCTACCGCCCAGGCGGCATTTATATTTCGGTTAGTATAAGGCTTATACTTCGGGCGGTGGATTAAGTTATGACATTTTGTATATGTTTATATATATTTATTTCTGAGCAATGACAATAAATATTTTTAATGCAAATATTTTTTTACCTTGACACACATCAATAAGCCTTCGTTAGTGGTACAACATGGTAAGTTATACATGTTCCAACAGTTGTACACCAACTTAGCCATACATAAATGTATGGTTTAATAAGGATTCATGATGATGATGATGATGATGATGATGATGATGGTGGTGGTGGTGGTGGTGGTGGTGGTGGTGGTGGTGATCATGATGATAATGGTGGTGGTGGTGGTGGTGGTGATGATGATGATGATGATGATGATGATGATGATGATGATGATGATGGTGGTGGTGGTGATGATGATGATGATGATGATGATGATGATGATGATGATGATGATGATGATGATGATGATGATGATGATGATGGTGGCGATGATGGTGTGGTGGTGATGGTGGTGGTGATGATGATGATGATGATGATGATGATGATGATGATGATGATGATGATGGTGGCGATGATGGTGTGGTGGTGGTGGTGATGATGATGATGATGATGATGATGATGATGATGATGATGATGATGATTTTCATCGAAAACAACCTCGGATGTTTGCCGGTACATCAGTAGAAGATTTTCGTAAAATCTTAAGATATAATAGTATTAGTTAAAAGCTAAATGCAGTTTTTAACAGTGTATTTTGTATTACTAAATTCAAACTGGTTGATGGGGAAGGGTTTATTGCAGATGAAGATTCCAAAGAGTAAATTCATTAAGTTTAAAAGCTAAATTGAAATAACTACGCGATCTATTTGCAGCGTCTTTAAATGTAAAGATTTCTGACATTGTAAACCGGCCATGTACAACCGAGGTTGTTTTTGGTGGAAAATGGCTGAGAGTTCCGAATGTAAATGTACGCAATCGAGCATTAGGGTAAGCTGAGCATAGGATTAGCAGAAAATAGGAACAACTCGTTTAATTTACTCTGACTCGTCAAACCAGTCTAGTTCATTGACACTTTTACTCAAGTCTATGTCTTGAAACCCGAACGAGTCAATAGAGGGCGAGTTTGAGATAGGAGCTTCCCCTGCCTCCACTTCCCTGGGCCACCGAACCACTACCGGTGTCTGAGAGTCAAGCGGCCGTGACACGATAAACATAGTCTCTGATGAGGTTGACTCTATGCTGTCCAGAGAATGGCTTCCGACAGATGCACGGCTTCCCCGCCGCTCAATTTCCGGTCCTTCGTAGCGGTGTTCCGATTCCATTTGCGAGAATGATGTGGATTTGCGCTGGCACCTGATCGCAGGATCAGTGAACGTGTAAGTTGAAAATGGTAGACCGGAAGAAGGTCTGATGACGTCACGATTGTGACGTTTGTCTGCAATGACGTTAACAATTCGGTTGATGCATGAGGAATGGTAAAGATGGTGATAGGTCAATGCTAGACCGAACTCATCACTGATCAACCGGTCAATGTCGTCATCATTACTGTGGTCGTACGAGCTACAGGGCTGCTTACCCGAAACCGGAGACTGCTTACCCGAAACCGGAGACTGCTTACCCGGTACCGGCGACTGTGGATCAAACCCGGAATCTACCGAACGGCTGGACAAGTGATGGTAGCGAATGGGCCTATGGATACACAAATCATTTATGCGAGACTTCCGTGAAAACATGAGCGGAGAATTTGCGCCTGCGTTTAAAAGAGTTTCATCGATAAAGTCTTCCCGTTCTTGAAAAGTTTGCTCATTTCTAACGTGATCCATATTGAATTCCATGTCTCGAACAAAAACCAGCGGAATATTCAAATTAATGGCTTTCCTTAGTGCGTCGCGACATCTTTCATTTAAGAACGATTTGCTGTCTAGTAAATACACAAACGTCCCCACTGCATGCATATCCAATCCGGTTCCCAGCTCCACCCCATGGGTATCAACCTCCGCAGGGTGACAGCGGACCTGGAACCTGCATGTCAAGTTGACCACTAGGCGGTGCCATTTTTCGTTGTCCACGTCACCACATATACACACACACTGGCAATCACCCCTTTGGGTTGAGCACGGATCCGACAAACTACTGTTTTCGTCTTCGGGTTTAGACACGAGTATCTCCGGAACATTCGATACCGACATCGATTTCTGAGTTTCGGAACCGTTCAAAATACTGGAATTCACTTGATGCTGATCATTAATATCGCTGTGACGAAACACATCGGAGATGCGCGTGGAAGTGTCCGTGTGCACTGCAGACAGGAAGTTCCTCAGTTTGGTGCAGGGTTCCTGGTAGATGAGGGATGGATGCACCTCAAGCAGCCCGGTGATTAGGTCCAGCGTTTCCCTGTTTTTGTTGAACCAGTTGACGGCGTGTCGGTATGTTGGGACCAAGATTCGCTGGCCGCGCGTTTTGCCGGGCACCGAAGGCAGGCGCCGGGCGTCACGGGTGGCTATGGACGCCATCTTTACTTTGGTGTCTGTAAAGAAAAAAATAAATAGAGTAAACAAATACATTAATCCAGTATTTAAACATGAGTTCATTAATTTCGTAACAATTTATTCTTAACAGTCTAATAAGGTCTGTATCGTTCACATTTTAGATCATTACCCATATATAAGAGGTGTTTTTTAGTACAAAACAAGGAGGCTTTACTGTGCATATGTAAACTGGTCATGACAGCGTTCCAATCGGAAAACACTCGGCTATTATTATCCAAAGATTTATTATATATTCCGAGCTTCCAGGAGATGAACATTTGCTTTGTATTTTTATTTCTTGCCAATACAGGTTGCGTAGCACCACGTGTATGTACATGTAGCTTTTCGTTATAATAGTTGCAAAGGAAACACCTCAGCCATTTTTCATCGAAAACAACCTCGAATGTTTGCCTGTTCATCAGTAGAAATAGTTCGTAACATTATTAATAATAATAATAATAATAATAATAATAATAATAATAATAATAATAATAATAATAATAATAATAATAATAATAATAATAAAAATAATAAGAATAATAAGAATAATATCAATATTAATAATAAGAATTATAGTGATAAAAATAAATTATTATAATAATGATATTAATAATAATAATAATAATAATAATAATAATAATAATAATAATAATAATAATAATAATAATAATAACAAAAATAATGAATATAATGATAAAATAATTAATTAATTGTAGTGTTGTTGATGTTGTTATTTCTGTTGTTGTAGTTTTTGAAGTAGTAGTTGTTGTTGTTGTTGATGATGATGTTCATGTTGTTGTTGATGATGATGTTCATGTTGTTGTTGATGATGATGTTCATGTTGTTGTTGATGATGATGTTGTTTTTGTTGTTGATATTGGTGTATTTCATCACGCACCTCTCGCTATGAGTGCTGTTGTTCGATAGGTGTGTCCATAACCAACCGACTATCAAAAAAGTCTTTACCAAAACTCGTCCCTACCTGAAAACGGTGTAACTTATTGTTCTCGTCCTTAAGCTAACATAGACGATAAAAATATACCCGTACCTATAAATCCAGCCTTTGTAAATAACCAACTTTCGCGCGAATTATCTTCCTTTTTATTAAACAGAGTTTTAACCTTATTAACAAATCCCTTCATTATTAGACACTGCACATCCAATAACTCTGAAATGTGTGGAAACTGGAAACAAACCACTCTATATAAAGGCAGAATAAGGCCTGAGAAACCAATATCGGGTTCTACAATCAATGACGTCTACGACTGAAAATACTAGCCGCCACAAACACCACTGCAATGCAGTGGTTTCTAGTATTTGTTGTTTTCAATATTGAGAACATGATTTTGTACGAAGATTGTTTTGGTTAAACCATGCATCCCTGTTTTCGAAGAGCAGTACAGCGTTCCAAAATTGTCCGGCGGGGAAACAATTACAAGAACATTAGCATTAGGAAAGTGTTTTTAGTTGTCATGAACGAGACGGTTTCCACTTTGCCATAATGGAAATAAGGCATAAACAGTAATATTCAATGTTGATTGCGCTGTGGTTGCGTTGTTGGTTGCGCTGTTAGTTGCGCTGTGGTTGCGATGTTGATTGCGCTGTTAGTTGCGCTGTGGTTGCGTTGTTGGTTGCGCCGTGGTTGCGCTGTGGTTGCGCTGTTGATTGCGCTGTAGTTGCGCTGTTGATTACTATTAAGGTCAACATTGTTTGTAGTTACAATATATATGAGGAGACGACGCTTAAAGGGACACAATACAGGTAACACTTAATAGACCGGGCGCACTATAGGTTTACACTTCATAAACAGGAGCAAAATGATGGTACACACTTGATAGATAGGGGTTAATATTAAGTAACACTTGGAAGATAGGGGCACAATATTGGTAACACTTGATAGAAAGGGGCACAATATATAGGTTACCCTTGATAAATAGGGGCACACTATAGGTAACATTTGATAGATAAGAGCACACTATGGGTTACACTTGATAGATAGGAGCACACTATAGGTAACATTTGATAGATAGGGGCACACTATGGGTTACACTTGATAGATAGGGGCACACTATGGGTAACATTTGATAGATAGGGGCACACTAAAGGTAACACTTGAATGATAGGGGCACACTATGGGTTACACCTGATAGATATGGGCACACTATAGGTAACATTTGATAGATAGGGGCACACTATAGGTTACACCTGATAGACAGGGGCACACTATAGGTTACACCTGATAGATAAGGACACACTATAGGTTACACTTGACAGATAGGGGCACACTATAGGTTACACTTGATAGATAGGGGCACACTATAGGTTACACCTGATAGATAGGGGCACACTATAGGTTACACCTGATAGATAAGGACACACTATAGGTTACACTTGATAGATAGGGGTACACTATAGGCTACACCTGATAGATAGGGGCACACAATAGGTTACACCTGATAGATAAGGACACACTATAGGTTACACTTGATAGATAGGGGCACACTATAGGTTACACCTGATAGATAGGGGCACACTATAGGTTACACTTGATAGATAGGGGCACACTATAGGTTACACCTGATAGATAGGGGCACACTATAGGTTACACCTGATAGATAAGGACACACTATAGGTTACATTTGATAGATAGGGGCACACAATGGGTTACACCTGATAGATATGGGCACACTATAGGTAACATTTGATAGATAGGGGCACACTATGGGTTACACTTGATAGATAGGGGCACACTAAAGGTAACACTTGATAGATAGGGGCACACTATGGGTTACACCTGATAGATATGGGCACACTATAGGTAACATTTGATAGATAGGGGCACACTATGGGTTACACTTGATAGATAGGTGCACACTATAGGTAACACTTGATAGATAGGGGCACACTATGGGTTACACCTGATAGATATGGACACACTAAAGGTAACACTTGAATGATAGGGGCACACTATGGGTTACACCTGATAGATATGGGCACACTATAGGTAACATTTGATAGATAGGGGCACACTATAGGTTACACTTGACAGATAGGGGCACACTATGGGTTACACTTGATAGATAGGGGCACACTATAGGTTACACTTGACAGATAGGGGCACACTATGGGTTACACTTGATAGATAGGGGCACACTAAAGGTAACACTTGAATGATAGGGGCACACTATGGGTTACACCTGATAGATATGGGCACACTATAGGTAACATTTGATAGATAGGGGCACACTATAGGTTACACTTGACAGATAGGGGCACACTATAGGTTACACTTGATAGATAGGGGCACACTATAGGTTACACCTGATAGATAGGGGCACACTATAGGTTACACCTGATAGATAAGGACACACTATAGGTTACACTTGATAGATAGGGGCACACTATAGGTTACACTTGACAGATAGGGGCACACTATGGGTTACACCTGATAGATAGGGGCACACTATAGGTTACACTTGACAGATAGGGGCACACTATGGGTTACACTTGATAGATAGGGGCACACTAAAGGTAACACTTGAATGATAGGGGCACACTATGGGTTACACCTGATAGATATGGGCACACTATAGGTAACATTTGATAGATAGGGGCACACTATAGGTTACACCTGACAGATAGGGGCACACTATAGGTTACACTTGATAGATAGGGGTACACTATAGGCTACACCTGATAGATAGGGGCACACAATAGGTTACACCTGATAGATAAGGACACACTATAGGTTACACTTGATAGATAGGGGCACACTATAGGTTACACCTGATAGATAGGGGCACACTATAGGTTACACCTGATAGATAGGGGCACACTATAGGTTACACCTGATAGATAGGGGCACACTATAGGTTACACCTGATAGATAAGGACACACTATAGGTTACATTTGATAGATAGGGGCACACTATAGGTTACACCTGATAGATAAGGACACACTATAGGTTACATTTGATAGATAGGGGCACACTATAGGTTACACCTGATAGATAGGGGCACACTATAGGTTACACTTGATAGATAGGGGCACACTATAGGTTACACCTGATAGATAGGGGCACACTATAGGTTACACCTGATAGATAGTGGCACACTATAGGTTACACTTGATAGATAGGGGCACACTATAGGTTACACTTGATAGATAGGGGCACACTATAGGTAACACTGGATAGATAAGGACACACTATAGGTCACACCTGATAGAAAGGGGCACACTTTAGGTTACACCTGATAGATAGGGGCACACTATGGGCTACACCTGATAGATAGGGGCACACTATAGGTAATACCTGATAGATAGGGGCACACTATAGGTTACACTTGATAGATAGGGGCACACTATAGGCTACACCTGATAGATAAGGGCACACAATAGGTTGCACCTGATAGATAAGGACACACTATAGGTTACACCTGATAGATAGGGGCACACTATAGGTTACACTTGATAGATAGGGGCACACTATAGGTTACACCTGATATATAGGGGCACACTATAGGTTACACCTGATAGATAGGGGCACACTATAGGTTACACTTGATAGATAGGGGCACACTATAGGTTACACTTGATAGATAGGGGCACACTATAGGATACACCTGATAGATAAGGGCACACTATAGGTTAAACTTGATAGATAAGGACACACTATAGGTCACACTTGATAGAAAGGGACACACTATATGTTACACTTGATAGGTAGGGGCACATTATAGGTTACACTTGATAGACAGGGGCACACTATAGGCTACACCTGATAAATAGGGGCACACTATAGGTTACACCTGATAGATAAGGACACACTACAGGTTACACCTGATAGATAAGTACACACTATAGGATACACCTGATAGATAGGGGCACACTATAGGTTACACCTGATAGAAGTTGCCTTCACCCCGACGAATATCTTAGAAATTGCTTCAACCCGACGTATATCTGAGAACTTGCCTTCACCCTGACGTATATCTAAGAAGTTGCCTTCACCCCGAAGTATATCTGAGAAATGCCTTCACTTCGAATTATATATTAGAGGATTCCTTCACCCCGACGTATATCTGAGAAATTGCCTTCGCCCCGACGTATATCTTAGAAATTGCTTCACCTTGACGTTTATCTTAGAAGGTTCTTTCACCCTGACGTATATCTTAGAAGTTGCCTTCACCCGACGTATATCTTAGAATTGCCTTTACCCCGATGCATTTCTGATAAGCTGCCTTCTCCCGACGTATACATAAGAAGTTGCCTCCACCCTGACGTATATCTGAGAAGTTTTCTTCAAATGACGTGTATCTGAAAAGTTGCCTTCACCCTGACGTATATTTGAGAAGTTGCCTTCACCCTGACGTATAACTGAGAAGTCGCCTTCACCCTGATGTTTATCTTAGAAGTTGCCTTCATCCTGACGTATATCTGAAAAGTTGCCTTCATCCTGACGTATATCTGAAAAGTTGCCTTCATCCTGACGTATATCGGAGAAGTAGCCTTCATCCTGACGTATATCTGAAAAGTTTCCTTCACCCTGACGTATATCTGTGAAGTTGCCTTCATCCTGACGTATATCTGAGACGTTGCCTTCACCCTGACGTATATCTGAGACGTTGCCTTCATCCTGACGTATATCTGAGACGTTGCATTCACCCTGACGTATATTTGAGAAGTTGACTTCACCCTGACGTATAACTGAGAAGTCGCCTTCACCCTGACGTATATCTGAGACGTTGCCCTCACCCTGACGTATATATGAGAAGTTGCCTTCACCCTTGCGTATATCTGAGAATTTGCCGTCACCCTTGCGTATATCTGAGAAGTTGCTTTCATCCTGACGTATATCTGAGAAGTTGCCTTCACATTGATGTATACCTGAGAAGCTGCGTTCGCTTTGACGTATATCTGAGAAATTGCCTTCACATTGACGTATATCTGAAAAGTTGCCTTTAAATGACGTGTATCTGAAAAGTTGCCTTCATCTTGACGTATATCGGAGAAGTAGCCTTCATCCTGACGTATATCTGAAAAGTTGCCTTCACCCTGACTTATATCTGTGAAGTTGCCTTCATCCTAACGTATATCTGAGACGTTGCCTTCATCCTGACGTATATCTGAGACGTTGCATTCACCCTGACGTATATCTGAGACGTTGCATTCACCCTGACGTATATCTGAGAAGTTGCCCTCACCCTGACGTATATCTGAGACGTTGCCTTCACCCTGACGTATATCTGAGAAGTTGCCCTCACCCTGACGTATATATGAGAAGTTGCCTTCACCCTTGCGTATATCTGAGAATTTGCCGTCACCCTTGCGTATATCTGAGAAGTTGCTTTCATCCTGACGTATATCTGAGAAGTTGCCTTCACATTGATGTATACCTGAGAAGTTGCGTTCGCTTTGACGTATATCTGAGAAATTGCCTTCACATTGACGTATATCTGAAAAGTTGCCTTTAAATGACGTGTATCTGAGAAGTTGCCTTCACCCTGACGTATATCTGAGAAGTTCCCTTCACCCTGACGTTTATCTGAGAAGTTGCCTTAACATTGACGTTTATCTGAGAAGTTGCCTTTACATTGACGTGTATCTGAGAAGTTGCCTTCACATTGACGTATATCTGAGAAGTTGCTTTCACATTGACGTATATCTGAGAAGTTGCCTTTACATTGACGTTTATCTGAGAAGTTGCCTTCACATTGACGTATATCTGAGAAGTTGTCTTCACACTGACGTGTATCTGAGAAGTTGCCTTCACATTGACGTTTATCTGAAAAGTTGCCTTCACATTGACGTTTATCTGAGAAGTTTCCTTCACATTGACGTATATCTGAGAAGTTGCCTTCACATTGACGTTTATCTGAGAAGTTGCCTTCACATTGACGTTTATCTGAGAAGTTGCCTTTACATTGACGTGTATCTGAGAAGTTGCCTTCACATTGACGTGTATCTGAGAAGTTGCCTTTAAATGACGTGTATCTGAGAAGTTTCCTTCACCCTGACGTATATCTGAGAAGTTGCCTTCACCCTGACGTATATCTGAGAAGTTGCCTTCACATTGACGTTTATCTGAGAAGTTGCCTTCAAGATGACGTGTATCTGAGAAGTTGCCTTCAAAATGACTTGTATCTGAAAAGTTGCCTTCACACAGACGTATAACTGAGAAGTTGCCTTCACCCTGACGTATGAAACAATTGCGTAAATGGTACAATTAAACCGTAAGAATTTGTTCATTAAATGTGTAAAGCGAATTTAAAGAAGATAGACTTACCGTATATAGTGTAGACGTTTCTAGTTTCCACCTGCTTACTTATATAAGTAATGTAGTTTACCTTTATCAATCAGAACTTGTTATACATCGTGTTTTTCTCTTATTTAGATAGTTATGAATTTATCAGAAATCGGTTACCATAGAAACAATAATAATTGTGGAATATAGACAAACCTGCAAGTTCAATACCGGCTGAAAATTCTTTCCTCTGTAACAGGACACGGCGTCAAATATGTTAGCTATATAAAGCTTCTGTTGGTTCCAATAACTGGATAGTTTTTCATTACTGTAATTGAATATGTAGTGCAGACAGCTTTCTATTTATTCTAAATTCAAGAATCTTCTAAAAGCCTCTTTTTTAAATCGCTGTAATAGGAATACTTTATCTAATTTCATCTCGACCAATGTAGGTGTGTCGATGTCAACCGAGCTTTGTTAATGAAAAAAACAGCATAGTGGGTGCTAAGAGTTATAGAAGTGACTACAGATTCACTGGGCCGACTATTCATAACTTAGTTTAAGTTCAAAATGTTGTAAACGTCACTGTTGTTAACTTGTTTTGTCAAATCGTTACTGCTCAGGACGTGTGTAATTTATATGCTTGTGGTCTGCTGTATTTGTTACAAAGTTTGTGAAGACTTTTTCAGATGTACTTGTTTCTTTTAAATATATGAGTACATTTACTATATATTACAATATATATACTGTTTCTCTTTAAAAGTGCAATATTTCATTTGCAGGCCTTTTACCCATCTGCAACTTAATTTGCAAGTGTACGTGTACGCATGACCATCCCACTCATACCAGAGTCATCAGCCTAGATCCTCCCAGTTCTAGTAACAGATTTGTTTTGATATTGAGCTTTTCGCGAAGCACCTTGTTTTGTATGCGACTTGTGAAAGAAGACGGTAGGACTTGCCCATCAACCTGAGCACTTTAAGTACCATAAGCAGATGTTTGTTTTGTTATTGAGTTAAGTGGCGGAACACCTTGTTCTTTCATGACTTTTGAGTGAAGATGGAAAGATTGCCCATCAGCCTGGAGACTTCTAGTTCCATAAGTAGATATTTGTTTTGTTATTTAGTTTAGTGCGGAGCACCTTGTTTTGTGTAAGAATTGTGAATGTAGATTGAAAGATCGCCCATCAGCCTGGAGAGTTCTATTTCTTTAAGTAGATATTTGTTTTGTTATTTAGTTTAGTGCGGAGCACCATGTTTTGTGTAAGACTTGTGAATGTAGATTGAAAGATCGCCCATCAGCCTGGAGAGTTCTATTTCTTTAAGTAGATATTTGTTTTGTTATTTTGTTTAGTGGCGGAACACCTTGTTTTGAATAAGAGTTGTGGAAGAAGATGGAAAGACCGCCCATCAGCCTGGAGACTTCTAGTTCCTGACATACAGACAGATACAGACAGATACAGACAGTCAGACAGACAGATACAGAAAGACAAACAGACAGACAGACAGACAGACAGACAGACAGACTGATCAAATTGTTATCATATGTAAAGAAAGGCAATTCAGCGTTGTTGTTTTTTGTTATATGAGATTTTGACCACTAAATTAAAGATGTACCATCAACATGATCGTTGCAAAATTACACCAATAATACAGTTTATTTCTATTAAATAATATCCAGTAATTTATATAAAATTATCAGTGAAATGAAAAAAAGCATATATATGATTTAGGTACGGATTTAAAATATTAAACTTTATAAATGTTCTTTTTCAATTAATAGTTGAAAAGGCGCCATAATATCGCTTTTATTTTCGCTTAAAATCTTGCGTTTCTTTTTAATAGAATCAACAGAAAAAATATTGAAACACCAATAAAACACTGCATTTTGTTTATTTCAAGGGCAGTTTCTTTTTAATACATTGATATGTATCCTCCTTAAATATTACGAGAAAAACGTAAACAAGTTATCACAGCTCAGCGCTCCTTTTGGATTTAGGGAGTATAATTTTCACGGTTTGTTGCCAGCTCTTAATATAATTTTACCAATATAACCATGAGACGTCAATAAACATGTTTAACGGACATTTCGTTTTACAGTCTGAGTCATGAATGAATATCTGAATTTTAAACGTTTTGGCAATTTTCTTTTCGGAATATATTTTGGTGACCGTTTTGAAAAGTCGTGCAATGTACATCAGCCAATTAAATTCCAGTAAATTATAGTCGGTTTATTTTTCTATACTCATCAGTGTGTGTATACCACGTGATAAATTACGTCATAAATGCTACGTCGGAAGGCAACCTTTTGCTTAAAATGGAGACTTAAATCAAAGATAACTTTTCTTTTACTACAGAATTTTACATAAAACAAAGGGCAGTCTATGCCACTTAAAGAGCCCCACATTCGTTTTATAAACGAAGTTTGATATGGTGATTAGTTTCATCAAACACTTCGACAAACCTGTTTCCAAAATAATGTTTTCACAGTGCTCCGTCAGACGGTCGTATTTGTGAAAAGGTTTGTCGAAGGGGTTTAAGAAACTACACTCTCAATCGAACTCTGATAAAGACCGAAGGCGGGGCTCTGTAAGCGGCGTAGACTGCGCTTTGTTTCATTTAAAATGGTGAAGAAATGGTAAAGTAATATTTGTTTAAAATCTTTATTTGAAGCTAAATATTGCCTTCCGATATAGCATTTATGACGCAATTTATCACGTGGTATACACACATCGCCCATAAACAGATATGATTTAAACTGGTATGTTTAGCGGGGAAACTCAGATGAGAGAGCAACATTATTATTGCGTTTATTCTTTCAATCTTTTAAACCGATGTATTATCGGCCCGCATTGACACTTGTTTTGGGGGAACACCGTGTATGCCGATTTTTGGACCGTCTGGTGTCTAGTTCCTTAAAGCTGCACAGATTGAACATTTTGACGACTTTTGTAAATTTTGTCTTCGAACAAGGCAATTTATGCGAAAATGCATGGAAACCAGTTATATTAGACTGCTGGCAAAATACGATCGCAGATTTTTAATTCAAGTTCAAAAATTGATGTTTTATATTTTTTTCTTAAACCTTTAGTAACGCGTTTAGCCATAAAAAAATCAATGTTTGAACGAAAATATGAAAGTCTGCGATCTGATCTTTGGGCAGCAGTCTTTTATCAGAGGTTTGCAGATATTTACGCAAAAATTTGCTCTTTCCAAGACAAAAAATATTTGTAAAAACGGTAAATCTGCGAGAGTGCAGCTTTAAGCGCAACCATTAAAGTGTAAGCTTACTTTATGTATGATGTACTGTTTGACATTTCCTTGACATATAAGTTATCAACAAGCGAAGAATCGGTCCACTGTATACGTAATGGCCATTTTTTCAGACTTCCATCGTAGAAAGTAAGATCTTAGGTGTGGTTTTCAATATTTATCTTAAGTAAACCATAAAGGCTTAGTTTAAGCCTTCCATAAGTGACCTGCCTCCCCCCAAAAATATGTGTTAAGTACACAACCTCTGTGTATTGATCTTAATCTACTTGTCTTGTGCCCTCTTATCAGATCTCAGATCTGAGTATCCTGCTGTGCATTTTTATCATAGAAATGGACCCCAAATGACCCTGAGCCAATAAACAAATACACAGGAAATTGGCCCCTACTGTGACACCAATTCAATCAGCAAGATACACAGCATGAGATTATGATGCCAAACATATCTTAAACTAGGCTTTTAAGGTCATACATCATTGACTTCATTGACTCTTTTGGTCAGTTATCAATAACAAGTAATCCGATTAGCTAAATCGTTCTTAGATCTAATAAAGACCGATATTGAATACCAGCCCAGGAATTACAATTAAATAAACCCGCAAACCGAACTATGAGAACGTTTCATGTTTCTTTTCTTTATATCGAATTATCATTTAAAGTAAACACATAAACAATTCAATATGAATCACTTGCTCTGGTTGTTTTAATGTGAAATATATGGCACAAGAGAATTTGCAACAAAGAAAGTCATCGATTTCTAATTATGGAAGATTATAGTTGTCAGGATTAAATCGAAATTAATTGGCTTATAATCCTCGCTATAACATTTCGTTAAAGGTTGTAGGTTTGATGTTTTCAAATATAAAACTGTTTTTGAAAAATGGTGAAAATGTTCTATATATCAAAATTACCTTTAGTGTCTGCAGCATTTGGATATGCTTGTTGAAGTTATACAAATACATGTTTCAACAAAGAAATCTAAAATGGCGCCAGTATGATCATTTTAAGAAACACTGGAAAAAAGTGTCTGCAGTGTAAAAACTTAATACAGAGACCTGAACCAAACGTTCATGTACAAGTTGGCATTTTTAACAAAACAAAAAAAATCGTAATGCAACAGTCAATTTTAACCACGACCCCCTAATCCGGAGAAAAGAGAGGACTTTGACTTTCGGTCCAGCTAATCCCAGGTAAAATCTCCGCCCTGCGGGGACAAACTGCTGGTGAAAATCCCCACAACATCCCACCTCTCCTCGGGGACATCATAGGTAAGGCCCATTCCCTGCTATTTTCGGCGCGAAAACAAAACCACAATATTTAATCGGCACTGCGCGGCCACCTTGAGGGTAAAATACGGCCCATTTCCTCCCGCTATCACAGGGATACGCCGGACCTGGTGCATAAATATAAACATATATGCCCCTCAAAAAAGAGAGTGCCGCTTTAAAAACAATTTCTCAATCGAAGGCTAGATTGTACGATAATGATATAATTGACAATAAAAACGAGATTTTGAAGCAATTTTCTCCATATTGACATATTGTATCATTAAAATTTTGGTCTTCAATGTTAATTGCATGGTCTGACGCGTAATTAAGTATTTATTTGATTTTATAGTGTATGAAAAGACCGCTGTCTAATAAGAAATTCAAATTTATTTGGATTATGGTAATACGGTTTTAGAGACCCGATAACTTAAGCCACAGCGTATTTTGGAGTTGGTTTTTAATCCCATTTATAAACATAAACTACAAAATTGTTGAAAAATAACAGGTTAATAGCGTGGACATTTTGAACTATTGTGATATGCTTCGCAATGACTGTAAAAGACACAATCTAGTTTGAGGAATTATAGGATTGATGCCATGCTAAATAAAGGTATGCTTTTACTATAGAACATTGATCACGGTTAATGTTACAATTGTAATCTTCATTAGTTGATTGTAAAACCTGTTCATTAAGGGTGACATCAAAGCAAAAGAATGTTCTATAATTGTTATTTGTCATTGTTTTAAGTTTGCTTCTATAGCGCAATAAAACTCTGAAATTGTCAATCGATTTTCATACTGCAGCTATGGTGATGCAAGTAGGTTTCTTAATTACGATCAACACATGTACTGTTGGGTCCATACTGTAATTAATATTCCATCATCGATATGATCACGGCTTGTTTTGCATAATGATTGCATGTATTTAGTTGATGTGTTTTTTTTTATTGTTAAACCCATGTATAATCTTTAGTTCGTCCTAGTTGAAGATCACTTTCGATGCAACTTCATACACTAACGTTGTTATAATAA
Organism: Mya arenaria; assembly: GCF_026914265.1. NCBI lineage: Eukaryota > Metazoa > Mollusca > Bivalvia > Myida > Myidae > Mya > Mya arenaria. The sequence continues at coordinate 27,207,282 of NC_069134.1, read as the reverse complement.
ATATCATAATTATTTCTTTATTTTTTTGATATTGATGATGATAATGATGATGATGTTGATGTTGATGATGTTGTTGATGATGATGATGATGATGATGATGATGATGATGATGATGATGATGATGATGATGATGATGATGATGATGATGATGATGATGATTGTGGTGGTGATGGTGATGATAATGATGATGATGATGATGATGATGATGATGATGATGATGATGATGATGATGATGATGATGATGATGATGATGATGATTATGATGATGATGATGATGATCTTATTGTTTTCTTTCATCCATATTCATCTCTTACAGACGAACGATTAAAATGAGCGCTCCTGGCGTGGATATGTCGCGGGGAAGCACGCCTCATCTGCCCCCTATAGACGCTGGATACGACACTCCGGGAAGTGATTACATGAGCGCCATGCGTGCTAGACAGACGCTTGCATCTGGGTCCGACAAAGGAAGCTTTTGTCACGTGAAAACCAGTTCAGCCAGGCGGGGCGATGATCCATTTGTTAATAGGAAAACGACAAATTGTGGATGTTCAAGGGAACATGATATCACAAATATAAAACCACAGGAGAACGGACAAGATCCGAACGAAAAACTCATGTTAAGTCGAAAGTCAATCGTCCGCGAGTTGACGATGCCGGCTACAAATTTTGCAAAACATGGCGTTGCAGGAAAATCGGCATCGGATGCGGGGGCTTACGCGTGCACCAGCCCTCATAAGCACAACCATCCCGGAAGTGGTAGCACAAAACGCCGGATGTCGGTAAGGTCCATACCGAAAATTCGGCTCACGACGGCCTGGAATGCACCACCGATCACGGACGTCCGCTACCAGGAGGCAAAGCGGCGGCTCATGGAGGGCAGCGGGAAGTTCAGCGGCCAGATGAGGCGCTACTTCCGGGAGGAGGTTCCGTGGTGGGAGCAGGTGCCTGACAGCGACGACGATGACTACGACACCGACCTCGACACACACATAGGTGAGCAATTGGGTCTCAAAGCGCATATAAGGGAACGAATTAAAGAAGAAGAAGACTTTATTATGCAAACAAATCTGACAAGATCCATAGCATAGCAGAATTAACAACAAAGTATAATAGTAATATACTGGTACAGCAAGATGTCATCTGGCATAATAAGTTTACATAATATATTCAAAATAGCAATATGAAACGTATATACTTGAAGGAAAAAAATCATTTCGGGAGAGACAACATGTGTTCGATTCAATTTATATTAGGTAAAAGCACGTCAGTCATATACTAAATGGCGTCTTATTTCAAAAGCCTTAAAAGTAAATGTGGCAAGATTTATTAATTTGACTGAACTTTCACTATTTATCAATTGCATAAACTTAAAGAAACTTGGATTACGCCAAAAGTAGTTGTTCATATATTTTAAGAGTTAGCTTGTATATGTTACGTGTGAAATAAGCGCAATAAACGACTCTCGGCATTGAATGCCGACCTGTATTGACATACGACAATGAATGTCGAGTTGTCTCGGAAAACGACATTCAATTTTGCATATCGAGCTCGACATACGACATTCAACAATGTCGAGCTGGCTCAACAAACTACATTTATATTGAATGTCAGTCCAGCTCGATATTACACATTCATCATGGACTGTCGAGCGCGACATTTTACATTGAATGTCGAGCAGGCTAAGCAGTTCTCACATCGAAATTGAACATTTTAGTTCTTAATTCAAAAATGTATGAAAAATAAATTTCATTGGCGTAAATTGGAAAATTGCGAGGGAAAATACAATACCATTTTGCGATATCGTTTCAAACAATCTGTCCCCGTCATTATGAAGTAACACGGGAACTTTAAACTGTACCAGGAGTGAAAATAACAACGATGAATATAACAGCAGTTAAATATAGATTATATTTTTTGTGTCTGTGTAAGATCGTTTATTTAACGGAATGAGCACTTAAAGGTAGCCACAAGTGAAATATTCACTTTTGGTGTTCACGAAGTCGAAAAATAAAACAGTTGTAAAAACGGCAAATCTGTGAAAGTGCAGCTTTAACTCTAAATTTACTGTATTTCTAACAAAAGTTGATACACAGCGGTTTTAAGATGTACTTGCTTATTTATAAATATGAGAGCTCTTCATTAAATAGGTCACGTTAGAAAGTTAACAACGATGTCGTTAATCACGTTGTTAACGTTAACAAAGTTCTCAACGTATATTGTTCTTTTTTCAGGATTTGCGCTAATTGCAGACGAAAAATCACGAGAAATCATTCAAGAGGGCATGTTTCCGGAATACAAGCAAGAATGCCGGAAGTACAAAAGTAATCCGAATTCGTACTTGATGCGGCATGGCTTGGACGACGAGGTTTCCATGAAACACAGATATCTAAACGAAGGAGATTCCAAAACAATTTCAAATCTAGTCAAGGTAAAACAATATTATTTATTTGTTAATCAACTATCACGTATTTGACGCGATACGGGGACAATCGCGGCACCAATACCAGACAACTGAAGACAATATATTGCCAAAACCAAATTCGGCCAATATCAACCAAATTCGGCCAATATGAGTTTCCTCCGTTTTGATTGGCTACAAAACTCGTCAAATATCGGATTTGAGAAATGGACCATTTGATTGGCTGTCGAAACTCATATTATATGAGAAATATGCTGGAAATTATTTTAAAATGTAGCCATTTTGTTTTCCGCTTTACCGACAGTTTTGAAAAGTTTGTGTTTCGTTATAACCTTTTTGGAAGTCTTCAATCACTTTGCGTACGGTTTGATATTACAGTTGTATTTAACCCGTTGGTGGATTTTACCACTATTATGTTTTGGTACACCGACAAAACGGACGACGTAGATGAAAACATTTGACGTTTTGGCAAAATATTTACGAAACTAAGACGTAAAGGCATGCTTCCTTAGACTGCACACTGCTTCATTCATAAGTATGTGCTATGCCACTTAGGATGCCTGTCAAAATCAGCATATGCAGGTCTGGAAAATCAGACACCATGAATGAGAAACGAATAACTACGGCTTCAATGTGAACTTAAGGCAAGTTAATTGAATGTTTTTAACCAACATGTCGTACCATATGTAATAGTTAATTAATAAAATACTTATTAAATCGGTGATTTCATATTGGCCAAGTTTTTTGTCCTCGGTCAGATTTGTTTGCCTTCGCCCTTTCGAGTTCAGGCAAATACAGCTAACCTCCGTCACATAAATCGGCCAATATCAGTAGGTGTATACCATTTGATAAATTACGTCATATATACTACGTCGGAAGGCCACAATCTGCTTAAAATAAAGACTTAAATCAAAGATTACTTTTCCTTTACTATACCATTTTAAATGAAACAAATGACAGTCTATGTCGCTTAAAGAGCCCCGCCTTCGTTTTATTTGATAAGGTGATAAGTTTCATCATACACTTCAACAAACCTGTTTCCAAAATAATGTTTTGACAGTGTTCCGTCAGACGGCCGTATCGTGGACAGGTTTGTCGAAGTGTTCTAAGAAACTAAACTCTCAATCAAACTCTGGTAAAAGACCGAAGGTGTGGCTCCGTAAGCGGCGTTTCATTTAAAATGGTGAAGTAATAGTAAAGTTATCCTTGTTTAAAGTCTACATTAGTAGCAAAGTATTTCCTTCCGACGGCATTTATGGGGCAATTTATCACGTGGTATACACACACTGCAATATGAAATCCCCTAATTAATAATAACATAAAATTTCCTCATTAAACTTTAAACTATATAACATTATGAATTTCTCCAATTGTAAAGACTACAACGGACAGAAGCAAACTATATTTATGTTTTCCTAGCTTGAATTATTCTATATACAATATTACAGTAGAGTTGTTTTATTTAATCGAAGAAGATTTCAAAACAATTTCAAATCTAGTCAATATAAAACAATATATCTCCTTGCTAAACTTGACGAATCTATCAAAAGTCCATTACGAATTCATCCAATTCCGTTAGACTTGTCTCCAGTCGAGTCAAAGACTACAGCGGGCAGAAGCAAACTATTTACGTTTTCCTAGCCTGTATTATTACTATATACAGTAACACAGTAAAGTTAAAGGAAACTTGACTACGGGGTGCTTTTGTCCCTTGTCTCGAAGAGTGAATCAGCATGTGTTCATTTAAAGCACACTTAAGAAGTACTGCAAAGATGAATATTTAATTTTAACATATTGTGCAAAAATAAATTCATAAATACTTATTTTTTTAAGTATTCTTATTAAGCTCGATTATTTCAACACAGACTTTTTCGTTCTAGCAGCCAGTTTAACTATCACATTTGTTAAAATCTTAACGAGGGATGACGTCATCTCTGGATCTTAATTTTACTATTTTTACAATTTCAGAAATGAAATAATTTTGTGCGTTTTTAATTTCACTTTGTGATGGTTTTGGTTCCGATTTACAATGGTACAAAGGTACTTGTGAGTAGACGTTAACCATGATCTCAAAATTAGTGTTCGGTATCCGGTCATTCGATTAAAACAACCATTTGGCAGGACGATGAAGGAATGACGTCACCATTACGTCATATGTACTTCCGTTGTGGAAAATTCTCAATATTTTTTTTAAATGTTTTTATGATTGATAGACATGTTTTCACATGCTTCAATACACTGTAAATCAAAAATATCATTATACCTGAAACTTTTATACCTTAAGTATCTATTCTTGCTTGATTTATCATTTAGAGTAGAGATTAAAGCATAAACCGCTGCCCTATAGTTGAAAGGTCATTTTGGAAGAACCGTCATGGCGGACGGTGCAATTTTTATTGTTTGTTTTTCAAGTGGAGTGATTGTTCTTAGGAATAACTTGACCCCCCTTTTTTATTGGCTTAAAAGGTAATTTAAAGCTTGTACTTTAAGAATATATGTGGTTATCATAACCTGCATTCGCTCGAAATGCCTTTACATGTTGTCTAAAAATTATAATTTTACATTAAATTACATTGAATTATATAGGGAATAACAATGGTGGTGTGTAACCTGAAAGAGTAAATGGCATTCGGAGTTCCTTTGCCGTTTTATCGAAAACAACCTCGGATATACGTCGGTACATTAGTAGGACTAGTTCGTAAATTTATCATTTTTTTAAATTATATCATTTATTAAATTTTCTGTCTTGGAAATAGCAAATTGTTGCATAAATATCTGCAAACCAATAATATAAGATTGCTGACGAAAACCCCCAGATCGTATATTATTATATTTTCGATAGAAAATTCTTTTATGGCTTATACCGTTTCTAACGTTTTTGAGAAATATGCATAAAAGATCATTTTTTAACTTTAAAATAAAAATCTGCGATCTTATTTTGTAAGCAGTCTCACATAACTGGTTTCCATTGATTTTTTACAAACTCGAATCAAAGGGAATACAAATTCTCGTGTGTGACGGCGTGTTCGGTTTGCATGTTCCAGAATCATCTTACCCTTGGCTGTCTCAACCTGGACGACAATGGACTTGGGCCGGAGGGGATGCGCCATCTAAGCCTCATTTTGCATGGCAACGCACATCTTACGGAGCTGGTAAGTATTTGGTTTACATTCCAACTATACAAGTTATGATTTTTGATGTGGTCGTCGTTCATTGGCGTTGCTGGCCACAAGCACTGCCACTGGCAATAATGACATATGTGGTTAACAGTTGAACTATACAAGCTATGATTTTTGAGGAAGGTTGCATTTGTCTGTTGCCGCGGCCGGCAACGACCATGGCCGCTGTCAATAATGACATATTTGGTTTACAGTCGAACTAGTTAAGATTTCTAGTTATGATTTTAAATGTAGGTGACGTTTGTCTGTTGCCGTGACTGGCCACCAATATGACAGCCGTCAATAATGACATATTTGGTTTACAGTCGAACTAGTTAAGATTTCTAGCTATGATTTTAAATGTAGGTGGCGTTTGTCTGTTGACGTGGTATGGCCACCAGTATGGCAGCCGTCAATAATGACATATTTGGTTTACAGTCGAACTATAGAAGTTATGAGTTTTGATGTAGCAGGCGTTTGTCCTTTTGCCGTGGCCGGCCACGACCATGGCCGCCGTCGATAATGACATATTTGGGTTACAGTAGAACTATACAAGTTATGATTTTTAATGTAGTTGGCGTTTGTTTATTGGCGTGGCTTTGTCACCAGGCTGCCGGCAACCGTCTATAATGACATATTTAGGTTACAATCGATCTAGTTAAGATATTTTTAAGTTCTGATTTTTAATAAAGGTGGCGTTTGTCTGTTGGCATGGCTTGGCCACCAGTATGGCAGCCGTCAATAATGAGTATTTATTTTAATGACATATTTGGGTAACTATACAAGTTATTATGTTTGATTTAAGTGGCGTTTGTCTGCTGCGGTGGCTAACTACCAGTATGGCAGCCGTCAATAATGACAATGTTCATAATCTATAAAAAAAATCAGAGGAGCATATATGGTATACGAGCTTCTTACTTGATATGGAAACTGATGCATATTCAATTTCTTACACTACATGGTTTTATTGTTTAGTTTAAACTTATTTATTATACAACAATTGTGGAACAAGTTATTGCAAATTTATATCAATCACTCTCGTTCTCACGTTATAACGCGAGTGTGTGGTCTGTTTTGTAAGAGAAACCGGAGTTACTGGTGGACACCCACTTGTCCAGCTTGATGACCACATACCAAACTCACATGCGCACATGTCGAGAATCGAACCAGGGACGTCTTTGTGGGAATCAAGTTCTCTAACCACTGTGCTGAGCGGACAACCCGGTCAATTTATTGTTCAGCATATACGTTTATTTCCGTGTTACCCCTGATAAATTGTCACGCCTCCAACATACATGGCATAACGCCATTTGTCCAGGACTGGTCACGCGGTGACCCTATAATTTTCCATATTGGGTCACCAAATTTATATCGTACCAAAATGGCTTCTATTTTCTGACTCCGTTGAACATTCCGATGCAAAAATGAAACATTAAATTATGTAAAAAGGTTGTCGACGCGATTAATACGTTACGGGGTTATTAGGTGATCCAATAGGGGATATACGGGGCCCAGGAAACCGTATTCAGGTTCGAGCTTCGCTCTTACCCGATATGGTTTCCTTTGCCCCGTATATCCCATATCGGGTCACCTTCGAACCCCGTAACTTTAATATATACCTGATATAGTTACAATCGTGTTTGAAGATATATAGTAAAGCGACGGTGAAACATCATATAAACATTTGTGACCGTCCTTGCCGTGGGTTATTACAGGTGCTGTCGCGGAACAAACTGAGCCCTATGGGCGCAAAGCAGCTCCGCCTGGCCCTCATCCATAACAGTTCCCTCTCCAGACTCGACATTTCCGGTAAGCCGCCATTATGGAGGATGGTTATTGTATATATATATATATATATATATATATATATATATATATATATATATATATATATATATATATATATATATATATATTTATATATATATATATATATATATATATTTATATATATATATATATATATATAAGTCTTGATTGTATGTAATTGTTCTATTTACCATAGTGGTTTATAGGTATAAGTATGGTATAAGACATGTTGTCAGTGTATATATGTAAATGGTCGAAACTTGTTGTTTTAACATGTTGATATCATACGTGACATTGAAGCCGAGTTTCATTTAAGTTTAAAATGTGATTGTTTTATAAATACAAGAAAACGTTGCATTGGTTACAAGATTTGGCGAATATGAATTAGTTGCTGAATTTCCATCGTCGTCAGCCCCCTCTGTTACCCCCGCCCCCATTTAAATATAGCAATTGATTTAGTATATAGGCCTTACTAACTGTTATACAAGATACTTACCTTTGTAGAAATTGATAAAGCTATTGTCATCAAACACATGTTTCGTTCAACCTTTTTACTAATAGTGTGTGTTAAAACTATGTGTATGGATGAGAAAAGCTATGTTGAATTCCAAATAAAGCATATTTATTATGTTCTGTTCCGTTCTTTTCTGCTCTGTTCAGTTATATTCCGTTCTGTTCTGTTCTGTTCAGTTCTGTTCTGCTCTGTGTTTTCCCCAGTTATTTCCTATTTTAATCACGAAGATAGCATACATAAAAACTATTAGTGGCACAACAAAGTATTTATTTAGAAAGCAATGAGAATAATGTAATGGACGTCATCCCTAAATCGCCTACTAGCAATTTCGATAATGGTTGCCATAACTTGCCGACTTCCCGCTTATTTGTGTCAATATTTCATTTCAGAGAATTGCTTCGGAGACAAGGGCGGGAAATATTGCGGAATGATTATTGAGGTATTTTTTATGAGTTTAGATAAAAACTTTGTATAATTCAAATGTTTGTGATCGATTCGTTTAGCCCGTCCAATCAACTAGAACCCACTCAATATAATTCATGTTTTAAAATAATCGGAATAATACAGTGGCACAATGTGCTAGCAAAACTTCGTAATGCATGAATATTCGTATCCAACCGTAACTTAGTACTCGGCTGTTTCCGTATCGTCTAGGCATCCAATCAACTGTCAGGATATCAACACCGTATAATTCACGAACACGAGGTTTGTAAAGTCAATTGGCCCAGGTACTATAAGAATGACGACACCATTACGTCATAATTATGTACTTCCGTTGTGTGGAAAATTCTCAATAATAAAAAAATGTTCTTATGATTGATAGACATGTTTTCACATGCTCAATGCACTGTAAATCAAAAATATCATTATTCCTCAAGCTTTTAAACCTTACGTATCTATTCTTGCTTGATTTATCATTGAGAGTAGAGATTAAAGCATAAACCGCTGGCCTATAGTTGAAAGGTCATTTTGGAAGAACTGTCATGGCGGACGATGCAATTTTTAGAATTTGTTTTTCAAGTGGAGTGATTTTTCTTAGGAATAACTTGACCCCCCTTTTTTATTGGCTTAAAGGGTAATTTAAAGCTTGTACTTTAGGAATATATGTGGTTATCATAGCCTGCATTCGCTCGAAATGCCTTTAAATGTTGTCTAAAAATTACAATTTTACATTGAATTATATAGGGAATAACAATGGTGGTGTGTAACCTAAAAGGGACCAAACTGCTTTGTTTAAAAAGTGTTATTTTTGGTAAGAAATGTATTGCATTTCACTATTTCTGGCAAATTTTCACCACTACATGCATTTATCTTGTCCGGTTGATCAAAATATGCTATTTCCTGGTTTTCACAACTTTCGCCTATTTTTTTTTTTAAAAATGAGTCGTCTGCAATCTTACGAGCACTGAAAATGTCCAAATTTGGTGAAAATTTGACTGCGAGAACTTGAAATGTGTGCAAAGATGTGTAGAACTGCCCAGTTTGATGCTTAGAATGCCATTTGAGTCAAGGTTCAGTTGAAAAAACTCAAAGAATGGCATTTTGGGCCAAAACGCCTTAGAAAATACAGACGCACAGGCACTTGGGTGACAGGCAGTGAAACTGGAAAACCTGACACAGACTATCAGATTGAGCTAGCTTTGGGTGTATTTATGTATGAAAAACTAATTGAAAGTGTTTTCCATAAAAAATGCAGGGACGGGTTTAGTTATAGGAATGACGACACCATTACGTCATATGTACTTCCGTTGTGTGGAAAATTCTCAATAATAAAAAAATGTTCTTATGATTGATAGACATGTTTTCACATGCTCAACGCACTGTAAATCAAAAATATCATTATTCCTCAAGCTTTTAAACCTTAAGTATCTATTCTTGCTTGATTTATCATTGAGAGTAGAGATTAAAGCATAAACCGCTGGCCTATAGTTGAAAGGTCATTTTGGAAGAACTGTCATGGCGGACGATGCAAATTTTAGAATTTGTTTATCAAGTGGGGTGATTTTTCTTAGGAATAACTTGACCCCCCTTTTTTATTGGCTTAAAAGGTAATTTAAAGCTTGTACTTTAGGAATATATGTGGTTATCATAGCCTGCATTCGCTCGAAATGCCTTTAAATGTTGTCTAAAAATTACAATTTTACATTGAATTATATAGGGAATAACAATGGTGGTGTGTAACCTATATGTTATGAATAGGATCACAGGCATTTTAAATGTTTGTCTTGGAACGAGCAAATTTTTGACTAAACTTCTGCAAACCATGACAGACTGATTGCAAAATATCAGATCGCAGTTTTTCATATTCTGTTGCAAAATTAATGTTTTTATGCATTTTTCTTAAACCGTTTAAGCCATAAAACATTAAATTTGGAATGGAAATATGAAAATCTGCGATCTGATCTTTTGTCAGCAGTCTTTAATCACTGGTTTGCAGGCATTTACGCCAAAATTTGTTAATTCCAAGACAAACTATAAAAAAAGTTGGAGAAACGGTAAATCTGTTAGAGTGCAGCTTTAAATGATAAATTAAAGTAACTATAGTGTTACCGCTTTTGTCACGTTCGCAATTGAGTTTGATCACGAAGACCAAAACATGTAAAATAGCAGACTTATTTCTTCCATATTAAAGCTGCACTCTCACAGATTCACTGTTTTTCCAACTTTATTTTTTGTCTTGGAATTAAAAAAAAATTGCGAAAATATCTGAAACGATTTGAAACGACCTTGTGCACCGAATGAAGAGCACTTGTTTGTTTACGTTGACGCTTGTTTTTAGATAAAAATCATGTCTGTGTTGAAATATTTTGTGTAAACTATGCACGGCCCTTTATTCCTCAAAACAATTTTATACCTTTCTCTTGGTGCAATGTACCAGTCAGTTGTAACCACGGCCGCCAGGTCCGGGGGTATACCGGGGATAGCGGGCGAAATGGGCCGTGTTTTTACCTATCAGGTGGCCTCGAAGTGCCTAGTGAATGAGGTGGTTTTGTTTTCGCTCCGAAAATATTGGAGAATGGTCTAACTTAGGTATCCCGGGATGCGGGGGGGGGGGGGGCATTTAGCACGGATTTTACCAGCAGTTTGTCACCGAAGGGCGGGAATTTTACCCGGGATTGGCTGGACCGAAAGTCAAAGTCCGCGCTATTCCCCGGACAGGGGGCCGTGGTTACAATTGACTGGTGTATAAATCTCATCCTATACCTTGTTTTGGTCAACGAAGGGTATTATCATTGTCTTCCGAGTGCAGATTGCCAGTTTTGGAGATAGATCGGCACATTTAAGAAAATGCTTACGTGTTCATTCTGGTAATTTTAAGAACCCCTGTTCATCACAAATTTTGTCAATCTATGGCACACTTGAATACCGATGAAAAGGCACAGTTAATCTTTAATTGAAATAGTGTTTACTTAAGTTGTGACAAACTTCATTTAAGACGTTAAATTCTTGACTAAAGAATATCTAAACTCTTCATCTGACATGCTTGATTATGTCCATATTCGACGTGTCTTTTACACCATATACGTCTGTAATTCATTAGTTATGCGAGTATTAAAACACCTTCATGTATGAAAACAAAACGATTTTCAGCACATTAACCTATATTCTATTGAATCTATATGATTATAGAAAATAGAAGGGAGGGAGAAAGATAGGGAAGAAAGGATGGAAGAAAGATTGGAGAGAAGAGAGAGAAGAAATATTGGGAAGAAATATTTGAGGGAAGGGAGAGAAGAAAGATTGGAGAGAAGGGGGAGAAGAAAGATTGGAGAGAAGGGAGGGAAGAAGGAGAGAAGGGAGAGAAGAAAGATTGGAGAGAAAGGAGGGAAGAAAGATTGGAGAGAAGAGAGAAAAGAAGTATTGGGAAGAAAGATTGGAGGGAAGGGAGAGAAGAAAGATTGGAGAGAATAAATAAAGGAGAAAAGAAGATTGGACAGAATAAATGGAAGAAAGATAGGGAAGAAGATTGGAGAGATGAAAGATTGGAGAGAAGAAAGATGGGGAAGAAAGGAGGGAAGTAATTTTGGAGAGAAGAAAGATGGGAAGAAAGATTGGAAAGAAAGATTGGAGAGAAGAAAGATTGGAGAGAAAAAAGATAGGGGAGAAAGATTGGAGAGAAGAAAGATTGGAGATAAATGAGGGGAAAAAGTTAGGGAACATAGAATGAGGAAGAAAGATAGGGGAGAAAGATTGGAGAGGGGGGAAGAAAGATTGGAGAGAAGGGAGGGAAGGGAGGGAAGAAAGATTGGAGAGAAGAAAGATAGAGGAGAAAGAAGTAAGATTGGAGAGAGGGGAGGGAAGATGATAGGGTAGAAATATTAGAGAGAAGAAAGATAGGAAGAAAGATAGGGAAAAAGATAGGGGAGAAGGATTGGAGGAAAGGGGGGGGGGGGAAGAAGATGGGGGGGGAGATTAGGGAGAAGGGAGGAAATTAAGATAGGGGAAAGATTTGAGAGAAGAGAGGAGAGCAAGCTAGGGGAGAAAGAATATGTGTAGTAAGAGGGGAGAGAAAGGTGAGGGGAGAAAGATGGGGGATGAAGAGGGGTAGAACGAGGAGGGGTAGAAAGAGGAGGGGAGAAAGATAGGGAGGGAGATTTGAGTTGGGAAGGATTTGAAAGAGAAAGATTGTGGGAAAGAAATAGTTGGAGGTAAGGGAGAGATAGAGGCGAAAGTGTGAAGTGACAGGGGAACAAGAGCGAGGAAGGAGATACAATGCGGAGGTTGAGGTAGAAGGCACTTCCGAAAGTTTTTGAGATTTAAGAGGAAAAGATGGGAGGGTTTGTAAAGGGAAGAGGGCGTGTGGGGAAAGGAGACAAAGATAAGAAAGTAATCAAGATTTGATAGATCTCGAAACATGTGCGACCACATACACATGTTCGATGGTGGCTCAAAGAGCCAGAAGGAAAGACCGAAGAGAGGAGACAGATCTCGTACCATGCACGACCACACGTACGAGCGGTGGCTCTGAGAGCCAGATTCGAGAACCAGCACCGCTAGTTCCCGTACAAATTCATCCAAGATTTGAAACCCTGGGATTTTCTCATAAATCAAAACTTGAAGGTTTAAATGGCAGATTTATTATACATTTCCGTGGAAATGTTATTTGTATAAATTCATGCAGTGTTACGAAAAAAACACTACCGGTTATGATATTATATTTGAATATTTATATTTTGGAATTATAATTCATCATAAATGAGTTTATTGCCTTATTTTAGCGATTTGTTTTTATTTTTATACCTTCCGTTTATTGCGTATTCGGTCTATTTATATCATTAATAAATATTCTATAAATAAGTGTATTATTATAATATCAATGATATACTGTAACGCCGTTGACCATCACAATGAAAGGTGCAAAAATATAGCCATGATAGAAATGAAAATAAGACTCTAAGTTATATACACCAGCAGTAAATAATAGATGAACTCTTGAAATATATGAAGAGTTCTGAAACAGTGCTGTATACAGTGCGACATGGAGGCACCACACCAGCGCAAACGGTGTGCAGCAGACATATCACTGCATTTAGGTCGCGTAACGGTGCCCCGAATACAGCACAATTTGGAATACCTAAAAACCTTATGAAAATGTTCGTTTATCGAGTATGGACTGTTTTAGGCAAAAAAAGATATAAACATGAAGGAAATAAAAATCCATTATGATTCGAAATTGGAAGCAAAAAAATTGAATTTTATTTCACCTCATATGTAGCAGGCTAAATAACATTATATAGTTGTGTAAAACTCCGGTCATTCCTGTTTACAATCCTACCATTCAAAAGTTAACCAGACTTGCTGAGCCTGCATGGAAAGATTTTCATGATGATCTGTAGGTGAATCAAGGCTTCCTCGTTATCGTTGGTGAATCACGGCTTCCTCGTGTTCTAAGTTGAATCACGGTTTCTGCGTTATCGTAGGTGAATCACGGCTTTCGCGTTATCGTAGGTGAATCACGGCTTCCTCGTTATCGTAGTTGAATCACGTCTTCTGTGTAATCATAGGTGAATCGCGTCTTCTTTGTCACGTAGATGAATCACGTCATCCGCGTTATCTTAGGTGAATCACGTCTTCTGCGTCGCTGCTTCCTCGTCACGTAGTTGAATCACGGCTTCCGGTTTATCATAGGTGAATCACGGCTTTTGCGTTATCGTTGGTGTATCACGGCTTCCGCGTTATTTTAGGTGAATCGGGGCTTACGCGTTATCATAGGTGAATCACGGCTTCCTCGCTAATGAAGAACCGTTCTTCCACGTGTTATAGTACACATACATCGAAAATAATCGACGCCTTTTCATCGGTTTTCAAGTGTGCCATAGATTGACCAAATTTGGGATGAACAGGGGTTCTTAAAATTACCAGAATGCACCAGTAAGCATTTCCTTAAATGTGCCGATCTATCTCCAAAATTGGCGATCTGCACTCGGAAAACAATATCAATACATTTAATTGACCAAATCACGGTATCGGATGAGATATTACACCAAAGAAAACGGTATAAAATCGTTGTTTTGATGAAAAAAGTGCATTGAGTTAGTCGGTAAGCCTAGTAAGAGCTAATCGGTAAGCCTAGTAAGAACATGCATTGTTTTCACGAGATATTTTAATACGGACATGCTTTTCATTCGGTGCACATGGTTGTTTCTTAAATTATCGTGTTAACATAAAGTAAACAATTCTTACACTCACCAAATTGAGGACGTTTTTCAACTCAAACAACGAACCAGGCCCCAATATCAAGAAAATACTCAAGTCATATCGCAATCTCAGTCTCAACTATCTTTTTATCAAATAACAGCATCATATGATTCGACATTGTACATGTTTTACCCCTTTTAACATCGCAATATTTTATAAAAAAAAAAGAGCAAAAATGGTAATTGAGACCAATTTATTATTTTTTAGTTTACTCAAGTACATTTTGTGCTGAAGAAATAGTTTTGTTTAGAATATTGAGCAATCATGTTAATAAACATAATGCGTGTGACAATGTGCTTTTGAAAATAGTAAAAACATTAGTAATTTTTAATAATGTCATACTGTAATGTAGAAAAAAGAGTTGAGATTGAGATTTGACTTAAATAATTTCGTGATATTGGGGCCAAGAGACCTGGACGCACATGACATCACTGCCCTTGAATATAGAAAAATAGTATTGTTTCGCTGGAACTATTTTGTGCGGAGTGAAATAATCCGTTATCAGAGCGACAGTGCTATGCACTGGTGCATGTTAAAGAACCAGGGTACTCTAACCAGGATTACATTCTGTTTGTGCACTATGCTCAAAACCCTTAAAATGACTAACAATCTTATCGGATCACTCTAAGTTAGTTTGAGAAAGGCTCATCTCAACCCGTAGGGTGTTTTGCGGAGACGAGGTTTACCGAGGGTTTGGGTGAACCTATCTTTTACGAGCGGCCATGGTAGATGCTTTTTCTCCCACCTCAGTTGAGGAAAATATAGTTCCCTGAATACCATTCTATAGCCTCCTATAGAAAACAACAAAATCAATACTTTTCAATGGTATTATTTTGGAAGTCACAGTGAGTGAAGCACTTGGGAAACCGATGTCGGTTTCCCAAGTGCTTCACTCACTGTGACTTCCAAAATAAATCCAGAATGGCCAAATATTTGGATCTACTTATCTGGGGTGGGAGAAAAGAAATTCCAGCATGACCAAATAATTGGATCTACAGATTTGGGATGGGAGAAAAGAATTCTAGCATTGCCAAATATTTGGATCTACTTATCTGGGATGGGGGAAAAGAAATTCCAGAATGGCCAAATATTTAGATCTACTTATCTGGGGTGGGAAAAAAGAAATTCCAGCATGACCAAATATTTGGATCTACAGATCTGGGATGGGAGAAAAGAATTCCAGCATGGCCAAATATTTGGATCTACAGATCTGGGTTGGGAAAAAAGTATTCCAGCATGGCCAAATATTTGGATCTACTAATCCGGGGTGGGAGAAAAGAAATTCCGGAATAGCCAAATATTTAGATCTACTTATCTGGGATGGGAGAAAAGAAATTCCAGCATGGCCAAATATTTGGATCTACTTATCTGGGTTGAGAGAAAAGAAATTCCAGCATGGTCAAATATTTAGATTTACTTATCTGGGGTAGGAGAAAAGAAATTCCAGCATGGCCAAATATTTGGATCTACTTATCTGGGTTGAGAGAAAAGAAATTCCAGCATGGCCAAATATTTAGATCTACTTATCTGGGGTAGGAGAAAAGAAATTCCAGCACGACCAAATATTTAGATCTACTTATCTGGGGTAGGAGAAAAGAAATTCCAGCATGGCCAAATATTTGGATCTACTTATCTGGGTTGAGAGAAAAGAAATTCCAGCATGGCCAAATATTTAGATCTACTTATCTGGGGTAGGAGAAAAGAAATTCCAGCATGGCCAAATATTTGGATCTACTTATCTGGGGTGGGAGAAAAGAAATTCCAGCATGGCCAAATATTTAGATCTACTTATCTGGGGGGGGGGGGGGGAGAAAAGAAATTCCAGAATGGCCAAATATTTAGATCTACTTATCTGGGTGGGAGAAAAGAATTCCAGCATGTCAAAATATTTGGATCTATTTATCTGGGATGGGAGAAAAGAATTCCAGCATGGCCAAATATTTGGATCTACAGATCTGGGTTGGGAGAAAAGTATTCCAACATGGCCAAATATTTGGATCTACAGATCTGGGATGGAGAAAATAATTTCATCATGACCAACTATTTGGATCTACCTATCTGGGGTGGGAGAAAAGAATTCCAGTATGGCCAACTATTTGGATCTACTTATCTAGGGTGGGAAAAAAGAATTCCATTATGGCCAAATATTTGGATCTACTTATCCGGGTGGGAGAAAAGTATTCCAGCATGGCCAAATATTTGGATCTATTTATCTGGGATGGGAGAAAAGAATTCCAGCATGGCCATGTCGTATATTTTTACATATTAAATATTTTAAAATTTCATACAATCTTTAGCAAGATTGTATGACATTTTTAAATATGTGAAAATAAACGACTAAAAGTGGATAATTTGTTTATTGTGTGTACCATAGAGTACTTAAACACATTTTTTATGATTCTCAGTCCAAGACATCTCCCTAGGGACCAAATCGCTCGAATCAGGTAGCTCGACTGGCCAAAAATGCTGTCCAAATACCAAGTAACAGTAATTAACATAATCTGAATCACTGCGCGCATATCTATGACAACCACGAATTATCGCATATCCATACGCTATTATTTTCACTATGCACAAAAGAGTTCCAGCAAAAAAAAAACATTTTTATTTAATTTTGTTAAACTGAGGTGGGAGAAAAAGCATCTACCATAGCCGCTCGTGTAAGATAGGTTCATCCCGACCCTCGCGCAGGCTGTTTTGCGGAAACTCGGTAAACCTTCTTTCCGCAAAACACCCTACGCTCGGGTCTGAATGAACCTATCTTACACTCTCGGCCATGGAAGATACTTACAATCTGGCTTGGGAAAAAATAAGATTGATATTGAAACAGGCATGCAGGCTCCTGTATCGCACAATTCAATACGGTACCTCAAGTGTGACAACAAAATGAACAATGATCATAAATAAAGGCAGTCGTATATTTACCAAAAGCTTATTAAGTGTCTTTCTTTCAGGAAAATTCATCCATTAAGGAGCTGTGTATTTCCGGGAACGGGATTGGGGATGAGGGTGCTCGCTATATTGGAAAGGCTTTAGGTAATGAATTGTTTGTGTGTTTGTCAGTGCTGGAAGTTACATGAAAGCTGCACTCTCACAGATTTACATTTTTTTGTCTTGGAATGAGCCAATTTCTGCGTACATGCCTAAAACCCAGTGATATAAGACTGCTGACTAAAGATCAGATCGCCGGTGTTATTATTTATGTTCGAAAATTATTGTCCATGGTAAAAGCGTTACTAACGCTTTGAGAAAAATGCATAAAACGTGTTTGATCATAAGAATGAAAACCTGCGATCTGAATTTTGTCAGCAGTCTTATATCACTGGTGTCTTTGCATTTTCGCAAAAGGCTCATTCAAAGACAAAAATAATGTACAATAAGCTGTCAAGACGTTCAATCTGTGTGAATGTAGCTTTAAGAGGGTTTAACATTATAACGTCTTTGCAACTACACTGGTTGTTTTGAGTGTCACTGTCTCTTGTTTTGGTGTCCGCCTCCTTCCATGGCGGTCGTAGATTCGAACCCCACCTGGGCTGGTAATTAATATTAGTCTTAATTGAACGATGTAGCTAATCGGATCACACGCTATAAATAACTGACCAATAAAGTGAATGAAGTCAATGATGTATGACTCTAAGATTAACATAAGCTGCATATTGAATACCACTCCAGAATTATGCTGTCTTTACCTTTTAAAGCTGCACTCTCACATTTTTACAACTTTTTTATTTTTTTGTCTTTGAAAGAGCAAATTTTTGCATAAATATCTGCAAACCAACGAAAAAGCAAAACGGTTTTATGGTTTACTAACGGTTTAAGAAAAATGCATAAACCTCATATTTAGAACTTAAATATAAAAATCTGCGATCTAATTTTCTTGTTAGTAGTCTTATATAACTGGTTTCCATGGATTTTCGCAAAAATTGACTCGGTCCAATACCAAAAATAATAAAGTTGTCAAAACGTTTAATTTGTGAGAGTGCAGCTTTAAAACGAACACTTTAAATACAAGAATCGAACTCGTTATCAATTATATTAGCTTACACAGCATTTTTTAACAAATGCAAAGATCTTTCAAAGATCGTGATGTTATACCCAAACTAAGAGTGGATTACTTCTGTTCAATTGAATACACACTGAATAAGTGTGACTTAATACCCAAACTAAGAGTGGTTTACTTCTGTTCAATTGAATACACACTGAATAAGTGTGACTTAATGCCCAAACTAAGAGTGGTTTACTTCTGTTCAATTGAATACACACTGAATAAGTGTGACTTAATGCCCAAACTAAGAGTGGTTTACTTCTGTTCAATTGAATACACACTGAATAAGTGTGACTTAATGCCCAAACTAAGAGTGGATTACTTCTGTTCATTTGAATACACAATGAATAAGTGTGACTTAATACCCAAACTAAGAGTGGATTACTTCTGTTCAATTGAATACAGAATGAATAAGTGTGACTTAATACCCAAACTAAGAGTGGATTACTCTGTTCATTTGAATACACAATGAATAAGTGTGACTTAATACCCAAACTAAGAGTGGTTTACTTCTGTTCAATTGAATACAGAATGAATAAGTGTGACTTAATACCCAAACTAAGAGTGGATTACTTCTGTTCAATTTAATACACAATGAATAAGTGTGACTTAATACCCAAACTAAGAGTGGATTACTTCTGTTCAACTGAATACACAATGAATAAGTGTGACTTAATACCCAAACTAAGAGTGGATTACTTCTGTTCAATTGAATACACAAAAAATAAGTGTGACTTAATACCCAAACTAAGAGTGGATTACTTCTGTTCAATTGAATACACACGGTGCTAGTGTGATTTAATACCCAAACTAAGAGGGATTTAATTCTGTACAATTGTATCCACATTATACTAGTAAGCTTAAATAGCAAACTAAGAGTGGATTACCTTTGAACAATTTTATGTACATTATTCTAGTGTGATTAAATACCCAAACTAAGAGTGGATCACTTCTTTTATTGAATACACAAGATTCTCGTGTGATTTAAAATCCAAACTAATAGTGGGTTAATTATGTACACATATCATATACTAGAGTGATTCAATACCCACATTTAGAGTGGATTAATTTTGTAAAATTGTATACACATTCCGCTAGAATGGTTCAATACCGAAACTAAGAGTGGATTACTCTGTTCAATTATATACACATTATACTTGACTAACCCAATACCCAAACTAAGATTTGATTAAATTTGTTCAGCTGTATATACATTATACTAGTTTAAAATTCAATACCCTAACCAGGAGTAGCCAATTTAGTATGTAAAATCGTATGTATATTACACGTGGTTAAAAATAAATGCATTAAACATCTTTGATTAGCAAATAACCCTTATATTAAGTTGTCACGTGCTCGGTTCGTCTTTTCAGGGGGTAACAAGTGTCTGAAGGCCTTAGACATCAGCTGGAATAACATCCGGTCTACAGGGGCCGTCAGGTTGGCTGACGGACTGAAGGTACACCCATATCTTGTATTTATCTACGGAACATGTGTTTATGAACGGTTTAACATAAATGTTTGGACAATCTGTTTTTAATTGAATATTTCCTTCCCGCAGAACATTGGTGGTGAACAGTTACCTAAAGTGGCCAAAAGTTGCACCACTCGTTAACATGTCGGTGCCACTTATTACTATCTCGTTCCCACGACTGAGTTATTTTTTGTAAGTCGTGGCCACGAACTACTAATGCACCAGTCAATTGTATCCACGCCCCCCACAGGTCCGGGGTGTACCGGGGATAGCCGGGGAAATGGGCCGTGTTTTTACCTTCAAGGTGGCTCCGCAGTACCGGGTGAATGCAGTGGTTTTATCTTTGCGGCAAAAATAGCGGGAAATGGGTCTTACCTAGGGTCCCTGGGGTGCGGAGGCATTTGGCGGCGATATTACCAGCTGTTCGTCCCCACAGGGCGGGAATTTTACCCGGGCTTAACTGGACCGAAATTCAAAGTCCCCGCTATTCCCCGGACCGGGGGGGGGGGGGCGTAGTTACAATTGACTGGTGCATAAGTCGTGGAAACGATTTGGTCGTGACAACGAAATGAAAAAAAATAGTATGTCAATTTTACGCTGTCGTCAAAACCATTTGAAAAGAAATTGAAATAAAATGGGCAACCCTGGATAAACTAATCAAATTATTATTGAATATAATCTCTTAAAGAGTACCATAACGAGTTCTTGCAAAGTAAATTTATTACATAGAGAAGCTTACATGAGTGGATTGGTCATTATTAAAAATTGAATTTATTAAACTCATTTTCTAAAATGGATAAAAACATCCCTGGCATTTTTATTGCAATTTTAGAAATTGATTTTAATAAATTTTGTATTGAATGACCACGAATAGGGCATTCTTTTTATAGCATAACGCTATTATTATGGGCCAGTTTAAATCGCTTAATACATAAAAAGTCGCCGTAAAGCACGGCCATTTTCAGCGCTATTTATTAATTACGTAACGTCACGTTTTTTGTAAAGTTATTTCACCAGTATTATATATCGTTCTATAATCCACATTATAAGCACTCAATTTTGATGGCGAAATCCGTTATGCTCAAAATGTTTCGAGGAACTGGGTACAGGATTCCCAGAAAGACATTGTTTCTTGCTCTATCGAACAGTCATAAAGCCTTATCCTTAAACTAGAACTTTTCATGAAATGATTACGCAAGTCATTATAGCACTATTGATATTACAAAGGATTGTTCTACAAGGTGGCTAACAAAACTGTTTGTCTATCTGCTCTCCCAAGTTGCGCCACAAGGCCGCAAACCAAACTGTCTTTCTATATTCTCTCCCAAGTCGCACACGAACCAAAGTACTTCTCTATAACAAACAAAATAAATTTGCTTCAAGAATTAGAAGGATACAAGCTGATGCGCGGTATTTCCATCCTCTTTCATTATAACGTCTTTGCAACTACAAAGTTTATACAAAACAAGGTGCTCCGCACTAAACTAAATAACAAAACAAATATCTGCTAATGTAATTAGAAGGATCCAGGCTGATAAGCGGTCTTTCCATCTACTTTCATAAGTCGCATACAAAACAAGGTGTTCCGCACTAAACAAAATAACAAAACAAATATCTGCGTAAAGAAATAGAACTCTCCAGGCTGATGGGCGGTCTTTCCATCTTCATTCACAAGTCTTATTAAAAAACAAGGTACTCCGCCACTTAACTCAAAAAACAACAACATCTGTTTATGGTACTAAAAGTATCCAGGATGATGGGCAAGTCCTACCGTCTTCTTTCACAAGTCGCATACAAAACAAGGTGCTCCGCGAAAACTTCAATATGAAAACAAATCTGTTACTAGAACTGGGAGGATCTAAGCTGATGACTCTGGTATGAGTGGGATGGTCACGCGTACACGTACACTTGCAAATTAAGTTGCAGATGGGTAAAAGGTCGTTTGCGATATCTTTGTTTAAACTCGTACTTGCAGACTAGCGGTAAAATCATGAATCAATTTGCTCGTGTTATCGTACATGTATTATAAATTCTGAATGTCTACAATGTATACATACATGGATGACGTAGAGCACAAAATGAAATCCACACATACACGTATTTAAAAAGGTTAAGCGCAGATTTAGCACAGAGGTTATCCCCCTCGTTTTCCCCCAATGCGTCCCGTGGTTTGATTCCCGGCTTGGGCATATGTTTGATTGGTTGTCAACAAGCAGGCCAAGTTGGTTTTCTCCGGGCACTCCGGTTTGTTCTTCGATATTACAAGATTCAACAATGTGCTAACGAGAGTGACTTAGCATAAGTTTATATAACTTTCATGGCAGTAGTTGAACAATAAATAAAGTTTGAAGCAAAGGTTCAGTGATCTTTTGTAGGTTCACACCGATTTCTGATATTCATAAACAAGTTTCGATGTCAACTTCACATGTCTGTAAGTCTGTACGTCTGCCTATACGTCTGTCTGTAAGTCTGTCTGTAAGTCTGCCTGTACGTATGTACGTCTGTCTGTACGTATGTACGTCTGTATGTCTGTCTGTACGTCTGTATGTCTGTCTGTAAGTCTGTACGTCGATCTGTACGTTTGTCTCTCTGCCGGTCTCTGTCTGTCTGTCTGTCTGTCTGTCTGTCTACATATGTCTGTCTGTCTGTACGTCTGTCTGTACGTCTGCCTGTCGGTCTTTCTGTACGTCTGTCTGTACGTCTGTCTGTGCGTCTGTACGTCTGCCTGTACGGTTGCCTCTCTGTCTGGCCGTCCATTGTATTGACAAAGCTTGATTAGCTACTAAATAGAGTTAAATTTAACTACTAATTTAAAATTACTACGCGGTCTACTTGCAGCGTAGTTAAAGTTTTAGGATTTCTGACATTGTAAATCGTCCATATTCATTAGTTTGAAATTATAAGATTTTTTTTGAATTTTTAAAAAAATAATTTGAGTTTGAAAATCCGGTGCCAGTGGGTTAACCCGAAAAAAAAACATGGATCATATTGAAGAAACAATGAAATGCTTATTTGGCGTAAGATATTAAACCAAAATTATTACATTTCATTTTATCCGATGATAAGTTTTGAATTTAACTTAATAAAGGCAAATGAGTAAAACAAAATGATGCATTAAAATCAAAATAAATGAATTTGGCATTAACCTTTATGTGCTTCTTTCAGTATTTTTTTAAATGGCTTTCCATTGGTATTTTTTCAATTAACCGCTAACATAGACTTGATAAAATAAACATAGACTTGATAATATAAATATTGACTGATGAACATTACACGGGTAGTGTGAATGGTCAATAACGTGCCTGGAATGTTCTAGTCTACCAGACTGACCAATATATACATGTATGAACGTGTGAAATTGGCCCGCCAGTTGAGGCTTTTTAAAAGCATTTGAAGTATCTGGCTCCAAATTCTTGAATCGTCTTAAGTCTCTTATAACATGATTAAGCTAAACTCACTATTTTTGATTTGGTATGATTCTTACGAATTTTGGACTCACTTTATAATCGTATCTTTTCCCAACAGAGAAACTCTGGAGTGGAGATATTTCTGGCATCACACAACGGCTTCGGTGACGAGGGTGGCAAGGCCGTCATCCAATCGTTCCGGAAGAGCGGGGTCATCAAGGCGCTTGACCTGGCCGCCAACCGGATGACGGAAGTGGTGCTCAAGTCGCTCACTCATACTCGAGACAATAATGAAAGTCTTTGTTCGTTAAACGTGAGTGACGTCTTATTTGTAGAAACCAACCATACTTAATTACAGTCGAACCCCGTTGGCTCGAACTCCAAGGGACTAGCAGTAATACCTCGAGCCTCGAAAAAATCGAGCCAAGCGGTAATGCTTATCTTCAGTTAAACCTCGTTGGCTCGAACTCCAAGGGACTAGCAGCAATACCTCGTGCCTCGAAAAATTCGAGCCAAGCGGTAATTCTTATCTTTAGTTTTACCTCGTTGGCTCGAACACCCAGGGTAGGCGGCAATACCTCGAGCCATTTATGTGTACCTTCATTATGAAGAAATCGGTCCTTATACATCCAGTTCGAGCCAACGAGAAATTCGTGTTAAGCGATTCGAGCCAACGGGGACCGAATGTATAACAAAAAGTCAACTGCTTGCTGCCAGAAATGAGTGGGCTGAAAATCTTCATCACTAAACATTTAGAAAACAGAGTATCTGTTAACTGGGATAAATAAGGATAAAGTTTCGTTTTATTTTTTTTACCAAACAGAAACCAATTATCTTTTAACATATGGCGACATTCAGACTTCCTGGAATCTTAAGGAAGCTTGATTAATTTCTTATCTTCCTATTTTTTGTCGTTAAAGGTTTGGTTTATGTTATGATATAACGTGGCTTGGCATGTATCGGCTATATATCCACCGAATCGAGGTACACGTACGACTCGAAATTTCGGGGAAAGATTGCAAAATCTCACAAAGGCCGCAAGGATGTCGTAGCTATCCTGCGGGCACCACGGCGTTCTTTCCTTGCCGTAGGGCGCATATTGGGTTTAAAATGCGCTGTTTAAAGTTTACGATGTGTCAGTATAAATTGTAACGTATCGTGGTTCAGTAGATACATCGTGGTCCCCCGGCAACATTCATACAGTTGCCGTTCAATTTTTGGATGAAATGTCAGGCCTTTCAAATCGGATCTATTCGATTTCAATCTTACGATGCCCATTCAAGACCCTTAAAGGGTCCTGTACATTTTTTTTTACATTTTTAAACGTTTCACTTTAAACATGAACTTGTACGATATATAAACATATCTGGATATCTGGATGACGTAGTGCACAAAAGTAACAAGCATGTACACTCCTGGATGACGTAGGCACAAGTAGCTTGTACGATATACACATATCTGAATGACGTAATGCACAAAAGTAATAAACATGCACACCATTCGGAGCTCCTCGGCCATTATTTTCAAAAACAACCTCGGATGTATATGGACGGTTTACATACTTAAAAAGTGGTACGTTTAAGTCCGCTGCAAATAGATCGCGTAGTAATCTTATTTAGTAGTTAAAATTTATGACTTAACTCTTGGGAATCGTAATTATGTTTGCAATAATACACTTCACTGGCAATCAATTTAAACTGAGAGCAATGAATACAACTCTTAAACACTACATTTAATTAATGCTTTTATTCAAAAAAATACGGACTACTTCAACAGATGTACCGGCATACATCCGAGGTTGTTTTTGAAAATAATGGCCGAGGAGCTCCGAATGACATGCACACATACCTGGATGACGTATGGCATAAAAGTAGCCACCATAGACACATATTTTGATGACAAAGTGCACAGAAATACTCCAGCATGAACACGTACCCGTACAAATTGTGTATTTACTACCGCTCTTAATCCCGATATTATTATTATTATTATTATTATTATTATTATTATTATTATTATTATTATATTATTATTATTATTATTATTATTATTATTATTATTATTATTATTATTATTATTATTAACGATATTAATAATTTATTTATAATACCCTCCAGTTGACTGGTAACTCGTTCCCTGCTAGACAGACGATAGACTTCTTGACGGGGTTACTCTCTTCTCCGGGATCGCTGGTCTACATCGGACTACAGGTGAGTGCAACTGATTTACAGATGGATTTAACTGCAAGTGAGTGCAACTGATTTGTAAACAGATGGATTGGTCTGCAGGTGAGTGCAACTGATTTACAGATGTGTCGCGGCTAAGCGGTTTTCGCAAAACGACCATTGACTTCCTGACGGGGTTAGGCTCTTCTTCGGGCGTTCTGGTTTACGTGGGTCTGCAGGTGGCTACATATGGTTTATCAAGCAGATGTTTCCCGGTAAAGAGTTTCCCGCAGTGTTGGTCTCCTATCTTGCTCTGCGTTATATTTTGATTAAACGTGGAACGAGGGTCAGACCGAAGTATATACTAGACGTAAAGAAATTAGTTTGGGTACTAGATATTTACAGAGTTAAGCTTTCTTAGTCCTAAGATGGGTTTAGATATTTAGTAGTCACAATAATGCGCGTTCAGGGAACTTTTTTTAACATTTTGATATTCATTTTGTTCCCTAAGCCCGTAGAGTCGCCAAAACAAAAATCGTCAAAGACTCTGAAGCGGCTGTTAATATGGACTAGATATTAAGCAGAAATTTTGCGTTTTTTTGTTGAAACCAAACTAGTTTTAGTTTTTGTTTCAAGGATTTCGGGGGAAACCAGTTTCGAAGTTTTGCTTGAAGTACAAATGCATGATTTAATAAACAGCTTCGACAGCATGATGGAGATTCTACAAGTAGCCATTATTTCCATAATTCTCCAAAACAATGATACCGTAGATGGTCGTTCGTCTGTGTTGACTCAATGAAGTTGGATCACTGTCTGCAATGTTTTTGTTGTTGTTTTCTCAAAGTCACATCCGCCTCCGGAGAGGTTTCTATAGTTTCAATACCACTATCGGGTTTTCATAAAACGATAAAACTGGTTTTTATTTTCATTCAACTCACAACAAACACACATTTCGTGAAACAAATATAAACCCTAAACTAGTTTATTACCAACACAAACACCCTTATTACACTGGCGTGTTGTTTCACCTGTTTAAATGACGCCAGTGACTGAACCTCCACAATTGACAGTATATCGTATAAATCATTGGTTTTGATAGTATGTATATATAATAATTGAGTATACACCTCAATAATTACACTCCAAACAACAATGACCCCTCCCCTGCAGGTGACGCCGGTGACGGAGGACGTGCGGGGCGTGGTTAAAGCGTTGCAGACCGTGCATAACATCGTGGTGGAGTTCGCGGACCCGCCCGCCCACCGTCACGTGACTAGAGACGTCCTCACCTCCAACCTTATCCAGGTTGCAATGTTCATGGACCGTAAGTTTTCGTTTTAAGCTTAACAATGGTGAGACCAGAGTCGCAATAGCATTGTAATGTTATGTTCTAAAATTAGTTTGTATTTAATAAATATTTATTTATACAGTTGAACCCCATTGGCTCGAACTCGCTTGGCTCGAATAACTCGTTGGCTCGAGCTAGATGTAAAGAACAGATTTATTTATACTGATGAACAGTTAACTATTCCGCTTGGGTCGATTTTTTCGAGGCTCGATTAGTTCGAGCCATCGGGGTTCGACTGTAGTTCCACAAAACAAACTACATACCAGAGCCGGTATTCATAAAACCTTTTAAGTGATTTCCTAGCTAAAGTCACTTTCCTAATTAGAGTATCTCAATAATCATGAAAACTGGCCTTAAAGCGTGTAAGGGCGTGCCTTTTACATTCGTCTCCCGGCGTGTGAAAATCTTTAATGAGATTGGTTTCGTCATATTTAAAAGGTTATTACAATATTTCCATGCAAAATGTTAAATAAAACCTTTACATTATCCTTCGGTATTCGTATTATGTATTGCCATTTTTTCTGAATAAAAAAATGGTGATATTTTTTGCCCTCATGGTTGGGGGGGGGGGGGGGGGTCTTGCGGTGGATGACTGTTTCCCGAACTTCTCCCCATTTTGACGCGATATGTTTTGCCCTGCAGGGGAGAGTCGAGCGGTGGATGACCTGTTTCCCGAAATACTCCCCAATTTTACGTGATATGCTTTGCCCTGCAGGGGAGAGTAACGCGGTGGGTGACCTTTTTCCCGAATTACTCCCCATTTTGACGTGATATGTTTTGCCCTACAGGGGAGGGGTCGTGCGGTGGATGACCTGTTTCTCGAGTAACTCATCTTGTTAACGTGATATGTTTTGCCCTACAGGGAAGGGTCGTGCGGTGGAGGACCTGTTTCTCGAGTTTCTCCTCTTGTTAACGTGATATGTTTTGCCATACAGGGGAGGGTCTTGCGATGGATGACCCATGTCTCGAGTTACTCCCCATGTTCCAGTGATATTTTTCCCTGCAGGGGAGGGTCATGCGATGGAGGACCTGTTTCTCGAGTTACTCCTCTTGGTAACGTTATATGTTTTGCCCTACAGGGGAGGGTCGTGCGGTGGATGACCTGTTTTTCGAGTTTCTTCTGTTGTTAACGTGATATAATTTGCTCTACAGGTGAGGGTCTTGCGGTGGATGACCTGTTTCCTGACTGGGAGGATGAGGATGAGGACTGCATGCTTATGATCACGGTCGATGAGGTGTTTACCGCTATCGAGGTGAGTATAAGTCCTCCGGTTGTTTCTTGCTTATTTTTAACAAACACAAAATCTATTTCCGGGCCAGAATCCAATAGAATTCTTATCACTGTCATTAGATTCACTAGTGGTGCAGGGGAGGGGGACACCCCCTCCCTCAAATCGTCCTAGTTTACTTTTCATTTCATGAGAGGAGAAAAAAGTAATAACAATCGCTCAAAATGCACTATTTAGGACTAAACGAGATTAAAATGTTTAAAATATTGATGGCGTATCCACATGCCAACCTGTCAACACCTTAAACCATATATATTTCGGTCAGGAGGGAATAGCGCAAGTCAAAAGGTTTAGCCCCTTATCTACGCCCCCTCTTTAGTCAAATCCTGGACCCGCCCTTGGTGTCTGGTATTCTGTACCAAACTCACAAATAGTTCCCGGCCAGACTCCAATAAAAGTCTTATCCTTATCCATAGAAAATTGCCTTAGAGATCCCATTTAGTCGTTTGGCCAAGTAATTCTACAGCATAATCATATTATATTCTTAAAATCTAAGTTGGTTATTCAATACGGCTTACTGTATTGTTTCTGTATTGATCAAGAAATATTCTGTGTGTTTCTCTGAAATTTTATATATAATATTTGTTTGCCATTTAAAGCAGTTCAATACTTCAATGTATAGGTTATATTACCGTAGTTATGTCCATAAAGGAGCAATGCACTTGAAGACATAATTTTTGACAGAAATTGTCAGAAAATTTGTAAAAAAACTTGCGAGATGAAACCAATATTTGGCACTCACAGTTATAAATCTAGTTAACTGTATTAAAGCTGCACTTTCACAGATTTATTGTTTTGACAACTTGTTTATATTTTGTCTTGGATTGAGTAATATTTTGCACAAATATTTTGAAATCTGTGATATATGACTGCTGACAAAAGAGCACATCCCATTTTCATATTTACGTATAAAATTGATGTTGTATGGCTAAGAACGTTACTAACGCTTTAAGAAAAATAAACTTTTCGGCAGTTTACCAAACAATTGAAATCTGTTCTGTTGTTAGATATCTTCAATGACTGAATTAAAGGTCAAAACTATCGATTTGGGAGACTGCAAAACATTTTGAAGAAAGTTTACCAATGCGCACACGATCTCAAGGTTCATACTGTTATTTCAAAGCATATTTCCTATTGCTATTAAGTAAACGAGCCCTTGTTTATGTTCAAACATATATTTCATTATCGGTTTTTGAATAAAGCCAAATGGTGCTAATGACATCGTATAAGCTTGCGAAGGTGCTTATGAAAGGTGTCTGTGACAAGCAAGAGGTCTTGACGGGCTTGGTGGTACCGGCTGTAACTGGCTTGTTATGAATCGCAGATTAGTTTCAATACGTCATTCACATGCAGGGGTGTCATATTTTACACCCTGGTACACGCATGTTGATCAAAACAAAAAAGAGTTGACATTTTAAATCACAACCAGCATTTATTTATTTATTTATTCATCCACTATTGTATGTGACAATAACCATATTGATTACACTGGTAATATAATATTCATTATCAAACGTTTGTAATATAAGAACTCAAACCTTTAAATGTACCCATTTCACTCGTTTGCCTTTGTGACATTTATCATTTGATATTACCTTTATCCATGTTTGTATTGGAATGAGTGAAATAAAGGAAACTTGACTTGACTTGACTTGACTTGGCTATGATCGTGGTAATTAATTAGCAGAACATTATTTGCCATTACTTAATGGTTAAAATGTTGTTAGTTTGTTCTTACAAGTAGAATAACATACTTGTAACAATCTTATAGTTCTACATTGTATTATGTAAACTATCCACTTACTGGGCCAGCCACTGTTTGTATCTATCGCTTCACCTGATTAAGACCAATAACGGAAATAAATGAATTGGGAGACTAGAAAAATACTGCCTTTTCATTGGATTAAATATAATGTTGACCACTAAATGTACTTGACCGGGATTTTCTACCCACTTACTGAGCCAGCCACTGTTTGTTTCTACCGCTTCACCTGATTAAGATCAATAACGTCTGACTATTGAAATAAATGTATTGAGGAAACCTTAGAAATACTGCCTTCTCATTGGACAATATATGATGTTGATCACTTAATGTACTTTACCGGCATGTAATTTTTTTTCAGTGTTGTGGAAGGCTAGCCAAATTCGACAAGCTACAGAAACTGAAACAAAAACTCCTTTTCGGGAAGAAACGAAAATTCTCCATATAGTAAGTGTAACAACGCCTAAACAACAACAACAACAACAACAACAACATCAACATTTCCCAGCATGTTAAGACATAAAACCTTACACCATTAGATTTTAAATGTACCTTATAAAATTGTCGTTAGTTATTATATAGTAGAGATATCTGAAGTTTTCTGTACAACGTTTGTCTTTTACGATTATTTGAAATGAAAAAATCGAGTAACTCTTTTTATTACGCTATTTATTTTTTGGGGTTACGATAATAATTCTCAAACACACCCAGTTACATTAAAACGACACTCGTATTCAAAATCAATTCATGCACATGTATAACACACATAAATTGTGAAATGATAAACCTTTAACTACTTATTAAATAATGCATGAATGGAAAATACTAATTACTGATAACAAGATTGTAACCGTAGCTGAAAACACGAACATACTGAATGATTGGTGAGTGCTAAAATATTTACTGTGATCTAGTATCATCTCATATGGTGGAATTACCAAGTTTTTTTTTAACTTCTTTCAAATTTAACTCGGTATCCTTCAGTAGAATACAGCCTAGATTTTACGCCAATGAAATTGCAGAAAGGCAACCATTGAGTAGTAGACTTAATCATTAAGAATTTCAACTTTCGCGCGTGTTAAAAAGTCCGCCTTCTGCCAAACATCCTATACACAATTCCTGCGTCAGATTTTGCGGTGACAATGTATCAGCCAATGAGGTTGTATTCTAAGTCAGTTAGATGACATGAAGTGAATTCTTAATGATTAAGAAGGTCTCGCTACGCTCACTCCGCCCATTCTTAATAAGTAAGAATGCATTCATGTCATCGAACTATTACTTAGAACCATTGCTTTCGACATTTATTCATTGTTTTTGGTATATTAAAACAATTGTATTAATTGCGGCAAATCTTATTTGGGAGTAAGTAAGAATACATCTTTAAGATATGGGAGGTTTTATTATTCTCTGGTACTGACACTGCGACCTATGCTTTTTCAGCGAGTTCTCCAAAGTGTACGAACAAATCGTGTGTGGAAAAGATCCCATGCGGGAACAGCCGCTGCGCACGCACCTCCGAAGGTCGCTCAAGGAGGAGCAGGAGGAAAAGGAGCGACAACAGCGGAAGAAGGCGCGTAAGCGACGGCCTGTAGGCGGACTGACGGACACAGCAGACGCATGACACGAGCACCTGATTGGACAGACGTGTTACGCGTAGATAGTGACAATTATTAATGGATAAATTTTGCTAAAAGATCATTTGTTTCTGAAATAAAAAGTTATTAAAGTGGAAGTTATACTGTATTATTTAAGACCATTGTATGCGTCCATTCGAGTTATCGGCGTATATCTGAGCCTTGAACGTCTACGACCATTAATTTATTGAAAGATTTTAATTTATTCGAGCGAAATCTTGTTATATAAATACAAGATAAATTAAGTGTAAAGCTGCGCTTTCACAGATTGACCGTTTTGACAACTTTTTTTTAAATTTTTGTCTTGGAATGAGCCATTTTTTGCGTATATATCTGACAACTGGTGATATAAGACTGCGGATAAAAGATCAGATCTTACTATTCAAAATTACGTTAGAAAAATAATGTTTGATGGCTAATTGCGTTACAAACGCTTTAAAGCTGCACTCTCACAGATTGGCCATTTAAACAACGTTTTTATTTTTTGTCTTGAAAAGAGCAAATATTTGGGTAGATATCTGCAAACCAATGATTGAAGATTGCTGACAAAAAACATATCGTGGATTTTCATATTTCCGTTCGAAATTTATTGTACATTTTTTAACTTAGATATAAAAATCTGCGATCTGAATTTTGTCAGCAAACTTATATAACTGGTTTCCATGGATTTTTGCAAAAAAGGCTCGTTCCAAGACAAAAAATAAAAAAAAAGTTGTCAACACGGCCAATCTGTTAGAGTGCAGCTTTAAGAGTAAAGGATTTTTCGGCATAAAAGATCACCAGAGAGACGAGATAGAAAATACGGAAACAAATATTAACAAACAGAGTTTGTTAGAGTTAACAACGTTGTTAACCGGATCGATGTTAACTTTTGTAATACGTTGAAAGTTTCATGGATACGCATGTGCTCTAAAGTTTTTTTTACAAATATTTGAGGCAACTCATTCAGCAATGCTTATTTAACTTAAATATATGAGGACATCATCACATCGATCACCATTAAAAGTTAACAACGACCCCGTTAACAACGTTCTGAACAATCAGCCCAATGTGTTGACAATGCACGGATAACAACGGACTACCACAATACCATATCATGAACAATTTGTAAACAAACTATTCCGCTAATTTGTTTTGTCGTTTGTATTACTTGTAAAGGTTACCATGGCCTTGACCTTTGACATAATTATCCCCAAAGAAATAAGGACTGTACATTTAAAATTTTGTAATCAGCTTCCACAAACTAGAATGATTCCGCCGAGTGTATGCGTGGCCGGTTGCGAGCGATCTAAATATATTTATTGTGAAGGTCACTATGACCTTGACCTTTGGCATAATGACACCCAAATCAATTAGGTTTATCTTCTTACCTTGAACAATATGCATACTACTTTCGAAAACTCTTCAAGTCGTTCTAAAGTTAATAATCGAAAAACAAAGTTTAACACCGATGAGGCACGAATAAGAAATCCCTAACTGTCTGCAAGTGATATAAAAATGCAAAAAAATAAGACTTGTTCCAAGTTTTACGTTCAACCCGTCATTTGCAGCTAACATGTAATGTTTCACGTGGGAGGATGTTTTCTACTCGCTTCCGGTGTACACATCAGCTGTCGTCTGCTGCGTTGCTAAATTAAGCTATTAAGAATCTATAACCAACCAAAGGGCAACAGACGTGCATTTGAGAACGGAAACCTTTATGGCAACAGTCCCCGCTATTATTCATTTGGTTTCGATGGAATTATGCAATCCGAATCAATAACATTTGGAAACAACCTTAAAATCCTCATCTTTTTGCAAGTAAAAATTATTTGGAGTTGTTTTCTTTGGATATTCTTAAAGTGACACTCTTACTCAAAAACAATACAAATACATGTATAACAAATTTCGAGTGATAAACCTTTAACTACTTACTAGATAAAGCATTGATGGAAAATATTAACTACTGATAACAAGATTGTAACCGTGAATTAAATAGCAGAAAGCTCAAAAATATTAAATGATTGGTGGATGCTAAAAGATTTACTGTGGTCTACTATAGATTCATAAGATAGAACATGTTTTATGCTCATTTCTTTCAAATTAACCTTAGTATCCGTCGTAAGAACCATTGTTTTTTGACATTTATTCATCTTTTTTAATATCAAAACAATATTATTTATTAATTGTGGTAAATCTTATTTGGGAGTAAGAGTGCATCTTAAAATTCGCAGACATGTTCAATGTTGTACACAGGGTAAATATTAACAGTTGAAAACACAGTTTCAAGTTTTATTTCTTCAAGTAGATGCAAGACTGCATAAGTCAATAAGTATATACATCCAACCTCAATTTCTCTTAAGTTCTTAAGCTAAAAAGCATTTTTAAATAGCTTATTTCATTAAGACAATTTTCTTATTTAATCTTGATTTTACTAAATGAAATGAAGTTTACAGTAATTTTCATACAGAACATTTCTTTTTAAAGTCCAAAAAATCTTAAAAATAAAGATAAGGCACAAAA
The DNA here is from genome assembly GCF_026914265.1 of Mya arenaria. NCBI lineage: Eukaryota > Metazoa > Mollusca > Bivalvia > Myida > Myidae > Mya > Mya arenaria. Next base: position 27,173,054 of record NC_069134.1, on the reverse strand, counting down.
TCATACGAAAAAAAAAATAGCAAGCTCAGCTTAATCCTGTAATAAAGGGACTTAAGTTGTTTAGAGAAATCGGGGCTTTTTTTTAAAATGAAAGCATGCATATACATGTAGCATATAACTCAGGATTTGCTAAGAATCACATTAAACTAATATTAACATATTTATATTTTATATATAATAGGCATTGATCTTTAAAGAAATGGCGGACTGATTCTACTAATCCGAAATCTAAGCTTAAAAAATATATTTTAAAATATTTGTTTACAGAATTACATAAATTTTACAACACATGCACTCAAAATGTGTTGTTTCTTTAACAATAACAAAGGCCACAATTCAAGTAAGAGTAATGCATTACATGTAGTTATGAACTTTCAAAGATTAAGCTTTATTTTCAGTTGTGTTTAACTATTAAAGCTGCACTCTCACAGATTGATCGTTTTGACTCTTTTTATTAGTTGTCTTTTAAGGAGCCATTGTTGCGAAAATGTCTGTAAACCAGTGATACAAGACTGCTGACAAAAGGTCAGATCGCAGTTTATCAAACTTACGTTAACAAATAATGCTTTATAGATAAAAGGGTTACTAACGCTTTATGATAAATATCTTTTTTCAAAGTCAACAAATCAATTAAGATCTATTCTATCGACTGTGAATTGTTTAATTGAAGGCATTGATGCAAAAATCAGCCGGTTCTGAGACAAAAAAATTAACAAGTGTCAAAACTGACCATCTGTGAGAGTGCAGCTTTAAGATTATTCAACGTCCTTCAAAAATCCAGATTTCTGAAAAAAACTATATGGCAGAAATGTTTCTAGCAGTTGAGTTCTATTTTGAAGTAAAGTGAAGTGGTACCATTGTTTGGTGATGTGACACTCTCTTAACAAAACTAACTGTAGTCATATATATCATATTATATTTTTTGCGCATGCGCATCGAACAAGACCTTGATGCTTTTTTTACATTTTTCGCCTGGACAACATCTTGTGCCGGATTATTCTACATATTAACTACACGGGAAGAAAACTAATGAAAGGTTAATGTGGTCGTTATACGCATTAGTGTTTTAAGCTTGAATGAAAGGCCTATAGTTAATGACTTGTAGATTATCAATTATAAAAAAATTGATATTACCTTTATCCATGTTTGTATTGGAATGAGTGAAATAAAGGAAACTTGACTTGACTTGACTTGACTTGACTTGGCTTGGCTTGACTTGACTTGACTTGACTTGACTATGATCGTGGTACTTACAAGTAGAATAACATACTTGTAACAATCTTAAAGTTCTACATTATATTATGTAAACTATCCACTTACTGGGCCAGCCACTGTTTGTATCTATCGCTTCACCTGATTAAGACCAATAACGGAAATAAATGAATTGGTAGACTAGAAAAATACTGCCTTTTCATTGGACAAAATATAATGTTGACCACTAAATGTACTTGACCGGGATTTTCTACCCACTTATTGAGCCAGCCACTGTTTGTATCTACCGCTTCACCTGATTAAGATCAATAACGTCTGACTATTGAAATAAATGTATTGGGGAAACCTTAGAAATACTGCCTTCTCATTAGACACTATATGATGTTGATCACTTAATGTACTTTACCGGAGTTGTTTTCTTTGGATATTCTTAAAGTGACACTCTTACTCAAAAACAATACAAATACATGTATAACAAATTTTGAGTGATAAACCTTTAACTACTTACTAGATAAAGCATTGATGGAAAATATTAACTACTGATAACAAGATTGTAACCGTGAATTAAATAGCAGAAAGCTCAAAAATATTAAATGATTGGTGGATGCTAAAAGATTTACTGTGGTCTACTATAGATTCATAAGATAGAACATGTTTTATGCTCATTTCTTTCAAATTAACCTTAGTATCCGTCGTAAGAACCATTGTTTTTTGACATTTATTCATCTTTTTTAATATCAAAACAATATTATTTATTAATTGTGGTAAATCTTATTTGGGAGTAAGAGTGCATCTTAAAATTCGCAGACATGTTCAATGTTGTACACAGGGTAAATATTAACAGTTGAAAACACAGTTTCAAGTTTTATTTCTTCAAGTAGATGCAAGACTGCATAAGTCAATAAGTATATACATCCAACCTCAATTTCTCTTAAGTTCTTAAGCTAAAAAGCATTTTTAAATAGCTTATTTCATTAAGACAATTTTCTTATTTAATCTTGATTTTACTAAATGAAATGAAGTTTACAGTAATTTTCATACAGAACATTTCTTTTTAAAGTCCAAAAAATCTTAAAAATAAAGATAAGGCACAAAATCATACGAAAAAAAAATAGCAAGCTCAGCTTAATCCTGTAATAAAGGGACTTAAGTTGTTTAGAGAAATCGGGGCTTTTTTTTTAAATGAAAGCATGCATATACATGTAGCATATAACTCAGGATTTGCTAAGAATCACATTAAACTAATATTAACATATTTATATTTTATATATAATAGGCATTGATCTTTAAAGAAATGGCGGACTGATTCTACTAATCCGAAATCTAAGCTTAAAAAATATATTTTAAAATATTTGTTTACAGAATTACATAAATTTTACAACACATGCACTCAAAATGTGTTGTTTCTTTAACAATAACAAAGGCCACAATTCAAGTAAGAGTAATGCATTACATGTAGTTATGAACTTTCAAAGATTAAGCTTTATTTTCAGTTGTGTTTAACTATTAAAGCTGCACTCTCACAGATTGATCGTTTTGACTCTTTTTATTAGTTGTCTTTTAAGGAGCCATTGTTGCGAAAATGTCTGTAAACCAGTGATACAAGACTGCTGACAAAAGGTCAGATCGCAGTTTATCAAACTTACGTTAACAAATAATGCTTTATAGATAAAAGGGTTACTAACGCTTTATGATAAATATCTTTTTTCAAAGTCAACACATCAATTAAGATCTATTCTATCGACTGTGAATTGTTTAATTGAAGGCATTGATGCAAAAATCAGCCGGTTCTGAGACAAAAAAATTAACAAGTGTCAAAACTGACCATCTGTGAGAGTGCAGCTTTAAGATTATTCAACGTCCTTCAAAAATCCAGATTTCTGAAAAAAACTATATGGCAGAAATGTTTCTAGCAGTTGAGTTCTATTTTGAAGTAAAGTGAAGTGGTACCATTGTTTGGTGATGTGACACTCTCTTAACAAAACTAACTGTAGTCATATATATCATATTATATTTTTTGCGCATGCGCATCGAACAAGACCTTGATGCTTTTTTTACATTTTTCGCCTGAACAACATCTTGTGCCGGATTATTCTACATATTAACTACACGGGAAGAAAACTAATGAAAGGTTAATGTGGTCGTTATACGCATTAGTGTTTTAAGCTTGAATGAAAGGCCTATAGTTAATGACTTGTAGATTATCAATTATAAAAAATATTGACATCTATCTTGACGTCAGTTTTGACGTCGGCAGCTATTTGTATAAAAAAAAATTGACAGGTTATCTTTCGGATTTTGTTTACAAATTTAAATGATTTGATTGGTTAAAGCTGCCCTCTCACAGAGTGAACGTTTTGACATATTTTTATTTTATTTTTTTTTGTCTTGGAACGAGCCATTTTTTGCGAAAATGCATGGAAACCAGTGAAATAAGACTGCTTACAAAAAATTAGATCGCAGGTTTTAAAATTGATGTTTTATGCATTTTTCTTTAACCATTAGTAATGGTTTAAGCAATAATATTTTAATTTTCGAAAAGAAATATGAAAATCTGCGATCTGATCTTTTGTCAGCAATCTTTTATCATTCGTTTGCAGATATTTAAGCAAAATTTTGTTCTTTCCAAGACAAAACAAGAGGCCCAAAAGGGCCTATGCTCTACTGGCATGGCTTTTGTGGTCATATCAATCCAGAGCATGTATGTATGGGTAAAAGGCAACAGACATATATACTTTATGTTTTGTGTTTGGGTTACCTGAAAACGTAGCACGTTCAACATCTGAGCCCAGAAAGTATTGTAAGCAGATTAGTTGCATGACTATTTTAATATGTGCCATGTAAAAGTCATCTGACAAAAAATGCTTTCAAAACTGTGCTCATAGTAAAAAAAATTGTAGCTTTAAAAGTTAAAAAAAAGTTGGTCAAAAGGTCAAAGTCAAGGGCATCCTAGGACAACATTGATCAATTTGAACAAACATTCACAATCAATTGTGCTGAGATGGATGCACGAACACACAAAAAGATTTTCAAACCTTTCCAGATTTATGTTTACCAAACCTGTGAACCCTGAGTGTGGCCAGTAATGACACCAGGTGCATAACTTAAACATTCACAACCAATTTTGTTAAGATGAATGTGCAAACTACAGAACTTAAAGCTAAAAAATGGCCTTTGGGCTTTCAACAAGAACAAGGCAGAGTAATTCACAAAATCAACTGCAGAAGCAAAAAGCAAATCGTCTCTCAAAATCCTAGACTTGCAAATTGTCTCCCTTAACTCTAGACTTGAATTTACATGTACATGTAAACTTGGCTAAAATAGAATTCGCTCATGCAGACCTGGCTAAAAATAGAAAGCATTTCTTTAAAACTTTCATGATCCATAATCTAGGCATTTATGGACGGATCTGGCTGGTTTTCGAAAGGAACCGAGCTCTAATGGATATTTATATACTGTACAAGTTTCATCGAGATACAATCAAAACTGAAGACTGTATCGTGTGCACAAGCAATTGTTTACAGACGCACGAACGCACGACCGCACGGATGCACATACTACGTACACATTACCATCGCATAAGCTCTTCTGGCCTTTGGCCAGTAGAGCTAAAAACAAGAAGTAAAAAGGTATTTCTGTGAAATGCAGCTTTATTTTTTTGGTATAAATATTGGCCAATCAAAAACATTTCGGGTAACTGTGACCACAACGAAAACTTGACCAGTTTACACAATCAGCTGCAGTTCACAAAATACTTTCATTTTGACAATGGAATTACTTTTGTGTAAACATTTATATTTTTTACAACGATAATGAAGAAAGTTACATAACTTATACTAAGTCACTCTCGTTGACACGATGTTGCGCGAGAGTGTGTGTGGTCTTGTGTTGTGGGGAAAACCGGGGTACCCGAAGAAAATCCACTTATCCGGCTTGATGACCGTAAACAAAACTCACATGCGCCCAAGCCGGGAATCAAACCCGGGTCGCCATGGTGAGAAGGGAGTGCGAGTGGAAATACTTTGTTCCAACAAGACATGTCTAATAACTTTTAATCCAGAAAAAAACAATAGTATGGCATTTGACATCAAAATTAGTACCAGTGGTCCTTAGCAAAACATTGAGTAGTACATAAGAAAACAAAAGTTCACATGTGACCTTAAAATGACTTGTCATGTATTATACAATTATTAATATATCAACTCACACACTTTCAGTAAGCACACACACTCATATTAAAGTCTTTTTTAAAGGTAACCCATCCACAAGTATGTGAATTTTGGATGACTGGTTTCCCCATATAATTTTGTTTTGGTATCATTTTAAAAGACGTTTTTTATGCATAAAAAGAAATAAATACATGCATTTTGAATTACTGGTGAGCGCATATTGGTTTGGTATTATCTGAAAAACTTTTTATGGCCTTCAAAGATTGCTGTAAACGTCATTTTACCCTGAATTCTGGAGAAATAAAGAAGAGAGATACAAAATTATATTTTCATGTATAGCTTATAATTGGTTGCTTTTTTTTAACATATTAGTAACCAGCAATCATATACTTGTAAAATGATACCTACATTATATGAGATTTTTAAACGAAAAAAAATGTTACAAAAATGCTTTTTTCAACTTGAAGTATTGCAAAATGAGTCACTTCAGGTCTTATATAATTGAAATACATAACAAAAATACAAATTGCAATCATGTTATCTATTATGATATTTCAGTCATTAAGTTTACATCTTAGTTATCAATAAGCAGTTTTCTTTTAAATTATACAAAATTATATTGGGAAACCAGCTTCATATTTTTAAATATTTGTGTTAATTGAGCCACCTGGGAGTCAGCTTATTTGGGAGCCCAATAACTTAAGACTTTTTTTACAGTTTTTTTTTTATTTAGAAACAGAATGCCATGCTAATCATAAAATTCCTATACAAGGAAACATGCAAATTAACACATTAATTTTTTTAGAGCAAAAGAAAATTTACAAACTTTTGAGGCAATGTTATCAATAAGTATAAGCACATATTAAACTTGTAATATGATTTTAGTTTAAAATTAATTAAAATATAACCTACATTTACAGCAAATGAAATTGCAGAGAGGCTATATGCTATCATTAAATACTAGGTTTAGTTATAAGAATTTCAACTTTCGCCGGTGTTTAAAGGTCCACCCACTGCCACACAATACCTACGTCAGATTTGCGTTGACAAAGGGTCAGCCAATGAGGTTGTATGAAAGTCAGTTTAAAATAGATGACCTGAATTAAATTCTTAATGATTAAGAACGGCTCGTTTGCTAGGCTCACTCCACCCATTCTTAATCATTAAGATTTTAATTCATGTCATCTAACTATTACATAAACTATAGGGACATCAATGAACATATTGTAAGCTCTGTGATGCAATGGCACCATAGAATTTGAACAATCATATGTATTAGTAATAATTTATTAGAGAAAAAGTGGTTATTACAACACAATTAGCGTAGGTCTGCAATTTAACATATTTAATACAGTACAGAACAGAACATTTATTGTTAACTTGAATATACATGTTTACAGTTCATCATTGTTACAGTGATGTAAAAACATGACATGTAAATGTTCATGTTAACAATAATGTTCTGTTCTGTCAGAAAATAACATTTTTAAAGCTTTTTCTTGGTTGGATATGTTTTGTTTACACAGATGTAGATATAGCACTCTTATCAATCGTAGATCTACATATTAATATAAAGAAATTACAAAGCCACATATAACTATAGGTTTACATTCTCCAGGCAGCAATGCAGTTTTCATGCTAAAATGAATGTCGGAGTCTGTTTCTATGCTAGAAACTGGTACAGACTACAGTTAAATGTATACAACTTTGAATATTAGTCCATGGGCTATCTATGGCTACTTGCACAGGTAAGTAATGTGATTGGTTAATGATCTAAATTATTCAAATATTATTGACCAATCCATAAACATTTCGGCTTACTTTAACCAAACCAAAGCATTGGACAGTTTCATACAAATAGCTAACCAGGCTGTAAGGAAATACGGTTGTGGAATTCGAACCCACGCACTAGCCAAATTTAACTTTATTTAAAATGAATTGGTACGCTTTTGTGTTGATTTGTAGATGGTTGTCTGTAAACAATTGTCATAAGCTCTTAAATGAGGTTACTTACAAATTAAAGCCTGAAAATGTAGAATTCAAACTCGTTGTTAACAAGATTTATATAACCAATTCACTTGAAACATTAACGAAAATGTTGCAACATGACAATCTATAAGCATATCACTCTGTTTTTATGACACATAATAATGTTGTATTATACAAATTAGAAACAGCACTCATTTATAAATTATACATTAAACAATTACATTAATTTGTCTTACTCGATTTGGCAAAATAATACAGGAAAAAAACACTGAAAGATTAACATTTTTGGAAGTGGTGTGACTTTAATGTTTTCATTTTAGAGAAAAAAATGAAGCAGTAAAGCATGTTTGTACAAAGTGGTCAACATTATATTTTGTCCAATGAGAAGGCAATATTTCTTATTTTTTTCAGTACATTTATTTCAGTAAATCAGCAATCAGCTGTTACTGATTTTAATCAGGTGAAGCAATATCTGTGAACAGTGGCTGGCCCATTAAACGGGTAGTTTACACAATGTAATGTAGACCACTAAAAATGTTGAGATTGTACTTTGCATCACATCAAACTATCTATTTTTGTAAGTACCTACTAACATTTTGAATCCATGTAATTTTAAACATATTTAAAACAAAAGCATGGGTGTAAATCCATGTTATACAGAAACTGCCACCCCTAACATCAACCCAACATGACATTGATCACATGTGTGCCATCTTTACTACACTTTCCAAACAAACACACGATGTGTCATCACACGCACCACGTCAAACATGCATGCAAGACAGACATAGTATCAAATCACACATACCATGTCAATGAAGTATGAAATATTATTGTCACATGTCAATCATGCATGTTAGACGGACGTCACATGTCATCATGTGGATCACTCATGCAAAGCAACGACTGTTGAGTAATTATGCGCCCGATCACAATCACTAAGCAAACACGATGTGTCTTGTAAGCCACCACATAAGTAGCGGCTGCACGAGGGAGATAGACAGGACGAGATAAAGGCTGCGTTTTGCCCCACCCCCGTGGTACTCATCCCCGTGACTGTGGGGCAAGATCTTTACTTTCAATGTTCTAACCTGAAAAAAGAATCATAATTAAAACTACATGTATCTAAAAGGGCCAATGCAAGTCTGTTTGTTTTCAACATAAATCCATTGCTATCAAAGCCTAAGTTATTGGCCTTTCTACATGCAAGTATATTGTCTCTCAGTCTGGCAACGTGTGTACCAAGTTTCATTTCAAAAGTTATGACCAAGGTTAAAAAAAAATCATATAAACGCCAACAACATGGTACTACGGCCATCAATATGCCTCATCTTATTTCTTAAAAAATAAACACAAGAGGCCTATGTAGTCCTATGCTCTATTGGAATTACTTTTTGGCAATATCCAAAGTATATACATACAAATAGGCAATATACTGAATCCACATTCAAAGTGAAGCAATAAAGCAGTTATATATTTAACAAAGGGCAAAGGGAGAGAACACTACAATAACACAAAACTCTTTGTACAAGTTGTCTCCCTTAGAGTATACTTCAACAAGGAATGAATTATTTCAAGGGCCATAATCCAGTCATTCATAGGCGGACCTGGCTGGTTTAAGAAAGAAACCAAGCTCTCATGGATATCTCACTACTGCATAAGTTTGAGTAAGATACTATCAAACATTAAGACTTTATTGTGTCAACAAGAAATGGCTAACAGATGCACATTCGGAGGGACACCTGACACCGCGCATAAGTTGGTTAAAACCAAGATGTAATACTTACTAAAAAGAAAACTATAGTGAGACTAAACCAGGCTAGAACGCAGTAAAATCCTGAGCTTTGAAACAGCATCCCTCCAAGTAAGATGAATATCATCCTGAAACATTACACCCAGTTTATGAAACATATAAGAGGCATTTTTAAAGGCACCCAATTGAGTATGATGCAAATACATGTAATATTTTTAAAAGCATTATCAAACACATGGTCTTGTTGAACTGATTTGACTTAAGTGATCGGAACTACACAAGAGCTGTCACTTTAAGTGATAAATGCCCAAAGTGGTACTCAAGTGTGTGATACTAAGGTACTTTGGAATGGGGAAAAAAGCAATAAAATGTGTGGATAGAGAAATAAATTGAGCTGGATGCATCGACAGACTGCCGTCCTTCAGAGGCAGGAACACTGGTCTTGCACGCGACATGTCATCTTGTTATGTCAAACACAAGTTTTTTTAAATCTGTCCATACATGAGAACGTTACAGTCTGGAGAAGACAGTACCACCTGTACTTTACCCTTTGCCCTTATATGCAGCATTGCATAGTAAACAAACACTAAGCGTGACCTTGACTTTAGAGGTAGGGACACAAGTCATGCATGCAACACATCATGTTGGTATGTAGGGCAGTAACGATTCATCGGTGCATCATGAAATCGCGATTCGGTACCCGACGATATACTGTATCGTATCGCATTGTAAAAAATCATGTGTATTGCGTATCGTAGATTCGTTACCTCGACTTAAGATTTGAATGCTTAAAACACTTTCCAAACATCTTTGCAGGATCCGGTCATTTGTTAACTTTCATTATTTTTAACTGTCGAAACAGCGAAAGCAACTTCAGCCGCATTCTCGCAAACAGCAGGTAGAGCTAGCAAAATACGTTACAACTAGTTATCTTACTTATCAACACCGTGTTTATTTTTCAAACTAAAACATGAAAATCAAATTATTAAAAAATATGCAATTTAATTTTCTTATTTAAATTTCATTTACAAAAGTCCAACATGAAAAAAAAATATATATAAGCGTATCGTGATATATCTTGAATCGCGTACTCCGTATCGTGATACGTATCGTATCGTGAGTTGAGTGACGATACACAGCCCTATTGGTATGTCAAATACATGTGGCAAGATATTTTAAAATCTGTCCAAACAAGAGAAAGTTTAAATGAGGACATAAGAAATGGAGCCGGACACACTGCAATTTTTAAATGCCAACCCATAGGGGCATCAAAAAAAGGATCTTTACCTATTTAAAAAATATATATTTCATTTTGTTTAAACCTGTTGTACCCAAAGCAAAATAATATGACCAAGTTCTGTCAAAAAGTGATATTCGTATATGACTGTACTGAGCTGAGCTGGGTAAATGATAACAGACATACCCCGATACTCAAATCTGAGTTTAGCTCAAATCTGAATCTAGACTCAGACTCAAAAAAGCATTTTTATGAAGGACCCAAAATTAATCTTTATCCCATTTCTGTTTAAAAAATATATGTCAATATAAGTAAAATAGCAGTAATAGAATAATAGTAAATATTTAAATAGCAATTGAGCAAAGTTCATTATCAATGCTTTGCTAGAGGGTAAGCTACATTGAAATGAAGATTCGTTATTTTGAGCCTTGAGACTGAACAAAGGCTCGAAACTGTTCGTAATTACTGCTCCTGGCTTACCCAACAAACTTGTAGCCATTGTAAGCGAGAACGTCCATGTACGTGAGCTCAGATTTCATGTTCATGATGTACAGGCTCATCATGACGGCCACCAGCTCGATAATCAGCCAAACAAGAGCGGTGCTAGCCTGCATGCCCAACTGCTCTGGGGAAAATCTGCATTGTATGAAATAAATTGACAGGTTGAATAGTAGTTAAGGGTAGATGATTAATTCATATTTACAGATAAGGGTTTAAATTGGTGTAAATATGCTTACCATGTGCAAATTAAAATATAAAATCAAACATCTATTCATATTGGAACAAAACAAAAAGGGCTTATCGTTACTACAATCAATTTATCACAATTTCCAGAAATAACTGTTTTGACCAATTTCGAAGATGGCCCCTAACCCTGTCTATGATAATATTCCTGTGACAGGGCACATATAATGAATGAAGAGTAACCTACCTTTCCTGTATCAGCCAGAATCTAATTATGAAGGGAGATAATACTCCTGTGGCAATGCACATGTAATACAAGCACAGTTACCTACCATTCCTGCATCAGTCAGAATCTGATCAATCAAGTGAGATAATGTTCATGTAGCATGGCCCGCATTATACCTGCAGAGTTACTTACCTTTCCTGTATGAATCAGAATCCTATGAATACAGGGTGTTATATATATTATTTCTCTGACAATGCACACAAAATGCATAACATGTACATACCCTTTCTGCGCCAAGTTTATCTAGTCAGAATCAAATCCACAAAGGGAGATAATATTTCCGTAACAAGGCACAATTAATATCAGAATCCTATCAATACTGGAAGACAGATATTAAATATTCCTGGAACAACGCACACATAATTTATAACATACAGAATCTTGTCAATAAAGGGAGATAATATTCCTGTGACAAGGACACAAAATACTTGTAGAGTTACCTACCTTTCCTGTATTCATCAGAGTCCAGGGAGATTGGTACTTTTCCTATGACATCACACATACCCTACATACATTACTGTGCCATGTTTATCAAAAGTCAGGATAATATCAACAAAGGGAAATAATAGACTTTGTGACAACGCACAAGCATTGTATACAGAGTTAAGTACCTTTCTTGTGTTCCCAAAACCAACCCAGACACCAAAATATACGTCACAAAGGCCATCACTGAAATATAATATAAAAAACCTTATTTATAAATTGTCCTTATAAAAATAGTTTCAAATTTACTTTGCAAAATTAAGGCATTCAGGCAAAACTTGTTGGCTCAATATTGTTTGGCTTGATATTCTCGTTGGCTTGATCTGGATAAAAAGGGCCCATTTTTGTTTTAATATATTATATTCATATCAGATTTGATCAGATGGCTTGATTTCTTGATGGTTAACATTTCTCCACGCTCAATGCTACTTTCGCGGTACTTTGTAAAAATTTCAAACCTTACTATGTTTGCTTGGCTCAATTTTGCTCAATTTTACTTTTGAAAGTTTTCATATAGATGTTTATATAAATCTTTTATTGTGTAAATAAATCATAAAAAATTATTTGGTGCGGGGCAACCTGGAAGGCAAAAACAGGGCCCATTTCCCTGGCATACCACTGGACCTGGGGGGGGTTATGGTTACAATAGTTTTTTTAGACTGATGCATTACAACAACACCAAGCCAATCAAAATAAAAAAAATAAATTTACCTTTGACAAACAGACATCCTAATAAGTTAGACTGGAGATTTTTACCTGGTATATACAAGTCAGGAGCGTTGTCATCAAATCTGGGAGCCACAGGCTGGTCCTGGTCATATTTTATAGACCATTCCTGAAGAAGGAGGCAAATAGGATAAAAATAAGGAATACGGAATATTCAAGCGAAAAACTTCTTTAATTCTCTTTTAATGAAATCTGTTAGCTTATAGAATCACTATTAAGTCTTTTTCCTGGTAGAAACCAGTACTCGGGCCGTATTCAATATACTTCTTAGTTGAAAATATTTCTAAGTTTGTAATAAAATTTCTTAAATAAGCATTTTTTTCCTAAGTTTTAAGGTTTTTTCTTATGTCTTATTCAAGATTTAGGGAAAAATCTTACATAAGTTAAAAATTGTGAACTAAGATATTTTCTTAAAAAATAACTAAGAAGTATATTGAATACGGCCCCTGGTGTCATTTGGTGGGCTTGTGATAATTTCAACCACTGCAAAATAGTCTCTCCCAACCCTTGAGAATGAAATAATACATTCTCTCGAAAGCACTCAAGAATAATCTCAGTTACTTAGGTTTAGGGAGCAGTTTCTTTTACATAGACTTAAAAGACTTAAAAAAAACATTATGAATGACGTCACCAACTTGTCATAACTACATATCGTTATACAGCGAATTATTCAACAGCAGACATCTTCATTAAGCTTCTTACTGATTTTTTTCAACCTTTTAACTATCAGTATTTTAAATACTCTCACAAACATCTTCTTTAAATATTTATTTTTTTCAAATAAATTTTTTAATTAGAATTTTTTTAACAGTTTTTTTTTATATTTTTGGTTCAAAAATAATGATTGTTTTTTCTTTGAATTAAACTTTAAATAATTTTCTTAAACAATATATTTTTTTTCACTAAAATAGCCTTTATGAATACCATCTTGGTATATGTTTTATTGTCTTATCTTAGGCAACTCACCTTTTTAGTGAAGGGGAAGATCAAGGTTAACAACTTCTTTCCTACGTAAGATGTATCCACAGCAAAATAATACTTTAACTTCGAAGTTGATACATATTTCTCAAACTGAAACAAAATAAGACAAAAACACTCCATTAATCAAAACAGAGGAAAATGTTTAAATAAGATGTTCTATAAACCATGATTAAAACAGTTCTTTGCCTTTCAAAAATATTCCATTTCCTCAGCAGTGATTTTTCTTGGTGCAATTAACTGCCTCCTAAAGGCTGTTTCTCCTAATTTAAGAAATGCAGATTATGTTAATTAATAAAAAAACAATGAATTTCTTGAAAAATAAACAAAATCTTGATAAGACTAACTCTTTTACAGCATAATGTATGCATAAAAAGTGAAAACATGTATATTTGCCATTTCATTTCAGCTATTTTGGCCTGCTTTTGAAGTTTTCCTGAAGTCAAATTAATTTCAAGTTTGCAAGGCACAGGCGGTGAAAATCACTTGCTCAGTTTAATATATTTCAAGAAATTGGGGCCAGTTTAACCAATCGCTATAAAGATTTAACAAGCATTTGATCAAAATAAATGGATTGGCAGTGGTATTGAAGATATGCATACTTACATTTTTGTATATCCTTAAAGATGCAATCTTACTCCCAAATAAGATTTACCACACATTAAAATGTTGTGTTAATATTTCATACAGGATGAAAAAGCGTCGAAAACAATGGTTCTTACATGTATGAAGGATACCGAGTTTAATTTGAAAGAAATTAGCACGGTATTTCTACCTTATGAGACTTTAGTAGACCACAGTAAATCTTTTAGCATTAACCAATCATTTAATATTTTTGCACTTTCTGCTATCAAATACACGGTTACAATCTTGTTATCAGTAATTAATATTTTCCATAAATGCATTATTTAGTAAGAAGTTAAAGGTTAATCAGTCAAATTTAATGTTTGTTATAATATATACATGTGCATGTATTGATTTTGAATAAGAGTGTCATTTTAACAATAAGATTTTACAAACATTCGCTAGAAATTAATGATTTGACTGTGGTATTGAGGGTACACATATACATATGCCTACTTACATTTTTGTTAACAATATCTTTGCCCTGCCCAGCGAGAGAGGTGCCATACTGCATCGCCATGTTTGCCATGGGGTCTTGGAACATTTGCTGTCCTGGAAACTGTTGCCCCCACCCTGGAGCCCCGGGCTGGGGCTGATTTCCAAAACCGCCTGTAAACCAATGATTGATTAATACTATACAGTTATTGATTGATGAGGCGTATTCCCTGTTAAAAGGACTATATAAGGTAAATACCACTTTTCTGAGGTCCATTAAACAAGATGTTTACATCTTATCAATGTCATCAGTCTGTAAGAAGTTTTAAAGTATTTTTAAATGCTTTAAGTACATGTAAAATCTCATTATAAAAATGATTTACATTGAATGCTTATAAAATGATGTCACTGACATTAATTCTTCTTTAAAAGACGTAGGTGTTTATGTCATATCCTGTCAGCCATGTGTGTTACTTAGTTTACAAAAATACCACATTTTGGTTGCAAATTTCACATTCTATGCTATTAATATCAAACAACAGCCTTTCGACCAATGAATAAGCGAAGTTGATCAAGCAGAAAATAAATTATGCTATCCATTACACTTGGTTTCCACTCAGCACTTGATACTAAATGCGAGTTGGGCCATTTTCCAATTTCTACTGGCTTACTGCAATAGTTAAAGATGCACTCTTACTCCCAAACCCGATTTACCATAAATAAAATAAATGTTTCAATATACCAAAAAGGATGAATAAATGTCGAAAACAATGGTTTTATGAAGGATACTGTGTTCATTTTGAAAAAAGGTGCTCAAAACACGGTATTTCTACCTTATGAGACTATAGTAGATCACAGTAAATCTTTTAGCATTCACCAATGATGCGCAATCATTTAATATTTTGGAGTTTCCAGCTGTTAAATAAAAGGTTACAATCAAGTTCTTATTAATTAATATTTTTCATAAATGCATTATTTAGTAAGAAGTTTAAGGTTTATCACACACATTTTATGTTTGTTATACATGTTAACGTAATGATTTTGAATAAGAGTGTCACTTTAATTAAACAAATATACACTTATTCAGTGTTCAAGTATATATTGTTGTAGCTCAATATTTCACTACAGTATTTTTTAGGATAATTTACCAGATGAAAAAAAAATGATTGAACAAATAGTCATCAGTAGTTACGTTATAACTAGTGTTTGAAAATCGGACTCCATTTGCTATCGATAATCAAATCGAATCGGACCAGGTATTTTGATTTACTATGATTATCGGACAATAATCGAAAGTATATAATATCATTTAGGAAAACATTTTTATACATAGAATAATCATGATCATTTAAATGGTTTTTTGATTTGGAATCATTACGTGTGATATAATCATGCTTTTTGCAACAGTTAATATCCATAACCTTTTTCTGTCTTTAATAACGAAAAAACATAACAACAAAACACATAGTTACTTAATAATTGCACATCAAATGCAAAATGATGCACACCGCATCAAGTCAGTTATCTTAGCATTTTATCCATGTAAAAGCATATTAAATGTTTGTTAACCAGCTTAATATTCAATAACCTGTAATACTGAAGATTTCATTAAAATATCTTAATTTCATAAAACTTTCACTAAAAAGAGTAATTTTGTTCATAACAAAAGATTCCAAAAAAGGTTCCAAAAACAGCATCGAGGCGGGATTCCTGGTACTTGTAGGTAAGACAGGACCCACTACAGAGTGTGTAAGTTTTAAAGCAAAAGTGTTTACATTCAGCGCATTCGTTTAAGAGAGTGACCTTCCTTGTTAAAATGAACTCGACGAAAATTTACTGGAAAGAAAAATTGACATTTACCACATCACAAAAAAATAACATAGTTACCGGAAGTAACATTAGCAACATCGATTTTGGACAACAACTATCGATTGTCGCCGACATAGCATTGTCAGCGACAATTTATCGATTGTACTCGATTATCGTTTCATCATTAATTATAACATTATTATTATACCCTGGTTTTGTTCCATGTATCCTGTTTGTGGTGGGCCATACCCTTGATTTGGCGGGGACTGAACACTTGTGTCATCAAACAACTGTGGTTTTGACCCTCCCTTTTTTCCTCCTTTTTTCTTCCCAGCCGCTGTCAAAAATGTACTCACATACAATGATACAAATTACAATGTCAATAAAATCAATATCTACTTTTTAAAGTATCTTTTGAAGATTTCATTCAACTGACTCTTTATTCTTTAAAATTTGAACATAAATAAAATCATTACAAAGGGATCATCTGTATTACATAACAATGCCCCAGCCAGGATTTGAAAAGGGCACTAGGTCAAAAAGGGCACTTTTGATGCGTATTGAAAATGAATGAGCCTTAATGGGGCACTTGCAAGGGTCAAAATTCAATTCATATTGTGTATACATTTGTTGCAGTGATTTTTTTGGAATTATTTTTACTGCCTGTGCCTTGCATATTGGGAAAAAAAGTTGAAATTCAAAATCAGGCCAAAATAGCTAATAGAATTGAAAATGTAGATGTTTTAACTTTTTTTGCATACATAATGCTGTGAAAGAGTAAGTCTTGTCAAGATTTTGTTTGTATTTCAAGAAATTAATTGCTTATTTATTCATTAACGTAATCTGCATTTATCAAATTGGGAAAGAATTATAAAATTTTGGGGAAAATGGACAGTTTTTCGCAAAGGGAAACAGCCTTAAGAAGGCAGTAAATTGCACCAAAAAAATCACTGTGTTGTAACTACTTTCAATACTTATAGTTTGTTATGAATACCTTAGCTGTTATCTTTACTTAAGAGTAAAAAATATGTATATTTATATTGTTTTACACTTCTTTCCAAAAACTGACCCTTTCAAACGAAAGGGCACAGCAGGGTATAGTAAAAAGGCAGCAGATTGCTGGAAAAGAGCAGCAGGGTACATCACCCTGTTCTTATAAGCTATGAGCACATGCTCGGTGATAAACAAATGTTTGTCCGAAATGTATACATCCGAAACTTTCATAGTAATGTATGAGAGTAAGTTGTACCATTTCTAAACATATTTCAATAATTATATATGTTTAACGTACATTGCCTATAACTGGACGGTATATCCATGACGACTTTTGTACAAAAATACGTAATTTAACAACGAAAAAGATAAATTTCTACTGCATTGTTGGCAGTTAATTCCTTCGGCATTTTCTTGTACGAATACGAAAGTCGTTATCAGTGAACAATTTTCTTCTTCACTAAAATCATCATCATCATCATCATCATCATCATCATCATCATCATCATCATCATCATCATCATCATCATCATCAATCAACAACAACAACAAAAACAACAACATCATTATCATCATCATCATCATCATCATCATCATCATCATCATCATCATCATCATCATCATCATCATCATCAATCAACAACAACAACATCATCATCATTATCATCATCATCATCATCATCATCATCATCATCATCATCATCATCATCATCATCATCATCATCATCATCATCATCATCATCACCATCATCATCATCATCATCAAAAACCCTCTTCTTCTTCTTCTTCTTCTTCTTTTGAAATGCCATACCCCGAAGTCGGTAAGAAAACGGCAATTAAATGGGAAGTATGTGAGTTTTAAAATTAAGAAAAACAGAACAGCGAAAAAACAGATTTATATAGAATAACAAGACAGCTGCGGTCCGTAGGAAATTTCTTGTAAATTGTAACTGTATGAAGAGGTGCACCTGTCAGGTTTTGCAGGGTAGCGCTGGTTGCACGGGGTTTATAAATACTTAACAAAAAAACAACCATAAATTAATACAAATGCCTGTTTAGTGAGATGTCCAGTGGCCTCTAGATATGTACAGCTCTTGCACGGGATACGCCGTCTTTCGACACATATGTGTGTGTGTTATTATCGAAATCAGCAACAATTAATGTTGCAGTTTGAACAAGCCAGAATACAATGACGTTTGACCAATGACCTTTACTAAGACCTTGACCTTTGACATACAGACACCGGTATTGAACGCATCATTTCGTCTCCGTATGGTGAGCATGTGGACATCCAGGTGCGGGGGCTCAACCGGCTTTCCGGTTTTATTTGTAAAGACTTTTCAGTGTACGAGAATGTCTCCACCAAATCCAATATTCGGAACTCCTCGACCATTTTTATTGAAAACAACCTCGCATGTGTATGGGCGGTTTACAATGTCAGATATCGGGTCTTTTTAAGTCCGCTGCAAGTAGGTCTCAAAGTTATTTAATTTAGCAGTTAAACTTAATGACTGAACTCTTGGAAATAATCATTATGTTTGCATTATTACACTTCACTGGCAATCAATTTAAAATTAAATCAACACATACAAGCTAAAACACTACATTTCATTAATGATATCATTCAAAATTTTACGAACTACTTTTACTGATACATCCGAGGTTGATTTCTATAAAAATGGCCGAGGAGTTCCGAATGCAAATCCAAATTATATATCCAAGTAATATTGGCTGTTTTTAAGCTGCACTCTCACAGATTGAACGTTTTGACAACATTTTTATGTTTTGTCTTGGAACCAGCCAATTTTTGCGAAAAACCATAGAAACCAGTTATATAATACTGCTGACAACAAATTAGATCGCAGATTTTTATATTTAAGTTTCAAAAATTGATGTTTTATGCATTTTTCTTAAACCGTTAAGAACGGTTAAAGCCATAAAACATTAATTTTCGAACGGAAATATAAAAATCTGCAATCTGATCTTTTGTCAGCAACCTTTTATCATTGAAGATGTTTACGCAAAAAATTGCTTTTTCCAAGACAAAAAATAAAAAAAGGTAAAAACGATATATCTGTGTGACTGCAGCTTTAACAGAACTGGTGAATTAAGGTATGCATGTACTTCAGTAACTTGTTATTCCCATACGGGGCAGTAAAAGTGAACATGTACAATATTGGGGTGGGGGAGGGGGGAAGGAGGCGGGGGATCCTTACAAGGCTGGACAAAATAATGGTGGAAATCATTTTAAACATTTTTTAATTGCTTCCAACGCAAATAATCGTAACAAATTTTATCATGCAACATACGACATAATACAACATGAAATATATTATACGATATGAATATGACACTTCACAAAGCAAGTGGGGTTAAATTTTCAACTGAGTGAAACAAATCTCTATTTTTAAGTTGAATGCAAAGGCTATTGCGAAAAAAATCAGCAGTACGGCAAAAAAAGTGCAGGGTCGGGAGAACAAATAAAGTCAGTTTAGTAAGTGGAAAGAAACAATTTTATTTTTTAAGCCTATAGCATTAATCACATGGCTTGAATGTGTAGCTATTGATCTTTTATGAAATTAAAATTGATTACAGATACAATAATGTATACGTTGTTTAAAAAGCATATTTATGTTGAATAGGCTTTGGTTACACTTATTTATTATATATAGTCATAAGACCATCAAATGTAAAAAAGTTATATGGACAAGAGCTTTTTGTATATGGCCTATAAATTTTACATTTTTTCGAGTTAAGGAAAACCATGTACAATTATGTGATAAAGTAGAAACTCGTTATGTCGAACTCTGTTATCTCGATGTTCTGGTTATGTCGAACCTTTTTAAAATATGTTGGCTCTAGTTATACACTTTTTGCATTTTGTATTTTCGTTATCTCGAAGTATTCTCCAATGTCTCAACGACTTCGAAATAGCGAGTTTTGACTGAATTGGAATGCCTGATGACCCGAAATTATTTTGGTGTTATTTGAAAGGGTTTAATATGCAGATGAAGAATATGTAAAAAATTTACCCCCAAAAACATTTCACAAACATTCTTTTTCACCTTGAAGTACTTGCAGAATGAATCATTTCAGGGCTAAATTCTAATTTCTAAAAAATAACAATAAATACACTTTGTAATATATATAAATAATAATGATATTTTAATGATTGATAATACTTTTAAGTAATCAGGGGCCATATTTATGAGGCATCTTATTTAAATATTTCAATATAGTGGAAACTTTTTATTAAAAACACACACATGAAAATAGGCAGAAAACCGGTCCATTTATTAACGGCATATTACAACTAGTGATTGAAAACTAAATTCAAAAAACAATGTTGCTTAAAAATCGAAAAAGTTTACTAAGTTTTCCTAAAAAACCCACAACAACAACAACAAAAAAATCACTAAGAAGCTTTATGAACAAGGTCCCAGTAATCAGGGGTCGTATTCATAAAACATTTTAAGTCATTTCCTAACTTAAGTCACTTCCTTAATTTAAGTATCACTCTATTCACATGAGAAAATGGCTTTATAATTTCTGAATTATTTTATTGCATTTCTTGATTCAGAAGTACATAATTTTATGTTGAAACACTTATATATTTATTTATATTTAATTAAAAAAAACATGCGAAAAATACTTAAGTTAAGAAATGACTTAAGATGAGTTATGAATACCGGCCCAGCTCCCTTTAAGTAATATCACCATGTATTGGGTCATCAAGCATTCATAGTCAACACAGCTGACAATAGCTCGATACAGTGACAAGCTCATATGTACATGCAATACCTTAAACGGCATTCGGAAACACATCGGCCATTTACTATCGAATACAACCTCGGATGTATGTCGGTACATTGAAAAAAGTAGTTCGTAAAATTTTAAATACTTTTTTTAATTAATTGAGTTTTAACGTTTATTTTGTATATCTAAGTTTAAAATGATTGCAAGTGAAGTGTTTAATTGTATGAACACTTTAGATTCCCACGAGTAAAGCCATTAAGTCTAACTGCTTAATTGAAATTACTACGCTATCTACTTGCTGTGTAGTTAAATGTAAATATTTCTAACAGCGTAAATCGTCCATATACATCCGAGGTTGTTTTCGATGAAAAATGGCCGATGGGTTCCTAATGCTTAAACGAGTGATTCTGTAACCCCATTACCAACATTGACAAATTCAAGAATGGGAAAGAGAACAAAAACAGAAGAAAACCCACATGCGTATGGAAGATAAGTATATCTGGTTGGGCTAATAAAAATCCAGTCTAGAAAAAAAAATCAAATTTATACAAGTTCACGATTTGAAATTTTCTTACAAGCAACGTAATTTTAAGTTTGTCGTAAGTACATTACAAGGTCATGATTTTATCAAGTTATTTTCCAAAAAATCAAAACTGATGTCAATGTTTCCCCCCTTCTATCATTTAGACTTGGTTCTGCTTTGAAGTGCGATGGCAAACTCCCGTTGAATATCCGGTTTGTCCTGGTTTTGGATGGAGGAGTGATGGGACTTCCGGTTGCCCTGGCGCTCGGTGCCGTCCCCAGGGATCAGGTCGGCGGAAATCCAAGTGAGATCCATCACGTCATCTATCCCGGGACGCTCCGTGTAGCTGCTCTTGAACAAGGTTAGAATGATGGCCTTCACTTCCGGTGTGACGTATCTGAACTTTTGCCAGGGAAAGTTCAACTTCCGTTGTTCTTCTAGAACGCCAGTATTTCCTAGCAATATACAGGGGGAATAAAAAATAACGGCATCGTACATTGTAGATTAAACGAACGACCGTGGGCACCGGCCGATATGAACAGAACAGAACAGAACAGAACAGAACAGAACATATATTTTATAAAGACTTATACTAATGTACATCGTCTAATCACATAATTATTCACTTAAATATGTCATGTGTATGTACAAGTAAAGTTTTAAATTTGAATAAATATTTGTGTTACAGGAGCGTTATTCAATTATAATTAACTAATATAAGGTATACATATGTAAACGTAGTAGTGTAACAGCTTAATAAACAGGTTGTAAAGAAGATGAACAAAATTATGTATCATTGTTTAGAATACAGTTACGGATATATAGTGATTCCTTAACGTATTTACAGAGCTTAATAAGCTCAGATCTATTAACATATTTTAATAGTGAATGATATTTAAACACGGAAGGGCGAACATAATATGACATTGACGGTATGATAGCTTTTCGGTACGCGAAATCTGATAGGAAGCGTATACCACGGAAAACTGACAGGCCGTTCCTTAAAGCACAAAAGATATTTGTCAAGCATAGTGTTCCCTGAGCGCCGCTGTTAGAAACAAGTGCACGTTATAAGGACGCTGATTATTAATTATTCATAAATTATTTCCCCTGAGCGCCGATATGTTAGAAACAAGTGCACGTTTTAATAAGAGCGATGATTACTAATAGAATCTAAGTATTAAAACGTGTTTATGAATATTAATACAAACATTTCGACTTTTGAACTGCGGACAAACATTTTACAAGACGGTTGATCGTGACCTCGACCTTTGACCTACTCACATAAAACACAACACGGGTAATCACCTGGTCTAGGGAAACCTACCAATTCAATTTCATGGTCCTAGGTCAAATAGTTCTCTATTTTTCTTATGCAGACAAAGCTTTCATAAGACTAATGACTTTGACCATGACCTATTACCCTCGAAAACTATAGGGGTCATAAACTGGTCAACGGCAATATACCACTGAAGTTTGATGATCATGGGCTAGACCGTTGACGAGTTATCGTACGGACCAAGTTTGTTTAAGACTGATGACCGTTACGTTGGCCTTCGATCTACTGATATTAAAACAATATAAAGGGTCATCTACTGGTCAAGGGCAATATTTCACTTAAGGTTCGGTCAATAGACCGACCGACCGACTGACCGATCGACAGACCGCCCAACCAACCATCCGAACTATATACATTTCAAAACATATATGCCCGTTTTTTTTAAAAGGCAATAATAATACAAGCGGATTATTGTTACGCAAGAGAAAATGTTGATTATAAACATTAACATTATATTAGCAAACCTGAAAATCTCATTAAACTCATGCAGAAATTTATCTGTATAACTTTCTTTTACTTTGAAATAAAATTTACACGGCTATTTTTTAAAGCAAGTTTTTTCACTTACCTTTGCTCTCATCAAAAGGCATTTTCCCGGTGATGAAGATGTATAGGATCACTCCCATGGCCCACATATCTGCTTTCTTCGGGTCGTACGGCTCCCCGCGGAGAATTTCCGGTGACGCGTACGACTTGGAACCGCAGTAGGTCTTGCTTAGCTCCTTCATGGAATGGCTCTTCACAAACCCGAAATCGCAGATCTTGATATTAAAGACGCAGTCTAGCAAGAGGTTTTCTAGTTTTAAGTCTCTGTGTGTTATATCCTGGTCATGGAGATACTTCACGGCGTCACCTACTTGCCGTATCCAGATTCTTGCAAGGTGATCTTTAATTGCGCCAGATTTTTGAATGTAACGCAATACATCGCCATTTTCAGCGAATTCAAGGATCATATAGACACGAATGTTGTCTTCAAACATTTCATACATTCGAGCTATGTTTGGATGTATCATTCGAGGCCAAATTGAAAGCTCGCGGGGCAGAAATCGTGTCTGAAAATCTCTTGGGGCTTTGTTCCTATCGATGATCTTAACGGCAGCTTTTTGGTAATCATAATTATCCAGACAGTAGGCGAATTTCACCTTGGAATAACTTCCGCTCCCCAGCGTCTGCTTAACAAGAAGGCCTTTCTTGGCGAGAACAGCGCGGTAGGTTGGTCTGTATGTGACTGTTTCCATCTTGGTTGTTGACGACTTCTTCACATCAATAGGTTCAACTTCACCTTTCATTGTTTCGAGGTCATTTTTCAAGGCCAGTTCCCAGGAAGACGACTCCTCACTGGACTCAATCTTTGGTCGTTTTGACGGCAACATCTATACATACAACGCCAATACAGATACAATAAACTTTTCAACTACTTTACTATTCTGTCCACCATTTTGAATTTTGGAATCCAAGCAACTTCAAAGTGAGGTTCTTGTGTATCATGTGATCAAAAACATGCGACGTTATCATAGCGACGTCAAATAAACAAACGCCATATTGGTTCCGGTACAATGACGTCACAATCGAAACAGCGCGACAGAGAACAACGCTGAACGCAAGACAATCATTTCCCGCATTATTTTCACAATATCTTCCTTAATATGTAATATTTTTACATGAAAAAATACTAAAATGAGCGGAAAAGATACAGTTGTAATCTCCGACGAAGAATCAGAGCTGAAAAAGCGCGGGTACGCCCTTGGAACTACGCTTGGAGAAGGGTCATACGCAAAAGTTAAGAGTGCCTTCAGTGAAAAACTTCAGTTAAGGGTCGCTATCAAAATAATCAACAGGAAAAAGGTCCCAAGAGATTTTAGAGAGAAGTTTTTGCCGAGAGAATTGAAAATATTCGCTGCTGTTGAGCACAAGAACGTTATTAAGATGTACGAGCTCATGGAGTTCCATAACAAGGTTTGTTTTTGGAGAAATACAATTTTTTTTTACTATTATGTATATTTAAATCTAAAAAAGACCCTCGTAACGAAACTTTTAATTACTGATAACAATATTGTAACTGTGTAATTAATAGCTGAAAACGCATACATATTAAGTGACTGGAGGGTCCTAAAAGATTTACAGTGATCAACTATCGTCTCATTAGGTAGTGTTTTCAGCACATTTCTTTCAAATTAAACACGGTATCTTTCATAAGAACCATCATGTTTATTCATCCTTTTCGGTAAAAAAAAACAATTGCATTAATTGTGGTACATCTTATTTGGTAGTAACAGCGCATCTTTAAACTTTTAGGGTTACAACTTGTCAGGCAAGATTTAACCTGGTCCAGATTTGATCGGATGCCTACAATATTTCTGTCTGACCTGTTGCATGGACTTAATGAAAACATGTTTATTCTGGATGTTAAAAAATTGTCTTTTTTAAAGCAATGTGAAGTATTTTCTACATTTAGCTGCACATGTAATGCACTAGTCATTTGCAACCACGGCCTCTCCAGGTCCGGGAAATAGCTGGGACTTTGACTTTTGGTTCAGCCAAGCCCGGGTAAAACCTCCAGCGTTAACTTTTCATATTACTTCATGCACAAAACATACTCGATAGCGCCACCACTACTCGACAGCGCCACCACTAGGGCAACAGCGCGACCACTTTTATAAATATGTGCATTTTTCCTTTTTAAGAAGTGCTTATTAATTTTGTTGTGTTCCGGCATAGGTACTTTACATAACAGTTATGTTTGCATGCATGAGAATGTTCTTACGGGGTGTGTAAGCACTGAAATATAATTGCTATGCAATCAGATCTCAAAATATGCACAAGTCTGATTCGGGAGAAAAGCTCCTGACACCACAGTTTGCACAATATTGAAATGAAATAGTAACCAGCCTACAGTAGAAGTGTTCTTACACGGTACCACATTCTCCGATTTTCGAAATATGTCCGTTAAATGAAATTATCAAATAAAATATAAATCATACTCACGTTTGTCCATGTCTACATAGGGCACAGCTCCACCACGAGAGTGTCGACAGCTCTTTTTCTTTGCATCACCGTAAAGTGGTGACATACAAGTTACCATCTAAGCCTCATGCAATTGCACAATACCATGCATTTAGGATGGACTATTTTGTTCACAATTGTATACACATGGTTGAGTCTTAGTTGCCTTAGTCAATTCACTAGCGGACCACCCGGAGCGCGACCCCTCGCTTAAATCGTTCAAGTTTATTTTCTAGTTCCACTTAGGCCACTCCTTTTTTATTTTTTGGTTTACAAGAATTTTTGGAAAAAAATGTCCACCGGGTGGTCGAAAAAAAAAGGAAAAAGGTTACAAAATATACTCTTAAAAGGTGAAAATCAGAAAACAACATAAAACATTGAAAAATTATATCATTTACTTGACATTTTAAATTTTTAAACTGCTATTAATGCATGTTTTAATACACACAAAGTTTCAAAGTTCTAATACATAAAACACACAGTTTAGATCTTACATACTGTGCATATAAAACATCAATGAAATTGACTATAAAACATGTTTACATGTATAAACTACACTTTTTATCAAGATACATTGGATATCACTCAGCAAGACATTTGTTTAGCTTTAAGGGTATGCTAAAGCAGAAGTGAATGCAGAACACTTAAAAACTGACCAATATTAAATTGAAAAAAAAAAAGAGAAGGCGAATTTTACGCATTAAAATACACAAAAATTGCACTGTATTAAAACAATACATTACATTTTCTAAACATTGTTTCAGTTATTTCAATATTGAAAAATGTCAATAAAGTGAAATAATTACCAATTTTGTAAATAAGAAGTAACATTTTATGAAGACATTTGAGCTTTAATATTGTGAAAACAATTCATGAAAAACTAAAAACCAAACTAGACCTAGATTTGAGTTGTATAACCCTTACCATGCGTGGTCCTAGTTTTATGTAACCCGGTCCATGCTAATTCCGGATATTTTCACACCGAGATATTTACCATGGGATGTTCACTAAATCCATTTCAAATTCAAATCTTGCAGCAAATTACCACATCAGTACATAAAAATCACATAGCAAAATAATAAATCTAGCATGTGACTTAACTTCATGTACCAATGATAGTAAACTGACAGAGAAATCCATAATTATGTATCGGATATTTTCATCTTCTCCAAACTCCGCCATTTTGTGTATACATGCGTTCACAGAGCATATATACTTCATGCTTGTTTATGAACCTGGATCCGCCCCGGCTATTTTCAATATCACACCATCCAATTTTATTAGAATATTATGATTTCAAATGATATCTACTTTCTTATTCATGTTTAAATTAATTGACTTTGTTCTGAGGAGTTTGTAACTTTTTTCGATTGCTAGGTATGACCTTTGTCTGTACAAGAACTTGAACGTACTTTTCACATTCCTTACTTAATCGTCATTATCAAGAGAATTAACAGAAATATCATTGCCAAACACAACTCCAAGTAATAGTTAGATGACATATATTAAAATTACTATTAATTAAGCATGGGCGGAGTGAGCGTGAATTAAAAAATCTTTTGGGAGTACCCTAAAACTCACCTATCAACATTTTACACCAAAGTTTGGTTCTGAGGGAGGGGCGCATGTTAAAAGAATTTGGCCGGGTGCGTCCTCCAACCATGAATCCGCTATTGATTTTTTACCATTTTGCTTATTTGAAGTTATTTCAAAACGATCTCTGCAGGTGTACATAGCTATGGAGCACGCGGGCCACGGGGACTTGCTCGAGTACATCAAGTTACGTGGCGCCATCCCGGACGAGAGGGCTAAACAGATGTTCAGACAGGTGGCCAGCGCCATCAGCTACCTCCATAACATCAGCATCGTCCACAGGTATGGGGCACCTGTATTCCCTATTCTTTGCGATCTGCTATTTATATTATTCCGATTATGCATACTATAGATTGGTGCATTTCAATTTATTTAAATGCATTATTGTATAACTCATTTGACTTCATTGATATTTTTTTTAATCAATGTGCATGTGATTTAGGTAGAAATTAATTAATATTTTCTCATTCAAGACCTT
Organism: Mya arenaria; assembly: GCF_026914265.1. Taxonomy (NCBI): domain Eukaryota; kingdom Metazoa; phylum Mollusca; class Bivalvia; order Myida; family Myidae; genus Mya; species Mya arenaria. Next base: position 27,144,984 of record NC_069134.1, on the reverse strand, counting down.
CTTGTATAGCGTCGCGGTAAAGCCGTCTGGTCGAGAGTTCGATCCCAACCATATAAACGTAGCGACTTGTGCAGTCTTTTACTGATGATTATGCACTTTTTCTAGAGACCTCAAGTGCGAGAACTTACTACTGGACAACCAGGGCAATGTCAAGGTCACGGACTTCGGATTCGCGCGCAATTTTATGGCGGGTGACATCAGCAAGACATTCTGCGGAAGCGCGGCGTACGCGGCGCCGGAAATCCTCCAGGGGAAGCCGTACAACATGCCGCTGCATGACGTCTGGGCCATGGGAGTCATCCTGTATATTATGGTGAGGATTTTGATTACTATTGACCTGGGACCGTATTCAGTTACCAACTTAGATTTGACTTAAATTCAAGATTAGAATCTTAGTGTTTTGATTGGCTTGTATATTTAGCTGACCAATAGGCTGAGTGAAATCACTGAGACATGTCAAAAGATAAGGATAGGATCGATATTGAATATTGGCCCAGCTGTCTTAGGATATGATATTTTTAATAGTTATTCGCGTTCAAAGCAACATATTTTAAAGATCTGTTATATGCAAATCTTTTCTTAATAATAATATTATTATTAATAATATTAAAATTAATAAAAAAAATAAAATAATAATAATAATAATATTTAATAATAATAATAATAATAATAATAATAATAATAATAATGATAATAATAATAATAATAATAATAATAATAATAATAATAATAACATATAATAATAATAATAACATCTTTATTTTAAGAAGGTAACACAGTATGCATAATTACAGTGCTATTTAAAGCATAAATGAATACTTAAACATATTGATTATGTTAAACACAAGTATAAAATTCAAGTCAAGTCAAACAACGTTTATTCTCTCATACCATAATATATGGCAAATATACAATGAACATCAATGACATGGCGGCAGATACATGTTTAAATCTAGAATACAATACCCAACATGGGTATCGGATTCACACATGTATACTATCATTGAAATTTGCTGTTTTTGAAGTCTATCGGAGGGTTAGTGAAAATCAGGCGTATACATCTCCTTTCTATATGGATTTACAACTGTGTTGCGTTTCAGTATTCGGTACTATATGATTTGTGTTTATTGAAGCTAATATAGGGTATAAGCATTAAATAAATCTCAATATTCTTGACATCACGGTCAACTACAGCTATAAGTTATAAAGATTTAAAATAGATTTCTGTTAAAGCTGCACTCTCACAGATTTACCGTTTAGACAACTTTGTATTTTATTTTTTTGTCCACTCGGAACTCCTCGGCCATTTTTGTCGAAAACAACCTCGAATGTTTATATGGACGGTTTACAATGTCAATAATCGGGTCGTTTTTAATTCCACTGCAAGTAGATCGCGTAGTAATTGAATTTAGCAGTTAAACTCAATGACTTTACTGACTTTGGGAATCTTAATTACGTTTGCAATAATACGCTTCCAAGGAAATCAATTCAAACTTAGATCAACAAATTTATACAAGCAAAACACAATATTTTATTAATTATATAATTAAAAAAATACGAACTACTTCTACTGATGTACCGGCATACATCCGAGATTGTTTCGATAAAGATGGCAGAGGAGCTCTGTCTTGGAATGAGCCATTTTTTTGCGTAAATATCAGCAAACCAATCATATAAGACTGCTGACAAAAGATCAGATCGCAGAGTTTCATATTTCCGTTCGAATGTTAATGTTTTATGGCTAAAAGCGTTACAAACGGTTTAAGGAAAATGCATAAAACATCAATTTTTGAACTTAAATATAAAAATCTGCAATCTGATTTTTTGTAAGCAGTCTTATATCACTGGTTTCAATGTATTTTCGCATAAATTGGCTCGTTCCAAGACAAAAAATGTCAAAACGTTTAATCTGTGAGAGTGTAGCTTTCAAGGCGCACGTTCTAGGTCGATGAAAAAACAACTTTTTAAATTTTAATGCATTTTCGTGTTAAACCCATTTGATTTTAATGATGTTTTTTATCTGTTCCTTATGCACTAGTCAATTGTAACCCCCCCCCCCCCCAGTCCGGGGAATAGCGGGGACTTTGACTTTCGGTCCAGCCAACCCCGGGAAAAATCCCCGCCCTGCGGGGACGAACTGATGGTCAAATCCCCGCCAAATGCTCCCGCACCCAAGGGACCGTAGATAAGGCCCATTCCCCGCTATATTTCACGCGAAGACAAAACCACCGCATTCACCGGCATTGCGGGGCCACCGGGAAGGTAAAAAACACGACCCTTTTCCCCAGCTATACCCGGTATACCCCCGGACCTGGGAGGGCCGCGGTCACAATTGACTGGTGCATTAATCTAATGCATTTTTATGAATTAGATTAAGGAACCAAACAACGGTACGGTATTTTAACTAGGGGATTTGTGGCCAAGTAGCTATTTACAAATAAAACGCACAAATAAAGGCTACAATTTTATCTGTACCTAAATGATATGCTTTTTTATCTTTAGAGTCAAATAAGTTTAACATGATAATGCATTAAAATTAGAACATTTAATTTTTGTATCAACCTTAAAGGGACTGTACTCCATATTATGAAATAGCGAGAGAAAAAATGAAAATTGTCGAAAACTGACATAATCTTGGAATCGATGTGTACAATGCATTGAAACTTACTAACTGAAGTACCACATAGTTACAATTAATTTATTTTTCGCAGTGTTTTCGTATTTTTCCATTAAAAAAGATTACTGGGTATGTCTACCTAGTAGAATTCATTCCTTATGCGTGTTTGGCTAGTCGATGTTATCACGTGATATTACCGAGTTAGGTGTAAAGCTTATTTATATCACCCGTTTAGAGTAAGCCTTCGTAGCTCAGTGGATTCAACGCTGGACTACAATTTTGGCAACACCGGTTCGAACCCGGTCTTCGACACATTCTTTTTTTAATTTTGGTATTTTTACAATTATGATATCAACGGGTTAAACATTGTATTCAATAATTGTCCTGAGATAAGTCAGACGTTACAGAAAAAAAAACTTCTGTTGGTGCCAATCTGGTGTACAGTCCCCCTAAGTGTGCTCCTTTAATTATATACATGTATGTATATCTACGTAAACATACTGAATCTATTGCCCAACAGGTATGCGGCTCCATGCCGTACGACGACTCCAACATCAAAAAAATGGTCAAAGACCAGACGGAGAAGAAAGTGGCGTTTTCAAAGCACAAGAAGGTCTCCGAGGAATGCCAGAGCTTGGTGAACGCCATTCTGGAAGTCAACTGTAAAAAGCGCCTCCCCATGTCCCTTATATTGACACATAAATGGCTGGAAATGCCAACGTGTAGCAATGAGCAGCGATAGCCGCTTGATACATCACTATAGTCTAGAATATGAATATTTTTTCGTTGAGAGAATAAAAATTCAGGTGAAAGATATATTTTTTTCTGTCAATATTAGGACAACTCACATAACCATTCGGATCATCTCGGCTAATTTCCATGGAAAACAACCTCGGACGTATGCCTATACAGCTGGTGAAGTAGTTCGAGAAAAAATATAGAATTAATTAACTGTAGTGTTTTAACGTATATTCTATATAACGTAGTTTAAAATTATTTTAAATGAAGTGTATCATTGCATAAATAATTCAGAATCCCAAGAGTAAAGTCATTAAGTTTAACCAATATAATGAAATTACTACGCAATTTACATGCAGCTTAGTTAAATATAAAGATTTCTGTTTCTATAAACCGTTCATATACATCCGAGGCTGTTTTTGATGGAAAACTGCCGAGATGTTCCGAACAAATAAACATGGTCTGTTTAGCACAAAAGAAGAACAGTAGCTTGAATTATATAGAAATCCCCACTTTTTTAGTAATCCGAGCACTTTCTGAACATATTTTCCATCCCGGTCGGTGGAATTACCGAAAACCCGAAAATCCCCGTAAATACCGAAAATCCCTTCCATTCTCTGAGGTATATAGCGTTTTCTTTAATACGCCCGGATTTACTACTTTATTGTGTTCGAATATTGTATGCCGTAATCTTTCCATCCCTGTTTTCCATTATGATACAAGCACCATATCGTCAGTAACAGTAGGTGCGCATATGTTAAAATTATGAATGCACTGTCCATTTTCATTATCTTCAAGTTTATCTATCAAGCCATCAATGTATATTTAGTAGAGAATAGGCGAGCTCATGCCTCCCTGGCGGGTTCCTGGTGTATCGGAAGTTCCTCTGAGTACAATTCTCGGTACAACACATGACTTGTAGCGCCAGAATACATGGTCTGAAGCCCTTTGAGACATATGCCTATTCAAATTCAACAATTTATAAAAAAAAGTTGACTGGCCACACCCGCTCAAAAGCTTTCCGGTCGTCAATGAAACATATTCTTAACAGCGTTCTAGTAAAACACATTCAACTAAGTATATAAAGTTGAAGACATTGTGATTGCACTATAATGGTTCGGTTCGGCGTTTCACTTTTTACCACCTATATGAACAGTAATATATCGTATGGATCTATTCTGAATGGACTCTAGATTTTTAAGGCGCCCTTTGATCAATGTCAAACACAAATTATACAAACAATAATCAGCAATTCTCATAATTCAAAATACATTTAGAATAAAACTGGTAGTATTCATTATTCAATTATTGATCTTTAATAAGGTATTGTAACGTGAACCCTTACGTAGACGACTCAATTTATACGTTCGATTTGTTGTTTACCTTATTTCATGCGAAACGGACAGCAGATGCTCCAGTTGACATTTAAATTTACTAGATACAGGACCAACGATCGTGACATGTGTAATAACTTTTATTTACTCATAAATAAATATCAATCCTTGCAAACAAATATGATACTGTAATAATATTACTTTGATTAAAGAGTAAATGTTCTTTTAATGATAACGTTCCTTTTTATCTATTATCTATAATGATATAATATAATATTTACATTGCTGCAGGGTGGCTCTCTTTCTTGTTAAATAAACTTGTATGAAAAGATTTGAAAGTTAAGTTTTTAAAGTTTCCAATATGGCCGAAAAGTTGTGAAAGCTCGCGTCTGCTGCGCGGTCTTGTATTTATACTTTCCCGCGCCTTGATACTTGGTGATGAGGACATGGCAATCATTTGCCCCCAAACCAATCAGAAACCCGGAAAATCCAAAATGGCCAATCTCATCCAATCAGCAGCCGTGCGGAAAATCCGTAGATTGTAGTCCTCCGCCACATCAATTCTAGTGCCATGTACGGAATCCGGACGAAATCCCTATGATACGTACTCCGGTCACGTAAGCGTGATCCACCGTGACGTTAACAACTTAAAGTAATGGTTTAACGTAACCTTGTATTACAGAGGTATAGCATTTTACCTATAAAGCATGTTTTACGAATAGAGATTATTCCAGTAAAAGAGGCCACCCCAAAACAAACTGTTTTTTACTTCCGTGTTTCAATTACAACGTGAAATTACTAAATGGAATGACATAATTAAGAGAGTTTAACGTAAGTACATTAAACTATAACCATGAGCTATTGTAAAGCCACTGACCGGTGTATGCAACACAACTATTATTGCAGGTAGGGGGAAAAGTAATGTATTTTCGCGGCCAATGAAAGTTACTGTTGACAACAAACGCAGGCAGTATTTTAATATACTAACTGGATAAATCATGTTGAATATTATAAAATGTAAGAAGAGTTTGGCAAATATGCATAGCCAATTACATTACAGTATGTTTGATGGAAAGCTTTAAAGTATTTAATGTAATTGCTAGTCGAATTTGAACTGGAATAGTGTTCCATACATCTTTGGATAGGAAAGAAACAGATTTCTTACTATATTGTTTTGTAACAAAGTGATATTTTTGTGGTAAGTGGGCTATAATGAGTATTTGTATTGCTTGTAAATTGAATAACTTCGCTTAAATATGTTGGCACGAGCCCAAGCAAATATTGAAAGATAATTAAACAATCTGTTATCAAAAGATAACCAATCTATTCCTTTGCATGCGGAACAATGTAAACATTTCACCACTCGAACTCAGGGGGTCCAACGTAAGTTAATTTTGCGAAGTTTTAAGTGAGGGACATGGTCAGTGCGGAACAAATTGGCGGATTCTTTGGGTATTTTTTATATTTTCGAAGGATGTTTTTACCACTGATAAGTAGGTTTATGTCACTGTTCTCCTATTATGAAAACGCATACCAGGAGACCAGACGTATAAGTTTCTCTGTTGTTTTTTAACCCATTTAGCCCAAAAAGATATTGAATGAATAAGCTGAACGATTGCTTGTTTACAATGAGGAATAGAACATTGACACGAATCTGTGTTACCGGCATTTTTCAATACATTTAACCGCGGGCATAGGGAATAAGTTAAGATGCCGGCCGGAATGAAACAAAACAAAACAAACAACAACCACCACAACAACAACAACAACAACAACAACACCATAAGCAGTAATAGTTATAGCGGTTCCGGCTTTTATAAACAAGCCATTCCGGTAGCTAACAGCTAATGTCTCGGCCACAACAGTCGTAGCTTTTCTCAATAATCGATCCCGGCAGTTTAATTGATCCGATCAGTTTATCTGACAGCGAAGGTTCCGGCCACACCGGTCTTATTATCCCGGCAGTTATCAGTCAAGGCGTTTTTATAGATTATCATGGTTAAATTATCATTATGCAGACGCGCCACGTTTTGAAGCCGAACATAATTACAATACTATAATACTATTTCTTAAGAATACAAAAAATACATTTTTCTCGGACAGAAAAATTACTATCGATAATCGGTTTATGAAACCGATCAATGATCGATTATTAATTGATTTAATTGTCATTTAATTATATTTGGTCATTTATAATTAAGGCATGCAGATATAGTACATGCACCAGTTTTAAGCACCAATGTTCCCTTACAATATTGTTTGTACATTTCTTTGTATACATTACATTATTTATTCAGAACGCAACTGTTCTCAAGTCAAGTCAAGTTTCCTTTATTTCACTCATTCCAATACAAACATGGATAAATGAGGTAATATCAAATGATAAATGTCACAAAGGCAAACGAGTGAAATGGGTACATTTAAAGGTTTGTTTTCTTATATTACAAACGTTTGACAATGATTATTATATATAGTAAATTACCAGTGTAATCAATCTAGTTATTGTCACATACATTAGTGGATAAATAAATAAATAAATGGAGAGTCAATAAAATATCGTAGCAATTAGAAACAAAATAGCTCAAATTCTGTATATGTCAACAGGCATGTCCTACAACTATAATGATTTCAATGAAATTGCTTTAATAAACATTATTAAGTCTGCGTTTTATTCCGGGTAATTATAAGTTTCTCTAGTTTAAAAATATTCGCGTGTCTATAAAAGTAGGGTTTCAAATATGTTTTTTTGTTCTTCATCAAAAATTCCACATTCTAAAAGATAATGAAATTCATCGCCTAATTTATCGCAACGTGTACACACTCTTTCATTTAGAGGCGTTCTGTTCCAGCTACCAGTTTCAATTGGGAGTCTATGGTTTTTTGTTCTGAATTTAACTATAAAATATAAGTTTTTAGTCGGTTGATCTAAAATGTATGGCTCAATGCCGAATTTTGTTTTAAATATTCTGTAAAACGTTGCTTTATTGAATGTTTCAGTAGCACTAAACCATTCATTAATAAAGAGTTCTTTTAACTTTTGCTTAACCGTTGCCTTCAACCACTTTTGATTAATAAAGTTTTGGCCTTCCCATATATTAATTAAACCACATTTACTTAAAATACATTTTAGATGGTAGATCCATGGAAATTTTCTTTTTAATACTTGCTCACTTTAGTTGATTGAGTAATTATAAATACTCTTATATATCAAAGACGAGAGTTTCGTAATATTGTTATCAGTATTTGTTAATAATTTTGTCCAGAAGGCAATCATTTTATCTTCAATATCAACCGAAAGCGGCATTACCCCGGTTTCACCATAGACCATATAATTTGGAGTAGATCGTTTTAGCTTTAAAATATACTTAAGGAATCGAAGTTGAACTCTCTCTAAAACATCGTTTTTTTCCATAGCCCCAAATTTCAGCTCCATAAAGAAGTATTGGTTTCACAGTTTTATCAAAAATTTCAATTTGTAAGTCTATTGGTAAAGAAAGGCGATTTGCGTTCCGTAATAAACTGTACATTGCTCTTGTAGCCTGATTTGCAATATGTACTTTGCATTTTTGAAAAGAACCAGTTCTACTAAAGTATATACCGAGGTATTTATATTCATTAACTATATCGAGTTGGCTTGCTTGAAATGAGAAATTAAATGTAACCGGTCTTCCCTTTCCAAATACTAGTATTTTAGACTTTGCAATATTAACTGTTAGTTTCCATGAATCACAGTATTGTGCGTAGGCATCGAGTGCATTTTGTAAACCTGTTGGAGTTTCAGACATTATAACTGTATCATCAGCATATAGAAGTATGAATATTTTTATGAAATTTTGCAAATTTTGAAAATGGTTCGGATTTGGTAATTGTACACTGCTGTCTATATTGTTACTTACAAAATACTCGTGTAAATCGTTTAGAAACATGGAAAACAGAAGTGGAGACAGCTTTCCCCCCTGTCTGACACCTATATTACTTGGGAAATAATTTGACAATTCTGAGTTAACTGTGACACACGATTTGATGTTGTTGTACAAATTTTTAATAAGAGTTTTTTTTTGTTACTGTTCAAATATTGAATTATGTGGTTTATGGCAAACATGTGATCTGATGTCGAAAAACCAGCTCTAAAACCTTCCTGACATTCATGTATGATATTATTAGATTCGATGTAATGTTTTAGCCTATTATTTATTAAGCAAGTAAACAATTTCCCCATACAACTAAGTAGAGTAATAGGTCGATAGTTTTCAGGTTGTGTAGGGTCACCCTTATTTTTGAAAATAGGATTAATAACTCCAACAGTCCAAGATTGAGGTATAACACCGTATTCAAAAATTAAGTTAAATAATTTGACATATATGTTCTTAAGAGCGTCAAAAGTAGTTTTAATATGTTCATTTGTTATTTTATCTAGTCCACTTGCTTTGTTATTTTTTAATGATTTTGCAGCTTTGTCAATTTCTTCCAATATAATTGGAATATTAATTTCATCATTAGTTACCACGTTTACATTAAGTTCACCAGACTGGTTACTTGTGGATTGGATATCCTTATAGTTAACGCTTTTAAAGAAATTAGACAGGTCTTCAAGTCCTGCTTCACTTTTGCTCTTACTTTTGTTATTTAATATTTTCCAATATTTACGAGGTTCTGTGACCTTAAGATTTCTTAACTTTAATATGTCATTATTTTTATGTTTATTATGAAAAGTTCTCATTGTATTTTTATACATTTTACTTTTTTCGTTTAAGTTAATTCTATTTGTTTCGGTTTTTCTGATTTTATAAAGATATCTTGCTCTATGGAAATTGTTTCTAGGCTTATTGCATTTTGGACCAAACCATCCCCGTGTAGTTTTGCAATCAGTGCTATTTCGAAACGTTTTGAAGCCAAATGTCGGTTTGCAAGCATTTACAAAAATGTCGGAAATATTATTTACAATTAGATTAGCATCCTCTTGCGTGAATGATTTTGATTGATTATGAGTATCAAGTTGTTTTAATATATCATTTAATTTATGCGATTTAACATTTTCTATGAACTCATTTTGTTTTGTGTTATCCCATAATTTTAATGTTTGCTCTATCGTTTCTTGGTTCTGTTTGTATTTAGACAAATTGAAATTACACGTCAACGATATAGGATTATGTGCATCCGAATAAAGAGAACAAAATTCTTGTATATTTAAAGATAATACATACTTAAACATGTTAGCGTTGCACAGGAAATAGTCCACAGTACTGACTCCTTTACATGCTGCTTTACCCGGAATATCACCCTTTGTTCTACCGTTTAGAATATATAAATTATTTAACTGGAGGAACTCAATAAATCGGTTTCCATAATTATTAGCAGATTTGTCACAACTTTCTCTGTTTAACTCTACATTTTTGGCGCACTCAAATTGATTTATCGCATGTATATATTCATCATATATCTCTTCGAAATGGTTTACTTTAGACAAATCTTTGTCAACTGGGATAATATCGTATATATTTTTAGTTCTATTATTGTTATCCCCAAATATACATATAAGCTTATGTTTAGAGATCAATTCATTTAGCTCTAATTGAATATCATTAAAAGGGTCTTCAACAGAGTACAAAGAATATTCAGGGGGGACATAAACAATACCACATAAAATATCTGACTCAGAATTTACATACTCTTTGTCAATGCTAAACCATAAAACCATTTTACAATCAGTGTCGATAACATGTACATACTTAGAAATACTTTCTTTAACTAAAAGAGCTAGGCCACCCGACTTTCGGGTATTTAATACGACACTTCGTCTGTTCTTTGTGAAAACCACAAAATCATCAATATCAATACAATCAATGTCATCTAATTTTGTTTCTTGCAAGCCGATAATATCATGATTGTTCAAAATATTGTTAAATTCAGGACACATAAGCTTTGATTTCAGTCCACAGACATTTAAAGATAAAAGACGCAAATTTCCGTTATCACCTTCGTGAAAACCGTTAGATAGTTTATCATTTGCATCAAATTTACGAGTACCGTTAATAGGTGGTTTCAAAATATTACATGCAGTATGGCTATTTGTATTATAACGGGAATTATAACTATAATGTAAATAATGTAAATAATGTGCATAATAGTTATTACAGTATGATAAGTAGGCACACATATTTATGAACAAAAGGTTCCAAACATTCATCATTACTAAATATTCACCATGATTGTTAACAATTTGCCGTGTGGTCAACAGACCGAAGAGCTAAGTCACCACTGTTTATTGGGTCAGAGATCAAGCATGACTCCCCGTGACTGTCCTATAAACGGGACTCTTCGATGGACGGAGGTTCCTCGGGGGTATCCATAGGTTGCGCAGATGATATGTGATTGTCATGGACACTATTTATTGGCGGCTCAGTGCAGCTTATCGGAGACGCTGAGTTGTCCGAGCGCTTAATAACACATTCATGTACCTGGGACAGCGTCTGTGGGTCGTAATAGCTGGGAGGGGCCCCATGCACTCGTTGGCCCGATGGGTGGGTTTTGGTTTGTGGCGTGTAGTAGGTATTATGCATAGGCGGGGGTCTGGGGATCTGCGGCATCCCTTGTCCATGAAATGGTGCCCGAGGTGGGGACTGGGGCGCGGACCGTGGTCCTTGGTTTGTCGGTCGCAATGTTGGCTGATCGCGAATGCCCGGTGCAGACAACTGGTGGCATGAGCGTGAGAAACTCTTTGTTTAGGGGTCATACAGCCAACTGTTTACATACAGCCGGTCCCTAACAATCGAGACCTTGTTCCCAGTTTCACCGTATTGTCGAGCTAGTGGATATAACACTTTTCCTCTACTTCTCTTGGGAAATGTTCATAAATCTGATGTTTTCTCTGGGATTTGTTAAGGATGAGGCCTGCTTTGCGAATTTGTTCCCTTTGCACATAGCGTTCGAAAGTTGCGACTATCGGCCTAGGTCTATTATTTCTAGGCTGTGCGTTCGGTCTACCCACCCTGTACACCTTGCTGAATAATATACCTTTTATATCGGTGCTGATTTGGTCGGATACAACTGAATTTTCCTCTAAAGATGATTGCAACATTCCCATGAGTTCGCTCTCAGTCTTTTCTTGGGGAGTTCGATTTCCCTGACCATTGGTGGAGTCCGGACGGACCTCATCCACACCAAAGAAAATAAGGTCGTTTTCCATGAGGCGTGTTCTCAAGTGTAGACATTCGGATTTTAGATCAGCGTTTTCTTGCTTATATATTTCAACATTATAAGATAAAACATTGCTTTGTGTTTTCAAATCGGAGAGTTGTTCACTTGTTTTACGTTTGTTTTGCGTGTAATCGTCAGTGACATCACTAAAAGACTGGCAAAATGCTTCACAATCAGCTAACCTGGATGTCGTTGCAGTGTTTACATTCTGGATATTATCAACTATATGTCCTATAGTGTTTACAAGCTAATCTTACAGGACGTAAGACCACAGGCTCTAATTTTTGTCTTGCATTTAGTATTGTATACATGTGTAAAATAATAACAAATATCAATTTGTTTTTAATAATCAGTCAGTAACAAGTACAACAAGCAGTTGATTATTCTATATATTTTACAAGAACATATTCTCTCAGAAAACTGAAAAAACTAAATTCTTACATTGTAAAAAGTAAACGGGAACATATTTTAAAAATTACTTTTAAACACAAACATGAGAAGTTGAGAACCAATCCTTTAGCAGTTAAATTACAAAGAAAATTTGTAATAAGATACTGTAGTGACATACTGACTTGATAAGAATATGACTAAATAACTTAACATAGTAACACCTTAACGTTTCAACATAAACTAGCATTAATTAACCAGAAAAAGAAAATTAGTCGGTAGCGGTTACGTCCCTTGTTTCTACATTTGATTGTTCAAATTTCACTATCGATTGTCGCCGACGTAGGCCTTTCCGATCAATTGTCGATTATAATCGATCATCGACACAACACTAGTCTAGGATCGTTGTCTGTAATATTTTTCGAATTTCTGGTATGTTTAATTACATTATTTAATATTAACTGAACATGTTTCAATGAAAAGACAAATACTATTTAACATTAAATATCTAGTGTTTATTGAATTCATAAACACTTGAAATGCATCTGTTTCATGTGTTCTAATGACATATGTAGATAAATCATGGGTGTGTTAACAATATGTTTATTCAAAGAAATTTTCCATTTCAAATCATTTGTACCAACTCGGACAGATAAATCCGATATCAAATGTTAGTCCCAGGTCCCGGGTCCGGCAGATTAACGCGGTATAATATCTTTCAGTTAGATATACATACAATCGTAACAACTCGGCCATCTCCGGTAAGCTTCGAGATAGACATTATCTTGATACTAGCCGAGGAGTTCCGATTGCTAGATATACTTAGCGCTGGTATCTTGAGTGGAAAAAAACCGCAACTGATAATGGACGTGTCGTGTATATACAAAACATTAAAATCATATCGTGACGTTCACTTCATTTCATTACGATCCACATAGCTTAACGTCGTGAAGCGTGTATTGGGGATCTGATTTTAATGAGATTGGTGTATATATGGAATAGCAATATCTGTTTTCGCCTTGTGTTCAGCTTATACATTCAATTACTTTTGTGTTAAGGCCTCAAGAAACAAAGGTAAACAAACCGAGAGGAGCTTTTACATTAGCTACAATAATGAGCGACCAGGGATCCTTTTTTTACATTTCTTATGTATCCCTGTAACGCACAACTTTCTACCATTTAATTAAAGCTGCACTCTCACAGATTTACCATTTTTACAACTTTTTTTATTTTTTGTCTTGGAAAGAGCATTTTTTGCGCAAATATCTGCAAACCAATGATAAAAGACTGCTGACAAAAAATCAGATCGCAGATATTCATATTTCCGTTCGAAAATTGATGTTTTATGGCTTAAAGCTGCACTCTAACAGATTGAACGTTTTGAAAACTTTTATATGTTTTTGTCATGGAACGAGCCATGAATTTTGTTCCACTGACCCTAAAATCAATAGGGTTCATATCTTGGTCACGACCTTCCCATAAAATGAATTATTTTCGACATAAAATTGATAAGATCGTGGTTCTGTACTTTGACAGATGTTGTCACATTAACCAAAGATGTTTTAATATTTTTTGACTTACTACAAAAACACTTGTTTTTGACTTTTGACCAACTGATATTTAAATAATCAGAGTGCTGGTCACGTTTGAGTAACGTCTACCAAGTTCGAGGTCTCGGGGCCCATGCGTTTTTTTGTCTAATTATTTATAGGAAACTACGTATTATCAGCTTACGGTCACAAAGACCTTGTTTTTCATATATTGATCGGAAGCCGATTTTCAGCTAAAGGTTATCTTAAGGTCAATTCTACATTGACCTTTTATCAACTGACCTCAAAATCAAAAGGCTTTATCTGCTGGTCATAACCAACCTGCCTACTAAATCTAAGAACCCTGGACCGTAGCGTTCTTCAGGTATTGATCGGAAACCGTCGGGACGGACGGATGGACGGACAGACGATCAGATAACACTATGCCACGCTTTGGGGCATGAACATTTTAGGTGTTGTTATACAAAAGATTAAAAACTTAGGGTTTAATGTTTTTAGTGAGGTAAGTGTGTCACAAGCTTTGTATGAAAAATGGAAATTATATACTCTTCCAGTTCATAAGGGGTATGATAATAAAAACTGAGCTGGTATTCATAAAACAGCTTAAGCCATTTCTTAAATTAAGTCGATTACCTAAAATCCTCATGGTCAAATAATGAAAAAGATGCACGTTTTTTATTATAGAATTATGTGTTTACATAAATTTAATGAAAAAAGTATTTTAGATATAAATAAGTTATTATATCATATGACAAGTGATAAATTTAACCTAAGAAAATGACTTAAGTGAGGAAAGGACTTAAGATGTTTTATAAATACCAGACCTGGGGCATATAGGAGAAAAGGAATTCAAAGTATAACATTCATGATATTAATCATCAAAAAGAGCAGTTATGATAATTAAATAACATTGACATTATTGTATATCCAACAACTACCAAGAATCCAACAAACGGTACTGCATTGAGAGGAATGTCAGAAATACAACAGGGCCAGTTTCACAAAAGCATCTTAAGTAAATTTTAATATTTTCAATTAATTATATAAAAATGGTGTATTTCCAAAATCATATTAGACCTTCAGGAACTTCTTAAGCATAATGAATTAGTGTTATTATATTTATCTAAATTTAACCATACATTAAAATCCTATATGTTTAAAATCCCAGTCCCAGTGTCTTCAAGTAATGAACTGTATGTTTATTTAAATGACTTCTCTTAACCCTTTTATCATTTGTAGCCCCTAGTTTGATAAGAAAAATGCAATAACAAATCGAAAGTATAGTAAAATTTAGCGCTCTACACGTTACTACGAAATTTGCATATCACGTGACTTTCCTAATGCTGTTGTACCATATTGCCTTTTTGCTTTATATATAAACAGTTTTTATATTATGACTAAGAAGTTATTCGTTTCAATATTTGTTTAAAGAAAATAATCATACTTACTCTGTTATTTTCATAAGATATTTTGATTGAAAGCTAAGTAATAGTTAGATAACTTTTAGTAAATTCTTAATGAATAAGAATGGGCAAAGTGACCGTAGCGAACGAACCCTTCTAAATCATTAGGACATTACTTCAAGCCATCTAACTGACTTAAAATACAGCCTTATTGGCTGATACATTGACGACGCAAAATCTGACACTGGGAGTGTGTATCGGATGAGTGGTAGTAGGTGGACCTTTAAACACCCGCGAAAGGTGAGATTCTTAATGATCAAGCCTAGTACTTAATCATTGCCTATCTCATTATTCATTTCATTGGCTTAAGATAAAGGTAGTAATCTAAATTATACTCATTTGAAGAAATGGAGGTAATAATACAATGACACAGCCATGCTTATTGCAAATTAAAGTTGGGTTACGCACGGTTCATATTTATATCATTCATACTGTTTTTTTTATGAATTGTCATTGATTTATTTTTTTTAACCCACTTATTAAAAATCAGAATATTTTAGAGAAGCGAAGCATCTTCCAAAACTTTTTGATGAATCGGGTCCAAAAGTTCGTTAACCAAGCAATGAATAACCCTTAGCCTACGAGTATAGGGACCAGTTATTTAATACCCAATGAATGTGCCCAAATGTTTGAAATAACGGTCTAAGAAATACGTTTATTGCATTTTGATAGTTATTTTTTTATCCAAACCTATTCCAACTTCTCTCTCTCTCTCTCTCTCTCTCTCTCTCTCTCTCTCTATATATATATATATATATATATATATATATATATACATACATATATAATTATATTTATTTCAAGTTAAAATCTTTGGATTGTATTGATTGAAATGTCATTCTATTAGTTTTTAAACAATATCAAGGGACTGAAAGGCCATATTAAAGTGTCCAAGCTATGATCACCTTAGCGTCTTGCCTCCAGGTAGGCGTATTCATATTTCGATAGCAGTGATTTAAACCTACTTCAGAGGGCAAAATTTCCCAATTTCCCTCGAAAATACAAAAATAATCAAAGAATCCACCATTTTGTTCCGCATTAAACATGTCCCTCACTTAAAATTCCGCAAAGAATAATTTACTTTGGTCTATCGTGACTAATAAAGGTTTTCATTAATTAACTGATAAAGGTTCCATATATTGACTTCAATCTTAATATGTCATCTAAAACTTGGCAACTCTAACTTAATAGATCGATTTTGCCAAAACATCACCAAGAATGGAGAACTTTTTTGAATATACAAATGGCGAGTTATTTTGTGAAAGTGTCAGTGTTAGCAGTATCAAAGATTTTCTACAGAAGCAAAGTTTTAAAACAGTGTCACCTGTTTTTGTATATAGCAAAAATCAGATCGTTTCAAACGTCAATGCATACAAACTAGCGATGAAGAAGCTTGAAATTAATGCAGTCTTAAACTATGCCATGAAAGCAAATATGAACCCGACGGTTCTGAAAATAATGAAAGACTTGGGCTGTTCTGTGACACTGGTAAGCGGAAACGAACTGGCCCTGGCTCTGAAGGTCGGGTTCGATTTGAGGACTATGATTTTGAACGGAAACGGAAAACAGAAGTGGGAAATAGAATTGGCAGTAAAACATGGCTGTCTTTTGAATATTGACGGCATGTTTAACCTGGAGCAGACGATAGAGGTTTGCAGACGACTTGGAACGAAAGCCCGTGTTTTGTTGCGCGTGAACCCAAATATACCGCTAGATGATGTAAGTAAACACACAATATTACATGATATGTTATTAAAGTCGTTTGCTACTATCTTCGTTTTCAAATTTGATTTTATTGAAAGCGTAGTGAAATTTTAAAGGCTCTCTTTTTTCTTACATATTTGGCTGTTTATATTCACAAGTCTAAAAAATTTTTTTTTAGATTTCTTTACCAAACTGTCTGGTCAATTTCAATATATATATTTATTCAGATTAGGTCGTGAACACATCTTTTTCGATAATAGCGACTTCGACAAAAAATGTAAACAAATTCGTTTATAATCCAGTATGTCCGGAACTTCACGAGTATTGCTTATTCCCAGGGCGTTCACCAGTATAACAGGACGGGCGTACATGGGTCCAAATTCGGTATTGAGCGGCGGGAGCTGGCGGCGATGGCGGAAGTGGTTTGCAGAGAGCCGTTACTGGAACTACAAGGCCTCCACTGTCATCTGGGTTCCACCATCACAGACATCCGAGTGTTCAGGCGAGACGTTTTAACTGAATCTAAAATATACATTGTTGCCATTCGGAACACCTCGGCCATTTTTATCAAAAAACAACCGCGGATGCATGCCGGTACATCAGTAGAAGTAGTTCGTAAAATTTTGAATTATATCATTAATTATTTGTAGTGTTTCAGCTTGTATTTGATGATCTAAGATTAAATTACTTGCCAGTGAAGTGTTTTATTGCAAACATAATTAAGATTCGCACTAGTTAAGTCATTAATATAACTGCTTAATTAAATTACTACGCGATCTACTTGCAGCGAACTTAAAAAGATCCGATTTCTGACATTGTGAACCATCAATATACATCCGATGTTGTTTTCGATATAAATGGACGAGGAGCTCCAAATGCCTTATTGCTTAATTCATTATTCAGCACTCTGTTCAATGAAATGGTTATGAGTGTGGTCTTACCACATGGTTTGTGACGTCACGTTTCGATACCGCCTTAAGAAAGTGACCAGATTCAAAATGAAAGTTTTTTTATTGACTTATCAGCTTTATCGAAACGACACGCAGGACTCCACGCATTCTTTGACTAGCCAAATTGGGTTCATATCCCCGATAATTACATCAAGCCCGCAATTCATTACTCATTTTTACACCAATAGTGCATCATTGCATTCAAGAATTGTTAAAAAAAACTTTATTTCATTTAAGAAAACTTTTCAGTAATCCTTTCTTACCCATTCTGTAAATAGAACGACCCGACTGTAACAGGAAACGTTTTATCAAATGACGTCACGATATCGCGGGAAAAGATCAAACTCTTGAAATCACTTATAAACGTAAAATTAAAACACTTATGGCAACGATACATTTAACATATCATAATTTAACACTTTCTAAAATGTTGATTTATATTTTACGGGATCTGCTGACACAATACAAACAATAACAAGATCAATAGTTTTCATGTAAATTGTTATGCGATGAATTGCGACCCGAACATATCCGAATATGTTGCGTTCATCGATTGATAAACGCAATTGCCGGAAGGCAGTTCATTTAAGGAATGGAAGTTGAGGTGTAAATATAGAGGAATATATGTACACTTATCACTCAGTTATTGGGATAAATATTATGCATTGCATAAGGGCTCCCAAAAATAGTGGGCAACAGCTTAAAATGCATAAAAATAGTTTTATTCGAAAGCAAACCTCTTTCCATTTACAAAAGAGGATTACAATCACATAAACAGTGTTTTTACAACCGAAAGCTTCAGATATCATGTTTATCAACAGGGAATTAAAAGAAATTAGAAATCCGACTAAGTTAATATAGAAATATGTAATTGTTTTTTTTATTAATTTAATCTTAGCATTTGCCCACAATTTTTAGGGAACAAAAACCCTCTTCAGTTGAAAACATGTACCTCAAGAACCAAGTGTATTGTATTGTATACAAACTTTTTTTTATTCATTTTACCCAAAATCCAAATGTGACGTCACAAACCACGTGCTATGACCATCTTGAGTTATGACTATTTTCCATTTTTGTTTCAAAATAGTTCCCCATACATGTAGTTGCAGGTTTTAAATATAATAAATGTACGTAGTACATATAACAATTATGCAAAACGAAAACCGGAAAAAGCCACTAGTGCGTGAACATTCAAAAAGTCGTTCTTAAGATTTCTTAAACATACGTAATTATATACTAAAAATAAGTTTCTAACTTTTGCAGGTGCGCAGCCGAGGCGATGTTGGCCGACATCAGGGAGTTGAGGAAGCACGACTTCCCCAACATCCGGGTCATCAACCTTGGAGGGGGCCTCGGGATTGACTACACTAAACGCGTGGGTATCTTCATGAGTTGCGTCTTATTATTCTTACATCTTTAATTTTGCTCTCATTTAAAAACATAATATATATTATTATAATATGCTAAATACCCCAAGTGAATTTCATATTATAGTGCTTGGATTAAGCGTTCCAGGACGGTAACACAAGATGTATTAATAGACAGCTTGTTTCGTTAATGTTTATTATATGCATTCGGAACTCCTCGGCCATTTTTATCGAAAACAACCTCGGATGTATGCTGGTACATCAGTTGAAGTAGTCCGTATTTTTTTAATTATATCATTAATTAAATGTAGTGTTTTAGTTATATTTATTGATCTAAGTTTAAATTGATTGCCAGTGAAGTGTATTATTGCAAACATAATTAAAATTCCCAATTGTTAAGTCATGAAGTTTAACTGCTAAATAAAATTACTACGCGAGCTACTTGCAGCGGACTTAAACTTACCATTTTTTGAGTATGTCCAAATACATCCAAGGTTATTTTCGATAAAAAGGGCCGAGGAGTTCCGAATGTATTATATGGTTCCCGTTTGAAGCGTCATCGTTTGTACCCACATAATCTCAGACACTTTGGTTACAAATGTTTGACAAGTATGAGGTTGGGTGCCCCCAAACTGCACGTAGTTTACCTCACCCTCACCCAAGTACCCTCGGCATTCAGCACTTATGTCATTCGGAACTTCTCGGCCATTTTTCATCAAAACAACCTCGGATGTATGCCGGTAGATCAGTAGAAGTAGTTCGTAAAATTTCAAATGATAATATTAATTGAGTGAATTGTTTTAACGTATATTTTGTATTACTGTTTAATTTGATTTACAGTGAGGTGTATAATTGCATTAATAATTAAGATTCCTATGAGTAAAGTCATAAATGATAACTGCTAAATTGAAATTACTACGCGATCTACTTGCAGCGTTGTTAAATTGTATAGATTCCGGACATTGTAAACCGTCCATAATCATCCGAGGCCTCTTGTTCATGGTCTGTTAGGGCAAATTACACCTATTCGGCTGTGACTTCTCAAAAACCTATCTATCTATCTTGAAAAAGAAACAAGCCCAGGAAAAAAAGGAATACTAAATGAGTGACAGCTTATGTAAAATATAGACACAAGGGCCTCCTTAGTCAATCTGGACCATTCTCAATTGTAGATATATTTCCACTGCAAAATGAGTTCTAGTAAAACTTGTATGTACGTGTTTTGATCATGGGAATGACACAGAATGCATCATTTTCGATTATCAAATACCAAGAATACTATTGTAAAGTATGAAGGACGTTGATTTCACCTGTGTATTGTAATCGGAACTACAGTAAAAGGAAATTGAATTTAATCGACATGATCATTGATCATATAGTATGTGTTTATTTGGATCAAGAAGCCTTAAGCCCGTCCACGGACACTAAACAAAGAAACGATTTTGTATGGCCTTACATGTGTTAACACATGGCTATATGTATCAAAGTATGGTTGTACAATATCAGACCAGGCTTCTGTTATCTGATGATTTTTTTTTGTAATTTTGATATCTTGCTGTTCATGTATGCTGGACAAACCCCTTTTCGGTTTTCATTTTTACCGCATTATTTGTACTTCTACGCCAGAGGTGGTCGTATGCATAGTAGTTCTACGTTCAGTATATTGTATCATTCTGATAAGACATGTTACTTTGTCCCAAATGTTGTCTTATCGTGTCTTCCTTACCATATATGATCTTGGGGTCGAGAGAAACTAGAACTTAGTGTTATATTGTGTGCAAAAGGGTCAGTGCATTATCAAATGTAAAGGGCAAGTACTTATTGGTCTATAATATATGTCAGGTTTTTACCTTGCGAAGGGAAAATTACACCATTCGGAAGTGCCCACCTATTGTTACATGCCTTTTTTCTTTTATCACACAGGACAGCGAACCAATGCATGGTTATACCATCGCGGACCATTGGCTACCTTCCATAATTATAGGTTTTAAAGCTGAGTGGTTTGTGATTTAAAAAAAAAAAAGACCGAACACGCTGGATCTACTTGATCTTCTTTTTTGTTTACATGTTCACCTCATTATTTGTACTCGTACACCGGATATGGGAATTTTACCGAATAGACAGTGGTTACGTTCAACCAATTTTATTTTTTATGGGAAACGTAACTTTTTCTAACGTTGTTTAATGTCTATTACGCAAGAGGCGCTTTCTCCCCATATATGGTGTTGGGGGTCGTGAAACACGAGAAATCAGTGTTATCTTGTGTGCCAATATTATTGGTCAATTGACATTCGAATACAACGGAACGTATTTAATGGTCTATAACCTGCAAAGCTCTTACATTGTGTCTATTAAAGAGCATTCGCTAAATGTGCTTGTCCCTGTAATTTTCACATTCGGAACACCTCGGTCATTTTCCATCGAAAACCACCCCGGATGTATGGATGTACGTCAGTAGAAGTAGTTTTAAATAAGAGTATTAATTAATTGTAGTGTTTTATTGTGTGTTTTTTGTATATCCAAGTTTAAATTGATTGCCAGTTAAGTGCATTATTTAATAAATAATTAAGATTCCCAAGAGTATAGTCATTCAGTTAAACTGCTATATTGAAATTACTACACGATCTACTTCCAGCGTAGTTAAATGTAAAGAAGTCTGACATTGTTAACAGTCCATAAACATCCGAGGTTGTTTTCGATGAAAAATGGCCGAGGAGTTCCGTATGGTAATTTCCATTGTATAATTATATTATTTTAGTCGTATCTAAAATAATCTTCAATCTGTATACGGTTAACAAATGGCAACACAACTTTTTTTGTTTATTTCCTCTATTAAACTTCGTGTTTACTTTTATTAATATTGGCTTATATGGTAGTGCTGTATAGCTAAAAAGGGTGATAAGTGGTAGTTATGGGCACCTTTAACCCTTTTTTAGCTCACCAGAGCACGAAGTGCTCAAGGTGAGCTATTGTGATCGGTCTTTGTTCGTCGTCCGTCCGTCAGTCTGTCCGTCAACAATTTCTCAAAAAACCCATCTCCTCTGAAACTACCTGGCAAAATTCAATGAAACTTTACAGGAAGTTTCCTTGGGTGACCCTCTACAAAAATACAACAAGGGGTCACGATTGATCAACAACAACAACAACAACAAAATGGCCGACTTCCTGTTTTGCTTTTAAAACTTCTCCTCTGAAACTACCAGTCCAAATACAATGAAACTTTACAGGAAGCTTTCTTGGGCGACCCTCTACAAAAATACAGCAAGGGGTCACGATTGAACAACAACAACAACAACAACAACAACAACAACAACAACAAAATGGCTGACTTCCTGTTTTGCTTTAAAAACACATATCCTCTGAAACTACCACTCTAAATTCAATGACACTTTACAGGAAGCTTTCTTGGGTGACCCTCTACAAAAATACAACATGGTGTCACGATTTATCAACAACAGCAACAACAACAAAATGGCTGACTTCCTGTTTTGCTTTAAATACACATCTCCTCTGAAACTACCTCTCCAAATTTAATGAAACTTTACAGGAAGCTTCCTTTAGTGACCCTCTACAAAATTCAACCAGGGGTTACGATTGATCAATAACAACAACAACAACAACAACAACAACAACAACAAAATGGCCGACTTCCTGTTTTACTTTAAAAAGCATCTCCTCTGAAACTATCTGTCCAAATATAATGAAACTTTACAGAAAGCTTTCTTTTGTGACCCTCTGCAAAAAACCCCACAAGTTTTCACGACTGATAAACAACAACAACAACAACAACAACAGCAACAACAACAAAAATGGCTGACTTACTGTTTTGCTTTAAAAAAAACATTTTCTCTGAAACTACCTCTCCAAATTCAAGGCAACTTTACATGAAGTTTCTTGTGTGACCTTCTACAAATATAGAACAAGGGGTCACGATTGATCAACAACAACAACAACAACAACAAAATGGCCAGCTTCCTGCTTTGCTTTTAAAAAACATCTCCTCTAAAACTACTGGTCCAAATTCAATGAAACTTTACAGGAAGCTTTCTAGTGTAACCTTCTACAAAAATACAACAAGGGGTTGCGATTGATCAACAACAACAACAATCTGGCCAACTTCCTGTTTTGCTTTAAAAAGCATCTCCTCTGAAACTACCAGGCCAAATTCACTGAAACTTTTCAGGAAGCTTCATTGCATGACCTTCTACAAAAATACAACAATTCATTGAGATTGATCAACAACAACAACAACAACAGAATGGCCGACTTACTGTTTTGCTTTTAAACACATCTCTGAAACTACCAAACCAAATTTAATGAAACTTTACAGGTACCTTCATTGCATGACCCTTTACAAAAATAAAACAAGGCATCGTCATCAGTAAAGATATGTTTAAATTGCAACATTTTTATTAATGCTTTATCACAGAGTTGTGGTCCGATGCTTAGGTGAGTGTTTTAGGGCCATCATGGCCCTCTTGTTTAGTCTTATAATATTTATATTTCCAAAAATGTTTTGCGAAAATAAAGTGGTTATCATAAAACAATTCTCGAACGTTAACAGGTTATCTTACGGCAGTTATATGCCACCATAGGCTTTAGTTCAATTCACTCAGATATGTAACAAGATAATGAAACTATGGATCTAAGATTATATTTTATGCATGAACACACGACACTCGCGTCTACATTATACGCATGTATATGTCATGTCTGGTTTACAACTGAAAATAAAACTGGAGTTTAAAGCTGCATTCTCGCGGATTGACAATTTGTCATTTTCTGTAGTTTTTTGTTTAAGATTTAGCTGGTATCAATGCCTTTAATTTAGTTATGTAAGACAATTCCTAATAAAACAGATCTCAATTATTTGGAATACTTCAGTTTTCATTAGCAACGCGTTAAGGCAAAAAAACATTACTTATCGAACGTAAATATGAAAAACTGCGATCTGATCTTTTGTCCGCAGTCTTGTTAAAGCAATTCGAGACATTTGCTCAAAAAAGCTCATTCCAAGACAAAATAAATGTTGTCAATGCGGCCAATCCATGAGTGCAGCTTAAACATTGAAACGCAACATTGACTACGTCGTCTGAATTATGCACACGGTGTGTAAGTTAATTCATACTCGAACTTGGACAAGGCCCATTTTACCAGTATCCTATAAGATTGATAGTCATATAAGGGTTTTGGAGCAAAGTGCACAAACAGAATGTAACCCTGGTTAGAGCTACCCTGGTTATGTAACGTGCGTCAGTGTTTAGCACTGGCAAAGGGACCCCCTCCACCAAATTAACGCCCCTCCCGGAAGATGATTAGTGTTTATAGGAACCAGCGACCCTTGGATTGAGTGTCAAGTGTGTTACCACTGGATCACGGATCCGCCACAAATAACCACATGCTTATGTCAAGTCTGTTTATAGTCTTCTTCGACGCAGAATCCCTGCGCCAATGAAAAATCGGCCATCGATAATGCCAAACGCGGAATACCTACCCCGTCTGAGGTCATCAGCGTGATTGACTCAGTGTTTAAAGATGATGACGTCAGCCTTATACTGGAGCCCGGCCGCTCACTGATAGGGAACGCTGTTATTCTACTGACGGAAGTGATCGGTGTCAAACACGGCCACCACATGAAGTAAGACTGCTCTTTTAATAACCTACCCCTCAAATACTTTCCCTTATTTAATTATTTTCACCCTTAAGCGACCTTATTCTTAAGTTCATAATCATTGCATTATCTCCGCAGCTATATCGTGGTGGACGGCTCTATGACGGAGGTGGTTCGACCGGCCCTCTACGGCGCCTACCACCATATTGATCTCGCCCAGCCGAGCCACGTGACAAACGCTGATACACATACGAACGACCGCAGCCATGTGACAACATCCGATACACAATATATAACTGCTCAACATCGTCAAATGACCAAAACGGACGGACAAACCGAAAACCCGTTTTCTTTTACATCGGGGAAGGAAAACCCAGCTGAGCTCGGGAAAAGGACACCAGCTGACGGACGGTCGGACGAAGTAAATCAAGGGTGGGGCTCGGGCAGACAGACGTACGAGGTGGTAGGGCCGGTCTGTGAAAGCGGAGATTTCCTTGGACATGTAAGACTAATTGAAGCTAAAACGCTGTCTAATTTGGCTGCACTTTATTACTATTAATTAAGTTTTCAACGACCAAATTTCAGCTTTGCAGCGTTTTACAAAATTCCTTCAACTTGAAATTATTGCCAAGGATTGCATCATGAAAATACAAGCAAATCTAAAATATTTTACACGTGTATGCTAAGAACTAGTTATGTTCATATCTTTTCTTACATTGTTATTTAGAATTTAACGTCACTTAATAGTTTGTTTACATCGGTTGTGACCCGTGGTGATCCATATGAGAACCCCTTTAAGTCACGTGATTCCTCACCCTGTACATGCTAGTATACCACAATTCCCATTTCCTTCTAGGCCCGGTTCCTGAGGACGCCACACACTGGCTGTTTGATGGCAGTGTTTGATGTGGGGGCGTACTGCGGCTCCATGGCCTCCAACTACAACATGCGGCCCCGACCCGCGGAGGTCATGGTGGACGGCATAGAGGTCAAGGTCATCAGGAGACCCGACACATTCGATGATATACTGAGGCCATATACGTGGGACTAACTTAACTAACATGAATCTTAGGGCGGTTTTGGTTTTATATCGGTTTCACAAACTGCGTGTTTGTTGTGACAGTTTGAAATAAAATGAAAATAAGTTTTATCGTTATTTTTTGTAAGCATCGAAACCCTTTCCGGAGGCGGTTTTGTCCTTACGAAAACAAGCTCCCTTTGATAAATCAACATAATTACATGTCGGACTGTGATCCAAGGGGTGTGTTGAAACGCAATTTATTTAAAACATGAAAACGACTTTCTACAGTATCATTGTTTTGAAGAAATTAAGAAGTAATGGCTACATTTGAAGAAATTAAGAAGTAATGGCTATATTTGAAGAAATTAAGAAGTAATGGCTACATTTGAAGAAATTAAGAAGTAATGGCTATATTTGAAGAAATTAAGAAGTAATGGCTATATTTGAAGAAATTAAGAAGTAATGGCTATATTTGAAGAAATTAAGAAGTAATGGCTACATTTGAAGAAATTAAGAAGTAATGGCTATAGTTGAAGAAATTAAGAAGTAATGGCTATATTTGAAGAAATTAAGAAGTAATGGCTTTATTTGAAGAAAATAAGAAGTAATGGTTACATGCAAGCTCAACCATAATGTAGAAGCTGTACACAAAACCATACATTTGTTACTTCAAGCAAAACTTTTAAAACATATTTCCAAACCGCCGAAACTTTTGACACCAAAATTAAATCTAGGTTGTTATCAACAAAAACGCCTTAAAGCTGCACTCTCACAGATTGAACGTTTTGACAACTTTTTAATTTTTTGTCTTGGAACGTGCCAATTTTTGCGAATTTCCATGGAAACCAAGTTATATAAGACTGCTGACAAAAAATTTGATCGCAGTTTTTAATAATTAAGTTCAAAAAATGATGTTTTATGCATTTTGATGTTTTATGCATTTTTTCTTAAACCGTTAGTTTAATATGAAAATCTGCGATCGGATTTTTTTGTCAGCAATCTTTTATCATTGGTTAGCAGATATTTATGCAAAACATTGGTCTTTCCAAGACAATTTTTTTTTTTTTTTTGTAAAATTGGTAAATCTGTGAGGGTGCAGATTTAAGATTTGCTGTATAAATAAAACTAACAAGAATTAATCAGATGCATACAAATAGAGGTCCGTTGAAGCGTATTCGCCAAATTTGTCTCACTCAGATGCCAATGAATTCGCCCGACCTAGTCTCAAAATATATTCATTTGAACTATGCAAACAACTGGGTTGTGACGGAGCGCGAGTTCATTCAAAATTTAAACGAAGTAAGCTATTTAGAGATAATTCCCCACACTAAATGAAGTGCATAACAACCCGAGTATTAATATCCTGCTTTATCAACAAACTTGACTTTTTTTCAAAGATGCACTCTTACTCCCAAATAAGATCTACTACTATTAATAATATTGTTTTATTATTCCAAAAAAGATGAATAAATGAGACATAACAACATCAGCTTTTCAGCTTAAACCTTTTTTGAACGGCGTCACCTGCAAATATGACGTGATATTGCATTGTTGTAGAACAAAATATTCATGCTGAAAGACTACTGAATCATTTCATAAATATGTTTTTATTCCCCTTTTCTGTGATTGAAACAAGTATAGGAATGAATTAACCACTCGTATTTAACATGTATATCATACATTAATATTATGCAAATATATCCCTCTGAATATTTACAAGCACAATCGCAAAATTAAGATATTTAAATGAATGCCTGCAAGAGGAATATACACTTTGAATAAATTACACTGTGTATATATTGAGAGAGAAAGTATTTGTTATTCAATATTTTAAAGTGGTTTTCTTTGTTTTTGTTTGTATATATAAATGCATCGATTCTGATATCAGCAAGTATGCTAAATGAACTCTTAACATGCAATAAGTATTTGTAAACTTTAAGAGTGCAATAGGTATTTGTACGCTGTATCTATGCAATAAGTATCTGTAAACTGTATCTATGCAATAAGTATTTGTAAACTGTTACCATGCAATAAGTATTTGTAAACTGTTACCATGCAATAAGTATTTGTAAACTGTTACCATGCAATGAGTATTTGTAAACTGTTACCATGCAATAAGTATTTGTAAACTGTTACCATGCAATGAGTATTTGTAAACTGTTACCATGCAATAAGTATTTGTAAACTGTTACCATGCAATGAGTATATGTAAACTGTTACCATGCAATAAGTATTTGTAAACTGTTACCAATGCAATAAGTATTTGTAAACTGTTATCATGCAATGAGTATTTGTAAACTGTTACCATGCAATAAGTATTTGTAAACTGTTACCATGCAATGAGTATTTGTAAACTGTTACCATGCAATGAGTATTTGTAAACTGTTACCATGCAATGAGTATATGTAAACTGTTACCATGCAATAAGTATTTGTAAACTGTTACCATTGCAATAAGTATTTGTAAACTGTTATCATGCAATGAGTATTTGTAAACTGTTACCATGCAATAAGTATTTGTAAACTGTTACCATGCAATGAGTATTTGTAAACTGTTACCATGCAATGAGTATTTGTAAACTGTATCCATGTAATAAGTATTTGTAAACTGTTACCAATGAAATATATATTTGTAAACTGTTACCATGCAATAAGTATTTGTAAACTGTTACCATGCAATGAGTATTTGTAAACTGTATCCATGCAATAAGTATTTGTAAACTGTATTCATGCAATAAGTATTTGTGAACTGTTACAAATGCAATAAGTATTTGTAAACTGTTACCATGCAATAAGTGGTGTGCTGATAAATAACAATCTTCATATACGCCCATAACACTTATGGCATGGTGAGCTCGTCAATATGATAATAAACAGTTACTCCATCCAATCCACCTGATTGAAATTACATTTGTTGCACATTTTGTTTACTTTAAATAACTCATGCATTTTATGCAATAACTATCAAAATGCTGTAATTGACAAAGCATTCACACATTTAGAACGAACTGCAAATAATTAAATACAAATTTATAACATTGCAGTCATTACTTTACAACACTTCAATTCACGACGTACCAATTTTTTTAAAATTGAGATTTTGTGTGTAGTTAAATGTGTCTGCAAATTTCAATTTAATGCTTTCATTATATACAATTTAAAATGTACAACAACAAAATACCAGAACATAAACCGTGGCATAACACACAAGTTCACATACTTTTAATGGAATGACATTACATTTCTTGTGACTGCACAGAGTACTTTACAAACTGACCCAAACTAGCTACAGGTAACTTGAATATTAAATAGGCTCCAGTTTAAAGGGACTATACACCAGATTGGCACAAAAAAAGCTTTTTTCTTTGATGAATCTCAGAACAATTAAATTAATAAAATGTTTTACTGTTTGATATCATAATTGCAAAAAGTACCAAAAACAAGAGCTGTCACAGCTTGACTATTACCCTTTTCAGTGTTAGGATTGAAAAGTTTTGACGAAACATGAATCACTGTAAAATTCGATAAGATTTCAATGCAATACGTGATGTATTTGCTGAGATATTAACATGAATGTGGTTACATGAAAAAAATTAACCAGAATTTCTAAGTCCAATAATAAAGGGCCATTATTTGCAAAATACAGTTATCTAACTTGGTTATTCAAGTAGGTTGGGTGGTTGAGTACCATTGTATAAAGTCTCAAAGAAGTGGTTGCTGAGATATTAACCTTTGTGTGCTAACATGTAAAACATTACCAGAATTTCTAAGTCACATAATAAAGGGGCAAAAATGATAAAATATAAAAGATAGAGTTATCTTTCCTGATTAATTAAAAAGCTTGAATGGTTGGGAGCCTGCGTATAAAGTTTCAATGCAATACATGATGTATTCGAATTTCTATGTCAAATAAAAAAAGGGCCAAAATTTGAATTTTTATGTGAAGTAGAGTTATCTAACTTGGTTATTTAAGTAGATTGGATATGTGCCAGTGTATTATTTTGCAATGCAATACATCAAGTAGTTGCTGAGATATTAACCTATGTGTGCTAACATGCAAAACCTTAACCAGAATTTCTAAGTCAAATATTAAAGGCCCATTATTTGCATTAAATACAAATAAGAGTTATCTTACTTCATTAATTTAGTAGGTTAGATATCTAAAGTTTCAATGCAATACATGGTGTATTTACTAAGATAATGACTTAAAGGTGCTTACATGCAAAACCTTAACCAAGGTGTGACGACGACGCTTGGGCAAGTAGTATAGCTCTACTTATTCTTTGAATAGTTGACCTAAAAATCGAGTTGGAGACCGGGTTCAACAGGTGTTGCCAAAATTGAAGACCAGTGTTGTATCCACTGTGCTACGAAGGTTTACTCTAAACACTTGGAATATTTAAGCTATATACCTAATTAACCTGGTAATATCACGTGATGACATTGACTAGCAAATCACACCTAAGAATGAATTCTGCTAGGTATACATACCTAGTAATCTTTTTTAATGGAAAAATACGGAAAAATAACTAATCGATGGTAAACTATGTGTTACTTCAGTTAGTTTAAAAGTTTCAATGCATTTTACACATCGATACCAAGTTCATGTCAGTTTTCGACAATTTTCCTCCTTTTTTTCGCTATTTCACAATACGGTGTATAGCCCCTTAAAAACATCCATTGCAACTTTGTCAACAATTCCATTATAGGTGACATAAATGATAATAATGGCAAAAATGCCATGGAACTCAACATATTAAGGACAATTGCTACTTCATTGCTGTTATGTGATTATCAGGCCCAATTTCTCGAAACTTCTTAAGTCCCTTATAACAGGATTAAGCTAATCTCACTATTTTTGTTGTTCTATAATATGCGTTATATTTACTTCTTTAAGACTTTTTAGAAATTGTATAAGAAAAATCTGTATGGTAATTTGAAGAAACCATTTTTCATTGATCAATATCCAATTTTAGTATGCATTTTGGCTAATTTAAATAAGCGACTTACGCCCGTTAAGCTTAAGAAGTTTTGAAAAATTGGGGCTGGGTGAATTAATCAAAATAATACTTGAATTAAAATGGATTACATTGGATATTTATTTCTACAAGAGGGCCAAGGAACAAACACAACATGCTTGTCTGGATAAACAACAAGAGGGCCAAGGAACAAACACAACATGCTTGTCTGGGTTGCTTTTTATCGAAAAAGGAGCATAACTGTATAAATATTTTAGTCAGAGTTACGGGCCTTGCCATATTTTGCATTCTGTTACTGGCAACATGTGTACCAAGTTTCATTTAAATATCTTCAAAATTGGTGTTCTCATTTATTTATTTTTATTTATTTTATTATTTTTTGAGGGGGAGGGGGGGGGGGGGGGGGGGGGGGTCGAAATTTGGATATACAAGTCTGAAGTATTTGCTATGTCACTGACAAAATGTATACCAACTTTTATTTGAAAGATGCACTCTTACTCCCAAATAGGATTTACCACAATTAATACAATTGTTTTAATTTACCAAAAAGAATGAATAAATATAACAATTTATATGGTCCTATGAAGGATACAGTGTTTAATTTGAAAGAAAGGTGCAGAAAACATGGTATTTCTATATTATGAGACGATAGTTGATCACTGTTAATCTTTTAGCACTCACCAATCATTTAATATTTGCATGACAATGGATTGTCCGTCACATTACTTAAAACTTTTTCTAAAAAAATCAGCCAAGCTTGTAAAATGAAATACAGTTTGGGCAAAGCTTTAAAATAGAATAAATATTTATATGATAGAACATACACATATGTATTCATCAAGAAAAAGAGTATTTATAATAATAATGATGTGATATCAATTAATCGGACTTGTTTGCATATTTGTGGTCTGACTTCAACAAAAAAAAAATCTATGAGATGTGAAAAAAATGTTTGTTCCAATGATAAAACATCAACAATTCAAATTAGCATTTTATTTCACTAACTGAGTTAGTCACAAATGCAATGGAGACCTTAATACTTTTATGCTTGATTATCAAGTAAATCATTTATTGATAAAGCTTTTTTAAGTATGTTTGGACAATTTGTGATGTTTGTATTTGTGTATGTGTTGTTTTTTGTTGTGTGTGCCTCTTAAACAGGTGTATTTTAGAATTGTAGACAACTAGGCTTGTCCCTGTTGTTTTCATTATATTTTTCATTTTCAAAATTCTGTTTAATCGAGTATATACCAAATACTGTTTGGTGTTTATAATATTAATACCGAAACAGAACAGGACATTTATTGTTTACTTGAACATATACAGTTCATCGTTGTTAATAAGTCTCTAAACTGAATTTCACAAAGTTTAGAATTTGAAAGATGCCACAATGAAATATCTGAACCAGCCCCTTAAAGGCCAATATAAATCAATTGCTAGATTTTCATCCAAATTATTTTTAAATAAGGGCGTGGGGTGACATTTTTTTTTTTTTTTATGATAACCATTTTACGGTTGAATATGTGTTCATGTTCTTTCTTATTGCATAAGGGACTACCTTCATGTCAAATTAGTTAGATAGTTGACCATATGTCCAGGAATTGTTGAGTTTGCATTCAAGGTCACTGTGACCTTGACCATTGACCCCTAAAAACAATAGGGGTCATACACTGGTCAGGCCCAACCTCCATGTCAAGTTTGATGACCATAGGTCCAGAATTTGTAGAGTTTGCATTTAAGGTCACTGTGACCTTGACCTTTGACCCCTAAAATCAGTAGGGGTCATTTACTGGTCAAGCCCAACCTTCATGTCAAGTTTGATGACCATAGGTCTAGGAATTGTAGTTTGCATTCAAGGTCACTCTGACCTTGACTTTTGACTCCTGTATATTCGTGTTTATGACAACCCACAAACATGCTCGTAACACATCAACACTGTAGGTTTCTGGAACCCTATTTCAACATCGTTATTTGAGTTAATAAAATTGAAGAAGTGGAGGAAAAAGTGGGAGCGGACGAAGATGAAAATCTAGCAATTATTTTGTTCATCTGCAAATGCATACACTATTGTTTATAAATAACAAGCAAATTATCATTATTTCATTTCATATTTATAGCATTAGAAATAAATAAACAAAATACATTCCAAACACATGACTTGATATATATACATGTTTGTCAACAACTTAAACACTTTCAATCTTTCTGACAAGTATCTATTTCCTTTTTCTTTACATTTGATGACCATTGATAATCATGAGACATATTTAAAAATACTTTTGTAGGGTCAAAAACTCTATCTAAAAGCATGTGATTCTAGCTCAATTGAGAACATAGCTTAAATCTGATATAAGTCATACTCGGGCAAAATTGAATATAACACAAATAAAATATATTGAAAAAAGTATTTTTGTGCAAAAAGAAACATAGTTGCTATTTCAAAACATTGTTCTTTATAAACTGTTTTTTTTTTTTTTTAATTTAGTATCACAATATAATAGTTTAATAATTAACATAACAAATTTTAATAAATAAATTATGCATGGCCAAAAAAACCTTAAGTTCACTGATGGGTAGAGATAAAATGCTACATTTGGCTGGATTTTAACATCATGCATGAGCAATCACAAAAATAACACTTAAGTTAAAATAGTCAATCATCTACATGTAGTTATATTTAAAGATTGTTGGTATGTACTTATATAAAAATAAATAAATAGCATAATGCGATGCAGCCGTAACCATTTTATTTAAGTAAGTCAGAGCATAGAATCTATAATTTTCTTAGTGGTCTGTATAATATTTTGTAAACTACCCACTTACTAGACCAGCCACCGTTTATATCTACCACTTCACCTGATTAAAATCATTGATGGCTGACTACTGATTTACTTAAACAAATGTGTAGGAAACCTTATCAAAGGACAAAATATTATGTTGACCACTTATTACTTACTTAATTAAACAAATAAAAGGATTATGTATATACATTTTATATAAAGTTCATGGTCGGATAATACAATCCAAGAATTCCACATGACTTTAGTCTATTGATCATTTGGCATGTGGTAAATAAGAAATATATATGCATCACATAACATTAACATCTTAAGACTAGAAAAACAATAAAACTATGGTTTCGTATTGACAAAATCATTGACAATATTAAACGCATTGTCATCAACTACAGTACATTTTCTGTTTCATTTCATATACATGTTTGATACACAACAAAGTAAAATGTAGAAGTGTATTGTGGGTATCCAATGATATATTAAGCCAGGCTTTAAGGCAATCCATCCACAATTAATACAAATACTTGCTAAAGTTAAAGTTTAAAGTAACAAATTGTTAAGTTTGAATACATTCATTTCTTTTTTTTGTTTTCAATGAGAGCCTTTCTTATAGTAGATATTAGATTATTTAAGAAACAGGTTAATTAAACTGCTTTATAATAGTAATATATTGTTAGATCCAAAACATTTTTGCATCCTTATGATGGATGACTTACCCCAATGCCCTTTTATAATACATCTTTGCATTTTAATGATGGATAAGTTATGCACCAGTCAATTATAACCACTGCCCCCCAGGTCCCGGGATATACTGGGGATGGCCGGGGAAATGGGCCGTGGTTTTATCTTCCAGGTGGCCCCGCAGTGCCGGGTGAATGCGGTGGTTTTGTCTTTGCACCGAAAATAGCGGGGAATGGGCCTTACTTAGGGTTCCTGGGGTGCGGGGGCATTTGGCGGGGATTTTACCAGCAGTTCCTTTCCGCAGGGTGGGGATTTTACCCGGGCTGGACGGAAAGTCGAAGTCCCCCCTATTTCCCAGACCTGGGAGGGCCGTGGTTACAATTGACTGGTGCATTACCCTAATGCCCAAACACATGTTTGCATCCTAATGATAGATGACTTACCTTAATGAAGTATGAACATAAATAATTTTCAATGCATATTTTGTACATTTTAAATGATTTATGTGGAACCATCTATGATATCTACAGTTGTACAATGCGTCAGTTTTGAGTATAAAGTTGTTTGAACTTCTCTTTCTCAAGGGTCACATTTAGGATTTATTTTCTTTGCGTAGATGTCTTTTCATCCATCAAGAACAATGTCACAAGATAACAAACAGATTGAGCATGTCCTATTCCCATTTGAGTAACGTGTGTATCCTGGTTTGAAGTTTTACAAGTATTAAAGTAAACATAACTCGTTCACAACCCACTCAAAGTTGAATTGTATCAGGATCTGTTGCTTTTTGTCTCTATGCATGTGAAACTGTTATAATTGCCCACAGCAAGAGCCAAATGTGATGAGAAAATGGTCCAGTAACTGACATTTTAACACAAGTACAACTTGAATAGGTAGGGTTTTGAGCTAGAGGGTTATGGGAGGGAGCAGTTCCCTGTGCTGATTTGAAAGCACCCTTCTACCCTAATGGAGACCAGAATGTGCATCCTCCTGCCTTCAAAGAATTAAATGCTTAGGATTTATAATCAAATTCATCTATTGTTATGATTAAAACTTGAAAAATGATTAATATGAATTCAAACAAACTTTACGTATTTGGTATCTGAAACTGAATATTACTTCAATTGTCGAACATTTTCTATGAAATTCAACATCCCCTTTAGTCCCTCAGCACCCTGTCTCTTTTTAGTAGTTTGTAGCACACTATCTTTTTTAAAACCTGGCTAAAACCCTTATAGGGTATATTTAAATATGCGTAGTAATACAGTACAACTGTCAAGAGATTAAGTTTAAGTCAGTTCAACAACCAAAATATGGTAAACATCTGTGGAAATGGTTAATATCTGCATTAACACTGTGAATGTTGTCTTGAGATTTCATTATTACCACCAATTAACACTGGTGAAAAAGGGTCTACTTCAGCATGAGTAATAAGAATGCTGTGCTCAGGTCTGCAGTAAAAGTAGTCCCGCAATAAACTGCAGCCCACAAGATATGCCTGCAAATCCCCCTGCCCAGTTCATCTTGGGCAGTTTGTCGATTTCTCTTGGAAAGTTATTCAGCATATGGTAGAATAGGAAGAGACTTCCGTTCAAAATAAAAGCTGGAAGTAGAAAACGATG
The DNA here is from genome assembly GCF_026914265.1 of Mya arenaria. NCBI lineage: Eukaryota > Metazoa > Mollusca > Bivalvia > Myida > Myidae > Mya > Mya arenaria. The sequence continues at coordinate 27,108,969 of NC_069134.1, read as the reverse complement.
TACATGGTCAGGTGAAATGACAAACATTCATTGTAAATTAAAGGACTTGGTATAAAAATGAGGAAAATTATGGGTCTTAAATGTGAGGACATTTAATATTTTGATCAAAATGTTACATTTTGAGGTTTAATGGCAATCCAGTTTAAACATGAAGAAATAAGACTACTTGTAGAACAGTGCATTCAATAAAAGCCTGTTATTCCAGCCTGAATCACAAAAGGGCATAAAACAGGAAATGAAAGGGTTTGATATGTACTTTTAAGAAAATTACACTTTACAAAATTCCCCTGGGGTGGAGGTGTGGAAGAGGACGGGCTTTTGTTTGTGCACACTGATTATAAGTTTTCTACACATCTACTGAAAATTAATGATAAGGCCTAAAAAATAAATTTGGTTCAGGCTACCCTATCCTACCTACAAAATAGGTGCTGACCCTACCATTTTTATAGATGGTAAAGAAAGAAGAAAAATCTTTCTTTTTTGCCTTACAAGTCATTGGTAAAGAAAGAAGAAAAATCTTTCTTTTTTGCCTTACAAGTCATTCTTGTGCATTGGTTTTGACTGGAAAAAGTTTTCAATCTTGGTGTTACATGTACACTTTCTACATAATGTATGTCTGTAATGTCATGATATATTTATTTCTGTAGTATGATATATATAGAGAGAGGATTTCAATATAGGATTTCATTTTAGGCTTTTCTGATGTCCTCTACATGTCAAGTTTGGTTTAAAAAAACATGTATCCAACAAGGCTGTGGAGCGGACAGGAAATGATGTCATATGACCTCTGACCTTTAAGTGAGATCTTGACCATGAACTGAGCGGTTTGTTTCATACACTCTGAATATTGATCCAATATTGTGAACATTTAAGGCTATCTATTTCAAAATACAAATCAATTGTTTCAAGAGATATGGAGCAGACACAAAATCAGTGTATGTATACCACGTGATAAATTACATCATATATGCTACGTCGGAAGGCAATATTTTGCTTAAAATAAAGACTTAAATCAAAGATAACTTTTTGCCAACTTCACCATTTTAAATGAAACAAAGGCCAGTCTATGCAACTTAAAGAGCCCCGCATTTGTTATATAACCGGAGTTAGAAATGGTGATTAGATTCATCAAACACTTCGACAAATCTGTTTCCCAAACAATGTTTTGACAGTGCTCTGTCAGACGGCCGTATCGTGAAAAGGTTTGTCGAAGTGTTATAAGAAACTAAACGCTCAATCAAAATTTGGTAAAAGACCGAAGGCGGAGCTCCATAAGACTGCGCTATTTTTCATTTAAAACGGTAAACAAAATGCAAAGTATTCATTGATTTAAGTCTTCAATCGAAGCAAAATATTGCGTTCCGACGTAGCTTTATGACGCAATTTATCACGTGGCATACACACACTGAAATTGAATGACCAAGACATTGAAGCAAGGTTGTAACATGAGCTTTGCACCTGATACTACACAGATAATGGTCATAAAATGAAGACAAGCTTTTATCTGACACTACACAGATAATGGTCATAAAATGAAGACAAGCTACTATCTGACACTACACAGATAATGGTCATAAAATGAAGACAAGCTACTATCTGACACTACACAGATAATGGCCATTAAATAAAGACAAGCTACTGTCTGACACTACACAGATAATGGTCATAAAATGAAGACAAGCTACTATCTGACACTTCACAGATAATGGTAAAAAAATGAAGACAAGCTACTATCTGACACCACACAGATAATGGCCATAATATGAAGACAAGCTACTATAGATCTGACACAACACAGATAATGGCCATAAAATGAAGACAAGCTACTATAGATCTGACACTACACAGATAATGGCCATAAAATGAAGACAAGCTACTTCCTGACACCATACAGATAATGGCCATAATATGAAGACAAGCTACTATAGATCTGACACTACACAGATAATGGTCATAAAATGAAGACAAGCTATTTCCTGACACCACACAGATAATGGCCATAATATGAAGACAAGCTACTATAGATCTGATGCTACACAGATAATTGCCATAAAATGAAGACAAGCTACTATCTGACACTACACAGATAATGGTTATAAAATGAAGACAAGCTACTATAGATCTGACACTACACAGATAATGGTCATAAAATGAAGACAAGCTACTTCCTGACACCACACAGATAATGGCCATAATATGAAGACAAGCTACTATAGATCTGACACTACACAGATAATGGCCATAAAATGAAGACAAGCTACTATCTGAACTACACAGATAATGGCCATAAAATGAAGACAAGCTACTATCTGACACTACACAGATAATGGCCATAATATGAAGACAAGCTACTATAGATCTGACACTACACAGATAATGGCCATAAAATGAAGACAAGCTACTTCCTGACACCACACAGATAATGGTCATAAAATGAAGACAAGCTACTATCTGACACTACACAGATAATGGCCATTAAATGAAGACAAGATACTGTCTGACACTACACCGTTAATGGTCATAAAATGAAGACAAGCTACTATCTGACACTTCACAGATATTGGTAAAAAAATGAAGACAAGCTACCATCTGACACCACACAGATAATGGCCATAATATGAAGACAAGCTACTATAGATCTGACACTACACAGATAATGGCCATAAAATGAAGACAAGCTACTTCCTGACACCACACAGATAATGGCCATAAAATGAAGACAAGCTACTATCTGACACTACACAGATAATTGCCATAAAATGAAGACAAGCTACTATCTGACATTACACTGATAATGGCCATAAAATGAAGACAAGCTACTACCTGACATTACACAGATAATGGCCATAAAATGAAGACAAGCTACTACCTGACACCACACAGATAATGGTCAAAAATGAAAACAAGCTACTATCTGACACTACAGAGATAATGGCCATAAAATTAAGACAATCTACTATCTGACACTACACAGATAATGGCCATAAAACAAAAACAAGCTACTATCTGACACTACACAGATAATGGCCATAAAATGAAGACAATCTACATGTGGTGGTAAAACGAAGACAAGCTGCTACCTGAAACTACACAGATAATGGCAGTACAATTAAGACAAGCTGTTACCCGAAACTACACAGATAGTGGCATCAAAATGAAGACAAGCTGTTACCTGACAGTACACACATAATGGCCATAAAATGAAGACAAGCTACTACCTAACACTACACAGATAATGATCATAAAATGAAGACAAGCTGTTACCTGACACTACACAGATAACGGCCATAAAATTAAGACAAGCTACTACCTGACACCACACAGATAATGGCCATAAAATGAAGACAAGCTACTACCTGACACTTCACAGATAATGGCCATGAAATGAAGACCAGCTGTTATCTGACACCACACAGATAATGGTCAAAAAATGAAAACAAGGTACTATCTGACACTACACAGATAATGGCCATAAAATGAAAACAAGCTACTATCTGACACTACACAGATAATGGCCATAAAATGAAGACAAGCTACTATCTGACACTACACAGATAATGGCCATAAAATGAAGACAATCTACATGTGGTGGTAAAACGAAGACAAGCTGCTACCTGAAACTACACAGATAATGGCAGTAAAATTAAGACAAGCTGTTACCCAAAACTACACAGATAATGGCAGTAAAATGAAGATAAGCTGTTACATGACAGTACACACATAATGGCCATAAAATGAAGACAAGCTACTACCTGACAACACAAAGATAATGGCCATAAAATGAAAACAAGCTATTACCTGACACTACAAAGATAATGGCCATAAAATGAAGACAAGCTACTACCTGACACTACAAAGATAATGGCCATAAAATGAAGACAAGCTATTACCTGAAACTACGCAAATAATGGCGATGGAATGAAGTCTGTTTCTCTTAAGGACCATAAACTCCCTGTCACACAGAAGTAGGTATATTGGTAGAGCTAGTCCTGCCCAGCTCAGTAAACACAGCAGTTGAAGTAGGTGATAGAATGCTGAAAAAGAAAGGAAAAAATAATCATTAAATGCTGATGATTTAAAGCAGTGGTCAAAATTAACACAAACCAGCAAGCCCTGCACTGGTAAAATGTCTTCCAGGCTTGCTCAAATTCTGAATTTTATATAGCAGGGCTTGTTCAAAAATGTAATGCCAAGCAAAAGTATAAGAATTCAGGCTTGTTCATACAGAAGTCAAGTTTCAATGACTGTTAAAAGGCTTCCGTTAAAAGAAGTTTTGGAAGTATATTGTTACCTAAATAGGGGCTTGAACCTACAAAATTGAGACCTAGAAAGTACAATTATCATATTTTTTTTATAAAACTTGCAAAGATGTTTTCTGGCCAATTTTTTATATACTATAATTTTTATAATTGATATTTATAATTTTGAAGGAAACATTCTTAGGCCTAACAAAAAAACTGTTTGTTTTTGGTAATCTGATCCTTTAGTTGGTAATACCAACTAGCTTTAAAAACGGTACGGCCGGCGTCTATTTTGTATGTAGGGTCAGGTAACCAGAACCAATATTTTTTTAAAGCTCTTCTTAATTTTTTTTAGTCTGGTCTAGGATTTTTATAAATCAATTTTAACAAAAGAATCAATAACCAAGCTCCTATTAATTTAGTATAATATGTATACTGTACTTTTTTGGTGTATATATTATTAAGACTGTTGAATAACCCGGTCTTCTATGTCCAAAATTGGGAAGAGGCCTAGCCTTTTCAAATAAGCTAACCTTAACCCGTAAATGCATCAAGGATTGGCTTAATCCATTAGAGGTCCACAAGCTCAATCAAGCACAGCTATTTTTTTGGTCAACTGGACCTGAACTGCTTCAATCAAGCGTACTTTTTTTATCTGAGTTTAGGGCAACGATCTAAAAAATGGTACATGTAGGTAGGGTATGGACAATTTTTCTATGCCCAGTCAAAAACAATGCAAGTCAAAATACTTATCAAATGCTTAACATGACATTTTGGAATACTTAATACTTCAAGTTTTTAACTGTAATCACACAAATGTTCAACGACAACAAAAAATAGGAAAAAGAGATTATTCTTTATTTAGGATCAAAAACCCTCTATGGGCAGTGGGGTTTTGCCTGGTAGGGTTGGGTGGCCCTAAACACAGGTTTTTTTTTATTTAGCTCCACAAGTATTTGGAAAGTCAAGTCACACATTAAGGTTTGCCTACTGACGCCTGTTTCAGGTACATATTTATGTAACCTGTAAACCATCTATGAAATGAATCATTCTATTCACAGTTAATAGAATTTATTTTTTGGATCAATACACCTGAACTTTTACACTATTATTTTGCTACACTAAATTAAAAATTTAATCCACATTGATACATGTTTAATATGAAAATTTTCAATTTAAGGGCATACAGATATACAGTGCAAGTCGTCTGAAGGACCAAAACAGAAAATGTTTAAAAAGAATATTTAATTTTGTGGTTCAATATTTAGCAAGCATAATTTATAATACATTGCAACCTGTATAGCTTTAATTAGAGTTGAGTAAGTTTTCGTACCAGGGCTTCCGTTATAAGAAGTTTGAAAGTCTATTACTCCCTAGATATGGCTTAAAACTTCCAAAATTGATTCTTTGGAAGTAAAAAAACTTCCAAAGTTGAAAGCTTGGAAGTTCAAAATATCCAAAAGCTTTTGTCAATATTACTTTTATGCTCACAATTTCAATCAGTTTAACTGTTTTTAAGTAAACTAAATTATTGTTATATAAGTCTGTGAATTTGGCAAATAAAAGTTGCAAATTATTTGATTTTAATATACTTGTTGAAAAAAAGTTGAAAAAGATATTGTATTCGGGAGACTTTAACTTCCACACTATAGTGTAAAACTTCCAAAATTGATTGACAGGAAGTTAATCATACTTCCAGTTTCAAATTGTTTATGGAAGCCCTGTAGTACTTATAGCTCCCTGCCCTGGTGCTCAGCATTAAAATGGTAGTACTGGGTCTTTTGAGTACTCCATACTGGTTTAAACCCAAGTTGAATTCAGTTAGTGCCTTCTCCAGGCTGTTTTGAAATCCAAACTATGTCTAAAATTATGTGCGAGGGCTCTTGTTTATCTGTAAACAGTGTGTGTATACCACGTGATAAATGACGTCATATTTGCTACATCGGAAGGCAATATTTTGCTTACAATGAAGACTTATATCAAAGATAACTTTTCTTTTACTACACCATTTAAATAAAATAAAGGGCAGTCTATGCCGCTTAAAGAGCCCCGCTTTCGTTTTATTACCGAAGTTTGATAAGGTAAACAGTTTAATCAAACACTTCGACAAACCTGTTTCCAAAATAATGTTTTGACAGTGCTCCGTCAGACGGCCGTATTGTGAAAAGGTTTGTCGTAGTGTTTGAAGAAACAAAACTCTGAATCAAACTCTGGTATTAATGCCGAAGATAGGGCTCCTTAAGAGGCTTAGACTGCGCTTTGTTTCATGGCAAATGGTGAAGAAATAGTGAAGTTATTCTTGTTTCAAGTCTTCATTCGAAGGAAAATATTGCCTTCCGACATAGCATTTATGACGTAATTTATCACGTGGTATACACACACTGTGTAAATGTACTTCAAATATCATGAATATGTAATTAAATCCTCACCAATTAATAAAGTCTGTAAAGAGTGTCAAAAAAATTACGTAATTATTGATTTTCACACGTGAACAACTGCTATATTTTGATAACGACACTTGAAGAAATTAGATAGGGAGACACACACCATCAACAGTTAAAGAACCAACATAAAAGAAAAAAAAGAGCTTGAGATCACAACTCAATTCCTTAGGGTTACTGCCAGAAACATCATAAGGCATTTTAGGAGGGGAGAATTCGGAAAGGGTGTCACCTTTCGCCGGTGATTTTATTTTTATTTTAGTCGTCAAAATGGTGCAATTTCCTGCATTTTAAAAAAACAAGTTAACATTTCTGTTCCTGTTAATGCATCTTATTTTATCATTATTTTACTCTATGATATCGAAATTGCAGAAGAAAAAAAAACAGTATAAAAAAAGCATAAAAAAAACAGCATAATAATGTATTTTGGTCTTAGTATGGTTCGAAAGTGAAGAAAAAAGTAGAAAACAGCCAGCTAGTCCACACAGCCAACGGGACTTGGTGGTGGATATGTTGACCTGCTAAGCATACATTGATAACATCATGTGATAATGTCAATCAACCAATCACGCACAGGGCTTACTTTAAAGGAAATTTGGAAATATATTACTCCCTAAAAATGGGTTAAAACTTCCAAAATTGATTCCTTTGAATTACAATTACCTCCATAATGTTGAAGAAAACTTCCACGGTTGAAAGCTTGGAAGTTCAAAATATCAAAACCTTTTGTCAATATTACTTTTATGGTTTATTAAAATTTAAGATTTAAATTCAAATCAGTATTTCAATAAAATGTACTTGTGACATATAAGTATGTGTATTTGGCAAGTTTAAGTTGCAAATTATTTGATTTTTATCATACTATGTACTTGTTGAAAAATAGTTAGAAAAGATATTGTATTCGGGAGACTTGAACTTCCAAATTTCAGTGAGAAACTTTCCAAATTGATTGACAGAAAGTTCATACTTCCAGTTTCAAATTCTTAATGGAAGCCCTGATACAACACCTCAGCCGTAATTAATTTTCAAATGAAAATTGTGGTCTTCAAAGACAATATTTGAGCAAATATCAACATTTGCTGAAGGGTTCCAGCTTTTGGTATTTTGTTTTAACCCTTCTTATGATTTACTACACTTTATTTCGTAATTAAAAAAAGTGCATTTTACAAACCATGAGCGAGTTACATGTACTTTAAAGTTGTAATGGCATGAATTGCGGCAAATATTGGGGAGACCTTCATAAATTTAAAACAAATAAATAAGGCTGAAGATACAGTACATATGGTTTTCAATTATGTGTTATAGGAGGTTGCTTGACCTTTTCCTATTTAGTGGCACATATTGAATACATAATGTTTAATAATAATGTATTACATTTCTAACATTTTTTTTAACAATCTATAATATTTAAGTAATAGTTCCTCATAGCCGCAACAGTGTGCCCTTTTAATTCCTGGCACTTGTCCCTTTTCTGCAGCATCCTGCTCCATATCAAACCTGGCTAAACCCCTAAAACATGTCACATATTAATAAATGTTAAACCCTAGAGTGTGTGTGAGGTATCATTGTGTAACATGCGATGGCAAAGATGCAACAGATCCCTTCAGAGGAAAGCATGCTCGACCCTGAAGGATTCCACTGATCTTTATATATAGTTAATTCTCCATCCTAAAGAGTCAAGGCTATACTAATTTGCATATTACCAACAAAGTACATCAATGTACTATGAACATACTTCCGCCTACTGGTTGAGAAGCAGTTTCCGACGGAAAGCAGTTTCCGACGAATCGCTTTTTCGCGTACTTTCTTTAAATCTTCATAAAGAAGGTACTGTAATTCAACAATGTGGTAACTAGGCAATCAAAAGTTGAAATTCTTACCGAGACACGTAAGTAACTTTTATTATTATTTAATGTTTAATGTTTATTTTTCATTTTGTACACAAACTTGCACGTGGGGGATCGGCACGCGCCATGTATTGCGCATGCGTGTGAACCTAATTTGCATATCTATGAATAGCTACAAGGTTTTCCTTAAATGACTTATACAAACGATGATCATTATGTACATATTTGTGAACACTGGTGTCATGCTTGTTTCGCACCACATTCACTTAAATGTATACAAACAAAAGTTTCTATCAGAAATGAATCAAAATATCATTGATATTCAGTGTCTGCCTGATTTCGAGTATGAATTGACTGTCGTAAATTTTAAGGTTTTAATTTTTCGTAAATGCTTAAAAATTAAATAATATTTCTCTTATTAAAGTATTATATTTAGTATATTAAATAAACGGATAATAAAAACACACAATAGGCACCTAAATCTGCCCCGCATTCGATTTGTCGGAAACTGCTTCTCATCACAAGCTAATCAGAACAGTGTAAGTACCCTCTTTGCGCCCCTATTAGATACACTATGTGTGACGTCACACATGTAAAAAATATATCGACAATAGCAGCTTGAGCTGTAGTTATCTAAAATGTGAACAATTTTAGTAAGTATTCAAACATGTAAAAATAATTCAATAAAAACGTATAAAAACTGTCGGAAACTGCTTCTCAACCAGTTTAACAAAATGTTATATTATGAACGCACATCCACCTACAGCGGGCTGTTACTTGTATAAACTGGCACACACCTGGTACAGACTTAGTATATGTTTTTAATGATCAATGAATGATATATAATTATACAATTACCTGGCTCATTTGTGAAGAATGCTGGAACAAAATGGCATTCACCTATATTGTCGCAAAATTTGGCCCACCATAATCCGTACCAAGCAACTCCTGGAAGTTCAAACCAGGAATGTGTAACGTTTGCAATGGCATAAAGTGCATTAGCTGGTATAAGAAGCAGCAGTGATACTCGTTCGTAAATCCCCATTTTCAAATATTTCCTAACAAAAGTGTTTATCATTTTGTCTATCCAAATTGTCAGTGTCCGAAATATCTCTCTTGACAGAAGACATTATTTTATCAAATAATGCAAAAAATCTCTAAAAAGTTGTGATACTAGTTTCCGTTCAACTTAATAATACTTTTTAAACAAAAAAAATCCAAAAGCTTTTGATTTCACGCCTCAAAAACTGATGTTATCATGTTTTCAGTTTTACTTAGTCTGAGTTGTTCAGAAGCTTTCTTCCGTGACAGTCAACGATTTGACTGTTGAAGCGTAGCAGACAACACATTTGCTGGGCCCTTGCAGCAAAATTGTTAGCCTGGATTACCTGCCTTTACCATTTCGTCATCGGTAAGTCTTGTTGTGCAGAGTACGCTAGGAACCAGACAACAAAATTGTTAGCCTGGGTTACCTGCCCTTACCGTTTCATTACTCATGTTGTGCAGAGTACGCTGGGAACCAGACAACAAAATTGTACGCAGTATTCTCCCTTTCAACAACAAACGTTTGGATTTAAGTAGAAATGAATCATATGTGACGCATAATTATAACATCACGATGAACAATCCAACTTAAAGTATAAATTATTTTCATAAGATGGAAGTTTTAAAACAAACTAGCCCGTGTTTTTTCGAAACAAAGTCTGATTTGCTCCTTTCGCGTTGCTACACGTGCTGTAGTTGCTTCCCTTGGTACCCGGTGAGGGGTGATATATAATCAAGTTGTTTGCACGTGAAATTCACATAACAAGTCAAACCCGTTCAATTAATTTATTTTGAAAAAAATATCTTTCATTTTTGTGCTTATAATTGCTAATAAAATATTTATAATGGGATAACATTTTCATTTTTTTAAAAAGTTATAAAAATGAAGAATTTATAGAAACATTTCGTAAAACGATCGGAAATCGACTTGAAATCCAATTTTTGTACAAGTAAAAACCACTCATAACTCAGTTATTTTAAGTAGTATTTGAAATAACGAGTTAAACATATGGATTCTTATAAATCAAATATGCATGTGTTCTGAACGTTAGCAGAAGGAAATGGAAACCATCATGATGTTCAACCACGTCAGAATACAAAAAAGTCAAACAGATAAATCCTGTATTTCTTAACCGGCTGAATTCTGAATCTGTGAACATGAAGTGTACCAGTACCAGTATCATATTCAGGGCGATTCCAGAATTTCAATGGGTGCTAGGTTTGTTACGCATAAGTACCCCTCTCCCCCCACCCCGCCAAAACGGAACAGCTTTGCCTTTGACCAATATTGATATGGGTGTTGGGAGACAAAGAAAGAAAGCAATATTAAAACTGCCTGTCATAAAAATATGGCTCTTATACATTCTAATTAAAAAAAAACTCCCAAAATTTAAATTGGCAGAACGGATTTGCCAAGCAAAAGGATGGCATTGCCAAGCAAAACGTTAGCGGAGCCAAACTAAAATGATGGCAGTGCAAACGAATTGAGTGGCAGTCAAGTGATAGACAAAGGGAATGTCAAGCTATATAAACAACATGGAAGTTTAAAAAACCAAGATGTCTATTAATGGATTACAACAATGTACAATCTGCTAATGATCAAATTTTGTATATAAGGAATGGCTGACTCTTACATTCAGTTAGACAAAATAATAACATCCCTTGAAATAGATTAATACATTAGTAAATTAGCGATGGAATAGATGATTTGCAAGTTAAAATTTTCCATTTCCACCACATTTATAATCAAGACAAGAGAAAACCTGCACAAATGTGAAATATTCTAAACAATATACAAAAAGCATGTATTGTGAATTTCGTAAAGAAGCGCATTTCTTGAACAATCTAAAGATGGGAGATTTTCGTACAGTTTTTGTCAAAAGCTAATTATTGTCTAGATAAGAAAATTTGCATGTTTGTTATAATTTCTAAATACATAATGAACAGAACCATTATGTCGTGATGTTTCGATGCACTGACAGTTGTTGAGTTTATAAAGGTCTGCCCGCGTCCTGTAGTGGCTACTTATGGCTTGACCCCATTCAATGCCATCATGTATAATTTGTTCACTTGTTCTTACGGCAGTCATCAACTATATCTTTTGGTGCTAACTCGGTGATATATATGCACAGAAACAAACACAATCTGTCGGCATGTCTAGTAGTGGTCGCTTTGGCATGATTACCTTGGAATTGTGTTATTGTATCACTAATTTAATGGTATGAGAGCATTGTCCGGATTACTAAAAAAATACAACATAATTTTAGGTCGTCTGTTTTTCAAGATGTCCTTTGTGTCGTAAGCGGGGGCGAGCAAAATCTTTAACCGTGTTCATAACTAAAAACATTCAAGATATGCACATGAAACTTGGTACGCATGTTAGCAGAGGCGACATTAATGTATTACAAGGCCTATATCTCTGACGTTAATAAGTATTGAGCAATGCCCCTTTTTGGATGACCAGGATAGCCATATGAAAACATGTCCATACATATGGCTTAAATAATTTAAATAATATAAGTTATATCCCTTGTCCGAATGAAAATACAATCACAATTAACGCATTGGTGTTCGCATCCTAGCGTTTTTGCTAAGCTCTTGTTTAGCTCTTGGACGACATTTTTTCACGTCTATTCTACTTGCCTCTCGATCAACACAATAAAACAAACATACCAGTGCTCTCAGTGTGACATTCCAAGTGAAGTCAGAATGAAAGAAAACAACAGTAACAGCATAGTTTCATAGATGCTTATCATATATACATGTTTGTACTTATAGTATATCATAATCTTCAGGAAGAAATCCAGTAGCCAAACTTGTTTAAAATGCCTAGCCCTTAAGTCTTTGTTTATAAAATTAATTCTTGGTACATAAATTGCTCTATGGCCGTATTCACTAATCACCTTAGATTGAACTTATCAAACAGAGATTTTTAAAATGTGACATATATAATACAATTTTATCAACTCGTCAAGTAGATAACACTTTTGACAAATTACGCACTTGGGTCATTGAAACATTGGAAACGAACATAAACATACTTTGACTAGATAATATAACAAGAAATAGAGTAGTTACTGCTCAACTACTAGGCTTTTCCCTGACCATTCCATCACTGTCCCGGTATGTATTTAAACAGAGTCATTGCTGATGTTCGACTGTATGTATTTCCCCCGTCCATTTAGGTGTATACATAAGACAATCATATTCTTAATTGCAAACAAACGGTAGGCTCATAACTATGAAACCTCCCTGCCAATACACGTACATGTATTGGATGGAAATCGTCGTTGATTATCGTTATATGAAATTGGAAGATGGATTCCTTTATTTGCATCTCTTGGAAACAATTTCTATATTGACGATAAAATATTTAGCAAATTAGTCATTAACTTACTCTGTTGTCGGAAGCGAATATAAAAATGAAAATGAAATTCTACGACTTATCGGAACTTGTGGATACAGTTTTACGGGACCATTTCTCTCCGCCTGTCGGGGGCTTTAGTCGACATCGGGATCAACAGTTGGATGATAAGGAGAAGAAGGACAACGTACCTTACAATAGAGAAAAACTAGACGATCACTAATAGACTAAAAGGTTTCGATTGTACCTGTTCAGATTTCGTAGGTCACTTCCACTTGAATGTCACGAGTGGTTTACACGACCGCGGCCGACCCTGGAACTGTTCAGAGACGTCAGGGAGTGTGGATTGTTCCTTGTTCCTGGTGGATACTTTGATAGTCTTGACAAATACAATGAATGGAGAATTTCTCCTAGTCCTATTGAAAGAACGCTGATGTTCAGCATGAAAACATCACACCTTTAATGTTGTGTTGTATTGAAGGTTCTCAAATCTCATTTCATCAACCCCTGTTTGAAAGATAACGGAAAGCTAACAAGTTTTCACTGCAAAACTGCACTCGTTATTGCCATGGAAAGGTTGCCGCCTGGTGTGTGGAGAGAAAATCGCCTGATGTTTTTATTGTATTGTTTTTATTTGAAACAATTTTGTTGTTGGACGAATACCGGTATGTGCCGGCTCTACATTGTAGCAGGCGTAAAACTTTTCAACATTTACCAGCAATTAGCAAATCTTTCTACGATCCTTTCAAACATCATTGACACTCCAATACCAATACTTGCGAACATACATGAAGACGGTTTGGGCAACCGGATTGTAAACACAAGTATCATAACTGTTCGCTAAAATGATGGGTGGCACATAGCGGCAAGCATAAGTGTATATAGGTGGCTTAGAGTCTATGTTAACTGTAGAATGAATAAGAATCTTCAGCTTATTCTGTTCTAAGAAAATTTATTAGATGCCTGAAGAAATGAAGCCATTTTTCGGTCTTTATCTTCAAACAGTGCGTGCATATTTACATGGGTGGTTGATACCTCACATTGAAATATATTTCCTCTATATTTCGAGTGGCATCAATTGAGGTATCATGTTGTAAACAAAATGGTTGTGGAAATATAAATTTAATTTCTCTGTTCGGAAGTTCCCTTGATACAGGTGGTGTCTCATCAAGACTGACATTGGCTAATTTTCACTTATGCCAAAATGAGCTCGAAAGGGCAGCGGGGGTGCTGAATGATGTTGACGTATATGTGATAAAAATGCAAGAAACTTGAAAGTGGCAAACACTTACATAAAATAGATATCGTTGTGTAAAATGCATTGAATCTTACTTACTGGTGTATCATTTCGCTTATGGCACATGTTTCTTTCACAGTTTTTGCGTATTTTTACAATAATTCGACGTTACTCGGATTGTTTACCATGTCAATACAATCGAAGTTTCACAAAATGGCGTAGGAATATGTATCTGTACTACTTACGTGAGTTTGACAAGCTAAATATAGACCAATATGCGCTTTCTAAACGGGTTTATTCAGCTGAGGCAGTACTATTCGTTTAATCATTTTAATTGATGTACTATCAATTATTGAAAATTTTGGGCTTTTTTACAGGAAATACTGTATTTGCCGATTTTGGGACCATCTGGTGTCAAGTCCCTTTAAAAGTTTAAAAGCATATACTAAATACTTCTTCGTAAGGATGTCCACTGAAAAAGTGAATAAAAGTATTCTTGATGAGGGGAATAACGTGAATCATATTTGAGTAAGATTTATTGCCCATGTTCAAAGAAGTGAAAAATGCGGCGATCCAACCAGCGTTGAGAACGATAATTTGTACTATTTTTTATTCATAAAAATATATAAATGACAAATGATGCACATTTTCTGACTCTGATATCAATAAAGGTTTAAGGTAAAGAAGTAAATGATTATTGATTGGATGGAAATTTCGAAATTAGTATGAGTGGAGTATCCGGCATGGATCATGGATTTGATGACCACATAGCAAACTCACATGCGTCGAGGCCGGGAATCGAGCCCGGGTCGCCTAGGTGAAAAGCTAGTGAGCTAACGACTGCGGTAACCTGACATTCAATAACTCTTTCTATACCAATGAGAGACACTTCAACTACTTTTATCTGAGAAGAAACGGACGTAGTTACCTTGGGATTTGTTAATATTGCTACTCCTACTGAATTTCTAGATTTTCTCTAAAATAACATTTACCACCCCATTCTATTTCCAAATTGTTAGATTATTTTGACCGCAGATGGGTTTCTTGTAAAAAGCATATATAAAACTTTTTCATTTTAAGGCAATGTAAATTCTCAAATCGTTTTAATTTGTTGGCTAAACCTTTCACATTTAGGATGCATATTGCCCTATAGATCCAAAGTCAAAAACTAGATCTAAACTAAGTTTCATCACCAGCCCAGATATCTTGCATATTATCATAGGGAAATGCCAATGTTTTTTAGTTATTACGGTATAAGTAATACGAACAATAATGTAAAGTACAACCCAATGTACAGAAAAATAAGGGCTGCTGAAACAATATACATGTAAGGTTTATAAGTGAGAGAAAAACCGACTTAAAAAACAATTTTCATATGGAGAGTTAATTCTTTTCAACATCATTCTTCATAGCAGAAGCATTATAGAAACAAAACACTATTTCCTGGTCATATTGCGGCACTCGATTTTCAGAGAAAATGCAGCGAATTTGTTGGTGGAAAAAATTTGTACTCATAAGAATTTCAACATGTTAAATGCCTTACCTTTTTGTTTGTTTTAGAAAACATGGAATTTTTGTCAAACGTTACGGCACCATCTCCTGGTCATATTGCGGCATTTACAAATTTTAATGAAAAATACGGAGAACCCAAACTTCGGTTATTTCTACAATTTTGTATTTATACTGATGTATATATGAAGAATGATGCAATATTTTAAAACTGACATTAGAAACAAAGCATCTTTCGCGAAGCGTTGCGGCACGTTTTCCTGTTCTTTCCCCCTGGAAACGAATGTATGCACCATTTTGTGTTCATAGCGACACCATCTCCTGGTCATATTGCGGCATGCACGAATGTCAATGAAAAATGCGACGAACCAATCAATAGTTTGTAGGGTATGATCATTTGTAACATTTTGTATTTATAAGGATGTTTATCTGCCGAAAAATGTACCTCTTTCTTGATTGTCATAAAAAATGGCAATTTTGTCAGACTTTATGGCACTATTTCCTGGTCATGTGTTTGCACGAATTTCAATAAAGAATGAGGCGAAACAAACTTTCGTCGGAAGAGATTATATTTACCATTTTGTATTCATAAGGATGCAACCATGACGAATGTTGTACCTTTTGTTAATTATCATTGGAAGCATGGTACTTTTTGCAAAACGTTACGGCACTATCTCATGCCGGTCATGTTATGATATGCAAGAATTTCAATAAAATGCGGCGAACCAATCGTTTTCGTCCTGGGCATGTCAAAAGGTAGATCAGTGTTCCTGTTTTTTATTTTCACTCAAAACACGGCATTTCTTAACAAACTGTACAGCAATACATGTTCGTCATGATTTCAATGATAAATACGATGCACTAAAAGTTCGCCTCGAAAAAAAAATATGCATTTTGTAACCATAAGCATGTCAAAAGGTGGCTCAAGACCACATTTATATGCCACTTCTCCCGTTGAGATCCGGATGTTTATTGTTTGATATGAGGTTAACTTATGGTTTGATATGAGTTATCTTATGATTTGCTTTGAGGTAACTTCATGGTTGGCTATAAGGTTACCTTATGGTTTTGTATTAGGGTACTTTATGGTTTGCTATTAGGATATATATTTTTGATATGAGGTTACTCTACACTTAAATATGAGTTAACTTTATGGTTTGACAAGAGGTTACCTCATGGTCTGATATGATATAACACCATGGTTTGATATGAGTATACCTTATGGTGTGATATGAGGTTAGCTTATAGCATGATATGAGCAAAGCTTATTGTTTGATATGAGCAAAGCTTATGGTTTGATATGAGGTTAGCTTATAGCATGATATGAGCTAAGCTTATGGTGTGATATGATGTTAGCTTATAGCATGATATGAGCAAAGCTTATGGTTTGATATGAGCAAAGCTTATGGTTTGATATGGTGCTAGCTTATGGTTTGATATGAGGTTAGTTTGTATATAAGGTTATGCTATGGTTTAATTTGGTGTTCGTTCTATATTATTTTCAAGGCAGATATATGTCTCAATGCGTGTCTTTCGTAGTAGATGTGGTTCCGCTGGTGAGTTTGATTCACAAGTTTCGAACATATAATTCTCGAACCCATCACTTAAGGGTCTATCTACGAAGGCACATATATTTTATTCAAAAGAGGTTTCCTTAAAGCTTTTTGACACCTACTTCTTATATTAAGCCTTTTAAAACACATTTAATCTTTTTAGTATTTTAGAAGTATTTTAATCGAAAACGACATTTACTAAAATACTCGTGATAGAAATTTATATTTAATATATGAGTCATGACAGATGACAGATGACTTAGTTATAAGTATCCGAAAGTGAAAGGAGGCAATGTTAACACTCGACTATGGCATTCGACAAGCAACTCATCTCAAGCTATGTTAAATGTCAGCACGCCTCACGATAACATTTAAATATGATTGACCATCTTAAGATCATTAACAAATATTTGAAACACCTGATCAAACATACTTTTAACTTGGTGAATGTCAAATGTTTTGGGTAAAACCATGTTAGTCGATTATCAATAAATACAATCCTAACATGTAAATACAATAGGAAATCGTTGCTTCAACCCGACCCCACCCCACGCACACTTAAAGTCACTGTAAGCTCATAAGTAAACATTTGATATGCCATTATGTTACAGTCATAGAAATAAAGGTATGTAGTCACCAGCTAGTCGGGCCAATAAATCAAAAAATAAACTTTCCTAAACTAAAATTCACAAGCCCAAATATTTTTCTTAATATATTAACCAAACATGCATCAAGAGAACACATTAAAAAAACTAACTGTAACATATATATACAGGTACAAAATATGTTTTAGAAAATATTAAAGATGAAAGTCATATTTAAAACAATGTCACGATAAGTCACTGGAGAGTTCACAATGTGTCACTGAAGTAATTGAAAAATGTAAACAATAGCAGAGAAGGGCTTGTGCTTCTTTGCAATGTTGTGGCCATTTCTAAATTCAATTGACATTTGATCAAATTCAACCTTTTTTGAGAAATACACCTTGCAGCTCCAATGCGTTTGTCTATTTGACGTAGCCTTAAATCTTGGTGCAATTTTGAGGTGGCACTTATTAATTCCTTGGCATTTAATATCATCAAAATGAATATCACCATATCCACCTGTTGAAAAAAGGATGACTTTTCTCCGAAGTTTAAGAATCAAATAAATTTTGCATTGTGATCTCAATCGCAAATAGTATTTATAAAAACGATCACCATTGGATATTGGGAAGCATCACATTGATATAAGCGGTTTCGGCCGGATTGTAAGTCAACCACAGTGAAAGTATTAACCAGCACATTAACATTATGGTTTGGCTGGTACAAAAGTGAAATAAGGATTTTTGTCACTTCGGGCTAGTACTTTGAGGATTTTCGCTAGCCCAAGAGAAAATATACTAGTTTGTTTTGCTGTCGCACTAGTGCTAATTCCGACCACTGATGTTATTAAGATAAATAATACAGGCTGCTTTATTAATTTATATGTCCATAATGTATATATGTCACTGTTTTATAAGAAAAGTGAAAACTACCATTTAGATAGCAACGTTTATTACATATTAATATTATAGTTAACATATGCCTGAGGTAAATATAATGCAAATTCATGTGACTTGCAATAAACATGACATTTTACACTACAGTTCTAATATAAGTAAATATGAACACAATAACCAGCATAAGAAATGATGAATATAAATAGAAATCAAAAGGAAGTACCTGCATATTAATGTACGTATAACGAATATAAATAGAAATCAAAAGGAGGTACATGTATTTTAATGTACGTATAACGAATATCAATAGAAATCAAAAGGAGGTACATGTATTTTAATGTACGTATAACGAATGTAAATATAAATCAAAATAAGGTACATATATTTTAAAGTACGTATAAAAAACATATTTCAATGTATTAATATGTCATGATCAAAGTTGGCTAGTGAGTAGGGTATAGTATAATATAAATAAAAAAAATCGAATATGTAACGTAATGGGCAAACGAATGCAAATATTTAAAGAGCTGTCGTTGGATCGTTGCCCGATTTTGCCTTAAAAATGGCGACTGATTAGTCGAAGGCATATTTAAACATAAACTACAAGTGTTATTTTTTTTAATAGAAAGACATGCAGCAACAATAGAAGCTGGTGGGCATTTAAAGAACGACGTTATCCTTGTCATTTCATAATAAGCACCAATTTTAAAGGGACTCGCTCAAAATGCACTTTTCTTTTGCATGACGAACTATAGTGTGGCTAATCATTAGGAGAGATGCAACTAAGATACTGACGACTGGATCCCTTCAACAAATGTTGATACATGAATATGCTCAAAGAATTTGTTTGAAGTTCAAGATTTTTAATATCATTAGTCACGCGATTCATCAAAAGGCTTAATAGTTAAATTATCCTTTAGTTTGTATATGAGTCCTTGTGTGTGTGAGTTCTAGTTGTCAGTTTTCAAATAGTTCCTTGACTCTTCCGGCGCACCCCAATAAAACCATTTTTGAATCTTTATTTTTTCTGTAATTTTGATATCATAGAGTAAAATAATGATACAATAAGTGTTTTCAATTGCATAACCGGCTAAACCAAAATAGCACCAACTCACTAAAATGACTAGAATAAAGTCATAGATAACGTATAACTAATGACAACTGTATAAAATATTAAGTAGCAGTATTCAAGTATACTTTCCAGCTTAATAAAACAGTATAAATTATACCGAATATGCGTCCAAATGAAATACACTCAAATGCATTTAAACCATAAATTGAATGTTTGTCTGTCCGCACATATTCACCTCTTGGTGATAAAACGAGGTAGTTTGGCTTCAGTAACAGTTATGTATAATGGCACATTAAAACAAGAAACACACTTCTTCAAAGACTATGCAGCGACATGGTTATCATGGTTGAACGCATTTAAATCCTGTAGATTAACACTTTTCGGGTACAAGCTTCGGGCGTAGGGGATTAAGAAGTTACATTGGGCTTAAAGCATGCATCATCCGGATCATCTGCGGAGGCAGAACTTCAAAATAAAATAGCCCGCAGCCCCTATGATAGCCACGCCCCCAAAAATGACGAGGTACCAGTACCAGGCTAAAGTTCCGCCCCCAGCGCCGCCTCCACCCCTATATCCCCTCACCCTCGAACCACTTCTGCTTCCGCCACCACGCCCGCCACGACAATCGACCTCGCTTACTGTAGGAAGTGTTGTAAACGCTTAGTTAAAAGGCATTAGTATGTTCGTTATTCACGGGATTTTGTTTGTTTAGTATCCGCCTTCCGGTTTTGAGTCTTGGAAGCCGTTAGTAAGACACACGAACCAAGGTTATCAAAATGTTCATGGACACCACTGACAGTTCTGACGCCGTTTATATATTAATTTGCACCTCAACTTTCATTCCTTTAATGAACTGCCTTTTGGGCAATTGCGGTTATCATCCGATGAAAGGAACATCTTAGAATTTATTCGGATCGCGAATCATCTCTTAACAATAAACAGTAAAATCATTGATCTTGTTATTGTTTGTATTGTGTGAGCAAGTCCCGTAAAAATATATTAACATTTAACAAAGGGTTATTTTATGATATGTTAAATGAATTGTTGTCATTTGTGTTTCAGTTTTACGTTTTAAAGTGAATACAAGTTATTGTGACTTCAATTGATAATATGTATCCGGTTACAGTCGGGTCGTTTATGTACAGAATGGGTGAGGTGAGAAAGAATTACTGTTAGGTATTCTTAAATGAAATGAAGTATTTAAAAAAAAAATCTTGAATGAAATAATGAAGTATTGGTATAAATATAACTAATAAATTGTGGGATTGATGTAGTTATCGGGGATATTAACGCAGTTGGGCTGGCAAAAAAGTTATCCAAAAGTTCATGGACACCACTGACAGTTCTGACGCCGTGTATATATTAACTGCATTGGAAATCGACAATACAAAATGTTGACAGATTTTAATGTGATTTTTTTTAAACACAATGTAAGCTGGAATTAACTACAATTTATACAGCATATGCCCAATTTTCAATTTTCAAAACTGTTCCAAACTGTTTCCAAAGTTAATGGACTCTATGAATAACTGATAACAAGATTCAGTGTGTGTATAGCACGTGATAAATTACGTCATATATGCTACGTCGGAAGGCAATATTTTGCTTAAATTAAAGACTTAAATCGAAGATAACT
This sequence comes from Mya arenaria, assembly GCF_026914265.1. NCBI lineage: Eukaryota > Metazoa > Mollusca > Bivalvia > Myida > Myidae > Mya > Mya arenaria. The sequence goes on along the minus strand of NC_069134.1, from coordinate 27,087,545 downwards.
TTTCGCTTACTACACCATTTTAAATGAAACAAAGGCCGGTCTATGCGGCTTAAAGAGCCCCACCTTTGTTTTATAACCAGAGTTTGATAAGGTGGATAGTTTCATCAAACACTTCGAAAAACCTGTTTCCAAAACAATGTTTTGACAGTGCTCCGTCAGACAGCCGAATCGTGAAAAAGTGTTTTAAGAAACTAAACTCTCAATCAAAATTTGGTAAAAGACCTAAGGCGGGGCTCCGTTATCGGCATAGACTACGCTATGTTTCATTTAAAATGGTAAAGTAAATAAAAAGTTATCATTGTTTTAAATCTTCAGTCGAAGCAAGATATTGCCTTCCGACGTAGCATTTATGACGCAATTTATCACGTGGTATACACACTAAGATTTTTACTGTGTATTTAATAGTTGAAAACGTGCAAACATTAAATGACTGGTGAGTGCTTAAATATTAACAGTGAACAACTATCGTCACAACACAAAAGGTAGAAATACAGCGGCTTTGCACCTTTCTCTCAAAAAACGTTCTTCATAAGAACCAGTGATTTAATGTTGTATATATTCACCCTTTGCGGTAAATTTAGGCAATTGAATTAGTTGTGGTTTGTCTTATTTGGGAGTAAGAGTGCGTGTTCACAAAGTCTTTTCTTAATAAAACTCTGATAAATTATATGTTAGGGTTATTTTTTATTTTGTTGTACTACACTAATTCCATATAAGATGGCGCTAAATGTCTCAGTTAATAACTCCAATCAAATCGACCAAAAAACAAACATTAATAATTGGTTTGGCCTAAGTTTGAGAGCACACAGTTCATCCAAAGGTTACAAGATAATTTATCAAGGTATGTTGTATATTCATACCCAATACACTTTTATCGATATCCTTTATTAAATTAATCAGGAAACCTTATTATTTGTGACATTAAGAGCAATGTTTTAATTCTGTTTGATGAGCTAAATACTTTGACTCTGCAGTTATTTTTATAGCCGCGATTATTAGTATAAGAAGAGCAATGTTCAAAGAAAAACAGGGGGTCATTTCAAAACAGGATCATTGTCGTAACTTTAAAGGCGCCCAAGAAAGGTTAATGAAAAAATGCTCTATCATGTTTAACTCATAACATTTAAATGATCAAAATAAAACAAAGAAAATTTGATTTGTGTACAGATGAAAAAATAGCATCCTTTATTAATATCTTTTTAATAAACAACTACGTTTAATGAATAAATACGCGGCCACAAATTCCCAAGTTAACCCCCTCCCACCCCCCCCCCCCCCAAAAAAAAAAATAATATCGCTATACCTATTTATCTGTATACATATTATATGCGTTTTTCATCATTTGAGTCAACTAAGTTATATTAATCATGATAATGTTTGAAATTTAAAAAATGTATCAACCTTTTTCAAATAACTGAAATCTGTATAAACGTCACAAATTGTAACATTTGATTATTTTTATTTCCTCATGTTTGTGTTCATTTCATATACTGCTTATAGCTAATTTCACTCAAATATGTTGCAAAATAATAAAACTATGGCAATAAGATAATTTAACTTCATCGATCTGTATCAAAACGGCTCCAGACCCTTTATCCAGATGACGGCTATTTGAATAGTATTTTGAACGGTTTTGGATGGACGTCTGTTTAAATGAAAAGACATTGAACAAAAAATACATGGAAACTTTTTTATGAAGAAGTTTTTGAATTAATAAACATATTTTGTTTGCAAAATAATCCAGCAATTTAGTGCCAATATACAACTTATATTGATTATTTTTTATGCATTATAGATATCTATTAATTTAACACACTATAAAAAAATACTTTCATTTTATTTTAACAACACTCTCAATGCACTTTTTCTTTTAACGTGAACTATTAGCAATATCTATATATGTTATTTGCGATGAAGAAAATTATTTATAATCTCAATACTGATAATAAAAAAGAACAATTACCTTCAAATAAAATGCTCAAAGCAACGATTAAAAGTATATAAACTCCTCTCCTCAGCGCCATATTTGTTTTTAAACTATAAACACAGCGTACAACTTGGCCTATTTATATATCGACATATTTGGAAATGGCTGCGTTTATTTTGAAATACGACAATCCGGGTAGTATTAACGTTTCCAATCTTTGGTTTCGAAATATTGTTGCAAATAATGTATGAATAGTTTGATTTAACTTATGTAGAGCTGTATTCCCCAAAAGAGAGCTAAAAGATGTTTTATATTTTATGCAATATATTTTCTTAAGCTAAATATACTTGCTATTTGGTATGTTTTTAAACAGGTACTTGCCTACAGGTACTAAGGCGTAATATATTAATGTTTGTTTCAGGTTGCTCACTACCCCTTTTGCCCCGACCCTTAACATTAAATGGCCGATTGAATAGACGTTCTTAAGCATATAATTTATAGTTTTTGGTAACAGAAAAATCTTAAGAAACAATTGACCTAATAAAAAAAATTCGACCACTAGCCTATTATTGAAACCTGGAACATTTTTACGCCTTATTAGCAATCAAATTAAAGGGATTCGATCACCAGATATTGTTTGTGATTAATTGTTGTAAAATGTCAACAAAATGCTTATTTCAACGACAAATTATCGTAAATTATTTATGCTAGCTCAGATGTAAATAATTGTTTTCTAAATGCGACAGAATATGCTCTATTTTTAATCGCAATACTGAAAACATAAACATCCATTAGCTCTCTGTTAACGCTATTTAAAATTGAACTATTTACAGGCGCGTTGCTGCCTATTCGCGAGTTCCAGACTGAATACACATGATTCTGACAAAAATTAAAACAATTCACAAAGCATTTACAGTATTCGTATTTGACTTTACATGATGTTACAGACATAGGGCATTGACATTGAGAATAGAATTATGCAGTACAAAGGCAAGAAGGATGGGAATTTAGACCTCTGTTAGAAAATATGGTTGTTATTAACATAACTGCGGCTTTTATGCTTGCTATTTTAGAGAAAAATATCTGCGAGTAAAGGATTTGTTTTTAGATTAAAAATCCTTAGACTGTCCAATTCCCAGTACTAAATAAAGCACCTCAAAACAGTCATTATGCACTAGATTGCCCCATTGTATTTTATAAATTTCAGGGGGGGGGGGGTGCAAATATGAATCCAAATGAATATAGGTCTAGCAATGCCCCCGATTAAGGTTCTGAGTCCCAGGACTCTGTTAAAATGCTACTGAAAGTTAAGTTTAAAAAATACACCTTTATGCCTAAGTATTTTTTTGTCGTTTTGCGTTGTTGTTTTATGCGCGTTGAGAATAGTTAAAAAGGTACCATACCTTCAAACAAAAGACTTAAAGCAACGATTAAAACCATAAATGTATGTTCCTCAACTCCCGATTTCTTTTGTGTTTACGTTATCTCTTTGTCAATGTTTGATAATAAACCACCAAGTGTTCTTTTTGAATGATCGACATATTTTGCAATATCTGACCGTATTTTGAAATAATATTTATCTTGGTAGTATTACATTTTCAAATCAAGGGTTTTGAAATACACACCTTGCATATTTAATAAATAGTTTATATAATGTTTAAAGAAACATTGATTGCAATTGTGCCATATTACTTAATATCAACTTGGTTTAGAAAGATGGTAATATGATTTATACTCACCTGTATTTAAAGCAATTTTCATGGAAAAGTAAGTTCAATGTACAGATGTACATAAATACTACGGATCACCTGTTTTATCTTGGTATCAAATAATTGTTTAAAACTATACCTATTTCAGACTAATTTCAATTCAATAAAGACATAGAAACAGCAACGTATTGTATTTATGTACTGGTCCTGAATCAGTTGGAGCTAGCCCATAGTCCATGAGACAAATCTTCTTGTCAGTAGCCTCCATGGCCTAGTGGTCTGGACTGCTGACATTAATTATTGTACTGATAATACGGACCCGGTTTAACTATGTCAATCGTCAGCATATTTACGGAAAAGCATCACGTACCGTGCGGAAACAATGAAAATGCCAAATCGCACACGGTACATCAGATCTCTGATCTGACTAACCTTCTATTCCCTTATAATCGAACTATAAATATATATTTATAAAAACTATTTCCCGTCTTTTATGGTGCATTTTAGTGCTATTATTTTTGTGTTTATTTAAATGAATCTATTATTTTGTCTCCTTAATTGACATTCATAAAGTTATCTTGAAATTGAATTCAGCCACAACCTCCGTATATCCACTAGTGATATATATACATAAACCGGTTAACTAACAAGAATAACGCTAAAAATATTATTCTTTTAATATTTTCTAATAGTCATATTTAACTATGTTTGGAATGATACATATAATATTGTATACTATTTGTAATATTTCTGTAATTCTATGGTAAAATCATATAAGTCTTCATACATGTACTATTCATGTAATTATGCAGCATTTTAAAAAGAAACAAAAAATCTCGTAGATTTCAAGTCCATCCTCTCTAGTTTATGAACCCTAATTCTTCAGTGTAACTCCTGATGAACGATAAGCATACAATTTGCATCATCTGTTTGTTTCGGACATTGAACATTCAAGGTCACAGGTATCTCAACGTTTATAGAAGATTTTAAGGCCAAATTAAGCCCATGAACAACATCAAAAAATCTAAGGCATATACTGTACACCGGGTCTTGTAATCATATGGTGGCATAAAACTGCCGTAAGATAACAATTGTTTCGTGCTATCTAGCTATCTAGTCAATATTCGCGTTACCTTTCTGGTAAGATAAATATCTTAAGACTTATACAGGCTTGAACGTGTCCAGAACCTACACTTATTACCCGTTTTTAGGTGTACAACATTAACAGGTTATCTAGTAATTGTACGCGGATCAACTTAATAAGTGACATTCTAACTGGCTAACGTAATTTGGTTCGTGTTACCACTTAGTTATAAATGCATTCCAGATTAAGGCGCTAACAGCTTAACAGCCTAGTTATGATTTGCGGATTCCACTCAATAAGTGACATTCTAACTGGCTAACATAATTAGATTTGTGTTATCACTTGGCTATAAATGCATTGCAGATTTAGGCGCTAACAGGTTTTCTAGTTATGGTATGCAGATTCCACTTAATAAGTGACATTTAATCTGGCTAACGTAATTTGATTCTCGTAATTTGATTCTCGTTAACACTATAAATGCATTGCAGATTTAGGCGCTAACAGGTTATCTTGTAATGGCTTGTGGATTCCACTCAATAAGTGTCATTTTAACAGGCTAACGTAACTAGATTCGTGGTACTACTTAGCTATAAATGCATTGCAGATTTAGGCGCTAACAGGTTATCTAGTTATGGCTTGTGGATTCCACTCAATAAGTGTCATTTTAACTGGCTAACGTAACTAGATTCGTGGTACTACTTAGCTATAAATGCATTGCAGATTTAGGCGCTAACAGGTTATCTTGTAATGGCTTGTGGATTCCACTGAATAAGTGTCATTTTAACTGGCTAACGTAACTAGATTCGTGGTACTACTTAGCTATAAATGCATTGCAGATTTAGGCGCTAACAGGTTATCTTGTTATGGCTTGCCGATTCCACTCAATAAGTGTCATTTTAACTGGCTAACGTAACTAGATTCGTGGTACTACTTAGCTATAAATGCATTCCAGATTTAGGCGCTAACAGGTTATCTAGTTATGGCTTGCGGATTCCACTCAATAAGTGACATTTTAACTGGCTAACGTAACTAGATTCGTGGTACCACTTAGCTATAAATGCATTGCAGATTTAGGCGCTAACAGGTTATCTAGTTATGGCTTGCCGATTCCACTCAATAAGTGTCATTTTAACTGGCTAACGTAACTAGATTCGTGGTACTAGTTAGCAATAAATGCATTGCAGATTTAGGCGCTAACAGGTTATCTAGTTATGGCTTGTGGAATCCACTCAATAAGTGTCATTTTAACTGGCTAACGTAACTAGATTCGTGTTACCACTTAGCTATAAATGCATTGCAGATTTAGGCGCTAACAGGTTATCTAGTTATGGCTTGTGGATTCCACTCAATAAGTGTCATTTTAACTGGCTAACGGAACTAGATTCGTGTTATCACTTGGCTATAAATGCATTGCAGATTTAGGCGCTAACAGGTTATCTAGTTATGGCTTGCGAATTCCACTCAATAAGTGTCATTTTAACTGGCTAACGTAACTAGATTCGTGTTATCACTTGGCTATAAATGCATTGCAGATTTAGGAGCTAACAGGTTATCTAGTTATGGCTTGTGGATTCCACTCAATAAGTGTCATTTTAACTGGCTAACGTAACTAGATTCGTGTTACCACTTAGCTATAAATGCATTGCAGATTTAGGCGCTAACAGGTTATCTAGTTATGGCTTGCCGATTCCACTCAATAAGTGTCATTTTAACTGGCTAACGTAACTAGATTCGTGGTACTTCTAAGCTGTAAATGCATTCCAGATTTAGGCGCTAACAGGTTATCTAGTTATGGCTTGCGGATTCCACTCAATAAGTGACATTTTAACTGGCTAACGTAACTAGATTCGTGTTACCACTTAGCTATAAATGCATTCCAGATTTAGGCGCTAACAGGTTATCTAGTTATGGCTTGTAGATTCCACTCAATAAGTGACATTTTAACTGGCTAACGTAACTAGATTCATGTTACCACTTAGCTATAAATGCATTCCAGATTTAGGCGCTAACAGGTTATCTAGTTATGGCTTGCGGATTCCTCTCAATAAGTGACATTTTAACGGGCTAACGTAACTAGATTCGTGTTACCACTTAGCTATAAATGCATTCCAGATTTAGGCGCTAACAGGTTATCTAGTTATGGCTTGCGGTTACCACTCAATAAGTGACATTTTAACTGGCTAACGTAACTAGATTCGTGTTATCACTTGGCTATAAATGCATTCCAGATTTAGGCGCTAACAGGTTATCTAGTTATGGCTTGCGGATTCCACTCAATAAGTGTCATTTTAACTTGCTAACGTAACTAGATTCGTGTTATCACTTGGCTATAAATGCATTGCATATTTAGGAACTAACAGGTTATCTAGTTATGGCTTGCGGAATCCACTCAATAAGTGACATTTTAACTTGCTAACGTAACTAGATTCGTGTTATCACTTGGCTATAAATGCATTGCAGATTTAGGCGCTAACAGGTTATCTAGTTATGGCTTGCGAATTCCACTCAATAAATGACATTTTAACTGTAACTAGATTCGTGTTATCACTTGGCTATAAATGCATTCCAGATTTAGGCGCTAACAGGTTATCTAGTTATGGCTTGCGGAATCCACTCAATAAGTGACATTTTAACTGGCTAACGTAACTAGATTCGTGTTACCACTTAGCTATAAATGCATTGCAGATTTAGGCGCTAACAGGTTATCTAGTTATGGCTTGCGAATTCCACTCAATAAGTGTCATTTTAACTGGCTAACGTAACTAGATTCGTGTTATCACTTGGCTATAAATGCATTCCAGATTTAGGAGCTAACAGGTTATCTAGTTATGGCTTGCGGAATCCACTCAATAAGTGTCATTTTAACTGGCTAACGTAACTAGATTCGTGTTATCACTTGGCTATAAATGCATTGCTGATTTAGGCGCTAACAGGTTATCTAGTTATGGCTTGCGAATTCCACTCAATAAATGACATTTTAACTGGCTAACGTAACTAGATTCGTGTTATCACTTGGCTATAAATGCATTGCTGATTTAGGCGCTAACAGGTTATCTAGTTATGGCTTGCGAATTCCACTCAATAAGTGGCATTTTAACTGGCTAACGTAACTAGATTCGTGTTATCACTTGGCTATAAATGCATTGCTGATTTAGGCGCTAACAGGTTATCTAGTTATGGCTTGCGGAATCCACTCAATAAGTGACATTTTAACTGGCTAACGTAACTAGATTCGTGTTATCACTTGGCTATAAATGCATTGCTGATTTAGGCGCTAACAGGTTATTTAGTTATGGCTTGCGAATTCCACTCAATAAGTGTCATTTTAACTGGCTAACGTAACTAGATTCGTGTTATCACTTGGCTATAAATGCATTCCAGATTTAGGCGCTAACAGGTTATCTAGTTATGGCTTGCGGAATCCACTCAATAAGTGACATTTTAACTGGCTAACGTAACTAGATTCGTGTTATCACTTGGCTATAAATGCATTGCAGATTTAGGCGCTAACAGGTTATCTAGTTATGGCTTGCGAATTCCACTCAATAAGTGACATTTTAACTGGCTAACGTAACTAGATTCGTGTTATCACTTGGCTATAAATGCATTGCAGATTTAGGCGCTAACAGGTTATCTAGTTATGGCTTGCGCATTCCACTTAAAACGTTACATACTAACTGGTTAACGTAATAGTGTGTACAGCTGTGTACCATATAATCCATATACTGTGTACATTTATTATACTCGCACTCGGGAAAATCCCATCCGGCGAGTGTTCTTATAAAATTGTTAGTCATATTAGGTTTTTAGAGCATATTTCACAGACAAAATGTAACGCTTGTTAGAGTTACCCTGGTTCCAATGTATAGCACTGTCACATGGGACACCATTTAACGTCCCCCGGAAGAAGATTAGTATATCAAGTGATGCAGAGGGGAATCAAACAAGCGACCCCTGCATCAGGTCAAGTGTGTTTTCACTTAACCACGGATCCGCTACATCCATAACATAGTGAGGTTGCAGAATTCTACTTGTACCGGTACGGGTACGTGTGGACTACTTTTTTGTGCACTATGTCGTCAATTTATGTCAATATTGTACAAGTTAAGAAATACATCAGCACGAGGAAATGGATTTATGATCACAGAAGATACAGGTACACATTTAAATTCATTTCAAACTTCTCCGTTTATGTGTCTCTACATGTACAATAACGCATGTACATTTTGTCTACGTGTGCGACAGACATTTAAAAACCGGTTTAAACGTATAACGCGTTCAGTCACCAACTTCATTACGCAGCGGTTACTTCCCTTGCCTTACAGTATTGATTTGTATTGATTTTAGATTATATAAGGTCTGCCCCTGCTCAGTGCGTGTTATGGCTTGACCCAACGCATCATCCGAGGAGGTTTAACTACAGGAAGGAGGCGAATTTAGCCTCACCAATGGATGAGGCATGAGGTCGAAGATAATTTCGAACCCCAATGTGTACCATATAGGAGAATGTTTGTTTTATTTAAGTTCATACAATATTCAAGCAAACCGGTCAATAAGTAGCCTTTGGCAATATTGTTTAAAAACACTAACGAAAGGAGAAAGGTGAAAAACGAACTCTGATTGGTCAATTTTTACTGACTCTTGATCGAACTCTTTAACCGTATTTAAACTATTGTATGTACGGGTATTTTACGTCGTCTGTTGTTGGTTGTTTGTTTGTTGTGTGTTCATGCATCAAGGCTGACAGATATGGAGATTTATTGGAAAACAGGCACTCCTTATAAACTTGTATTTTATATTACTCAAAGCGTACGAGGTTTAAAAAACCCATTTCTTCATATTTCAATAATACAATGAAAACTACAGTGACAAGCACATTAGTCGGAAAAAATCCCTTTTATGAGGCACACGGCACGGACCCAAATGACAATGAATAAGACACACAAGCGTATAAGCATCACACACACAACATATAGAACATATACGCAACAAAAGGAAATAAATTATGGATAGTTTAAAACAGATGCTATGACGATGTCATAATTTTCGGTAAACTTGCACATCGAATCTAAACAAATTCATGATACAATATTTCTTCGTAAAATTGCCCCAACTTAAACATTTTGCAAATGATTTATGTTTCAATGCTTTAATATAGTTATGTATATACATACATAAATATGACATACAGAATTTTTGCAGAAAAGGGAACAATCATACATTAATATATCACCCGGTATGTATGACGTCATTCCGAATATAGACAAAGTAGACAAACATAAGTACTGCTACAATGGCAACTGTCAAGATCGTGCCCAGGCAGCAACAACATGGAATGGAACCAATGCTCTTACTAGTCTCTTCTGCACTATAGTCATATAAAGTGTATAATCCAAAATCCAAGTTTATGTAGAAATACCAGTTCGTTTTATGATAAAATCATTAAATGAAATATTTCACAATTTGTGCGAAAATAGAAATTAGCCTTTTATAAGTAATTACTCGTCACCATCTAGGAAACAAAATAAACACATATTTATTAATAACTTTGATACAAGTTTTGGTTTATCCATCCATCCATCCATAATCATCCATCCATCCATCCATCCATCTATCCAAGAACACCTTTCCGATAGACACAATTATCCTACTTGCTTTCAACATCAGATATTATGAGTAACGTCAACTCATTTAGATAAATGGTGTAATTTTAATTGATTTACCTCTCTTGGAAGGAAATTAAATAAAGAATTTCTGATTTTAGGACATTTGCCTGCTGTCGTACGACAGAGTATAAGGAAAACTAAATCTTCTGTACAATTTGCTTAGTGTCAAAAAAATACGAGTCACAGCAATACGCTTTATTTATTTTTCAACTCAGACAAATGGTATATAAATCAAAGCACTGATATAGTGCTGAATGGCTTGAGCGATGATTCCTTCCATGTGATATTCAAAACAAGATCATATGTGAGTGATAGCATGGCACTCGCTCACTCGCTCTCGATCCTTCCTATCCACTCATTCAACCTACCGACACACCTGCCTTCCCACTCACTCACTGTTATAATTATCATTCATAATAATATAACGATGATCTAGTTCTGGCTTCCATAACTTTAATGTTGATATTTATTTTTTTGATGTTTACACATTAAAGTTATGGCGTAACCCCCATAGTAAAGTCAACAAGAATCAATTGAGTGTGATGATGCAATGCAATCACATGACCATGATGACGTCGATGAATTCTATTTATAGCATCGGATTCACATTGTTCATTTAGTTGAATCCAATTGCAGTAAGGCTGTAAATACCTTTTGATAAGTAAAAACTATTTATTTATTCCAAATTTGTTATTAGTTATTTATTATTCGAAATAGAAAAAATAACAGCAGAATAAACACTAGGTCACTTGGGTATTTTCTGAAAATCTTGGTGTCACGTGATTAAATTTGAACACAACTATGACCTAGATAAGAAATGCTTGTACACGTAATAGGATTTATTAAAATGCTAAATCAACTATCTTTAAAGCGTTTTTTGGTTTTGAAAATGAGTTTGTGAACTACATTTTACCTCATTTACCTAAGGATACAGCTATTTTGTCTGTACTATGCATACAAGTGAAATAACAGCGTGACATAAAATGTCACGAATTCTGGTAGGGTTTGGATACGGCGTTCCCTTCAGCTAACACATCCAAAAAGGTAATATATAACGTGTTCGCTGAAGTTCTTTAGCTACGATGATCAGCAGTTCCGTAACCACCTAATACGCAAATTAAAAGGGAAGTTCCATTTTTAAGTACTTTTGGTTTACATTGGATTTATTATATGGGGTGTTATATTTACAGTAGCGGCATCATGTAAATCGTATAATATCTGTACAAGACATTAAGCTCGTCAAATTCTATGATGTTGTGTTGCTGACGCCGTCATCGACGACAAGAAATATATATTTTATTTTGACATATATAGCATTCCTCGTGTTGGTTCCATCCTTATAAGTGGGAGTGTACATGGAAAACCCCCAAAAGCCTATACATTAACTATGACGTTGTTGAAAGACACAACCAGCGGAAGGTCTAGAAATTGACGTTAGAGGGGGCCTAGCTTAGAGGTGCAACCATTTGTGATGCAACCTCCCTAAGAACCAAAATTTAAATGGTTAAAAATGTAGCAGAGAAGAGGGGGTCCGGGAAGTCCCAAAAGATATTTCTAAAAAAATTAATTTGATATTATGCATTTGGGGCGTATTTCATTGAACGTGACAACGAACACAACTGGGACAGTACTATATTGTACAGACAGAAGCCAAGTAGTATAAACATTCATTATGACATTGTTTAAAGGTACAGCCGGGGCAGTAATGGAATGTACAGGAAGAAGCCCGGTAGTCTTAACATTAACTATGACATTGTTTATTTATTTAGTGTTTAAAGGTACAACCGGGACAGCAATGAAACGTTAAGTGAGATGACCAGTAGTCTAAACATTCATTATGACATTGTTTAAAGGTACAGCCGGGGCAGCAATGGAATGTACAGGAAGAAGCCCGGTAGTCTTTACATTAACTATGACATTGTTTATTTATTTAGTGTTTAAAGGTACAACCGGGACAGCAATGAAACGTTAAGTGAGATGACCAGTAGTCTAAACATTCATTATGACATTGTTTAAAGGTACAATCGGGACAGCAATGGAATATACAGGAAGAAGCCAGGTAGTCTTTACATTAACTATGACATTGTTTATTTATTGAGTGTTTAAAGGTACAACCGGGACAGCAATGAAATGTACAGGAAGAAGCCAGGTAGTCTTTACATTAACTATGACATTGTTTATTTATTTAGTGTTTACAGGTACAACCCGGACAGCAATGAAATGTACAGGGAGAAGCCCGGTAGTCTTTACATTAACTATGACATTGTTTATTTATTTAGTGTTTACAGGTACAACCCGGACAGCAATGAAATGTACAGGGAGAAGCCCGGTAGTCTTTACATTAACTATGACATTGTTTATTTATTTAGTGTTTACAGGTACAACCCGGACAGCAATGAAATGTACAGAGAGAAGCCCGGTAGTCTTAACATTAACTATGACATTGTTTATTTATTTAGTGTTTACAGGTACAACCGGGACAGCAATGGAATATACAGGAAGAAGCCAGGTAGTCTTTACATTAACTATGATATTGTTTATTTATTTAGTGTTTAAAGGTACTTCCGGGACAGCAATGAAATGTACAGGGACAAGCCAGGTAGTCTTTACATTAACTATGACATTGTTTATTTATTTAGTGTTTAAAGGTACGACCGGGACAGTAATGAAACGTTAAGTGAGATGACCAGTAGTCTTTACATTAACTATGACATTGTTTATTTATTTAGTGCTTTAAGGTACAACCGGGACAGCAATGAAACGTTTAGTGAGATGACCAGTAGTGTTTACATTAACTATGACATTGTTTATTTATTTAGTGTTTAAAGGTTAACCGGGACAGCAATGAAACGTTTAGTGAGATGACCAGTAGTCTAAACATTTACTATGACATTGTTTTTTTTATTTAGAGGTACAACCGGGATAGCAATGAAACGTTTAGTGAGATGACCAGTAGTCTAAACATTTACTATGACATTGTTTATTTATTTAGTGTTTAAAGGTACAACCGGGACAGGAATGAAACGTTTAGTGAGATGACCAGTAGTCTAAACATTTACTATGACATTGTTTTTTTATTTAGAAGTACAACCGGGACAGGAATGGAACGTTAAGTGAGATGACCAGTAGTCTTAACATTTACTATGACATTGTTTATTTATTTAGTGTTTAAAGGTACAACCGGGACAGCAATGAAACGTTAAGTGAGATGACCAGAAGTCTAAACATTAACGATGACATTGTTTTAAGGCACAACCTGGAGAGTACCGCATCCACATGTATCGATCCACTGGTACATTTATACACACATGTCCTGCAAAATCAGTTAACTACTGCACATCTGTGAAAATCTCAGCAAATAATAGTTTATTCATTACATAATGTATGAGTTACTTACAGACTGTAACTAAGATTTACATGACAAAATTATTTACCTGTCAGAAAAGTTTAAGATTCTTAGATAAAATAAACAAAGGTTACACAATTTTGTGGTAAATATAGGTAACACCTTTAATAGCCAGTATTTATTAATTAACCAATTCTGATTTCAAGTGCAGATATTTTGTTGTTCAAACATTGCTTAACACATTGTACGGTTTATAACTTAACTATGAATTTTAGGAGTGCATTGTTCCTCGATATATTTCAAAAAACGTGTGACAAAAGAGAAATTTCCGTTTTCCCGTCTTATTCTTATTTTTTACACCTTACAATTTGTTGATTGCTTTTGGACTCTTTTTGTGACCGATTATCTTCCACATAACAAGAGCGTTAACGTAATGTTGTTTAGAAATTGATGACCCAGAGTAAGTGGGGACAGTTTGCCAGATTCAACGGGGGCAGTTTTCCAGACTAAATGCGGACATTTACCCAGACTCAATGGGGACAGGTTGCCAGACTCAATTGGGGCAGAATGCCATACCCAATGGGGAAAGTTTCCTTCACTCAATGGGGACAGTTACCCAGACCTATAATGGGGCAATTACCCAGACTCAATGGGGACAGCAACCCAGCATCAATGGGGAAAGTTACCCAGACTCAATGGGGACAGGTTGCCAGACTCAATGGGGACAGCTACCCAGACTCAATGGGGACAGCTACCCAGACTCAATGGGGACAGTTACCAAGACTCTATTGGGTCAGTTTTCCAGACTCAATGGGGGCAATCACCCAGGCTCTTTGGGCACAGTTACTCAGACTCAATAGGGACAGTTTCCCAGACCCAATGGGGACAGTTACCCAGACACAATAGGGACAGTTAAAAATTAAGAAACTATGCCCAAACATGTATTACAAATGCAAAAAAGAATTATTTTAAGAACACACTTGAATGTAATAAAAATGATTCAAAGTCTATATGGAAGAGCCTTAAACAGCTTGGTTTGCCTTCCAAGAAGAGCCAGTCCTCTTTCAGCATTGGTTTGAATGTTAATGGTGAAATTTGTTTTGATAAATCCAAGGTAGCTGAAGCTTTTAATGTATTTTACACAACTGTTGCTGCAAACCTTGTTGATAAACTGCCAAAGTGTGTAAACAGATTTGGCAGAAATTTTGTTTTTCAATATTATTCGTCCAAAGGTGTAAAACCAAACAGTTTTGGTACTTCAATAGTTACAGAAAGTAAAGTATCGAAATTCTTGGACAGCCTTAGCTCAAACAAGGCAACTGGTCTTGATGGTATTCCCTCGAAGTTTGTTAAGGACTCATCAAACATTATAGCAAACCCCCTTGCACATATAATTAACCTATCCATCATTCAAGGAGTCGTACCAGATGACCTTAAGTCTGCACGTGTTGTTCCTTTGTTTAAGAAAAACGACAAAACTGAAGTTGGAAATTATCGTCCAGTCTCCATTTTAAACATCATATCTAAGGTCTTAGAAAAGGTTATCTATGACCAAGTTGAGGAATATTTGACAAACAATGAACTTCTGTATAGTTTACAGTCCGGTTTTAGACGCAAGTATTCTACTGAGACATGCCTCATTCATTTGACCGATTACCTACGTTTTAATATGGATAAAGGAAATCTTGTTGGCATGGTGCTCATAGACTTACAGAAAGCGTTTGATACGGTCAACCATGATATTCTTCTAATGAAACTTAAAGCCATTGGTCTGAACGAGTCAACAACACGATGGTTTTCCTCATACCTGTCCGACCGTCACCAACTTGTTTCAGTCTCTGGTACTTTATCCTCTCAATCAAAGGTCACATGTGGTGTCCCACAAGGATCAATATTAGGTCCACTTTTATTTTTAATTTACGTGAATGATATGCCAGCTGTTGTCAGAAATAAGCTGCTCCTATACGCCGATGATTCCGCAATTTTAGTGTCAGGCAAAAGTACAGAAGATTTAGAGTCTAGCCTTTCTGAAGAATTAGAACTTGTTAGTGAGTGGCTTATCTGTAATAAGCTATCTCTGCATTTGGGTAAAACAGAAACTATTTTATTCGGGTCAAAACAGAGGCTTAAATCTAAAGGCAATCTAAACGTGACTTGCAAAGGTTTGCCAATTGACTGTAAAACTTCAGTAAAATATTTAGGCGCAACCATTGATAATTGCTTGTCTTTTGAGGACATGGCTAGGTCGGTCATGAAAAAGGCAAATACAAGGTTAAAATTCTTATTTAGGAAGCGTAAGTACCTTACCCAGCACACAAAAAGGTTACTGGTCATGTCCCTTATTCAGTGCCATCTAGACTTTGCCTCTACCATCTGGTTTTATTCTGTTAACCAAGACTTGCGTAATAAGCTTCAGGTCACACAAAATAAACTAATGAGATTTGTTTTAAATTTAGAATCTAGGTCCCACATTGGAAAATCTCAGTTTAATTGTCTTAACTGGTTACCTGTGGACAAAAGGGTTGATTTTATAACTCTTTGTCATGTTTTTAAGATTCATTCCAAATTGGCCCCTTCATATCTAAGTGAACATTTTAACCCCGTTAGTGTGGCACACAATTATAAAACTAGATTCAGAATGTCAGCTACATCTCAGGGCACTGATTTTATGGATAGTAGGCGTTTTTCATATCCAAAGGTCAATAGTTTTGGTAAGAAATCCTTTGCTTACCGAGGATGCACACTATGGAATGATCTCCCTAAGGAAATAAGGTTCAGCAAGTCTTTGAAGTCTTTTAAATCTTCCCTTAAAACATATTTGTTGGACTAGGGCTGTTCATATATCATGTATTTTATATTGTAATAGGTTCATGTCCAATGTAATCTTACATTTTTAATTTAGCATACCTATTATTCATGGATATTTATGTCTTGTTTTATTGTCCATTGTTGAATACATTCTGTTAATCTAGTATTTGAACAGCACTTCAATTGTGATACACTGTGATATTTCTTATTTTACCTAACATATTATTATTTATATTTAAATATGCAATACAATTAATACATAATCAGTCTTCTACTGTGATATTTTTTATTTATTTATTTTTTTTAATTATAATTTCTTAATAGCATGTCTTCCTATGTCAACTAGTTTGTTATATAAGGACCACAATGGAAATAAGGGATTATCAATCCCTTTTTTGTGTTATCCTTAGATATATAATGTAGTTAACATGGATATATTTTATTCCTGATATTATTTATCATGTGTTTAATTCCATGCTATGTACATTTTATGCTGAAATAAATCTATCTATCTATCTATCTATCTATCTATCTATCTATCTATCTATCTATCTATCTATCTATCTATCTATCTATCTATCTATCTATCTATCTATCTATCTATCTATCTATCTATCTATCTATCTATCTATCTATCTATCTATCTATCTATCTATCTATCTATCTATCTATCTATCTATCTATCTATCTATCTATCTATCTATCTATCTATCTATCTATCTATCTATCTATCTATCTATCTATCTATCTATCTATCTATCTATCTATCTATCTATCTATCTATCTATCTATCTATCTATCTATCTATCTATCTATCTATCTATCTATCTATCTATCTATCTATCTATCTATCTATCTATCTATCTATCTATCTATCTATCTATCTATCTATCTATCTATCTATCTATCTATCTATCTATCTATCTATCTATCTATCTATCTATCTATCTATCTATCTATCTATCTATCTATCTATCTATCTATCTATCTATCTATCTATCTATCTATCTATCTATCTATCTATCTATCTATCTATCTATCTATCTATCTATCTATCTATCTATCTATCTATCTATCTATCTATCTATCTATCTATCTATCTATCTATCTATCTATCTATCTATCTATCTATCTATCTATCTATCTATCTATCTATCTATCTATCTATCTATCTATCTATCTATCTATCTATCTATCTATCTATCTATCTATCTATCTATCTATCTATCTATCTATCTATCTATCTATCTATCTATCTATCTATCTATCTATCTATCTATCTATCTATCTATCTATCTATCTATCTATCTATCTATCTATCTATCTATCTATCGATCTATCGATCCATCCATCCATCCATCCATCCATCCATCCATCCATCCATCCATCCATCCATCTATCTATCTATCTATCTAGTTACCAAGACTCAATGGGGGCAGTCACCCAGACTCAATGGGGACAATTTACCTTACTCAGTTACCCAGACTCTATGGGGACAGTTTCCAAGACGCAATGGTAGCAGTTACCAAGACTTAATGGTGGCAGTTACCAAGACTCAATGGGCACAGTTACCCAGACTCAATAGTAGCAGTTACCCAGACTCAATTGGGACAGCTACCTAGAATCATTCGGAACAGTAACCCAGACCTATTGGGGACATTTACCCAGACTCAGTTTGGACAGTTACCCAGACTCAATACTGGCAGTAACCCAGACTCAATGGGGACAGTTTCCCGGACCCAACGGAGACAGTTGCCAAGACTCAATGGGTACAGTTACCCAGCCGCAATTGGACAGTTACCCAGACTTAATGGGGACAGTTTACCTTGACTCAATGGGGACAGTTACCCAGACCCAATGGAGGCAGTTTCCCTGAATCAATGGGGGAAATTTACTAGACCCAATGTTTACTATTACCAAGGCCCAATGGGGGCAGTAAACCAGACTTAATGGGGACAGTTTCCCAGACGTAATGTGGATAGTTACCAAGACCCAATGGAGACAGTTACCAAGACTCAATGGGGACTGTTACCAAGGCCCAATATAGACAGTTGACAAAACCCATTGGGGGCAGTTATCCAGACCAATTTAGGACAGTAACCCAGACCCATTGGAGGCAGTAACCCAGACCCATTTGAGGCAGTTTCCCAGACCCATGGCAGTAACCTAGACCCAATAGGGTAGTAACCAAGACCCACTGGGGATAGTTACTCAGACCAATCGTGGCAATATCCCAGACCTATTGGGGGCAGCAACCCAGACCCATTTAGGGCAGTAACCCAGACCCATTTGGAGCAGTTACACAGACCCAATCATGACAGTTACCCAGACCAAATAGGGTCAGATACCCAGACCAAATGTGGACTGTTACCTAGACCCAATGTGGACAGAAACCCATGCAAATGTGTACTGTTACCTAGACTCAATGGTGGCAGTTACCAAGGCTCAATGGGGACTGTTACCCCGACCCAATGTGGACAGTTACCCAGACGTAATGGTGGCAGTTACCAAGACTCAATGGGGACTGTTACCCCGACCCAATGTGGACTGTTACCCAGACTCAATGGTGGCAGTTACCAAGACTCAGTGGGGACTGTTACCCCGACCCAATGTGGACTGTTACCCAGACTCAATGGTGGCAGTTGCCAAGGCTCAATTGGGACTGTTACCCCAACCCAATGGGGACTGTTACTAAGACTCAATGGTGGCAATTACCAAGACTCAATGGGGACTGTTACCCCGACACAATGTGGACAGTTACCCAGACTCAATGGTGGCAGTTACCAGAACTCAATGGGGACTGTTACCCCGATCCAATGGGGACAGTTACCCAGACTCAATGGTGGCAGTTACCAAGACTCAATGGGGACTGTTACCCCGACCCAATGTGGACTGTTACCCAGACTCAATGGTGACAGTTGCCAAGGCTCAATGGGGACTGTTACCCCAACCCAATGGGGACTGTTACTAAGACTCAATGGTGGCAGTTACCAAGACTCAATGGGGACTGTTACCCCGACCCAATGTGGACAGTTACCCAGACTCAATGGTGGCAGTTACCAGGACTCAAGGGGGACTGTTATCCCGACCCAATGGGGACAGTTACCCAGACTCAATGGTGGCAGTTACCAAGACTCAAGGGGGACTGTTACCCCGACCCAATGGGGACAGTTACCCAGACTCAATGGTGGCAGTTACCAAGACTCAATGGGGACTGTTACCCCGACCCAATGTGGACAGTTACCCAGACCCAATGGGGGCAGTAACCAAGACTCAATGGGGACTGTTACACCGACCCAATGTGGACAGTTTCCCAGACTCAGTGGTGGCAATTACCAAGACTCAATGGGGACTGTTACCCCGACCCAATGTGGACAGTTTCCCAGACCCAATGGTGGCAGTTACCCAGACTCAAGGGGGACTGTTACGCCGACCCAATGTGGACAGTTACCCAGACTCAATGGTGGCAGTTACCAAGACTCAAGGGGGACTGTTACCCCGACCCAATGTGGACAGTTACCCAGACTCAATGGTGGCAGTTACCCAGACTCAAGGGGGACTGTTACCCCGACCCAATGTGGACAGTTTCCCAGACCCAATGGGGGCAGTAACCAAGACTCAATGGGGACTGTTACCCCGACCCAATGTGGACAGTTTCCCAGACTCAATGGGGGCAGTAACCAAGACTCAATGGGGACTGTTACCCCGACCAAATGTGGACAGTTACCCAGACCCAATGGGGGCAGTAACCAAGACTCAATGGGGACTGTTACCCAGACCCAATGGGGACAGTTACCCAGACTCAATGGTGGCAGTTACCAAGACTCAATGGGGACTGTTACCCCGACCCAATGTGGACAGTTACCCAGACTCAATGGTGGCAGTTACCAAGACTCAATGGGGACTGTTACCCCGACCCAATGGGGACAGTTACCCAGACTCAATGGCGGCAGTTACCAAGACTCAATGGGGACTGTTACCCCGACCCAATGTGTACTGTTACCCAGACTCAATGGTGGCAGTTACCAAGACTCAAGGGGGACTGTTACCCCGACCCAATGTGTACTGTTACCCAGACTCAATGGTGGCAGTTACCAAGACTCAAGGGGGACTGTTACCCCGACCCAATGGGGACAGTTACCCAGACTCAATGGTGGCAGTTACCAAGACTCAATGGGGACTGTTACCCCGACCCAATGGGGACAGTTTCCCAGACGTAATGGTGGCAGTTACCAAGACTCAATGGGGACTGTTACCCCGACCCAATGTGGACAGTTTCCCAGACCCAATGGGGGCAGTAACCAAGACTCAATGGGGTCAGGTACCCAGACGCAATTTGGACGGTTACCCAGACCTAATGTGGACAGGTACCCAGACTTAATGGTGACAGGTACCCAGAACCATTGGGGCAGTAACCCAGAAACAATGGTGACAGGTACCCATACGTAATTGAAACTACGCCGATAGCGATAAGGCTACGCCCAAGTACTAGTTTAGTTTAACAATCAATTAAAAAAAACATGGAACTTGGTAAAACATAGCAGTAAAAGGAAGAATGATATTAAATTAGTTTATCATTATTCTTTGAATGCAATGTATGATTCAAATAAAAACGATTTAATGTCGAAACTTTAAAACTTTTAATTTCTAAATAACATCGGACTTTTGTTACAGCAGGTCTCTTTTTAAAACCCAAGTTCAGGGAATCAAAACTTGTATTAATTTCGTTTATAGTTATACGTTCAGCGGTAATTAGAAAAATACGTGAGCATAAATAAAATTAAAATTGTATGATATACTAGTTCATATCATATTCATTTGATGTTACATTTCAATTTTTTATAAAAAAAAACTCGCATTTGTTGAAATTTTGGAGATCAAAGATATCAACTTTCGAATTACCCGCCACAGTTCGTAGCCGTTCGTAGCCAGCTTCGGAATCGATCATTTGCATAATACATGAATGAAGCGCCCGTATGTAAACAACCGATACTGGCGATAGCGACTTTCATTCAGCTACCAACATGATCAAAAGAAATGTTTCTACCAGTTACTCTTGAGGTTAGAGTGTTATTTTATTTTACTTCTAACCGACTTTTTAATGAGGTAATGAACGAACTTGCATTTTATTGTTTATATTTTCTAAATTCTACCATAAATCAAAAGGCATGTCTACAGTAACTGAAGTGGGTGGGGTAAAATTAAGTTAATATTCAATCGCGCCTAATTTATCATAGATATCGTACAGTATTATGTTTGGAGCAACGCATACTTGTAAGTAAACGTGCATTTGATTTCTGGACCATTAATTCATGATTGATTGACTTATTTCTATTGTAAAAAAGATGAAACTAAAAGTAAATCACGTAGTGATCTGCATGGGTGTCAGGTAGATAATTTACTGTACAGTATAGATAAAATTCTTATTTTTGTATTTTCAGTCACCTCCAAGCATTCCCTTATTATTTTTGTATTTTCAGTCACCTCCAAGCATTCCCTTATCCCAAATTGATATTAAAAGAGAATGTTGATGAACCTGATCCGTCGATTCAAATACCATAACACAGCCAACCCAAAAAAAACAACAGCGTAAGTTTATAACACGTACATCATCTTAGAAATCCATTTTAAATGTGTATTTGAATGTACTTGAATGATGCAGAGAATTAAGAATCCAAAACTAGATCACTCTATAATTTGACACTTCACATAAGTTAAACCACAAGTTGATCAAGTAATAATTAATATGTTTGGGGGGGGGGGGGGGGGACACAATTATGTTTGGTGGGTACTCCTTTCCATATTGTTTTTTATATTGTATATTTTAAAGCTGAATTCTCACTAATTGACCGTTTTGACTTCTTATATATCATTTGTCTTTAATTGCCATTATACTTCCCAAATGTTCTTCAAGTTTCCAAAACATGTCAGTATTTGCAATTGAAATGTGAACATGTAAGAATTATGCAACAGTCAATTGTAATTACGCCCCCCAATCCCCCCAGGTCCGGCGAAATGGGCCGTGTTTTACCTCCAATGTGAACCTGGGTGAATGCGGTGTTTTTGTCTAGTGCTTAAAAAGCGGGGAATGAGCCTTACCTTTGATCCCCGTGGGTGCAGTTGCATTTGGTGGGGATTTTACCAGCAGTTCAGGGATATTTTCTGGACCTAAAGTCAAAGTCCCTGCTTTCCGCACCGGTGGGGGGGGGGCATGGTTACAACTAACTGGTTTGTTGTTTTGGAATAAATGTAAACAAGTTGATCAATAATGAGAGTCAGCTTCAGGGCTTTTTCTATAGTACCCACAGCTCCGACTATCAGACCCATTCCCAAAGCAAAATATACAATATTTTTTCCCAATCTTCAGAAAAAAATCCTAGTCAAACAAAGGCAAAAAAACCAAACGTTTTTATGGAAGTCTTTTTACCTGTACTGGCTCATTCAACATCCTAATTAACCATGTGTTATGTAATCTAAAGTTTTGGAAATATATGAAATCAGAAATTATTGATATTCATCACATTCAGAGATTGATCAGTATGAAATATTTGGGTCATGATTTATTGCTAAAGATATTTATACCCCAAGTATTGATATTTCAGGCATTTAAGGTCTTTTGAACGGGAAAATAAACTTATTTATAAAAAATTCTCTATTCGCAGGAGAATGAAAGTCTTGTTTTTTTAACTGTAAAATTTCCCTATTTAGGAATATTTGCGACTCAAAATTCCCAAAATGTCTAGTGCCTTTTGCCAAACAAAGCGCTGCGCTATTTTAAAGGTACAATTTTACTTGTAATATTATTTATTATCTTTAGAAACAAGTGAGCAAGCTGACAAAGCTGCAACTTCAGGGAGCAATTATAAGGGTCATCAAGATGGAGCCAGGATTCATGATGCTCGTATTAGAGGTGCTGGACCAGAGTCTGAGGAAGGGAGTAGAACTCCAAGCTGGTTTGAGTGTGCTTCAACTGCCGGGACATTTCAATGCAGAGTTAAAAAGTTTGTTGTCGCCGGGAGGCCAGTCTTTCTCAAACTGCTGTAAGAACCTTATAGAAACTAAAATTCAGTATAGATCTAAGACATGAGTGTACCTAAATGTTAAATGAAGTTGATATTTATGAACAATATTATAACATTTCATGTGAATTTAAAAGCTGGTTTTACATTATTTAATACTGCTAATGAGTTCTTGAAAATTTGTACTGAAAAATGGATACTTGACAACTCATTTGCATGTTTGTACTTCATAGGAAGTCTAGTGTTGTATTTTTCTAAAAAATATGGTTTTAAACATCTTAACATGCATGTAGTCACACACAGGCAGACCAAGTTGAATTGTTGGCATGTATGAAATATGGGCAGTGTTATTTTATAAACGTTTAAAAGCTATTTTATATGCTGGCAAAGTTTGTATCTACTAAGGCCACTACTTTTATATAAATTGGTTTACAAAACCGGCGAGTCTAATTTTCCGAAAAGTACAAAAAAAATAAAAATTGAATTTCACTTTTTTTTTCAAAATTATTTTCCCGACCGTATTGATTTCGGTGCGAAACAAAAGAAAAACGAACAGATAAGAGTACGAATGCAGTAGATCTCGACTGGTTTGCTGTTCCGTAGCCGTATTCGCCGATTTATAGTGATAGCATGTGAGCCAGTCAACTGTTATGGCAGCGCCGTTGGCAATGGCGGAATTCACGATAGCAGTCATTCTTTGTATGAAATAATTATGTTAAATATGCAGGAGTTGTTAAAATAACAATAGCAAAATACATTGGCAAATTTAACAGCTGACACAAACAATAACTGTCACGTGATTGTTGTTTTTCCCCGCAAATTTAGGTCATGAAAATATTGTTGTTTCTAGATGAAAAATAAGTGGCAGCGGCTGCCATCGAATAAGTAGACACAAATATCTGTAAATTATGTGTGAAAAAAATATTTTATAACATTTTATGGTTAAATATCAAATAACAGTGCACTTAGTGTGAGTGGTGAAATTGAAAGTAAAATTTCTAAGTTGACACCGGTGACCTAGTTTCACAAGTTTGGTCGGTTGTGTTTATGGATTTTAAATCAAAAACTTGTTTGGAAATACTTGTCATTGATTCAATGTAAAGCTTGTGTTTATTCTAGATTACATGTTTATTCATGTTTGGGTTAATAGTAGAGTAAAAACAATGAAAGAGTTGAACACATGTGTCAATGACATTTACTAATGCCAGGAGTTGTGTGCAAAACATTAAGATAAAACAACACGGAAAACTATTTTGAATAAGTCCATTTTAATTTGTAATGAACTTGATATTTCACTATAAATGAGATTTGTTGTTGTAACCAAGGAATACTCTTTAAAATGAAAAATAAACAATCATGAAGTATAGATTCCCTGTGAACGCATGATACACAAAATTGCGGAGTTGGGAGAAGATGAAAATATCCGATACATAATTATGGATTTCACTGTTACTATATTTGGTACATACAGTTAAGTCACATGCTAGATTTATTATTTTGCTATGTGATTTTTATGTACTGATGTGGTAATTTGCTGCAAGATTTGAATTTGAAATGGATTTGCTGAACATCGCATGGTAAATATCCCGGTCCGAAAATATCCGGACTTAGCATGGATTGGGTTACACACAACTAGGACCCCGCATGGTAAAGGTTATTAAAACTCAAATCTAGGTCTAGTTTGGTTTTTAGTTTTTCAGGAATTGTTTGCACAATATTAAAGCACAATGTCTTCATACAATATTACTTTCTTATTTACAAAATTGGAAATTATTTCACTTTATTGACATTTTCCAATATTGAAATAACTGAAACAATGCTTAGAAAATGTAATGTATTGTCTTAATACAGTGCAATTCTTGTGTATTTTAAAGCGTAAAATTTGCCTTCCCTTCTTTTCCAATGTAATATTGGTCAGTTTTTAAGTGTTCTGCATTCACTTTTGCTTTAGCATACCCTTAAAGCTAAACAAATGTCCTGCTGAGTAATATTCAATGTATCTTTGATAAAAAGTGTAGTCTATACATGTAAACATGTTTTATAGTCAATTTCTTTGATGTTTTATATGCACAGTATGTAAGATTTAAACTGTGTGTTTAATTAAAACTTCGAGTGTATTAAAACATGCATTAATAGCAGTTTAAAAATTTAAAATGTCAAGTAAATGATATAAAAAAAAAACATGTTGTTCTCTGATTTTCACCCTTTAAGAGTATGTTTTGTGACTTTTTTCCCTTTTTTTTTTTTTTTTTTCGACCACCCGGTGGACATTTTTTTCCAAAAATTCTTGTAAACCAAAAAATAAAAAAGGAGTGGCCTAAGTTATTAAAAGCACTCCTGTTTAGGTGAGTGCTGAGAACTTTCTTGAACATTCGTACTGAAGTAAGTATGACTTAATAGTAGCACATCACTGGATATTTCTTATTTTTAGCTCACCTGTCACGTAGTGACAAGGTGAGCTTTTGTGATCACTCTTCGTCCGTCGTCCGTCCGTCCGTCCGTCCGTCCGTCCGTCTGTTCACAATTGCTTGTGAACACAATAGAGGTCACAATTTTGACCTAATCTTTATGAAACTTGGTCAGACTGATCATCTCTATAAAATCTAGGTCAAGTTCGATATTGGGTCATCTGGGGTCAAAAACTAGGTCACTAGGTCAATTAGTAGAAAAACCTTGTGAACACAATAGAGGTCACAATTTTAGCCTAATCTCAATGCAACTTGGTCAGAATGGTCATCTCTATAAAATCTAGGTCAAGTTCGATATTGGGTCATCCGCGGTCAATAATTAGGTCACTAGGTCAATTAGTAGAAAAACCTTGTGAACACAATAGAGGTCACAATTTTAGCCTAATCTCAATGCAACTTGGTCAGAATGATCATCTCTATAAAATGTAGGTCAAGTTCGATATTGGGTCATCCGCGGTCAACAACTAGGTCACTAGGTCAATTAGTACAAAAACCTTGTGAACACAATAGAGGTCACAATTTTTGCCTAATCTCAATGCAACTTGGTCAGAATAATCATCTCTATAAAATCTAGGTCAAGTTCGATATTGGGTCATCCGCAGTCAATAACTAGGTCACTAGGTCAATTATTAGAAAAACCTTGTGAACACAACAGAGGTCACAATTTTGACCTAATCTTTATGAAACTTGGTCAGACTGATCATCTGTATGAAATCTAGGTCAAGTTCGATATTGGGTCATCTGGGGTCAAAAACTAGGTCAGTAGGTCAATTAGTAGAAATACCTTGTGAACACATTAGAGGTCACAATTTTAGCCTAATCTCAATGCAACTTAGTCAGAATGATCATCTCTATAAAATCTAGGTCAAGTTCGATATTGGGTCATCCGCGGTCAATAACTAGGTCACTAGGTCAATTAGTACAAAAACCTTGTGAACACAATAGAGGTCACAATTTGAGCCTAATCTCAATGCAACTTGGTCAGAATGATCATCGCTATAAAATGTAGGTCAAGTTTGATATTGGGTCATTCACGGTCAATAACTAGGTCACTAGGTCAATTAGTACAAAAACCTTGTGAACACAATAGAGGTCACAATTTTAGCCTAATCTCAATGCAACTTGGTCAGAATGATCATCTCTATAAAATCTAGGTCAAGTTCGATATTGGGTCATCCGCGGTCAATAACTAGGTCACTAGGTCAATTAGTACAAAAACCTTGTGAACACAATAGAGGTCACAATTTTAGCCTAATCTCAATGCAACTTGGTCAGAATGATCATCTCTATAAAATGTAGGTCAAGTTCGATATTGGGTCATCCGCGGTCAACAACTAGGTCACTAGGTCAATTAGTACAAAAACCTTGTGAACACAATAGAGGTCACAATTTTAGCCTAATCTCAATGCAACTTGGTCAGAATAATCATCTCTATAAAATCTAGGTCAAGTTCGATATTGGGTCATCCGCAGTCAATAACTAGGTCACTAGGTCAATTATTAGAAAAACCTTGTGAACACAACAGAGGTCACAATTTTGACCTAATCTTTATGAAACTTGGTCAGACTGATCATCTGTATGAAATCTAGGTCAAGTTCGATATTGGGTCATCTGGGGTCAAAAACTAGGTCAGTAGGTCAATTAGTAGAAATACCTTGTGAACACATTAGAGGTCACAATTTTAGCCTAATCTCAATGCAACTTGGTCAGAATGATCATCTCTATAAAATTTAGGTCAAGTTCGATATTGGGTCATCCGCGGTCAATAACTAGGTCACTAGGTCAATTAGTAGAAAAACCTTGTGAACACAATAGAGGTCACAATTTTAGCCTAATCTCAATGCAACTTGGTCAGAATGATCATCGCTATAAAATGTAGGTCAAGTTTGATATTGGGTCATTCACGGTCAATAACTAGGTCACTAGGTCAATTAGTACAAAAACCTTGTGAACACAATAGAGGTCACAATTTTAGCCTAATCTGAATGCAACTTGGTCAGAATGATCATCTCTATAAAATCTAGGTCAAGTTCGATATTGGGTCATTTGCGGTCAATAACTAGGTCACTAGGTCAATTAGTACAAAAACCTTGTGAACACAATAGAGGTCACAATTTTAGGCTAATCTTAATGCAACTTGGTCAGAATGATCATCTCTATAAAATCTGGGTCAAGTTCGATATTGGGTCATACGCAGTCAATAACTAGGTCACTAGGTCAATTATTAGAAAAACCTTGTGAACAAAATAGAGGTCACAATTTTAGCCTTATCTTAATGAAACTTGGTCAGACTGATCATCTTAACATAAGCTAGGTCAAGTTCCATATTGGGTCAACCCAGGTCAAAAACTAGGTCACTAGGTCAATTATTTTTATTTACCGGTGATATTTGAACATAAATGTCTATGTTTGAGAACTTTCAGCTGTTTCATATATCTGATAAATATGATTATCATTTTGCAAGTGCAACTACCGACTCTTAAATAATGTCTATTTGGATTTTCTTGTATCATTCTATTTATGGCAGATATTAATTGTTGTTATTAAGACTTACAATCACATTATATAAATATTTTTGGATTTATTATTGATTTACATAACCATACGTAATTCTACTAAATTTTATTTCCAATTTATAATAATATCTTTTTAGATTTTTTTTTATGAAATTGCCTTTTTAGCTCACCTGTCATTTTGTGACATGGTGAGCTTTTGTGATCGCCTTTTGTCCGTCGTGCGGCGTGCGTCGTCCGTCAACAATTTACTTAAAAGACATCTCCTCCTTAAGGCCACTACTTTTATATAAATTGGTTTACAAAACCGGCGGGTCTAATTTTCCGAAAACTACAAAAAAAATAAAAAATGAATTTCACTTTTTTTTCAAAATTATTTTTACGAACGTATTGATTTTGGTGCGAAATGAAAGAAAAACGAACATATATGAGTACGAATGCAGAAGATCTCGACTGGTTTGTTGTTCCGTATTCGTATTCTCCAATTTATAGTACTAGCATGTGAGCCAGTCAACTGTAATGGCAGCGCCGTTGGCAATGGCGGAATTGGCGATAGCAGTCATTCTTTGTATGAAATAATTAATTAAGATATGCAGGAGTTTTTAAAATAACAATAGCAATAAACATTGGCAAATTCAACAGCCGACACAAACAATAACTGACACGTGGTTGTTGTTTTCCCCTCCAATTTAGGTCATGAAAATATTGTTGTTTATAGATAAAAAAGTGACCTAGTTTCACAAGTTCGGTCGGTGGTGTTTATGGATTTTAAATCACAAAGTGGTTTGAAAATACTTGTCATTGAGTCAGTGTAAAGCTTGTGTTTAATCTAGATTACATGTTTATTCATGTTTGGATTAATAGTAGAGTAAAAACAATGAAAGAGTTGAACACATGTATCAATGACATTTTAGATAAAACAACACGGAAAACTATCTTGAATAAGTCCATTTCAATTTGAAATGAACTTGATATTTCACTATAAATGAGATTTGTTGTTGTAACCAAGGAATACTCTTTAAAATGAAAATAAACAAGCATGAAGTATAGATGCCCTGTGAATGCATGTATACACAGAATAGTGGAGTTGGGAGAAGATGAAAAAATCTGATATATAATTATGGATCTCTCTGTTGCTATCATGGGTACATAAAGTTGAGTCACATGCTAGATTTATTATTTTGCTATGTGATTTTTATGTACTGATGTGGTAATTTGCTGCAAGATTTGAATTTGAAATGGATTTGGTGAACATCCCATGGTAAATATCCCTGTCCGAAAATATCCGGACTTAGCATGGATCGGGCTACACACAACTAGGACCCCGCACGGTAAAACTCAAATCTAGGTCTAGTTTGGTTTTTAGTTTTTCAGGAATTGTTTTCACAATATTAAAGCTCAAATGTCTTCATAAAATGTTACATCCTTATTTATAAAATTGGTAATTATTTCACTTTATTGACTTTTTCCAATATTGAAAAAACTGAAACAATATTTAGAAAATGTAATGTATTGTTTTAATACAGTGCACTGTTTGTGTTTTTTAATGCGTAAAATTCGCCTTCTCCTTTCTTGTTTTCAATTTAATATTTGTCAGTTTTTAAGTGTTCTGCATTCACTTTTGCTTTAGCATACCCTTAAAGCTAAACAAATGTCTTGCTGAGTGATATTCACTGTATCTTTGATAAAAAATGTAGTTTATACATGTAAACATGTTTTATAGTCAATTTCATTGATGTTTTATATGCACAGTATGTAAGATTTAAACTGTGTGTTTAATTAGAACTTTGAAACTTTTGACTGTATTAAAACATGCATTAATAGCAGTAAAAAAAATTAAAATGTCAGGTAAATGATTTTTAACGTTTTTATGTTGTTCTCTGATTTTCACCCTTTAAGAGTATGTTTTGTGACTTTTTTCCTTTTTTTTTTTTCTTTTTTTTCGACCACCCGGTGGACATTTTTTCCAAAAATTCTTGTAAACCAAAAAATAAAAAAGGGGTGGCCTAACCGCTAGGCCAATATTAATAAAACTTCATAGGTTCCTTGGGTTGTCTTCTATCAAAGTTGTTCAAAGAATTCAATTCCATACAGAACTCTGGTTGCCATGGCAACCAAAAGGAAAATCTTCTTCTCTCAAACCACAAGGCTTAGGCCGTTGATATATGGTAGGTAGGATCACCAAATGGTCCTCTACCAAGATTGTTCAAATTATGGCCCTGGGGTCAAAATTGGCCACGTCCCGGGGGTCATGGGTTTTCTCTATATGTTTATAGTGAAAACTTAAAAAATCGTCTCCTCTGAACTTACTTGGCCTAGAGCTTAGATATTTGGCATGATTCATCGTCTGGTGGACCTCTACAAAGTTTGTTCAAATTATGGCCCTGGGGTCAAAATTGGCCCCGCCCTGGGGGGTCATGGGTTTTCTCTATATGTTTATAGTGAAAACTTAAAAAATCTTCTCCTCTGAACTTACTTGGCCTAGAGCTTAGATATTTGGCATGGTTCATCGTCTAGTGGACCTCTACAAAGTTTGTTCAAATTATGGCCCTGGGGTCAAAATTGGCCCCGATCCGGGGGGTCATGGGTTTTCTCTATATGTTTATAGTGAAAACCTTAAAAAATATTCTCCTCTGAACTTACTTGGCCTAGAGCTTAGATATTTGGCATGGTTCATCGTCTAGTGGACCTCTACAAAGTTTGTTCAAATTATGGCCCTGGGGTCAAAGTTGGCCCCGTCCCGGGGGGTCATGGGTATTCTCTATAAGTTTATAGTTAAAACTTCAAAAATCTTCTCCTCTGAACTTACTTGGACTAGAGCTTAGATATTTGGCATGATTCATTGTCTAGTGGACCTTTACAAAGATTGTTCAAATTATGGCCTTGGGGTCAAAATTGGCCCCGCCCCGGGGGTCATGGGTATACTTGATATGTTTATAGTTAAAACTTCAAAAATCTTCTCCTCTTAACTTACTTGGACTAGAGCTTAGATATTTGGCATGATTCATCGTCTAGTGGACCTCTACAAAGTTTGTTCAAATTTTGGCCTTTGGGTCAAAATTGGCGCTGCCCCGAGGGGTCATGGGTTTTCTCTATATGTTTATAGTGAAAACCTTAAAAAATCTTCTCCTCTGAACTTACTTGGCCTAGAGCTTAGATATTTGGCATGATTCATCGTCTAGTGGACCTCTACAAAGTTTGTTCAAATTATGGCCCTTGGGTCAAAATTGGCCCCGCC
This sequence comes from Mya arenaria, assembly GCF_026914265.1. Taxonomy (NCBI): domain Eukaryota; kingdom Metazoa; phylum Mollusca; class Bivalvia; order Myida; family Myidae; genus Mya; species Mya arenaria. The sequence continues at coordinate 27,055,767 of NC_069134.1, read as the reverse complement.
CGGGGGGTCATGGATTTTCTCTATATGTTTATAGTGAAAACTTAAAAAATCTTCTCCTCTGAACTTACTTGGTCTAGAGCTTAGATATTTGGCATGATTCATCGTCTAGTGGTCCTCTACAAAGTTTGTTCAAATTATGGCCCTGGGGTCAAAATTGGCCCCGCCCCGGGGGGTCATGGGTATTCTCTATATGTTTATAGTTAAAACTTCAAAAATCTTCTCCTCTGAACTTACTTGGACTAGAGCTTAGATATTTGGCATGATTCATCGTCTAGTGCACCTTTACAAAGATTGTTCAAATTATGGCCTTGGATTCAAAATTGGCCCCGCCCCGGGGGTAATGGGTTTTCTCTATATGTTTATAGTGAAAACTTCAAAAATCTTCTCCTTTGAACTTACTTGGACTAGAGCTTAGATATTTGGCATGGTTCATCGTCTAGTTGACCTCTACAAAGATTGTTCAAATTATGGCCTTGGGGTCAAAATTGACCCCGCCCTGGGGGGTCATGGGTATACTTGATATGTTTATAGTTAAAACTTCAAAAATCTTCTCCTCTTAACTTACTTGGACTAGAGCTTATATATTTGGCATGATTCATCGTCTAGTGGACCTTTACAAAGATTGTTCAAATTATTGTCTTGGATTCAAAATTGGCCCCGCCCCGGGGGTAATGGGTTTTCTCTATATGTTTATAGTGAAAACTTCAAAAATCTTCTCCTCTGAACTTACTTGGCCTAGAGCTTAGATATTTGGCATGGTTCATCGTCTAGTTGACCTCTACAAAGATTGTTCAAATTATGGCCTTGGGGTCAAAATTGACCCCGCCCTGGGGGGTCATGGGTATACTTGATATGTTTATAGTTAAAACTTCAAAAATCTTCTCCTCTTAACTTACTTGGACTAGAGCTTAGATATTTGGCATGATTCATCGTCTAGTGGACCTCTACAAAGATTGTTCAAATTATGGCCTTTGGGTCAAAATTGGCCCCGCCCCGGGGGGTCATGGGTTTTCTCTATATGTTTATAGTAAATAAAATCAAAAATCTCTTCTGAACTTACGTTGCTTAGAGCTTAGATATTTGGCATGATTCATCGTCTAGTGGACCTCTACAAAGATTGTTCAAAATTGGCCCCGCCCCGGGGGGTCATTGGTTTTCTCTATATGTTTATAGTTAAAACTTCAAAAATCTTCTCCTCTGAACTTACTTGGACTAGAGCTTAGATATTTGGCATGATTCATCATCTAGTGGACCTCTACAAAGATTGTTCAAATTATGGCCTTGGGGTCAAAATTGGCCCCGCCCCCTTGGGGGTCATGGGTTTTCTCTATATGTTTATAGTGAAAACTTCCAAAATCATCTCCTCTGAACTTACGTGGCTTAGAGCTTAGATATTTGGCATGATTCATCGTCTAGTGGACCTCTACAAAGTTTGTTCAAATTATGGCCCTGGGGTCAACATTGGCCACACCCCGGGGCTGATGGTTTTTCTCTATATGGGTTATAGTGAAAACTTAAAAAATCTTCTCCGAACTCACAAAGACAAATAACGTCTTAATTTAAACTGGATAACATATTTAGTACACATACCAATTTTCAATATGGGCCACATACAACAATTAATTACAAATATACATATATAGATACACACGTAAAATCAAGTAGTGACAAGAGCTTAGATATTTGGCATGATATACCATCTAGTTGACTTGTACCAATATTGTTCAATCTTTGGCTCTGGGGTCAAAAAATGGCCCCACCCGGGCGGTCATGGGTTTCCTTATATATGTATATGATGAAAACTTAAGTAATCTTCTTCTCCGAAACCAAAAGGCGAAGGCCTTAGATATTTGGTATGAAGCATTGTTTATCGGACCACTATTAAGATTGTTCAAACTTTAGCCCTGGGGTCAAAATTGGCCACGCCCCGTGTTCATAGGCTTAGGTTTTCAATATTTGTATATAATGGAAGAATGTGCAATATATGACAGGTGAGCGATTCAGGGCCATTTGGCCCTCTTGTTAATCTTAGTATCTGTGAATTATGCTACTGACTTTTGATAAACCTTCCCTCTTTCAGGACTCTGACCTCCTTGTTTTGAATGAAGAAGTTCTAACCCTTGCCCGTTTGATGAGGCAGGATTTCTTGTGTTCATTGATGAGGAGGACCAGGTGCAACCCAACCGCTACTAGGCGACTTATATTGTGTTCTGACACAGAGTTATTTTTGGGCTGGTGACAAGAGGGCTATTCCCTTATGTTGTGTGGAGAGTCCAGGAAACCTTCCCTAAGAACAATACACTGGCCTTGTGCAAAGGAGGGTTCAGTAGATGAACACAATTTTTGCAGACGGATCGTATCTGTTCTCTTGATTTTCTTAAATATTAAAATATGATATAAACAATATCAGGTCATTTTTGTATACTTTTGTGAATGATTTGTTATTTTATAAATATTGATTTGTACTGTCTTTGGTTGCTAAACTGTCATTAAGTAATTATCTCGTTTCAATTTGAAAGCCAGAAAACCTGCATGTTATGTATACTCATGTTATTGTTTATATTTATGCCCCCTCCGAGGAAGAGGGGTATATTGCATTGCACATGTTGGTCGGACGATTCGCAGCTTTGTTGGTAGACCAAAGCTTGTCTAAGTGATAACTCAACAACTGAAGGACAGATGGTTATCAAACTTAACATGAATGTTGGGCCTGACCAGTAGATAACCCTATTGATTTAAGGGGTCATCAGGTCCAAGTTCAAGATCACAGTGACCTTTAATGGTATAAAATTGTTAAAGCTTGTCCGAGAAATAACTAAAAAATACCTGAACGTACGGTATGGTTATCAAATTTGACATGGAGGCTGGGCCTGATTAGTAGATGACCCCTATTGATTTTAGGAGTCATTGGGCCAATGGTAACAGTCACAGTGACCTTTAAGTTGAAAAGGTTAACAAAGATTCTCTGAGTGATATCACAACAATGTCTGGCCCTATGATCATCAAACTTGACATTGAGGCTGGGTATGACCATAACTGATTTAAGGAGTCATTGGCCCTAAGTGACGAAAGTGCGTTAAGAATGAACGAGTGATAAATCAACAATGCCTGCACCCATGGCTCTCAAACATGATAAGGGAATTTGGCTTTACCAGTAGATGGTTCATTTTGATTTCAGGGGTAATCAGGTCAAAGGTGAAGGTTACAGTGACCTTGAAAGCATATTCGTGTGATTACTTGACAATGCCTGCACCCATGGTTCTCAAACTTGCCATCTAGGTTGGGGGTGACCAGTTGATGATCTTATAGATCTTGAAGTCAGAGGTCAACCTATATGCATGATTAAGTATTTTGTCATATTTACTTATTTCCTGCTGCTGGAAGGATATATTTTTATCTGCAAATATCAGTCATCATCTGAACATGATTTAGAACTTTACTTACTATCCTCACACTTTGAACGGTCATAATCTTAAAACTGCCGCAAAGGCATCTTATGTCAATGACAAGTCAGCTGTCATTTCAGTCTTTGCATATTTAATTCAATTTGCGGAATAAGCCTGACAACTTGGCGCTCCTCAAGGGGAGGGGGTTCATATGTTTGACAAACATCTCTTGTTTTTCTGTTTAAAAGCGCTTTCAAATGACACTCAAGCAATATGTCTGTTTGAATCCAAATTTCACATTTTATCTTTAAAATGTGTCATACCTTTCTCAACCTTGTTTAGAAATAATAAAATGGACCTAAAGCAGGCTCAATTTTGATACAGCCCATTTCTTAAGTAGAACAAAGATTAATGCAAAAACCACTTTCCCACAAAGAAGTAAATAACTGAAATAAAACCATGAAGATCCCACAGTTTGTTGACTTCTTCTTGATTTAAAAACTCAGATCTTATATATCCGATAACTTGTGTAAGCAAAATAGTAAACAAGAGGGCCAAATGGCACTGAATCGCTCACCTGTCATATATTGCACATTCTTCCATTATATACAAATATTAAAAACCTAAGCCAATGAACACGGGGCGTGGCCAATTTTGACCCCAGGGCTAAAGTTTGAACAATCTTAATAGTGGTCCAATAAACAATGCTTCATACCAAATATCTAAGGCCTTCGCCTTTTGGTTTCGGAGAAGAAGATTTTTTAAGTTTTCATCATATACATATATATAAGGAAACCCATGACCGCCCGGGTGGGGCCATTTTTTGACCCCAGGGCCAAAGATTGAACAATATTGGTACAAGTCAACTAGATGATATATCATGCCAAATATCTAAGCTCTTGTCACCACTTGATTTTACGTGCATATCTATATATGTATATTTGTTATTAATTGTTGTATGTGGCCCATATTGAAAATTGGTATGTGCACTAAATATGTTATCCAGTTTAAATTAAGACGTTACTTGTCTTTGTGAGTTCGGAAAAGATTTTTTAAGTTTTCACTATAACACATATAGAGAAAACCCATCAGCCCCGGGGTGTGGCCAATTTTGACCCCAGGGCCATAATTTGAACAAACTTTGTAGAGTTCCACTAGACGATGAATCATGCCAAATATCTAAGCTCTAAGCAACGTAAGTTCAGAGGAGATGATTTTTGAAGTTTTCACTATAAACATAAAGAGAAAACCCATGACCCCCCAAGGGGACAGGGTCAATTTTGACCCCAAGGCCATAATTTGAACAAACTTTGTAGAGGTCCACTAGACGATGAATCATGCCAAATATCTAAGCTCTAGTCCAAGTAAGTTAAGAGGAGAAGATTTTTGAAGTTTTAACTATAAACATATCAAGTATACCCATGACCCCCCGGGGTGGGGCCAATTTTGACCCCAAGGCCATAATTTGAACAATCTTTGTAAAGGTCCACTAGACGATGAATCATGCCAAATATCTAAGCTCTAAGCAACATAAGTTCAGAGGAGATTTTTGATTTTTTTTACTATAAACATATAGAGAAAACCCATGACCACCCAGGGACGGGGCCAATTTTGACCCCAAGGCCATAATTTGAACAATCTTTGTAGAGGACCACTAGACGATGAATCATGCCAAATATCTAAGCTCTAGTCCAAGTAAGTTCAGAGGAGAAGATTTTTGAAGTTTTAACTATAAACATATCAAGTATACCCATGACCCCCCGGGGTGGGGCCAATTTTGACCCCAAGGTCATAATTTGAACAATCTTTGTAGAGGTCCACTAGACGATGAATCATGCCAAATATCTAAGCTCTAGTCCAAGTAAGTTCAAAGGAGAAGATTTTTGAAGTTTTCACTATAAACATATAGAGAAAACACATGACCCCCCGGGGCGGGGCCAATTTTGACCCCAAGGCCATAATTTGAACAATCTTTGTAAAGGTCCACTAGACAATGAATCATGCCAAATATCTAAGCTGTAGTCCAAGTAAGTTCAGAGGAGAAGATTTTTAAAGTTTTAACTATAAACATATAGAGAATACCCATGACACCCCGGGGCGGGCCAATTTTGACCCCAGGGCCATAATTTGAACAAACTTTGTAGAGTTCCACTAGACGATGAATCATGCCAAATATCTAAGCTCTAGCCCAAGTAAGTTCAAAGGAGAAGATTTTTGAACTTTTCACTATAAACATATTGAGAATACCCATGACCCCCCGGGGCAGGGCTAATTTTGACCCCAGGGCCATAATTTGAACAATCTTTGTAGAGGTCCACTAGACGATGAATCATGCCAAATATCTAAGCTCTAGTCCAAGTAAGTTAAGAGGAGAAGATTTTTGAAGTTTTAACTATAAACATATCAAGTATACCCATGACCCCCCGGGGTGGGGCCAATTTTGACCCCAAGGCCATAATTTGAACAATCTTTGTAGAGGTCCACTAGACGATGAATCATGCCAAATATATAAGCTCTAGTCCAAGTAAGTTCAAAGGAGAAGATTTTTGAAGTTTTCACTATAAACATATAGAGAAAACCCATGACCCCCCGGGGCGGGGCCAATTTTGACCCCAAGGCCATAATTTGAACAATCTTTGTAAAGGTCCACTAAACAATGAATCATGCCAAATATCTAAGCTCTAGTCCAAGTAAGTTCAGAGGAGAAGATTTTTGAAGTATAAACATATAGAGAATACCCATGACCCCCCGGGGCAGGGCCAATTTTGACCCCAAGGCCATAATTTGAACAATCTCTGTAAAGGTCCACTAGACGATGAATCATGCCAAATATCTAAGCTCTAGTCCAAGTAAGTTCAGAGGAGAAGATTTTTGAAGTTTTAACTATAAACATATAGAGAATACCCATGACCCCCCCGGGGCGGGGCCAATTTTGACCCCAGGGCCATAATTTGAACAAACTTTGTAGAGGTCCACTAGACGATGAATCATGACAAATATCTAAGCTCTAGGCCAATTAAGTTCAGAGGAGAAGATTTTTGAAGTTTTCACTATAAACATATAGAGAAAACCCATGACCCCCCGGGGCGGGGCCAATTTTGACCCCAGGGCCATAATTTGAACAATCTTGGTAGAGGACCATTTGGTGATCCTACCTACCATATATCAACGGCCTAAGCCTTGTGTATTGGGAGAAGAAGATTTTTAAAGTTTTTCCTTTTGGTTGCCATGGCAACCAGAGTTCTGCATGGAATTGAATTCTTTGAACAACTTTGATAGAAGACCACCCAAGGAACATCCCTATGAAGTTTTATTAATATTGGCCCAGCGGTTAAGGAGGAGATGTCTTTTAAGTAAATTGTTGACGGACGACGCACGACGGACGCCGGACAAAAGGCAATCACAAAAGCTCACCTTGTCACAAAGTGACAGGTGAGCTAAAAAAGAGCTGCCTCTGTATGCACCCGAAGAGTTGTTCGGAATGGTCGGTATGTATGATTTGCTGGTATGTGACAATTGCTCCTTAAGTGCTTATTATATTTTGAAAGTTAATATAAACAGATGAATTCTTGAAAATGCTAGTCAATTTACAAAATACCCAACCACAACACTGTTCTGAAATGGTCTTAAAAACGTTTGTTTAGGTTAACATCCCCAAAATTATAAGGCAGGTAAGGTAGAGATGTTATTCAAAAAAATGCTCTATCTTGTGATTGTTGTCATTTCTCGCAAACATCACTATTTCTAGCCAGTGTCACTTATATAAAACTGTTGTTACGGAGCTATATAATGTCAAATGTTAATGAGAGTTAATGTTTAAAAGAAATACTAATGTTGGCCCAGTTATCTAAAAGCTAACTTGTCTACATGTTGTGTTTTTTTTCTTTTACAGAAAGATTCCATGAAAAACAAAAGTTTAATTTGACATTTTGTTTATTTTTGAGAACTTCACCAAAATAATCATCACATATAAATCAATATACATGTATGAAGTTCAACTTTCAAAGTATCCTATGTGCTTTTGATATACCCTATTTTCAAAGGGTTTTGGTCAAGTTCCATCCACTTTAATATAAAATCAAACTTTTTTTAAATACTTAAAATGCGTTAGCATGTCGCAGGTAACACGACTTATAAAGCTGAAGAGAACAAATATACACACAAATTTATTGCGAGTACATATTTTGCTTCTAGTACCCAAGTATTTCTTAAGAAGTGACCATATTTTTTACCGTATGTGACAAACTTGATCTCCCTTAACATTTCATCAAGGTGAACATTCTCACTAAGTTTGAACACATGTAATCTTACAAAGCAATATCAAGGTTTGATTCTATAATGTTTTAAAAATAAAATCAAGTGACTTCCATTCAGTCCACATGTAACCTAGTTTCAAACAAGACAACAATGAGACCATTGTCATAAAGTTTCATGAATATTGGAGCACACAGTAAACCTCTAGAAAAATCTCTTATTAAACCTAGATTCTTGCTCGCTGTACAATTCCCTTCTTGGTTAAGGAGATAACTGTTCAAGGTGGCTAGAGATTTGTCGAGGGTAGTGCTTCTCCATAACAGCCTTTCTACCCATACCGAAAAATTGTTGGTCAAGTGACACATGAAGATCAGTTTCTTCTGCGACTCTGTATGGATAGGTCTTTTTTCTTTCACTGCGTTTACTGGGGAATATTGCCATCCTCTTCTATTGTTCCATGCACGGTTTAGTCTGCATACAAAACAAGAAATGTTTCATTTACAGAATAAGAATTTACCACATCACACACACGCACAATTATCTAGAAGTAAGATAGTTATCGAAATAAATATTTCCACTTATAACCAGACTTAAAGCTGCACTCTCACAGATATACAAATTTTACATTTTTATTTTTTTGTCTTGCAAAGAGCACATTTTTGCGAGAATATCTGGAAACCAATAATATAAGATTGCTGACAAAAAAATCAGATGGCAGTTTTTCATATTTCCGTTCGAAAAATAATGTTAAATGCATAAACATCACTTTCTTTAACTTAAATATAAAAATCTGCTCGTTCCAAGACAAAAAAATAAAAGTTGTCAAAACGTTCAATCTGTGGGAGTGCAGCTTTTAAGCCTGAAAATGTGATCAGATAATTTCAATTTCATGAATTATGATGCAGTTATTTTATGAAATGCTTATTCTTGTTTCCTGTATAAATAGCCTGAATTCCCTGATTTTTAATATAATTATATATATATAGTATAACTTCAAACTTCTACTAATATAAGATGTGAAAAGAGTCAAAGCTTGCTGTACATTAAATTTATTTACCTGTATACTAGATAGTATGCATCTTTGATGGAAGGTGGTTGTCAAGGACAATCACTCTGAGGGCTTTAAGGGTACTAAAGTGTTTTTTTATTGTTAAGCCATGGTGAATTCCTCTCCTCTTGGCTCAATGGCCCATGACTTTACTCATAATATTGAATCGGGGGAGGCCACTCATGCTCATCCGTCAAATGATGGAGAAGAACAGCTGAGATGCCCTTAAAATAAATAGCATTTCATTTTATTTTCATTTATCTACTTATATCATCAATAAATGTTATATGTTAATTATCAATATTATAAACACTTAATCAATATACCAACATATACTTCCAAGCTCAAATCACTGCATTTTCATGACACAAATATCAGGCCTTATTTGATAAAAAGGATATCAACCTCTTTTCTACCTTTTCATGATTTTTAAAGCTGCATTCTCACCTATGGACTGTGTAAACATATTTTATTTCAATTTTTGTTTTGGAATTCATTAGCCACTTTTTAAGCTTATATCATGAAACCAGTGATATAAGATATGCTGACAAAAGAGGTGAGTGCATTTATTCATACTTACTTTCAAAAAGTATGATGTTTTTTGCCTAAAAGCCTTTCTAACACTTATGAATAGAAAATGAGATTTTGGAGTTGATAAAACGCTGCCTTTGATTTTCTATATTTGAAAAGTTCGAATGACATTTTTTATATTTGCGAAAAAACTGTACTTTACAGTTCACTTGGCATGTTCAAGCCAGGTTAAAATCTGTGACATCACCAGCCTCCTGACATCGGAGTCTTGAAGCGTGATGTCAAAAGATACTGAAACCCAAAATACCGTAAATTTTTATTAACTATTATTATATTATGTTTATATAGAAATTTCAGCAAATCATTTATCTTATAATAATTAAACCCTTGGTACATGTATTTTGTAGAGTTCATATACAAAACAGAAATAAAAAGAAAAGAAATATAATTTTTGCATTATTTTTTTTCCATAAAATATGGATGGACTACCTTTAACATGTTAACTAGTATCACATATGTACCAATTTCTATTTAAAGCCAGGTTCTTATATTATTGATATAAAAATGATAAAACATTTTTTTCAAATGCCATTTCAATCATGAGCAGGATCAAAACAATCATTGAAATTAGACTTTTTGATGAAGAAGCCCTGATTCGTATACTTTAGCTTTGAATCAAATTTCAAACAAGCCCTACTATAAAAAATCAGAATTTGGGTAAGACCCGAGGCATTTTACCAGTGCAGGGCTTACTGGCTTATGTTAATTTCGACCATTTGTCAAAAGGAATGGATTTTCTTAACAAACGAATGCTTTATCACAGCTTATTGAAGGGCTGTATTTACACATTTGGGGGTTGGGCTCAGGTCCTTCAGTTAGTCAAAAAAGACATCAAATGCAATTTTTTGGTAATGAAAATATTTCAAAACAAATTACATATATTGAAATGCCAATAAATGTGCTGTATACAATTGTTCTTTTCAATTGAATTGCAGTTGCTATTGGATTTAGCTTGACTTTTTCAAGTTTTTGACGATATCTCTAACTTGCATATGATGCCAACTACCAGTATTTTGCCCTTTTAACATTTGACTTAGAAATTCTGGATTTTGCATGTAATCTTATTTTACAGTGATCCAGGCATGTTTTGCCAAAGCCTGCCAAAGGCGGATCCAGTAATTGACACAAGATTGGAGTCACTCAGGGGTTGTAACCTTTCAACGTGTGTCCCCCCCCCAGAACTGAATAATTCTGGTCAGCAATGATGGCAAACGGCCAGGTTCACCCCCTAGGAAATGTACATAATATCTAGTCCGAAATGGTACATTTTGGGCAATTTATTTCTATTTAATCCTATATAAAAATATGCCACCTGAATGACTTTCAATGAGTCTTTTGACCATTTTTATTACTTAAGCGTACAGGGAAAAGATAAGAAATGTCAAAACAATAAAAAAAGTATGCCTGATTGCTTATTAGTATACCAGTACCATTGAAATAGGCAGTAAACAAGGAAGTTATGGGGTTAGGTGTGGGGTGTGCCCCCCATATTGATATTGCAAGTGCTGAAATCCTTAATGCTTATGTACCAGTCATTTGTAACCACAGCCCCGTATGTCCGGGGAATAGCAGGAACTTTGACTTTCGTTCCAGCCTACCCCGGGTAAAATCCCGGCCCTGCCGGGATGACCAGTTGGTAAAATCCCCGCACCCCAGGGACCCTAGGTAAGGTCCATTCCCCACAATGTTTTGCGAACATAAAACCACCCCATTTACGCGGTACTGCGGGGCCACCTGGAAGGTAAAAGCACGCCCCATTTCCCCCGGACCTGGGGGGGGGGGGCGTGGTTACAACTGACTGGTGCATTATAGCAATGAAAAAAGTCGATCATGCTGCCTCTGACAGCTCTTGTTTGTTTTCGAAATTATTTTGGATTTTGAATAGGAACTTTCACTAACATTTTGGCGAATAAGTACATCCGTTCTCCAAGGAAATGGGGTATGTGCACCCGCCCGAAAGTGTGTCGAAAGATAGCCCTACTGACTGTTAATAAATAAACTATCAATGTTTTTCAAACATCAGGTAAAATGTTAAAGATAAAACACAAACCTATCGTGATGTTTCGTTTCCACGCCCTCCATTTTCCCACTCCATTTGAAGCTTTGAATGCTATCCTTTTCTTTCAATCAATGCCTAAATAAACCATCGACGTCAATATCTTTCCTACATTTTTCATTTACCGTCGCTTTCTGATCGATTTTGGCAATCTCTGTCTGCCTCTGTTTCTCTTTTCATTTTCATCTGTCCATCTTTGTTTTGATTTGCTGACCTCATTGATTATTCATAACTGTCACGTGCTTGTGCTCCGTTTACTTTCGTAGGCTTTCGGAACTGCTCGGAATAACTCCGAGTAGGCCATAGCGGATTTTTTGGTAACCACCAAAAAATAAATATGGTCTGAAAATCGTGTTAATATCAGGCCATCGGAGTGGAATCTAGAGACGAAATTTCGCACAACGCAAAAATAAGGATGCCTTTTCACGACAGTTGTGTTATTTTTGTGTTTTATGACCAAAATTCTCGCTGAACGTACAACTTTATGTAAGTCAACAAAAAACGACGTTTGTTTATATCAAATGTGGAAACTTAAATTGATTTTGCTGTTTTTCAATTTTTTTCAATTAAAAATCACCTCTTTCTTTACAAGTTTAATGAATTATTAGTATTGATATAACTACCTTAATGTTTCTCTCAATGTATCAATATCAGTTTCAGTTTCAGTTTATTGGCAATATCATTAAATACATGCTTTGGGCCATAATTAACATCAAATTTGACAAATATCCATATTAAATGAAATGCAAAACTGTTCTAACAAGCATTAAAGACGTTAAAAATTATCATAATCGATATCACAAGTTTATAATACGATTTGCGTCATTTACAAAGATAATTTTGTTGTATCTATTCGTATATACGTTTTGTAATGTTTAGCTATATGACAACACGGACCTATAGACTATTGATCTGTGAGGATATTACATCTTTTATCTGAATTAAAAAAAAATGTAACTCAAATCAGCTGAGTAGTCGTTTCTCCTAAAAGTATGTCCAAATAAATTTAAAAAAAGTGTATATGCTTAGGATTTAAAAATTAACGCACAAAAAGGAAATAAATATCTAAAGAAAAATAAATAAATCGATTGATATCGTCAATATTTTACACTAATACTGATAACTTAAAATGACATTTCCTATTTAAAGACTATCAGAAAATATACGTATATTATTTTACTACTTCGTTGAATAGAAACCAAATAAACAACATTGACAGTTTCTGAGTTTTACTTCTGCATAACAAACATTATAATCGCATAATAACCTTTATACATAATAACTGCAATTAGAACAACAACCTAACAAAAAGTAAAAGGATTGGCAAAATACGGCCGTGAAAACGAACGGACTCCATGATAGGTCCTAGTGACACACGGCTGGAAGTCCGAGTGGGAAAGAACCACGCAAGCCGAGAGAGGCTAGGCTGAGCCGTTGTATTAAGTGTAAATTCAAAGTGTACTCTATTAATACTATAGTTTCCTATGATATGCCAGTGCTGGAATAGACTGTTTGGCAAAATGAGACAACCCAGCAACTACGGTCTACGTGCAAATGCTCCTTTTGCCAAAAGCAACTGCAAAACCCGCAATATATCCGCAATCTCCTAGCAACGCAATGCAACCACCAATTACCAACAGCAAATGCAACATCCGCAATATATCTCCGCAATCTCATGGCAACGCAACGCAATGCAACGCAATAACGCAACCACCTGGACGCCAAGTACTAGGACGTTCCCGGCCTTGAGAAACAGACATGCAGCAATCTCCTTAAGAACTTGTTATTCCAGCAACGGGATAATTAACGTTATATCTATATTCATCCTAATTAATTGATTTTAGTGTATAATTCCCAATTTAATATGTACTCTTGTTGATTCCCATACCGAGTGATAACTAGCACCGAGGTGCTCGACCAAGGTAAAAGGTCTCAACAAGCCCAAATACATCTAAATCATAAATTATATATGTATGTACTTTTAAATTGAAATGGATGACGGCCTAGCCAGCTCTCGGCTTGCAATTTTTTTTACCCGCCTTCACGACTGACTAAGTATAGTAAAAACAAAAACATGTGGATCCTTGGACAGCGGCGCTCATTTACCTCAAACTTCTATTAAATACTACCTCATATGCAATCTACCGGTGACCAAATTACGCTGGTTATTTAAGCAACAATGCAGCTATTTTTATTTTTTTTGCAAACAGAAAGCAGTTTCCGATGTCCATGGTTCCATATTTAGACATTCTTAAATCACAAACAAAATATAGGCACATTCTCAACATGTTTACAAAAAAGTACATGATGTTCACAAGTCAGGTTCAGTCCAATGTATCTATAACCAAAGTTATTTCCACTAAAAGTGGGGGTTGACACTCTGTCGTGGCCTATCTATGGCAACAGTCAAGTGTTCCATACTGAACTCCCATCCGCACGAGTTTCCAGTTATGATAAATCACCATGACTACAAGATCATAGTCGCAAGTAATGTTCCATATAGCGGTTACACATTAAGAAGCGACTGTATATTTCCTGGCACTCTTAAGATGACACTCCAGATATATTCAGATGGCGATTTGTGATCCGTTGCTCCCCGACTGTTTTATGGTATTTTCTGTCAAAGCGAACGCCCCCTGGAGAGACATCAACCCGCCATAGCGCGCCATTGGACCAGACTCGAACCACCGCTGCGATACATACTGTAACATACAACATACGAAAGAAACAAAACATGACAGTAAATTTCTGAGCAGCAAAGTTCAAACTTAATTACTTATATAACAGGTAAATTCTAAACAAAAGGTAAAAGGAAAAAAAAACAATCTATGACTGGGTGGGCTGGGCGTGCTTTTTAATTTTGATCCTCTCCGCACGAGATTTCGCTAGCAACGAAACATTCCCGGTTCATAGACCGGTTTAATTTAATTTAAACGTTTACTTTAAGCTAGAGTCAAATATCGAGACCCAGTCCATATTGACTTGACCGATAGAGACCGAGTGTTCCGATTGCTTAGCAACAGAACGACAACCCTTAAATTCAATCTCGCGAAAATAATAAATTTATTTTTAAGCAAAATAAATTAAATTGTGTACGGTTGCATTAACGATTAATACGTCTGGAGGTTTGAAATAGTCTACTTAATTAAATGTAACTTAGTTATCAAACAAGTACAATGAAATGCATAATTTGAGCAGCATTAAGGGAAAATGTCAGTTTTTCGAATTTCCTTAATTGTCTTAACTATTTTTCAGTAATGCGAAAATATTTGCATAGAAAGCATAATTAAACTACTGTTGATAAGTGCAGATTGTCGGAGGTCATGGCGGATAGCAACGGGCAATTGATAAGCCCCGCCTGATCTAGAAGCTGATTGGTCAATCGATTATCGACCGGCTAGTTTGAGTGACAGGCCGCATCATGTTAATTAAAATGTTTTTGAAAGTATAGCATTCCATTTCGATAGTTTATGAGTCTCCAAGAAAGACATAATAGCTAAACTTAAAAACAAAATATAAAAATCAAAATTTACATGTTATTTCATACTTTTCCATCCTTTGTAGAAACAGTCTTGCGGGAAATCTCAAAAAGGTTTAATAGAATAGAGAAAAATGTATTACATTAGCATTTTTTAATGTAAACCCTTCCAAATTAAAAACAAAAACCCTAAAATCAATTGGTGTGCTTACACCACATGAAATACCACGGGTAAAATTTACCCCACCTCAATAATTCGTACAAGTTTGTACCAATCGGTAAATTTCCCCAGTTGGTATTTGCGTTTATATGCACATATGTGCACCTGAGGTTACCAATACTACTTTAGCCTCTTCATCTGAGTATGTGAATCTAATTTTGTGCAGTTAGAGACTCGGATAGCTTAAATAACTAGTTGTCTTTTCTTTTAAAATGCCGCATATATAAGACGACGTTTGATAATTTGAAAACATATTTCGATGAAAGAAACCCACTTAACACATCTTTCGTAATAATGTACACGCGTTCGTAAGGTTATGAGAACAAGTACTTTAAGAATACAGACTCATGCCTCCTTGCCAATGGGATCGCTGGACATATACACATTTAAAAAGAACAATCCATTAAGCAGATTATAACCAAATACCGATAATTTAGTCATTTATTGCTTAAAGAAAGTAGTCAGTTAATTAGAAGTTTGCGCATGCGCACTGGATAATATTGAGACTTTCGCGAGGCATTTCTTGCTGAGCACTGTCAGATCAAATTTTTTTTTATTTTCTAAACGAATCGTTGGCGTTGGGTTGCAACCGTCCCCTTCATATCTGGGAAGTAAGTGTGTGTGTGTGGGGGGGGGGGGGGGTCACAACCCCCTCAAAACTTTGATTTTACTGATTATTGAAATAAATTGTTTGAAATCGTTGATGCATTTCAACTCTTCACTTCAGTATACTTTTGTTACATCTTATATAGTGGACGTACTTATGAAAAAAATGTATATACTTTGTATATCAGTGTTTTCATTGTAATGGTTTCAACTTAAGAATAAAATTGTTTTTTAAGTTTCAATTGCCGTCAAACTTAGGGGAGGGGAGTTTGTGTTCACCTCCCTCTCGATCCGCCACGCAACTCGTGTTCAGTTGACCGTACATAGGCAAAAACTTTAAAACAGATACGTTGATGGAAATGTTTAAAATCGTTCATGCAATTTAACCCTTTTTTCAAGAATACTTTTATTTTTATAAAGTGGGCATACTTATGATTTCCTTTTTTATATCTATTTCTATTTTTGAATATCAGCGTTATACTTGTTAAGGTATCAATTTAAGGTTGGAATTATATGTTTTAGGGTTCATTTGCCGTCCAACTTGGGAGGCACGGGCCCTTGGGCCCAATTCCCGCTAGCCACTGGAAATCGCATTTCACTGACCGTTCAAATACGAGAACTTTAACATGAATAAATACAAATATGACGATGCATATGATCTGTCTGATCTTTCTGTGTTCTTTTGAAAGTTGTTTGTGTCCCTAGTTAGGTGTCCGTTAGACAGAAGCCAGGGTGGGGCTCTTGACCGATGTTTCATTGAATGTTGGATACTAAACCTGTTTCTGTACTTTTTATTTCATAATTTGGTCAAGTTTGAATTCGTTAGATTTCCAAATGCGTTACTTTACAGCTTCTCGTCGAAATGAAGCATGTTCAATGATTAATAATTGACCTTCGAAAATGTAGTGTCTATAAATTTAGTAATGCGCTATTGTGTTTTGTCCTATAGCTTAACATATAAAAGACAATGCAGTTTGAACCAGTTTTTCTTTGTTTAATTGAATAATCAGGTTATTCCCATGATCCGAAATGTTGCTGTTGTGTATTATATTCCGTGTATTCTTGCGAACAATTGTTAAAATATCTCAAGCTTATGTTCAACTTATATCTCGTACACATATGAATTAGTGTCTTACAAAGTAAATAGGATTGTTTCATGTATAAGAATACCCGATGCTAAAGGTAAAAAAACCTGAGACAAATAACAAAGATAAAGTGAAACAGGAGGAATGTATCTAGTTTGATCAAGACAATTTAGACTAAATGTCAACTAGCGGATTCAGGTGGGGAAGGCACCGGGTGCGCACCCCCCCCCCCCCACCCGTGAATCCGCTAGTTGACATTAAGTCTAAAATCTTCAAAATTTACTTTTTATTTCAATATAGGAGAAGAAAAGTAATAAAAAACGACCAAAATGCACAAGTTCGGTCTAGACATTGTTAAAATGTTCATGGGGGAGGACCCCCAATCCCCCCTGCCACTACTTTACACCAAATAAATAGGGTTTCTGAGGGAGGGGCGCAAGTCAAAAGGGTACGCCCCTGAGTTACGCCCCCTCTAACGCCGAATCCAGGAGCCGCCCATGATGTTCCCATTTATTATGATTTTCTGGAGGATATTTTAGGAACACAAACACACAGACGCGCAGAGAGATTGAACTTGATATAATTGCGAGTCATTGGTTGATATCGCGCTATATTGTTTTTTCACCCCCCCCCCCTCCCCCTCACCGCTCAACAAACAAGGAATATTGATGGTCTTAACCAGAGGTCGCATTAATACTACACGTTAAAAGTACCAGTGCTGTCTCTAAATCCGGGATGCATTCTGTAAATACAAGATCGGTGGATTTCAATGAATTGATATTTCTTGATTTAACCGGTCTAAGAAGTTGTAGGCTGGAGTTTCGACCCGGCTTTAAAAATTATAAGCCGTTAAAAATGACCCCATTACTGATTAAAAGTTAATACTGGTGAGTTTCTCAACGACTAATATACATGTAATCTGATTTAAATGTTCGAACCATTTTAAGTTCGCCACGTATGACCTAAACGGTTGAAAACCTCTGGAAGAATGTTCGTAAATTTCGGGTCAATAATTCACTACTTCAATACAACGTACAGAATCCTAATTCCGGACGCGCTTGGTCAAGGTAAAAGTCACATTTTATTGTCAAATGACAGAGTCATATATATCTTGTCCGCTCAATATTTTTAACACCTGAAGGTCAATTATTCACTACTTTGAGACGACGTGCTTTACCCCAGCTCAACTCCAAATGTCCGAGCAATAGATTTCATTTTAATTCAATATCTTCTAAACACCTTGAAAGTTGTTCAATTGAACTATCACAGTTTCAGGTCAAATATTCCAGCCATATATTTTGCATGTACTTTCCCGTATGCTCTTTATATTTTACACCAATGGAATGATTTTCATGAGAAACGTGTTCATAATGCACCAGTCAATTGTAACCACGCCGCCCCCTCCCCCCCAGGTCCGGCAAAAAAATAGCGGGGATTTTTTTGTTTCGGTCCAGCCAACCCCGGCTAAAATCCCCGCCCTGCGGGAACGAACAGATGGTAATATCCCCGGCAAATTCCCCCGCACCCCAGGGACCATAGGTAAGGCCCATTCCCCGCTATATTTAATGCGAAGACAAAACCACCGCATTCACCCGGCACTGCGGGGCCACCTCAAACGTAAATCACATTCCATTTCCCCGGCTATCCCCGGTATAACCCCGACCAGGGGGTGGGGGCGTGGTTACAATTGACTGGTGCATAACATTTACGCGATATGCGGAAATCACGCTCTAACCGCCCTGCAAAAGGTCAATCTCACAGTTCAAGGTCAAGGTCAAATGCTCGAGCCATAGATTTACTGTTACAAATCTCATAAAACGCGATAAATGCCAAAAGTCATGGAAAATAAGACAGTTATGAGGGAAAACGTGTAAAACAAGCGCCTAATTGTTTAATTTTCTAATTAGGCTTAAGTTATATTTTGAACAGTAACCATAGCCGATGGTTTGAATATCATGTACAGTCGAATCCCGTTGGCTCGAACTCCAACGGACCAGCGAAAATACCTCGAGCTTCGAAAAGTTCGAGCCAAGCGGGATTTTTTTACCTTTTACTAATATCAAGAAATCGGTCCTTTACCCAAAGTTCGAACCATCCAGGAATTCGAGCCAAGCGAGTTCGAGCCAACGAGGTTCGACTGTATATGAACAACTAGTAAAGTTAATATTTCGAACAAAAGATCGCCGTCTGGCTCTGATGTTATAAGATTTAAACTGCTATTGACGATATTAAACATCACTATGTGCGCATTATCGATTTTGAATAATGTAGTCTGTTTTCTTTGGAACGGCGATAATTGTCACGACCATTTCGGTTCACAAGAGCATTGTGTGAGACTTCGATCCATATTTTATTCCATTTTAATTGATTGTGTTAGTTTGATAGAAGGTTTAATAAACATGAAAGTTGTACGGTAATAACAGACAAAATTTCATTTTAGCACTGAAATATAGCATGAAAACGCCCCTTTTGCCTTTGAATGCCCCCTCCCGCACCTACCCCGCACTCGCAGCGTTTCTGCTATTGTCGCAACTACGCTGCTTATACTTGGCGTACTTTTAAAAAGCGTCCAGGTACGCCCCTGATATCGTGTTTTCATCAATTAGATAACTTCCAGGTATGAAACACTAGTTAAATTTGAACTTCCAAATAAGCTAAACATAATTATAGGGCTATTGTCGTTTTATTTATTCAATATTGTGGACCAAACCGCCATAGTTTCTATATACATTTTCAATGTCTTAAAGCTGCACTCTCACAGATGGACCGTTTTGACAACTTTTTAAATTGTTGTCTTGGATTAAGCCAAATTTTGCGTAAATGTCTGGAAAGCAATGATATAAGACTGGTGATAAGATGTGAGATGGCAGTTTTAAATAGATACGTTCGAAAATTGATGTTTAATGGCTTAAAGCGTTTCAAACGCTTTAAGAAAAATGTAATTTTCGGCATTTTTTCAAACAATTGAGATTTATTCTGTTGTAAGTTGTCTTATATGACTGAATTTAAAGCACTGATCCCAAATCAGCTGATTCTGAGATAAAATTGAAAAAATGTGAAATCGGTCAATCTGTGAGAGTGCAGCTTTAACGGTAGCGTTAAAAGTGTACACTTTTATATACTCCAGTCATGTCCTATCTAAGGTATATTCAAGATAAAAAATACAAATATATACTATGAAGTGAGCAGTTGTTGTTTTAAAAGATTCAAAATACAAAACTTCGGGACTTTGATTGTGTCTATTCGCAGCTTCTTTTAAATTCGATCCCTATTTTATCAAAAGAAATTGCCTCTGTTTCAACTGTTAACTAATGGCAGATGGAACGAGCATTTTTCCTGGCAACACATGGATCAAATAATCCCTAGTTTTGTTGGCGTGGAAATAGCTTAAGCGTATCACCGCCATGGTTGCTATCAAGTGTGCATGATTTGCGAACAAAAATTAAGAAAAGAAAAGAAGGATATAAATAAATTTATCTTTAAGTGTCAAAGAAAAAGGGACACAGGTCAGTGTTACTTTGGTCAAACATACTTATCATTATGAAAATTAGGACAAAGCCAAACTAATATGATAATAATAACAATAATAATAATAATGATAATAATAATAATAATAATGATAATAATAATAATAATAATTATAATAATAATAATGATAACAATTAAAAGAATAATAATAAAAAAAAAATAATAATAATAATAATGATAATAATAATAATAATGATAATAATAATAATAATTATAATAATAATAATAATAATAATAATAATAATAATGATAATAATGATAATAATAATAATAATTATAATAATAATAATAATAATAATAATAATAATAATAATAATAATAATAATAATAATGATAATAATAATAATAATTATAATAATAATAATGATAACAATTAAAAGAATAATAATAAAAAAAGAATAATAATAAAAATACAATTTTTAATAATCATACAAAACCTTATCCATTAAATGAAAACATGATTTATTTCATTAATATAAACTCACTGGCATATATAGTAATGAAACATATTAAAACATGCTTTCTCAAGTTTAAATCTAAATCTCGTAGCCATGATTGAGTCTGTAAATATGCCAGTGCGCCGCGTTGTTCCTGGGCATTTCTTCGACGGATATCCTGTACAGTTGTAACGCCCTATCCGGTTGGCCCTCCATCTCCATGCAGTGCCCTATCAGGTGGAAACACGTCTCAGGGTGGTAGAGATGGGAACGACGGTTGGCGTCAAGAAAACAGTTATCTAAGTTCAATACAGCTTGACGTTGTCTTCCTCGCTGGCCAAGATCACGGAAAGTCAGATACTGCAGGTAGTAGAGGTAAGGCAGTGAGTCCACCACGGCCCAGTTCATCCAAATACGTTCAGTGTGGTCTCTATGATTGATATCTTCGCCTAATCCCCTCACCATCTCGTAGTGTAATATCGGTGGTGCACAGAACGCCTCCTGTCTCAAGTAGCGAACACATAGTGCCGTTTTGTTTGTTAATAACACGTCATCGTTATTAACAACACTGGTAGTGCACAGTGGTTTGTGATGTTCTGTATCTAAAGGTTCCATTCTTCCACATGCACATACGGCTTGCACGCTGTCGTCATATCTACGTTGAACATCATTCAGAACGTCCGCTGCTCTTTCAAGCTCATTATGACAGACGAGAAAAGAAGCCAACTTCAGTCTTGATGACGCCACATCCGTATCTAGGGAACTTTCGAACAGACACAGTATATTTCTAGGAACAACACTACCATTCCGTATGCAACATGATGCAGCAGTGGATGCCAAAACACTCAACACTTGTTTAAAAATATTGTCAAAATATTGTACTCTTAATGGAAACGGCAGCCCATGAACATATGTACGTACTGTTTTAAGATATAGGCCGAGATATGAAATCATATATACAGGCTTCCAATCAGACAGATTAATCCGAAAATAGCTATTTATTCTGGTGTGAGCAAAGACACTTAGCCATCTACATAAACTAGTGTTTGTCGATATGTAACACGTTTCACTGTAGCGAACAGTTCTGATAGTTGTGCTGAACATCCGGTTGCCCATGTCGTCTGCTTGTATGTACGCGAGCACTATTAAGTGAGTGTCAATGATATTTGAAAGGATCTTAGAAAGATTTGCTAACTGCCGACTTGTAAATTTTCCATGAAAAAGATTCACGCCTGCTACAATGTAGTGAGGGCACATACCGGTTTTCGTCCAACCAAGCAACAATTTCAAACAATACACAATACATTCCATCAGGCGATTTTCTCTCCACATTCCGGCCGGCAACCTTTCCGCGGCGAAAAGCAGTGCAGTTTTGCAGTGAAAACTTGTCAGTTTTCCTTCATTATCTAAAAGGGGGTTGATGACGTGTGATTTTAGAATCTTCAGAACCACATAACATTTAAGCTGTACTGTTTTCATGCTAAACATCAGTGTTCTCTCAATAAGACTAGGAGAAATTCTCCATTCAACATGTCTGTAATAGCTGTCAAAGTATCCATCAGGAACAAGAAAACACCCACACTCCCTTACGTCTCTCAGCACTTCCGGTGTCGGCCAGTGGCCGGGCCTCGGTCGTTTAAACCACGCGTGGCATTCTTTCGGAAATGACCTGCACCAATACGCGAACACAATGTCATACATTTTAAAACAGCTATGCGAGGGGCCACTGGAGTAGTAAAGTTTATTTTCTCTTATTGAGATCAGTTGGGTAAAAAATCCAAATATTGTATTTACATGTAGTACACGGCCCTTACTGTCAACTACATGGAATACATCACTTGAATGTATGACAGGTTCAGGTGAGTCTGGTCTAATCACCTGTAGAAGATAATGTTGTGGAGAGCACGTCTCCTCCTTCACCATCAGCATGTTTTTCCTCCCGGCTTCCCATTCAGACCAGGATGACATTATGTTGACGTCGTTTAAGCTGATTAATTGGTCAATATCGGAGTTTAGTCCCGGTGTAGTTGTTCCCTCTGACTGACTCCCGAAATTGAAACAGGTAACATCACGTCCTCGTAGTTTATACTTGATCGTCTCGTTCGCCTCTATCATGAGAAAGGTTCTCCTTCTTCTCCTCACCATCCACCTGTTGACGCCAATGTCGCTTAACGCCCTGGACAGACGGAGAGACATTATCCGGTAAAAGTCGGGCGGGTTCTCCATCTTTAAATAAGAAACAATGGTTATAATTCTTTCATGAAACGAATTATGTTTCTACAAGTAATATAAAACAAAACTTAGAATAACCTTAATTTTCACTTTCGCTTTCAAACTGTCTAATGAAAATATTGCATATATATGACAGATTTATTTAAAGTATTAGTTTTAATCTTGTGTTTGTCCGCGTGAGATGGAAATACAGACGTGATCCATAATAATATAACATTAATCAGCAGTTTTGAATACAGATAATATGCTTATTAGTAGGAAAGTTCCATTTTTACGTACTTTCGGTTCACGTATACATAATTGATAATACGAGTGTGTAATATTTACAGTAGCGGCTTCATCATAATCGAATAAAACATAATTAAATGATTTCTGCACGATACATAATGCTCATCAAATCCTATCACAACTGAATCATAAATACCTTTGTTACTGTGTTGTTTACGACAAGAATAAAATAATAAATAAAGTAACATTCCTCGTTTTGGTTTCATTCTTATTAGTGGGAGTGTACATGGAAAATCCAAAAGTCTATAAATAAACTATGACATGATTTAAAGGCGCACCTTTCGACATGCACCACTCCCTAAAAACCGAAAGAATGGTTAAAAATGTTGGTATATAGGAGGGGGGGGGGGGGTCGGGATCGGGGTAGTCCCATAATACATTTTGTCTATTTGATATATATATATATAATGATATTTTTTCAAGTTACACTCTTCGAAATTTATTGAAATGTCTTTTTATCATTTTTTATTATTTTTTGTTAAATTTTAAACAATATCAATGGACTGACGGGCCACATTAAAAATATTTATTTTTTTAAACAATATCAAAGGACTGAAGGGCCATATTTTAGTGACCAAACTACGTGACGATCACCTGTGATGCAAACAACATACTCATATCCCTGTCAGCAAAGTTTAAGAATCTTTGATAAAATAAACAAATATTTCAACTTACAATCTCGAATATTGGAAACTCCTTTTCTCAAACAAAGTTTTAATAATTCACCAATTCTGTGTTAACAGTGCTTAACATTTTGTCAGACAAAACAGCTGTACATAACGTCCTGTCTTCACTTAACTACAAGCCCCTAGTTAATAACACAGTCAAGTAGCTCGATATGAAATCAAATAAAGCCAATCGTAACAACTCGGCCATCTTCGGCAAACTTCAATTATGTTCGATACAGGCCAAGGTGTTCCGATTGCAATTAAGTATGTTAAACGCCTAGTTTATGCCTTCTATAATTTACCGCCCCCCCCCCCCCCCCAAATCCGTGTATTGTACACAACTACTGTATATTGATCTTAATCTTGATTGCCGTGTGCTGTCTATCAGATCTCCGATCTGAGTGTCATGCTGTGCAGGTTTTATTATAGAAATGGACAAAACATATTGTCTTTAAGTTGTTGTTGTTGTTTTCCAAATAATAATAATAATAATAATAATAATAATAATAATAATAATAATAATAATAATAATGTATATCACTACTCAAAAACTTATCACTCTTATTTGTTTATTATTTATTTCCAATCGGTTTAATTAATAAATATGTCAGCTATACTTAATGGTGATATGTATTAGTAAGACAGTTAGATGATCTAATCTAAAATTGTCGACGCTAAATGGCCCTAAACCAACAAGCAAATGCACAGGACATGCGCCCCTCCTGTGATACCAGTGCAATTAACAGGAGATGCACAGCCGGGGGTCATCATGCCAAACATATCTTAAACTAGGCCTTTAAAGCTGCACTCTCACAGATCGCGATCCATGGAAACCCCTCCTGTGATACCAGTGCAATTAACAGGAGATGCACAGCCGGGGGTCATCATGCCTAAACATATCTTAAACTAGGCCTTTAAAGCTGCACTCTCACAGATCGCGATCCATGGAAACCCCTCCTGTGATACCAGTGCAATTAACAGGAGATGCACAGCCGGAGGTCATCATGCCAAACATATCTTAAACTAGGCCTTTAAAGCTGCACTCTCACAGGTCGCGATCCATGGAAACCCCTCCAGTGATACCAGTGCAATTAACAGGAGATGCACAGCCGGGGGTCATCATGCCAAACATATCTTAAACTAGGCCTTTACAGCTGCACTCTCACAGATCGCGATCCATGGAAACCCCTCCTGTGATACCAGTGCAATTAACAGGAGATGCACAGCCGGGGGTCATCATGCCAAACATATCTTAAACTAGGCCTTTACAGCTGCACTCTCACAGGTCGCGATCCATGGAAACCCCTCCTGTGATACCAGTGCAATAAACAGGAGATGCACAGCCGGGGGTCATCATGCCAAACATATCTTAAACTAGGCATTTAAAGCTGCACTCTCACAGATCGCGATCCATGGAAACCCCTCCTGTGATACCAGTGCAATTAACAGGAGATGCACAGCCGGGGGTCATCATGCCAAACATATCTTAAACTAGGCCTTTAAAGCTGCACTCTCACAGATCGCGATCCATGGAAACCCCTCCTGTGATACCAGTGCAATTAACAGGAGATGCACAGCCGGGGGTCATCATGCCAAACATATCTTAAACTAGGCCTTTAAAGCTGCACTCTCACAGATCGCGATCCATGGAAACCCCTCCTGTGATACCAGTGCAATTAACAGGAGATGCACAGCCGGGGGTCATCATGCCAAACATATCTTAAACTAGGCCTTTAAAGCTGCACTCTCACAGATCGCGATCCATGGAAACCAATTGTGTAAGACTGCTGACAAAAAATATGATCGCAGATTTTTATATTTGAGTTCAAAAATTTACGTTGAATGCATTTTTCTTAGACTGTAAGTAACGGTTAAAGCCTTAAAACATTAATTTTCGAACAGAAATATGAAAATCTACGATCTGATCTTTTTGTTAGCAATCTGATATCATTGGTTTGCAGAAATAATTTACGCAAACATTTGCTCTTTCCGAGACAAAAAGTAAAAATGTTGTTTAAATGGTATATCTGTGAGAGTGAAGCTTTAAGAAAGAAATATTTGTTTCCGATTTCCCGGTCTACCCTAAATTTTGCACCCAACATTATTTTAAAGTGCCTTCAGACACTTGGTGTATATTTTCAGTAGCTTGTAGCACCAGAAATACGCGTATTTCTACTGTTATTATATTGAACATTGCCTCAGACTCAATGCAAACAGTTAATTTGCTTAAAAACAGCATTAGAGCACAGCCTGATTTATAAACAATAGGGCCATGATGGCCCTGAATCGCTTACTTGTTATGTGAATGAAAAAGATATACCCATTAATTTGCATGCAGGGTTACAAGCTTTGACCGGTCATAATACCTATTTTCAAAGAAGATACATATTAAATTTTGATATGATATTAAAGTGGGAAAATGTTGATTTGCATCACCTTACTCTTGCAGGAGAACTAGATTGAACGACCTCATAAATTTATTTTCTTCCATCTTAGCAAAATTGTTTTCCTATAAAGACCTATGCGGCTCCCCTTGCTTCTAGAGTAAAGAAAAAAACTATTGAAAATTAAAAGGTTACAGTCAATTTTCAGTACATTATATACAGCTAGAGAAAAATGATATATCAGATAGATTTTTAGTGTTAACAGAAATCCAGCCATTTTTTGCTATTGCTGTTGTATGTCAATCGAGACGCCTTGTATTCTTAAAGACGATCACCCAACGAAACTTCCTGTGAAGTTTTAATAAATCTGAGTAGTTTCAGACGACATTTTCTTTTAAAGGAAAAAAACAGGAAGTCGAACATTTTTATGTTGACGTCTTGTTGTATTTTGAAGAACGTTGCCATAGAAAGCTTCCTGTGTGGTTTTACCGAAATTTGGCCAGCTGGTTTCCAAGAAGATGTCTTTCAGGCAATTGTTGACAGACGTACTGTACGAGGACTGATAACATTAGCTAACAGATACATAATATTGAAGTCATTCAACGCTGATTTGTTTAGAATTTATTAAAGGTTTTTTGCACGAACTTTCAAACATCACAAAGGCACAATAACGAAAAAGTTAAATGTAGAGAGTTTCATGGACGGGTCAACGTCAAGAGAAAGTCATCACTGATATGTCACATGTAAAAGTCGATATCAATAGAAGAAACTGGTTTTTCTGTAAAGTACAACCCATGGAACACAATGTAATCATTTAACACAAAGCATGAACTTTAAAAAATAATGCAGTAGTAACAAAATCAAACCCGTGAACATATTTTACTCTAAATGGAGACATTATTCCGTCAACATATGGTAATGCATTTCTTCATGCAGCTTTATTTGAGTTTTGAAATGATTTCATTTACTCCTCAGATTCAATTTTAAGAAAACAATAACCAGACAAACACTGGGGCATAACTCAATCATTTTTGAAGCCAGAGAAACATAGTGTTTAAAGTCAGAGATATGCGCCTTGCTGTACATGTGCGTATTGTCTCTGGCAACATGTATACCAAGTTCTATTTGAATATCTTGGTGTGTTTATTTAGTAATGGCGAAGGATTACGGTAAAGCTTTTGCATGACAATATAGGCAAAGTCACCTATCCAAAAGCTACACTTTTTAAATATAAAAACAGACAAGCTAAAATGAATCAATCAATCCTGAAACACCATGAGGTATTCAGAAGCCGCATTGTATTTTCATAAAAGTACACATGATTTGCTTTTACAATAACCGAGCCAAAATACACAGCCTATTAACCCATTCCAATCTCAATTGCTACTCCCCATTAATTCTGCCTTCAGTTTGTTTGCAATCTGTCGTCTCATTTCTATTTTCTTCTGTTCCTCCTCTGAGATTACAGGTATTTTCTCCTCTTGTTTATCTCCCTTGAGTGTCTGTCTGGAGGCGCGAGCGGAGGCCGGACGCTCTGGATTGCTTTGTTCAGCCGTTAGAAGCTGTTTCTCCCGCTCTGCCTTCTTCATTGCGATCAATTTGTCCCTCTGCTGTCGCAGGTACTCCTGACGCTTCTTGATTTCATCTGCACTCATGCCCGCCATCGCAGCCTAATTAAAGGAAATGAACAGAAGTTTCTATTTATTCTTCTGTCTAGTATATCTTAATCCACTTATTTTGATTAAATTCTAAGCATTCAAAACTCAGAGGCAAATAATCACCAAATCGTATCAGTGCAAAAAACATGGTTTTGTAAAAAGGCAAAGAAAATTGCTTACCGCTGCTTTCTGCACAGCCTGATCTCCTCCAGAACTCTCCGTCTGTGCTGATTTCAGCCAGTTTGCAGCAGCCTCGCTACTTGACACCTTGGATGGGACAGAGGTCAGGGGCAGAAGCCCTTGGCCCAGCACGGTTTGGGAGAGCCCTGATGTGCCATCTGAAGTCCCAGCTCCAATGGGCATGGTACCGGTAGCCCCTCCGGGGGTTGTTACAGTCACTGTTGGCTGGGTCTGCTTAACACCAGGGGTGCCAATCACAGGCTGTGATAAAAGACATAAATGGGTTATCTGACCTATATAAAGACTGCCTGTAAACTCCTAACATGACACTAGTCAAGCGCAATAACTGAAAAATAAAATTTAACATTTAATGTAGTAAAGGCATCATAGCCCACATATATACAGGTAGTAATGCTTTGAATATAGTTTTAATAAATACAGACATTTGAGGTATCTGCAGACATTTAACAGAACATTTATCTAGACCTAAGAATTTATATATTGTACACTTATGAGGTTATAAAGGCGACCGCAAGCCGGTTGACCTAGCAATGTATGTAGGAATAAATACAAGAAACACACTGCATTGATTGATAATGGGCATTTATTCAAAATGCCATAAAATAAAATAAAATTCAACAGGAATAGGTTGACAAGTGTTACGTTATGTTTCCCGTAACACATCTGGGTGGGTAAACTGCCAAAAGGCAAAGCCGCAGCCAGCTCATTGTAACATTATAAAAAAAATTTACATACAGTTATTCAATGAATAATATGCAGTTACCAGGTCAATTTGATATAAAAACGTTTATCAAAATTTGATACAAATATATATTTTGGCTAATTAAAGTAAGCTACCGTACTTAAGCGTGTCCACACTCTCCCTTCTTTAAGTGAGTGCATAAAAACTTATGATGACTGCATAAGAAAACGATCTGAGCTGTTAAATCTTAGTACTAGATGTAACATTAGAAGCACATAGTTACCTGTTGTTTCTTTTCCACCTGTGGTTTTGCCGGGGCCGGGGTGGGAACAGGAATGAGGGGGGCCATGGCCTTGGTGGTGGGACCTTCTGAAGTACCCTGCAGTGACAGCCCTACCATTGCCTGCAGAAATACATGTGCTAGTACAATAGAAGAAACATTAAGTATGTATATGAATGGTGCACCTATAAAAATATAAGTAGTTCAAAGCAATATTTGGCTGTCAATAAGTGGTAAGTGGTTGTATATATAATAGGTCAAATTTAGTGGGCGGACACTGTAAGTATAGTTGTTTGCCCATTCAAATTTCATAGCTCTGGTTCAAATCTAACAAGATATTTTGCCCATACACATTCTAACCAAATTTGGTGATGATTGGACGAAGGCTTCTAAATCTGACAAGAACAATTTTATGTTATTTATAAAATTATATGGCGATAACTCCAGAATGACTAGAGTGATATGGCTGGTAATCAAATCTGTCCAATATATTATGCCCATACACTTTCTGACCAAATTAAGTGATGATTGGACAGAAGAAAAGACCAATTTTAGGTGGATGTGATTTGTATAATGGAGGGGCAATAACTCTTTAGTGACTTAAGCAAATGTCTATGTTTCAAACTTGTTTTAAATATAATACCCATAGAAATTCTGACTAAATTTGAAGATAATTGGACAAAGGAATCAAAACTTATTGATCGGACAAGACTGTTTTCAGGTTATTTCTATAATACAAGGGCAATAACTCTCCAGTGACTAGAGCAATATGGTTGGTTGTAAACCTTGTTCAATATAAAATGCCAATTACACAGTCTGACCAAACTCTGTGGTGATTGGACAAAGGCTTCTTAACTCATTGATCGGACAAGACCAATTTCAGGCAATATTTATTATCAAAGGGAAATAACTCATGAGTGACTTGAGAGATATGGCTGGTTATTAATCTTGTTTGAGATATTGTGCCAATACACATCCTTAACAAATTAGGTGATGATTGGACAAACGCTTCTTAAGTTTTTGTGCGGACAACACAATGGATGCAGCATGCCCGCCAATACACCATAACACTACAGGTAAAACTATTTACATCCTATTTTCAAACTGGCTCATATAAATAGACAAACTTAAAACCAACAAAAAAATAAATACAATCTCTCACTTGGTTAAGTTTTTCCTGTTCAGACTTCTTGTTTTTCTCAAGCTGCAGGAACTCGTGCTTAGAGATGGCAATGGTGCTGGCCATCTCATCCTTGTCCTTCGTCGTCTGTCGCTTGATCCGCTTCTGTTGCTCCTCCTCATATTCACGCTTTGACTGCCTGTTGGAAAGAGTTTAGCAGTAAATAAATAACGGCAAATTGATTCGTAGCTTCCATCCATGAAGTAGACCTTATGGCCACAATGGGGCCATCTTGAATCATGTCATCAATTCATTGAATCCTTTGTTCTTTATTGTAATAAAGGTAAGTTATATTTTGAAGCAATAAGTTTTGCTGTAAAATTTATCCAGTTTTTTCTTAATTAACAAGTCTATTTCTGCTATTCACATAGTATTCAAACACATTTCTAGAAAGTGTCTTCTAATAGTTAATAAGATGCCCTCAAAGAATATATACAAAGCGAGAGCTTCTTCTTGTATATGCAGTTATGTCAATTTCACGCTGAGCCCTCTGTAGGCACTTTCCAAATGTAGCTACACATAGGCCCCATAGCCCTGTGCAAAGACAGTTTTTTTTTCAAATAAATAGCACCCAGGGGCAAACATCTATCCTCGCCTGTTGCGTTACAGTTGAAAAAGGGACAAAACCCAAAAGGGCAGAGTTATAGGCCTGGCTATACATAAGTTGAGGTTTAAACATTTGTCACAACAAACTCAAACGACACCAAGGCTATGATAATACCTCAACTTGTCTTCTTCAAAAACAGATTATTTAAAAATAAATGAATCAGAATGTCTACAGAAAAAAATTTTTTTTTTCCAGATTTACTTATTAACAAGTTTATCATGTTGTTTTATGGTCAGACTATAATTATGTACCCAAAAGAAAGAGGGAATTGACAAGATCGACCTTCTGATATATGTAATTATCTTATTTTCAAACTCCCGTTACTGGAAAAATAGAATGCCAATATGGACTTATTATTATGCTCTCTTATGTTCAGACCAGAGTTATGTTCCCTAAAGAAAGAGGGCATTTTAATATCACCTTGGCTCACCAATGATGTCATCTTCTCATATTCTTTCATCAGGGAAATGTGCCAATTTGAAGTTCTTTGAAGTATTCTAGCATATACATCACGAAACATGTCTATAAAAGATAAACAGTAAATTTCCCATACTCAAGAACTTTGCGCATGATTTCTTCCTCATTATCTTGGGGTCGCGGGGCTGGGGGCGGGGTCGTCACTGACCCTTCCATCAGGCTATCTGGTAATGCCCCCTGTTGCTTCAGAATCAACATCAGAGCCTGCTGTTGTAGCTCAATGTTCTTCTGTGTCATCATTGTCACAAATATGGCATAGTCCTCCATAGCTAGTACTAGCTCAAACAGTCCCTAAAGGCACAAAAAGCAAAACTACATTTTGTTACAAATATGGTGTTGATTGCATAGTCCTTTGATGCTAGTTCTAGCTCAGACAGTCCCTAAAGGCCCAAAAAGCAAGGCTACAATTTGTTACAAATATTATTTAGTCCTCAATCACTAGTACTAGCTCAAACTTCCTTAAAGGAATACATAAAAAAATACATGTAGAACAGTTTGTAACAAAAATGGCCTTGTCCTCTTATAATAATGGCTAAAACTACATGTAGCTCAAACAGTCCCTACAGTTCATTATAGCCTGATCGTGATAATAGAAGAAGTTGGTTTTACAGTCCAAAACATTATGATAGTGTATCTTAATGTGGAACAACTGTGTGAATTGTATGCAAATTACTAAAATAAAATCTTATTCTAGACTGTCAATATTATTATGATTTATATTTAGTCACTAATTCCACATATGTTTACATATCCCAGCAATTCACACTGAAATTAACCAATACATGTATAATGCGAGTCCAGTCTAGTTTAACAAGATCTATAATTTATTCAACAGAAAGTCTTTTTACGGGTACATGTTGGTTTTGTTTTTATGATGTTCTTCTCAAACAAACAGTATCACATGTAATAGGCCAAGAGAAACAAACCTGAAACACATCTCTCTTTGAGGGCCAATATGACCTGGTCATTTGACAGTTTCGTGTCCTTCATGAAGGCATCCAGCAGGGACTGAACCTAAAAAGGGAACAATTGCCTTATAAATCAGTTAAAAAGTGTCCACATTTTTTTTCATCGCACATGACATTTTGCCAGACATCTACATGTACGTGCCTAAGCAGGATACTTTGATGTCACGCGGGACAATTTGCACTTATCAACAAAGTATTTATTGTTTGGCATTCATACATGAAGTATTCGTATGTGCATGAAAAGAGCAGTGAATATTTCATGAAGTTTTATAGAAAACAGTCACAGATAATATCAAGTCTATTAATTGTTCTGATGAGAAAAAGATTCATAGGGTGTTGAAACAGCTGACAGTTTTGACCGGCTAAGCTTGCATTTCAAATGTATGCATATCACGTAGATTACGATACTCCACGGATCAGTCTTCTTGTAAGAAAGGACATGTTTTCATTTTGAGAGGCCATGAGGTTTCCTCATGATATCTGGTACCTGAAATGTGTTCCATAGAGTATTCTATAATGTTGATAAATAATTAAATGGATAAAAACACATACCACTTCTTTGTAGTCATAGTGAACTGTTTTGTACTCTGGTAAATCATCTATGCTTGGATCAAATACTGAAAAAGTAACTAAAAAAATTAAAGCCATGAAAATAATTGACAAATGGATTTTAAATAAGTACGTTGTATAAAGCAATGATATTCGGAATACTGTAAATTGTGGTGGAAAACATTAATAAGTCTAGGTCTCCAGATAATTTTAACTCAGTTTACATTTCAGTCTAATCACATTAGGCCAACAATTGTTATTATCTATTTAACAGTTAGTCATCATCTTAATAAACTGCGCTTTAAATCACACAAAAATGCAAAATTGAGCCAAGATTTTCATTAACTCTCTGTAAAAACAAATACAATAAATTAAAATCGATGGTCCAAACTGACTTGGCCGAGCTTCTCAAAGGGCGAAATCCCACCAGGGGCTGGTTGCTCAAAACCTTAATTAAATTAAACAGTATGTTACCTTAATCATCCGTTAAACCCATAAATGACCGTTACCTAATGGTTAAATTGTTGTTGCTCATGCTATTTAACACTGCCGTTAAGAAACGCTAGCGTTAAATACTTAAGAGTCAATTAAATCCAACTTCTTGTCCAATAATTCATCTGTCACCATCATTCAGCATCCAAACCGACATCTCATCTGCTAATAATTCTGGAACACAAAAAAGGAGAAAAAATCTTATTTCACAGCTAGTGAAACTATAATAATAGAGGAATGTTTGGGAGATTTTGAGACAAGGGAAATGTTGACACATAATTTTACAGATAAAATTTCTAATGAGAAAATGAAAAGAAAATGGGAAGAAATAGGAGTTAAATGGTCTGCCCTCCGTGTGCTGTTAGGACTGGCGATTAGATCAGTGTAAAATGGCAGAACATGAGGGAAAATGCCATGGCTGAGATAACAAGGTAGCCTGATGTTATAGTTAAAAGATGTTTTTTGTTAATATTTAGAAAGATATTCAGCATGACAGATGTACTCAATTTAATTCATTGTTATTCATAAAGCGACTTAATATACATGTTTTAATAAAAAATACTGTTATTTTTAATTAAGAGTTAACCTTCAAATTTACATGTTTATTCCACCTCCTTATTGATACTTAACGTTGTGTCATACAGTAACAGTGAAAGGCTCCAGCGGAGAGAGAGTGGGCGGGTACAGACACTTGAGAAGGCCACAGAGCATTTAGCGAATAGAATTGTGTGTATACATGCCATGATGCCAGTTTTAATCGAGTTGTAGGGACGCTGATGAGCCAGGTAATTTCGTGATAAACATGTTATTTTGATATATAAAACATAAGATCGTTTGACAAAGGAAGGGGATTTCTTAGTTAGAATAAACAAATCACAGGGCCGAATTCTGAACATCCACTCTCACTCACACTCCAACCACATTCCCGTAAGGGACACTCAAGTGATCACTTGAGTGAAATAAGGGAAGTAAGACTCAAGTGATCTGTTCGGATTCACACGCCTCGCTAACACTCCACTTCATCAAGTGACCAATACAGTATACATGTATGTTTACATGATCATATCGGATGATCTGTTTGACTATGGTGATGTTCACATTATACATTGTAAACATATGTTTATTTGAGATTTCAGTACCTTATTGTTAGACATGACGACAAACAAATGACAATATTTGTTATTCTGAAACTGAAATTTACATTTAAAAACAATTGATTAATAAAAATAAACGTTTTGGATTGTAAATAACTGTAGCAAAATGCGTATTTTGTTGTTGTTGTTGTTGTTGTTGTTGTTTTAAATATGTAGCCATTTTCCATTGTACCATGTGATTTAAATATGTATTCATATATAATCTTGCTTTTGTATTCTGCATAAAGCGGTCTTGGGCGTTTGAAAATGAAATATGAAAGTTGAAAACACTTAATAAAAAATAGCAGATGGATAGAATTAATCTACATCTAATGGGGAAACTACACCTCGGAGTGAAAAACAACTCAAGAAATGTTAATAATAATAATAATAATCATAATAATAATAATAATAACAATAATATTAATAATAATAGTAATGATGAGATGATGATGGTGGTTGTGTTGGTGTTGCTGGTGGTGGTGATGGTGCTGCTGCTGCGGGTGATGATGATGAAGATAATACTACTACTACTACTACTGATAATAATAATAATAATGATAATCCAACTGAATGTAGGCTGAAAAATACATATCAGTGATCACTTCCCTGACCATGCTCTGAAATGGCCTAGCGGCGTAAAGTTAGCGGCCTGGCGGCCTAGCTGCCTGATGTAAATAGCGGCCTAAAATTATTTCAAAGCATTTTATATGTGTTCTTTTCTAAAACAATGATAAATTAAATGGTTCTATTCATAAATCAACATCCTTTAGCGGATATCAGCATTTCCCCCTTTTTCTGGG
This sequence comes from Mya arenaria, assembly GCF_026914265.1. NCBI lineage: Eukaryota > Metazoa > Mollusca > Bivalvia > Myida > Myidae > Mya > Mya arenaria. The sequence continues at coordinate 27,020,476 of NC_069134.1, read as the reverse complement.
CTGCTGGATTGAGTTTTGATGATTTTTAGGCCGCTAGAACACGAGGCCGCTTACTTCACGTCGCTAGGCCGCTGGACTGCTTGATCGACTTAATGAAAAAAAATCGCTCCAGCATGATGAATCTGCATAGGATAGGAAAATGATTATTTTAGCTTTGTTTTAGAAGAAAACTCATATACACTGATTTATCATATTTCCCAATTAAACGCATGAACAATTAAACATTGAAATAGAGAACAAATTAATGCCACTAGTCCGCCAACTTCACGCCGCTAGGCCGCTTACTTATGCTAATTCCGAGTACATTTAGCCACCTGTCTTTGCAGCCATCGATGAATTGCAACTTTGCTGGACGTTTAAGATCATTACGAAACAAAACAAATATATGATTGGCGCATCCTTTTGAAAATTTGATTTTTTTATAGATGGCCACGTTATTGAAATGAAGGTACATGTACTTAAATAGATTATCCGGGTCTCTTAAATATTGTCTGGGAACAAATATCTGATATATTTCATCGTTTCTACTTGTCATGTACTTTTTTCACACACACTTATTCAATTGGTATTCTCAACCAATCCTCAAAGGCGGTTCAAGTGGCCTAGCCGAGCACTCACAAATGTCCCACTCACGCAAAACACTCGAGTCTCACTTACACCTGTGAATATGGATATAACTTTCACTCGAAATTATCTCGACCGTTATGTGATAACAGAGAACTAACTCATTGAGTGTTAGAGTGATTGTTCTGAATTCGGCCCATAGCCTCAGTGATTTGGTGGAAATGAGCTGAATTTTGACCTTTACAAAATTTAGTGACCCCTTTGATGAATCTGAAGAAAAAAATAATATATTTTAGGTTATTTAAGGTTAAATGTCACTAAATTTGGTAAAGGTCAACATTCAGCTCATTCCCACCAAATCACTGTGCATAGCCATTCGGAACTCCTCGGCCATTATTTTCAAAAACAACTCACAGATTGTGTTTCTATTTTTAGTAACAAAATTCTCAAGACGAAAACACTGATTATAATTGAAGTAGGCGAGTAACACGCCAAAATACACATTTGGAAGGCATACAATGATATTGATTTCTAACCTTAATCTATTTCCAAACGGTGATTTTGCCATAAAGTCGTGATTTCAATGTAAATAAAGGTATCTCATGTTCACGTCCTTCACCTTAAAATACTTTGTCTAAGTTATAACGTCCAAATAAAAACCGACTCCGACTAAAGATCAAGTAAACACAGTCGTCTCCCTTGTCTTAATAGTTACACCATCATATTATTGTGTTTCGCAGATGTTCTTTCGTTCATACCCAAGATAACGGATGGAGATGATGAGGGGAGTGAAAGGATTAGTTCATCAAAGTTGCCCCCGTCATCCAAGGTCCTAACGGCAGCACAGCCCACTGCAGGACCATCAGAGAGCAGCCACAAGGTGGAGTCTTACCATGCATAGAAACAGGAATGTGTGGAAGTGTTGCATTAGGTCTCAATGTTGTACCATGGAATATCACGTGATCAAAATGGACCAGCCAACATTATTATTATAAAATAAAACTATACATTTTGTTTGATAAAGAACAACCTTTATAAACAAATAATTGTATACACTGATTAAAGAAAACGAAAACATCAAGATACCAAAAACGTTGTTACAAACCTTTGGGCACATTTAATGGGTATTTAATAACTTGTCCTCAAACTCAAAGGCTATGGGTTTTATTATATTTTGGTTTACGAACCTTAAGTCCGGGTTCATCAAAGCTCAATAAAAACGTTTCGGAAGATGTTTTTCTTAGCTTAAATAATCTAATTTTTAATAAATGGGTAACTATGAAATGTCAATGATCATTCATTACCCATAAAAATAGCAATGATATTATGTAGGAACTGTACGTAATCCAACATTTACGAATGATCACACGACAACCCGTCAGCCAATCAAGTCGCAGGAATTTCAGTTAAGATACGTCCGTCTTAAGTTTACCCACAAGAAAACTTGTTGTGAAAGGGGTCGGTATTTTACCGGAAAACAGAAAAACCGGAAAACACTTTAAAGTTCATAAACATATGCAATAGAGTTTGCGAAGGAGTGTTGGTGTCTGGGGTTCATACGTATATCATATACCAACATATTAACATTCTTACACAGTGTTTGGTGCTGATATTGTCAGAACAGTGGCCGGGCAGAGGTTTGGGTGGTTACCTGTGGGTAGGGATTGACCTAACCATGTGAGACACTATGCTATGCTTTTACACGCTACTGCTTCTGATTATATTAGCAAAATCTAGTAGTATTTAAATTACACGATAAATAAAATACCTCCTCTTTGTAACACCTTCTAAGATATTTCCTATCAAGCCATATTAATTATAATATTTAACCAATTACACATCAATGTAGCGTGCTGTTTTCCCGATGTATATAATGCTACTTATAATTAAACTATTTAAATGTATACGATTATCCTTTAAGTAATACTCTTGAAAGAACTTACCATTTTACAGTAGTATGTCAACTAGCGGATCAGGGCGTGTGTGGATTGCCCGTACAGCTGGGGAAACTAGTAGATGTTACCACTGTGTTCAGTGCTCAAATCCATCTTACTTTTTATAATTGTATGCATGAATATAATAAGGAACAGCTTTTGTAATTGCTTGTTCAAATATTTGTACCTTTTTTAAACTATTTGCATTTACTTCCAGGTCACAAGCTCATTGTTATGTTTTGATATGTTATGAATGTTTGTTATTCATGTCGGAAAAGAGCCCATTAAGCTAATGTTTTCTTGCCATCATATACTCGACTCTATGTAAATCTTTAGTTTAGTAAAAGTCCATTAAATCATCAATGATAAATTCTTAGATTTTTTATTACAAATTTACATGACGATCCAGCTCGACCCCACCAATATGGTCTGGGACCACTCCCGGATAATGAGATATGGTCGACTTATGTTCCTTTAGGGTCAATGTCGTGGTAACCTTTAAATCGGTTTCCGATCAACATATGAAAAAAGCTTAGTACCCCGAACTTGAAAGAGATCCCTGAAACATTACCAGTACCTCAACTATTTTTATGTCAGTTAGTCAAAGGTGAAGGTCGTGCATGGTGACCTTAAGCTAAAAACCCGATCTCGTTCAATAACTGAATAATGCTTTTATCCACTTACTTCAAACTTGGTATCCTGATTAAATGCATTTGCTTCCTTTTATTCATGTTTCAAAAACATTCGCGACGTTATTGATGCTTTGCATCAAATTAGTCTTGTCAAGATCATCCAATACAAAGGTTGGTGCTGCAGGCCAAGCATTAAAACGTATAAATTCAAGCTTTAAAACATAAATCATTTGCAAAATGTTTCAGTTGGGCAAAATTTACGAAGGATTATTGCATCAGAGATTTGTTTAGATTTGGCATGCAATTTTACGGAAAAGTATGAATATGTTTCTGTGTCAAAGGTTTAAGACCATCTAATTGGCAAATGTCTTGATGATATATATTTTCAAAAACGAACAGTACACGTAAAGTTGCTCTCTCACAGATTCATTGTTTGGACAACGTTCTTTTTTTTCTTGAATGTACCGTTTTAGCGTAAATGTCTGGAAACCAGTGATTTAAGACTGCTGACCAAGTAACAGATCATAGATTTTATATTTACGTTCGAAATTAAATGTTTTATGACTAAAAGCGTTACTAACACTTTAAGAAAAAGTTTTCGGCACAAAACATCAATATTTGAAGTTAAATATAAAGACCTGCTCTGTAAACCTACATATGTATGCAGAAGTACATGTTTATGTATAATGCGTGTTTCGTTCTAGATAGCCCACTATTGCCCGGTGTAAGCTTATTCAGTTGTTGTGAACACGTAGTACAAAATTAATGTTGTTGGACTTTCATTGAATGCATACACATATTTACAATATAACTTTTTATGCACGACAACACAATCATAGGATCTGTTTAAAACTATCGATGATTTAAGTTATTCAATTATTAAAAGAGTAACAAAACATAAACATATTTAACGAATATGTTGTTTCATTTTTAATTTTGATAATTACCGTTCAAGGGCGGTAATCCAATCATTTATCGCTCAAATTATTTTGATGCGTGTGTGCTCTGTTTGTTGTGTTTGTATTTGTTTATATGTGTCTCATATTCATTGTCGTTTGAGTCCTTGCCGCGCGCCTGTAAAAGAATATTCATTGTATGATTGAACTATGTATTAATAATTTCAAACCACGTCCGCTTTGAAAAATATAAAACACAAGCATAATATAAAGAATCCGGTTTTCAAATAAATCTTTATATCTCTTAGCCTTGATGTATAAACACACAATGAAAACAACCAACAACACTCATACATACAACAGTATGGACGCTCATTGAATGTTCTTTTTTCTCAAATTCTACATGGCGGGGGTGATATAAAATATCAACCGATTATGACAACTACAGTAAATTGATATAATTCTTTTTCCTCTGCCCGTTTTGCATGAAGTTAGCTAACCCTAGTGTGTGAGAGGTATTATTGTATTAACTGCCGCACACATGGTAAAGACTTAGTATGTGTTTTAATATGATCAATGAATGATATATAATTATACAATTACCTGGCTTATTTGTAAAGAATGTTGGAACAAAATGGCATTCACCTATATTGTCGCAAAATTTGGCACACCATAATCCGTACCAAGCAACTCCTGGAAGTTCAAACCAGGAATCCGTAACGTTTTCAATGGCATAAAGTGCATTAGCTGGTATAAGAAGAAGCAGTGAAACTTGTTCGTAAATCCCCATTTTTTTGTATTTCCTAACAAAAGTGTTTATCATTTTGTCTATCCAGATTGCCAGTGTCCGGAATATTTCTCTTAACAGGAGACATTATTTTATCAAATAATGCCAAATAATCTCTAAAAAGTTGTGATATTAGTTTCCGTTCAACTTTATAATACTTTTTAAACAAAAAAATCCAAAAGCTTTGATTTCCCGGCTCAAAAACTGATGTTATCATGTTTTCAGTTTTACTTAGTCTGGGTGTTTCAGAAGGTTTCTTCCGTGACAGTCAACGATTTGACTGTTGAAGCGTAGCAGGCAACACCCCAGCAAACAATTGACGTTGGAAAGACGTTGTAACAGCGTTGGAGCATACTTCAGACAGGATCCAATTGCCCCATCAACCTCATGTTCAGTAGCAGTAAACACTTGCTGAAATACATAACCATCTTGTCAAATAAAATTATATGGACTTGAAACTGCTGAAAATAAAGTTTTGATATCAAATTCCACACAACAAAATTTCTCCAGTTTTGGTACAATATTTGCTGTATTTTTTCATTATCTTTTAATTGTTTTACTTATTTCAGTTACTAGAATCTGTGATCAAATCTATCGCGGATTAAATCATTTTCAGTGAATAATTGCTTTGTTTTCCTAGAGCGGGCACCAGTGCTATTTTTATAAGAGGTGAATGCGCAAGACTTTACCTGGTACTCACTTTAATAATAACATACCAGTACTTAAATGATTACTGTCAAGAAGCAGATTTGACTTGGCAAGTATTACCTTGAACACCTTGAAAAACTTTGGAAAGTCATTTTCTCCTTTTTCCCTTCACGGTAAAGCTAGGCATAACATCATCCGTCATAAACCTGCCAGAAAGGGGTACATAATAATATAAATTTGATAACAATATATCCCAGCAAACACATGACGTTGGATCAACGTCGGATATAGGTTGGATTTAGGTCGCGACGTCGGCGACTTAAATACAACGTTGTATCAACGATGTCAGTCCGACGTCGCAATTAGACATCGAACCGACGTTGTGATTTGGTTATTGTTTGTAATAGGTTGTATTTTTCAAGTTAATACATGATATACACATGATGTAACAAGAAGTTGCTCGAAAATCGTGAAACTGCTGCAAATAAATAATAAAATTCGATCATGTTATTATTCAAGTTGCTTCCCTTGTCTGTGCCCTTGGTTTCTGTAATTGGAATTTCCGCATAGTGTCGCATGTTTATAGACCTTTTTCTTTCTTTTTTTGTTGTTGTTAAAATTCATATTGTTAAACAAAAATTAGCATAAAAAATTATATCGATAGCTTCTAATCATGTCATTTAGATAATTCCGAAAAAAATGGATGTTTAATTCCTTATCTTAAAATAGACGCGCGCAATTTTGAACCCATTTTGATCCGCCATATTGCTCATGAGGTGTACGAATATTGAAGAGAGAGAAAGAGTCAATTACTCCTATTAGAGAGACTCGACCGTTCATATTTTAAATAATACAACAAGATAAGTTGATACAATGCATGATGAACGGTTTATATCAATAATTTTCTGGTGTTTTACAAGGTTGTTTCAATGAAATGTTAGCATGTTACAGAATCCAGTAGATTGCACGTGAAATTCCCATAACAAGTCAAACCCGTTCATAACTTATTTATTTTGAAAAAAATATCTTTAATTTTTGTGTTTAGAATTGTTAATAAAATATTTATAAAGGGATAAAAAATTATTTTTAAAAAAAAATGATAAAAATGAAGAAGTAATAGAAACGTTTCGTAAAATGATCGGAAATGGATGTGAAATCCAATTTTTGTAGAACTGAAAACCACTCATAACTCAGTTATTTTAAGTAGTACTTGAGTTAACGAGTTAAACATGTGGATTCTTATTAATCAAACATGCATGTGTTCTGAACGTTAGCATAAGGAAATGGAAACCATCTTATGATGTTCAACCACGTCAGAATACAAAAAAGTCAAACTGATTAATCCTGTATTCCTGAACCGGCTGAATTCTGAATCTGTGAAATGAAGTGTACCAGTACCAGGATATTATACAGGGCGGTTCCAGAATTTCAATGGGTGCTAGGTTTGTTACGCATAAGTACCCCTCCACCCCACCCCACCCCCGCCAAAACGGAACAGGTTTGCCTTTGACCAGAAGTGATATGGGTGTTGGGAGACAAAGAAAGAAATTAAGATTTAAACTGCCTGCCATATTAAATATGGCACCTTTCATATAAAAAAACTCCCAAAATTTAAATTGTCATAACGGATAGCAAAAGGATGGCATTGCCAAGTAAAACGTTAGTTGAGCCAAACTAAAATTATGGGAGTGCAAACTAATTGAATGGCAGTCAAGTGATAGACAAAGGGAGTGTCAAGCTATATAAACAACATGGAAGTTTAAAAAACCAAGATGTCTATTAATGGAGAACAATCTGTTAATGATCAAATTTTGTATATAAAGAAAGACTGACTCTTACATTCATTTAGGCAAAAGAATAACATCCCTTAAAATAGATTAATAGATCACAGTTACTTGGTATTTGGACTGCATTTTTTGGCCAGTCGAGCGATTAATCACTAGGGTGATCTCTTGGACTGAGAATCATAAAATATGTGTTTTAGTACATAATAAACAAATAATCAACTGTTTGTCGTTTATTTCTACATATTAAATATTTTACAATTTTCTACAATCTTAATCATTCACAAGTTATGAAGGTTAGCAGATTTCGGGTTGAGACATATGTGTGGAAACGAGCTCAGATCTACAAGAATTTTTCGATAAAACAACTGTATACATCGCATGCATGTTCAGAAGGAAGTTATCTTCAAGGTAAAGTTTTCACTGGCAGTTGTTGTTGTTGAGTTTTATGAGGTTTGCCCGCGCCCTATAGTGGCTGCATTATGTCTTGACCCCGTTACATCCCAAGTGTGACTGCGAAATATTTTTTTATGCCAAAGGAGGGGTTTTATTTCCACCGTTTTATGGGATATTCGCCAAATGAGTAATTTTGAACCTCAACTGCCGCGGGCCCTACGATAAATAACATCTAGAGTGGTCCCAGTACAGTATCACTGACAGTATTCGAGTCGTTGCATTAAATGTCATCATGTATACCAAAAGTATGTTTTACTCGTATTACGGCATTCATCAACTATACCTTTTGTTGCTCACTCGGTGATATATATGCACAGAAACAAACAAAATCTATCGGCCTGTCCAGTAGTGATCACTGTGGCATGATTACCTTGGAATTATGTTATTCTATCACTAATTTAATTGTATGAGAGCATTGTCCGGATTACTAATACTTAGATTGTGTTTATAATACTAAATCTAGACAAAAGTTGTCACAATTTCGATTATCTTCACATAATTTGGAAATTGAAAGGGGTAGATTTAATAATGTTATTAGGGCAGAACGTAAATGTAAATTATGTGCACAGAATACTGTTGAGTCAGAATTTCACTTTCTACTATGTTGTTCCGCTTATAGTGATATACGAAGAAAACATGGAATAAAATCACACTGGCCTAGCTTACTTAAATTTAAGAATTTATTATCCTGTCAAAATGTTAAGGTTATTAACAATGTTGCTAGATTTATTTCCGATGCAATGAAATTTCGAGAGGAAAAACTCCAACTTTTGGCTGCTTCTTAATTTTACTTAAATAATAATAATGTCAAAACTCTGCTCCATTGAAAACTGTCAGAAGAACATACAATCAAAACTGAACAAAATTGAAATTGATGTCAAGGCTGTTTCAGGCAAAGTTACTTTAGTAGAAGTCAATGTTGCCTCGCTAGAAATAAAATTTTTTGAAGCTGACAAAAAGTTAGCCGAGTTTGAGCAGAGCCGTGCGTTTGATAGCGAAACATGCGATGAAATCAAACGTAACCACACAGAACTATTAAACAGTATTAAAACCCTGAATAATGAAAACTCGAGCCTATCAGAGAATATATTAGATCTTCAGTCACGATCAATGCGCGATAATTTGCTTTTCTTCAATTTTGAAGAAGAAAAAACGTTCGAGGATCGCAAATCTGAAAATTGTTTGAACAAAATTATCCAGTTTTGTGAAGATGACCTAAAAATCGAGGACTCTAAAAGCAAAATAAAAATTGATCGCGCTCATCGCATTGGTCATTTCGAACATGGGAAAAAGCGACCAATAGTTGTCCCCGGAACCAGCGCCGCGGAGACACCGGCAGCCAGGATGGTCAAGGACAGCCACGCCCCAGCTAGGAAAATGAACAGAAGCAGCTTCACTTTTTATCTTGGAATGTTCAGGGTTTAATTTCAAAATTAAATGATGCAGATTTTCTAAACTTTATATACTCTTATGATGTGTTAATATTTTCAGAAACTTGGTCTTCTAAAACTACCAATCTCAACTTAGAGAATTTTGAAAGCTTTTCATGTCCTCGTCCAAAATGCAATCGAAAGGCTAAACGTAATAGTGGCGGGGTTATTATTTATTACAAGAAATCATATTCGAAGGGAATAGAACTTGTTAAACTAAATAACAAAGGTATTATATGGTTTAAACTCAAAAAGACTTTTTTTGGGACGGATAATGATATATTTGTCTGTGCATGCTATATACCACCAACTGATTCAAATGTTTATACGAACGAAAACTCTCTTTTATTTGAATTTGATTTCTATGAACAACTTGCTGTCGATATAAGATGTTATAGTCAGTTGGGTGATATAATGTTAACAGGTGATCTTAATTCAAGGGTAGGTCAACGATCAGATATAATTGAGAATATTAATCTTAATCGATATGTTGATATGCCGGAGTACGATGTTCCGCTTGACGTACTACCGCCACGCTCGTCTTTCGATGACCAGGCTAATCCTTTTGGTAACAAATTATTATCACTTTGTAAAGAAAATAGTATATTTATCGTTAATGGTAGATTAGAGCCAGGTCATTTTACATGTCATAACTTTATTAGAAACACATTTGCTTCTAGTGTTGTTGACTATGTGATAGTAAATTACAATTTATTTACTTGCTTAGATAGTTTTAAAGTTCTAGACGCTACAGAGTTTTCCGACCATTGCCCGATTGATTTTTCTTTGAATTGTAATACTCTTTATAATGATACAAACTTGAATTCTACTTATGATAAGATTATTTGGGATACCTGCGATGCCAATGTGTTACAACATGCGTTAGATGGTAAAAAACAATTATTTGATGAAATTACCAATAATTTATTACATGACAATGTGGACTTTGATGTATGTATAAATAAACTGTGTGATCTTACTTATGATATATCATTTCAGCTGAATGGAAAGTCTTTTAATGTAAACCCTCTACGTAAATGCAACACTAGAAAATCATTGTGGTTTGATGTAACTTGCAAAGATCATAAAAATATATTTTATCGTTGCAAAAGGGTATTTAAAGATTCACCTACGAATGAAAATCGTTTAGCTTTTTTAAATGCTAGAGCTAGCTTTTGTGATGTTAAACGCAAAGCAAAGCGTGTTTTTTATACTAAGGAACGTAAAACATTATGTACTCTTAGTAAGTCTAGACCAAGAAAGTTCTGGAAATATATAAACAAATATAAGGCTAAGCCTATTTCTAGTAGTCACGATGTCAATATTGATGATTTTATCAAACATTTTAAGGATATATCAAATACTCCACACTTCAGCTCATTCGACAACGACGATTTTTTAACCAGAGAGGAACCAATAAATGTTGATGATATAGACTGCCCTTTTACGATCACAGAACTTTTAAAAACTATTTCAAATTTAAAAAGACATAAAAGTCCTGATATGCAAAATAATGTTGCTGATTTTTTCGTTGATTCTAAGCATTTTATTTCTCCCTATCTTGTTAAGATTTTTAATTTTATCTTTGACAAAGGAATTTATCCTGAGGCTTGGTGTAAAGGCGTCATAGTTCCTATCTTTAAGAAAGGTGATCGATCTTGTGCTGCTAACTATAGAGGTATAACTTTAATAAATATTATTGCTAAAATATTTTCAATTACCTTACGGAATAGAATAAACAAGTGGTGTGAACGTGAATTTATATTAAACTCATCTCAATTTGGGTTTAGAGATAGCCGTAGCACAACTGATTGTATTTTTATATTACATACTATTATTCAGAATGTTATTAATAATAAATACAAGTTGTATTGTGCCTTTATAGACTACGAAAAAGCGTTTGATACTGTCATACATGAAGCGCTTTGGATTAAACTTTTGAAATCTGGTATGAGTTGCAAAATGCTTAAAATGATTCAAGCTATTTATCTCAATGTTAAGTCTTGTATTAAAGATTCTACCTGTATGTCATATTCTGAAATGTTTAATGTTACTCTTGGTTTTAAGCAGGGCGAACCCTTGTCTCCATTATTGTTTATATTATTTATAAATGACATTAATGATTGTATAGAATTTACCAACCTTACGGAAAAAGACTTACGCTTGCTATCCATATTCATGCTACTATTTGCTGATGATATTGCGTTATTCACTACCAGTGCAGATAGTTTACAATTACAACTGGACACTATATATCAATATTCATGCAAATGGGGCTTAAAGATAAATGTAAATAAAACTAAAGTTTGTGTTTTTGAGAAAAGAAAAAGCAATTGTACATTCAATTGGTCTATCAATGGTGATATTATTGAAATTGTCAGTGAATTCTGTTACCTAGGTATTAAGTTTCATTACACTGGTAATTTATCACGGGTAATAAATACTTTAAATGAGCAAGCTTTGAAAGCATATAACCATTTATTATCGATATTTAGTCGTGTCAATATAGATGTTAAAACAAAACTCTCATTGTTTTTTGCGCTTGTTGTGCCAATTATTCTATATGGCTCTGAGGTATGGGGGATTTACAACACAAATGACGTCGACAAGTTGCACTCAAAATTTTGTAAATTGCTGTTAGGAGTACGCCCCCAGACTTCAAATGCAGCTGTGTTTGGTGAGTTGGGTAGATTCCCATTGTCTATCATATGCAAGCAAAGAGCTTTAAGCTACTGGGCTAAGGTTATGAATAACCCAGATTCACTTATGTTTAACGTTTTTACTGAACAATGTAATTTATATAATGGTTTAAATAGAAATATCGCTAATAACTCATATATAAACCTATGGTGTTTATCAGTCAAACGGGTGTTAGATAATCTCGGTCATGGTAATATTTTCTTTGAATTTAATGCTGATATCAATTATATACCAAATTTGGTGCAAAGACTGAGAGATCAATACGCACAACAATGGAGTGATATATTGTCTAATCAACCCAAAATGGAATACTATAAAACATTTAAATGCAAATTTAAATACGAAAAATACTTAGATTGTGTTTATAATACTAAATCTAGACAAAAGTTGTAACAATTTCGATTATCTTCACATAATTTGGAAATTGAAAGGGGTAGATTTAATAATGTTATTAGGGCAGAACGTAAATGTAAATTATGTGCACAGAATACTGTTGAGTCAGAATTTCACTTTCTACTATGTTGTTCCGCTTATAGTGATATACGAAGAAAACATGGAATAAAATCACACTGGCCTAGCTTACTTAAATTTAAGAATTTATTATCCTGTCAAAATGTTAAGGTTATTAACAATGTTGCTAGATTTATTTCCGATGCAATGAAATTTCGAGAGGAAAAACTCCAAATTTTGGCTGCTTCTTAATTTTACTTAAATAATAATAATAGTAATGTCAAAAATATTGATTATAATTAAAGTTATTATGAAAATGACAGAAATGACAATAATTAATCATGATATAGTTTGTATAACTCGTTAATTACTTAGTATATTGATTATTTCAACTGTCAATATATATACATTTTCATATGCATTTTATATTATATTTGTAATATGTGTTCATGTACGTTTGTGTCTTGGCCATATCGATATTTATGCAATGTGTAAATGGCCAAAGGCAAGATGCCGATTTGCCAATAAAAACTTGAAAAACTTGAAACTAAAAAGAAAAAATACAACATAATTTGTAGGTCGTCTGTTTTTCATGATAGCCTTTGTGTCGTCAGTTGTGGCGAACAAAACCTTTAACCGTGTTCATAACTAAAATGAAACATTCAAGATATGCACATGAAACTTGGTACGCATGTTAGCAGATGCGATACACTCATGTATATAAATGCCTATATCTCTGACGCTAATAAGTGTCGAGTTATGCCCCTTTTTCGATTACCAGGATTGATGTTTGCTCCGTGTTGCTTGTTTTTCGTTTTTAAAAAATCCGTCTTTGCCTCGGGCTAGAGTGCCTATATCAAGCTATGCCTGGGAAAATGCATCTTTAGGGCTGAGCGCAACACTAACTTACATAAATTATAAAAGTAGAGGAGTTACAACTGTTTTGCTTTTTAATGCTAAGCCTTTGAATTACATTAATTGGTGACACTATCTCGAATAGTAATTTAATAATATGGCAGAAATATACTTAGTAAGCTTGTGAACCCTGACGAAATATATTCAGCAAAACCATTTGTTTCAAACATATATTATTGCAATCAAAAATACAGAATTCAAAAAAAAAGATCACATAACACAATTGTTGATAAGATGGTTTATGTCCTTCGGCCATAAGGGTTGGGCTTGATATATAGTAATATATTTATTTTACGTTATCTAATCAATGCTGACCTCTTTCCAACAGGCAGTCGAAACGTGAATACGAGTTGGAACAGCAGAAGCGCCTCAAGCAACAGCCAAAAAAACGACAAGGACAAGATGGCCGCACCATTGCCATCTTTAAATATGGGTTTCTACAGCTTGTGGAGGACGTCCGCACAGCAAATACTTAACAAGGTTCTGTTAGCCTTAACCTTGTCTAATTTTCAAATTGTCATTTTATTGCATAATATCCGTGCCATCATTATCGTTTGTTTTTTACTTTAACCATGGCAATCCAAGATATCAATATGAAAATGGATATCTTTATGCAAGTGACAGTACACGCATATGGAAAAATATCCTTGAATATGGCTTTAATAATTGTTTAGTTATGTCCCTTGTCCGAATGAAAATACAATCACAATTAAAGCATTGATGTTTGCATTCCAGCAGCGCTTTTGCTAAGCTCTTGTTTAGCCCTTTGGCGACATTGTCTCACGTCTATCACTCTTGCGGAATCTAACTTGCCTCTCGATCAACACAATTAAACAAACAAACCAGTGCTGTCGTTGTGACATTCCAAGTAAGGTCAGAATGAAAGAAAACAACAGTTACAGCATAGTTTCATAGATGCTAATCATATATACATGTTTGTACTTATAATATATCATAATCTACAGGAACAAGTCGAGTAGCCAAACTTGTTTAAAAATACATAGACCTTAAGTCCACCTATGTTTATAAAATTAACTCTTGGTACAGAAATTGCTCTACGGCCGTATTCATTAACCATATTAGATTTAACTTATCAAATATAGATTTTTAAAATGTGACAAATAGAAGACATTTTAATCAACTCTTCTTGTCAAATAGATAACACTTTTGACAAATTACGCACTTGGGTCATTAAAACATTGAAAACGAATAATAACGTACTATGACTAGATAATAGAACGAGAAATAGAATAGTTAATGCTCAACTACTAGGCTTTTCCATGGACATTCCATCATTGTCACGGTATGCCTTTAAACAGAGGCATGGCAAAAGTTTCGACTGCATCTCCTCCGTATCCAAGTGTATACACAAGACAATCATATTCTTAATTGGAAACAAACGGTAGGCGCAAAAGTATGTAACCTCACTAGCAATACATGTATTGGATAAAAAAATCGTCGTTAATTATCGTTATATGAAATTGGAAGTTGGATTTTTTAATTTGCATCTCTTGGAAACAATTACTTGATTGACGATATATTTTTTTGTAAATCAGTCATTAACTTACTCTGTTTTCACTGGAAAGTAAAATGAAAATGAAATTCTACGACTTATCGAACTTTTAAAAATAGTTTTACAGGACCATGTCTCTCTGCCTGTCGAGGGCGTTTGACGACATGGGGATCAACAGTTGGATGATAAGGAGAAGAAGAACCACATTCCTTACAATGGAGAAAAACGAGGCGATCACTTATAGACTACAAGGGTTCGATTGTTCCTGTTTCAATTTCGGAAGTCAGTCTGAAGTAAAAACAACACCGGGACTAAACTCCGATATTGACACATTAAATTGTGTAAACACCAAGAACATAACCCCTTGGTCTGATTTTGAGCCCGAGGGGGGGGGGGGGGAGAAATTGTTGATTATGAAGAAGGAGACGTGCTCTCCACAACATTACTTACTTCAGATGATCAGACCATACTCATCTGAACAAGACATAATTCCTAATCATATGTGTTCGACGTTGCTGACAGGAAAGGCCGCGTATTATATGCTAACACACTATCTGGAATTTCGCAGAAATAATCGCAAGGGGAAATCAAAGCGCTGATAGCGCTGCATGAACAGGGTTTTATACGGGTTTTCTCCATTATGATTCGCGATCATGTGTGTATTAATAAGGTGCTGATATGTTGCAGAGTGAATCTAAGAGTCCCCGTGTAAAACAACCACATGGGCCGCCCCAGGTTTATTGAATCATGATGGTAAATGAAAACATAATATTTTAATGACAATAAAAATTATGTCGCTGTGTAAGAAGGCAAACAAGGATGGAGAATGTAACCAATCCAAGCAGAACTCCATCATATGGTGTTACATATGAGTATATATATATACTGATCAAACTTTACTCATTAGAAAGAGTTTGCACATATTTGCCTCGTTATTCACAAAACAACTTCGAAAATACAACAGATTAAAGAGAAATAGTTTCTTAATTAAAATGATGAAAAATTAAATAATTGATTTCAAACATTTTTAGATGAAAAACCTAAAAAAGTTATTAAATCCTCGATATTTTCTCATATTTACACCAAACCAGCAAAAATAGAAATCGATTCATTTCAATAAAATTTCATTTTCAAAAATAAATGCACAAACATCCGTCTATACGTACACTATAAAAAGTGTAAATATATATATACAAAACAAAGTTAGCATAAAATCTTTAATTTCAAAACTTTTTTCCTTCATTGTCTATATGGTCAGCAACTCTCTTCTATTTCTATATCGTCAGGTAATACATCGATCCGACCTGTCAATCAGACTAATCATTATTGACCAATGAGAAAGCTGCATATTATTCACCGAGTCCTGTCCGCCATCTTTACCCACACTCACAGCAGCGATAACTGTTGACAACCGGACATTTTATTGAAGTTTTAAGACTTATTTGTGAAAATGGTTAAACGATGCGGATGGGGAATATGTTATGCGGATGAAAGGTATCCGGAGGGACTAAATGGAGGCGGATTTAAACGATTTCCTACATTTAATCCGACATTGAAAAGTGCAAATGCTGGATTAAAGCCTGTGGACGGCCACACGAGAAACTGAATGTTAACAGGATAAACCAGCACGAAGATGTCTGCTCGAAGGTTAGTAAATTAAAATTTGGTTTTATCGTAAAACGACCAAAATACAATAATTTCAATTAAAATTCTGAATTCTGCAAATGCAATTTTGTTTACTTTCTTGTGTCCTAAATATTGACTTCCATGATCATGCTAGTTGAAACCTTAAACAGTTTCCATCAGGTAAAGAATGTGTCAAGTTTAAACTGCTGTTTTATTGTATAATATGTTACTGACTGGCATTGTGGAGTCTTGTCACACTAATTATATTTTACTATTATGCATATTTAAGCACTTTCATGGAGGAAATGGACCATCTAAAGAGTATCCTGACCCATTATCAGCTGATTGCTGGAGAATAACATCTTCAAGAAAACTCCACACAAAGCGGTCACTTGGAAAGGAAACTTATGGCAGCATTTATACACAAAATGCAAGTGTATGCATTTTATACAAGATATCACATGCCTGTACGTTAGAGTTTTATTTATCTTTATGGAGTGCGCGAAAGATTGAATAACATGTACCATGTAGGATAAATTGCAAAAC
The DNA here is from genome assembly GCF_026914265.1 of Mya arenaria. Lineage (NCBI taxonomy): Eukaryota > Metazoa > Mollusca > Bivalvia > Myida > Myidae > Mya > Mya arenaria. The sequence goes on along the minus strand of NC_069134.1, from coordinate 27,003,595 downwards.
TGAGACTGTATTATTTTGTAGACTTCTACTCATTTTTAAAATGCCACTGTTCCTTTTTCAATACCAAACAACAGCATTATAGTTACATATATTTTAATACAAGTATTTGGTATGTTACAGAACAGAACACTCAAAAGAACTGAAGAGAACATTATTACACGGAAATTATTCAGTTTTTTGTGTGTAACTTTGCATATAATTATATCAACATTACAACAATTTCTTTCAGAGAAAAGCTGGTCCAGGATCCTGCAGACACTGTACAAGGAGTAGAAACACAGACCGAATGTCCATGTAAGTGAAACCAACACTCTAACAATGCCTGTGATCTTGTTGTCAGTTCGATTTTACTTCGGTCTTCACAGGTTGTGTGGTAATTTAATGGTGTGAACTCTTTCGGTAAATCAATAGGTGCTGCATTTCAATCAGAGGTATTCCCGCACTCTTGAGAAATGGTAGGAGTCAGTTTTAAACATCTTGTCTTAAATGTAAAATTTATTATGTATTTATTTTCAGGGACATCACCTTTGGATATGTTTGCATTTACCGCTCAGAATGCTTCCCTAAAAGAACAGCTGTCACAAAAAGAAGTCCAAGTTGAAGAATTACAGTTTGCACTTTCATCAAAGTGTTATGAAATTCAGATTTTAAAGCAACTGGTGGGAATATAAACAAACTTTAAATGTCGATATATTTCTGCTCAAAGAAGCAAGAGTTAAAATTTGTTTAAATATTATACAGGAATCATATGATTTTATTTCTGCTTCTTTGATATAATTGAATAACTGTTAGTTTATTTATGTTTGGAAAAAAGCATTGTAAAGTGAATTGTGTGTTTGTAGTTCATTTATTTAATTAAATTTAAAATTTGTAAACTTGGTGTGTGTATCCATCTGGCAAAGGACAGGTTTCCTTTTCCGACTGTGCTACTATGACTTGGTTCACTCTAACTGGCTTGATCTTTGATCCCTTTGGCACATTCCATTGTTGGGAAATACTTGTGCAACTTTGTTGATCAGGAACATGGGTGAAGTTGTACAAATTGAGTTCCTGAAGTGACTTGATTAAGCCAACCACGTGTGAACAATGACCGCTCAATCTATAAAAAATGAAAACAGAGATTGTTGACAGAAGTTGTCAAAACAAAAGCATGATATCATGCTGTGAAATTGGCATGTGTTTATCCTACACTGACCCGTGAAGTATCATTTGACTTTCCAGATGTTAAATGTCTAAAACGAGGCAGTAACTAGAAATATGAAAACCAATAAATTGAAATACAACATATAGTATATTACTTCTTTCTCTACTCGACGACTTGCAAATATTTTTTTCGTTTTCCGTATTACGGCATGAAATGTAAAAGACATGGCGATCCAAAAGTGCTTATATTACACAATGTATATTTAAGAATAAAGCTGCTGTATAATATTTTTTTTAAATACAATTGGAAATCCACATACCCTGCCTTTCATGAGCAATACGTATATCGTATGGAATCCCTCTCCACATCGACACTTAACATATGAGGCTTGTCGTTTTTTCTCATTGAAGGCCAGCATCTCGCGGTAACATAGCAGATACTTTCCTCTTCCAAAACTTTAATGTCATGAATATAACCTTGTAGAAAGTAATTTAATCCCTTTTCTAAGACCTTTCCCTATAATTTGGCCTTATCTGGTAAATATTTAACTGATATATTGTCCGGAATCTTCGCAAGAGAATCGGATTTTGATGTTTTCGTAGCAGCGAGAGCCGCCATTTTGAATTTACGCTTAAGGCGCGTAGTAACAATATCTAAGGGGCCGGAGCTTATCTTGGCATCTCGGATCGATGTATTCGTCAGCGCTTTAGTACTTGCCTTTCATGCGTGCGTTTGTTATTCCCACGTTGGCTACCGCGTGATGTTTTTAGCAGGGAAACTGTGCGATCATTGAGATCAATGAGACAATTGTTGCTTTCTAGGTCATTCCAGGTTTTAAGATGAGAATACATTTGCAATTCCTAAGCGAGGGTGGGTCTATATGTCCAGGTTACCATATGTAGCAGTTTGATAGTTCAAACAACAAACACAGTGTTCTTCAATATCTCTATATTCAACATTATCGAATGTAGATATAATTTCGGAGCGTCCTGAAAATATAAATATAAACAATCATAAGATAATGAATAATAACAGTGTGTCAAATGTATGACATCGTGTACGTGTACTGGTGTAGGTCAACTCCACTTGAATGCCACAAGTGGTTTACACGACCGAGGCCGACACTGGAACTGTTCAGAGACTTCAGGGAGTGTGGTAGGTCCTTGTTCCTGGTGAATACTTTGATAGCCTTGACAAATATAATTAATTAGTAATTTCTCCTTGTCCTATTGAAAGAACACTGATGTTTATGATGAAAACATCACACCTTTAATATTATGTAGTTTTGAAGGTTCTCAAATCTCACTTCATCAACCCCTGTTTGAAACGAAAAGCTAACAAGTTTTTACTGCAAACTGCACTCGTCATTGTCGTGGAAAGATTGCCGCCTGGTATGTGGAGAGAAAATCGCCTGATGGAATGTATTGTTTATTGTTTGAAACAGTTTTTTGGTTGGACGAATACTGGTATGTGCCCATACTACATTGTAGCAGGCGTAAATCTTTTCAATAACAAATTCACCAATCACCAATGAGCAAATCGTTCTACGATCCTTTCAAACACAATTGACAATCCAATAGCAAAACTTGCAAACATACATGAAGACAAATTTGGCAACCGGATTGTAAGCACAAATATCATAACTGTTCGCTACAATGAGGGGTGGAACAAAGCGGCAAGCATGAGTGTATAACGGTGACTAAGTGTCTATGCTCACTGTAGAATGAATAAGAATCTTCAGCTTATTCTGTTTAAGAAATCTGATTTGATGTATGAAGAAATGAAGACATTCTTCGGCCTTTATCTTTAAACAGTGTGTGCATATATGCATGGGTGGTTAATTCCTCACATTGAAATATATTTCCTCTATATTTCGAAACAGTTTCTTAGTATTGTGGCATCAACAGAGGTATCATGTTGTATACAAAAGAGTTGTGATGTTCATAGAAATTCATAGTTCTCTGTTTGGAAGTTCCCTAGATACAGGTGTGGTCTCATCAAGACTGAAGTTGGCTATTTTTCACATATGCCAAAATGAGCTCGAAAGGGAAGAGCGCTGAATGATGTCGATGTATATGTGGCGGCATATGCATTCCGTATGTTTGTCTATGTCTAAGTTAATCGGGTGTGACCGTGTTAGCCCTTTTCTAGTCGAGCGGGTGTGACTATGTTAGGCTTTGTCTGAGTTGAGCGGGTGTGACTATGTTAGGCTTTGTCTGAGTTGGGCGGGTGTGACTATGTTAGGCTTTGTCTGAGTTGAGCGGTTGTGACTATGTTAGGCTGTATCTGTGTTGAGCGGGTATGACTATGATAGTTTTTGTCTGAGTTGATTGGAATTGACTATCTAAGTCTTTATCTTATTTGAGCGGATGTTGATATGTTAGACTGTTAGAGTTGAGCGGGTATGACCATGTTAGTCTTTGTCTGAGTTGAGCGGGTGTGACTATGTTAGACTTTGTCTGAGTTGAGCAGGTGTGACTGTGTTAGCACTTTTCTAGTTAAGCGGGTGTGACTAAGTTAGTCTTTGTCTGAGTTGAGCGGGTGTGATTATGTTAGACTTTTTCTGAGTTGAGCGGGTGTGACTAAGTTAGGCTGTATCTGTGTTGAGCGGGTGCGATTATGTTAGACTGTAAGAGTTGAGCGGGTGTGACTATGTTAGACTGTTATAGTTGAGCGGTTGTGACTATGTTATACTTTGAATTGTTAACGTCAAAAATAGCAATTATAAAATTAATAAAATATTTCATCTTTGTGAAACCTGATCTTACAACTCAGAATGTTAAATACGTCCGACCGAAATTCCACTTAACTGTGTCTTTTTTTGCCGTGGTAAAATGCTCGTTCCATCTACCATTTCTTAACATATGCAACAGCTACACTAAATTGACTGATCGAGTAAAAGTTTTATAAAAAAAGGGATCGAATTAAAAATAAGACACACGAAAGACACAATCTAAGTCCCCTAAGTGGGAAACGGGTTTGGAAGCTATCATTTAATGAAAAAATCGGTCGACGGGTCCCTGGCTGCGCTATAACGGATACCTTACATGGGACACACGCAACTTTCAAAAGAACACAGAACGCCAACACAGACATCAGCATATTTGTATTAGTTCATGCTGGAGTAACCGCCCTGGAACCTTCAGCGAAACATGAGTACCAGAGGCGGATCTTGCGGGAGGTGGACGCCGGTAAATAAACTCTAAACACCTAATTTTAATATTAAATTTAATTCTTTAAAGGGATCAGACAGCAGCTGATAAAAATGCAAGAAACTTGAAAGTAGCAAAAACTTACATAAAATACATATCGTTGTGTTAAATGCATTGAATCTTACTTACTGGTGTATCATTTCGCTTACGGCACATGCATCTTTCACAGTTTTTGCGTAATTTTACAATTATTCTAATTTACTGGGATACTATAAACTGGGAAACCAATATGCATTATTTTTAAACGGGTTAATTCAGTTGAGACAGTAATAATCGTTTAATCATGTAAATTGATGTACTGTCGGCCTCATACTAGCTCCTCTATGCTTGTTTAGAGGAAATACTGTATTTGCCGATTTTGAGATCCTCTGGTGTCAAGTCCCTTTAATATATACAAAGAACTTCTTAATAAGTATGTCCACTATGTAAGATGTATAAAAGTGTTCTTGATGAGGACAATAACGTGAATGATATTTGAGCCAGATTTATTGCCCTTGTTCAAATTATACTTATTGTCATAGTGATTATAATGTATACATGTACCGATAATACAACGGATACAGTTAATGTAGAATATGAAAAAGGAAAACACAAATACAAGGCAAATGATAATAAATATCGTTATTTCCAAAATACAGATTTTCGCAAACCAAGGATATGACAATATCTCGAGCTTTTGTAGATAAAGCTCAGGCTAAAGCTCTAAGCCCACAAACTTATCTAGGAGTCTCTCACATGTCTCTCAGTGTGATGACCAAAACACTTGGGCTTTGTTAAATCTCTGGCTTCTGGGCTTGTCCCTGTAGTATCTATTATTAAAAATGTCGCTAAGATCAAATACGTAAAAAGCGGCATAATAAGCATGTGCACGACAAAGCATTATCGTTTTGGAAGGTCAAGAACAATGCATTAAATTAAGATATTTGGCAAACGGTTTATCAAAATCAAAACCAAACAAAATCGAACTAGAACTGAAAACCTCACAAATTTAACGCTGGTCTTTTTAACATGAACGCAGACTCAACTGTAGTTTTTTTGTCGTTTCTCGATAAATTTGAATAAGGTATCACGTTCATAAAGATTGATCCAACAATGGTTTTCGCGGAAATATAAGTCAGTTGTTATTTGTGCAGCGACACTTGATACAATACAAGGCCGGGACTTCAGATTCAACCATTATGTAACAATGAGGCTAAAATGAATGAAGTGTATAACAGTGTAGGGCATTTTAGGTTGTTTACGGTTGATACCAAACTAGTTTCAGTTTTGGTTTCAAGAGTTTCTGACATTTGGAAACCACTTTCCAACACAATTGTTTTCTATTAATGATCTCCTGATTTGGTGTCATATGAACTGTAAAAAACTCGTGACATTTAACCTAAATATTTTTTTTTTTCAGATTAATCAGATTGGTTACTCCTTTTAACAATCTAGCATGAAATAACTATCGATTACTGCAGTTTAAAAATGTCAGAAAATCTCGATAGGAATGAATATCTGAAAGTATATAAACTTCAACTAGTCTATAGTTAACCTTCTATTTCAATATTTGACAAAATGCATCATTTCCGACCAGATATTGTCTTGGAGAGTACCCCTTTACATCCCCTGCCAACACTTAAAGCCAATTAAGTTAAGGTTCTAAGGGAGGGTTGCTTTGGAAAAAGCTTACGCCCTTTCATTTCGCCCCTTCTAATGTCAAAGTTTGGATCCGCCCCTGATTTTGCAGGCACGTGTGTTTATATAAGAAAACATGTATTTTCATTTTAGTCGATGGGAGGAACTAAATTTTAGAATACATCATTTAAATTTGATCCGCATAAGAATAGTACAAATAAATTAACACTGTTAAGATTATCTTTATTCTGTAAAAAAATAATGTTTTGTTTAGATAGTATTCTATGCCGGTGTTCTTTGTTCACATGATATAATTTTATAATCATAATAATATGTCTCATTCTCCATCTTTGAACTTAACCCATTATCATTATCATTATTATTTTGTTTTAAACATGTTTAAATGTTAATATTGTTTATTCTATTGCATTGTTTTGTCAGATGCTCGAAATGAGCCTTGACCAATAAACTTTCTAAACTTTTAAACTTTTTTAAACTTTAAACTAACTAAGTTGACGCCCTTTGTATAACCTGTGTTGAAAGTAATGTTTCATGACCGTATTTTATAGATGTTCTTTTCAAGTAAACATAATCCAAACTCTTGCTCAGTTTTGAATGAAAACAACATCACCGTTATATCCTAGTCATATTGTAACTTTAAAGCGATGGCTTGCTAAAGTTTGTATTGTAAACATAACAACATAACTTATTATGCCCTTTGTTATTGTCATCAGAAACAAAGACCTTTACACCAAACGTTACTGTCTCCGGGTCATATCACAGCATTCATGGATTTCAATGAAAATGCGGCGAACCAATCATTCGTTGGGAACGATAGTCTATTACCATTCTATATTCATAAGCATGTAAACATACTGAATATTGTACACTTTTTGCTGTCATCTTCAACTTGACCCTTTCTCGGCTAACGTTTCGGCACTATATCCTGTTCATGTCGCGGCATGGACGAATTTCCATGAAAAATGCGGCGAACCAACCAGCGTTAAGAACGATAATTTGTACTATTTTTTTATTCATAAAAATATATAAATGACAAATGATGCACCTTTTCTGACTCTGATATCAATAAAGGTTTAAGATAAAAGAAGTAAATAATTATTGATTGGATGGAAATTTCGAAATTAGTATGAGTGGAGTATCCGGCCTGGTGACCACACAGCAAACTCACATACGCCGGAGCCGGGAATCGAGCCCGGGTCGCCTAGATGAAAAGCTAGTGAGCTAACGACTGCGCTAACCTGACATTCAATAACTCTTTCTATAATGCTATACCAATGAGAGACACTTCTACTACTTTTATCTGAGAAGAAACGGGCGTAGTTACCTCGGGATTTGTTAATATTGCTACTCCTACTGAATTTCTTGATTATCTCTAAAATAACATTTACCACCCCATTCTATTTCCCACTTGTTAGATTAGTTTGACTGCAGATGGGTTTCTTGTTAAACGCATATAAAAAAATCCTTTTGAGGCAATACAAAATCTCTAATCGTTTTAATTTGTTGCCTAAACCTTTCACATTTAGGATGCATATTGCCCTATAGATCCATAGTCAAAAACTAGATCTAAACTGAGTTTCATCACAAGCCCAGATATCTTGCATATTATCATAGGGAAATGCCAAAAAAATATAGTTATTACGGTGTAAGTAATACGAACAATCATTTTAAGTACAAACTAAAATAAAGAAAAATACGGGCTGCTGAAAAAAACAATATGCATGTTAGGTTTATAAGTGAGAGAAAATCCGACTTAAAAAAACACTTTTCATATGCAGACTTAATTTCAAAATCATTCTTCATCATAGTAAAAAAAATAATTGAAAGGTTGATGAATGGAAAATTATCAGAAACATTATAGAAACAAAACACTATTTCCTGGTTATATTGCGGCACACGATTTCAGAGAAAATGCAGCGAATTTGTTGGTGGAAATAATTTGTACAAGTTTGTACTCATAACAATTTCAACATGTAGAATGCTTTACCTTTTTCGATTGTCATCAGATACAGGGCAATTTTGTGTCAAACGTTACGGCACCATCTCCTGGTCATATTGCGGCATTCACAAATTTTAATGAATATTGCGAATAACCAAAAGATCGTTGGGAAGGGTTATTTCTACAATTGTGTATTCATAAGGATGAATATATGCAGAATTATGCAATATTTTCAAATTGACATTATAAACAAAGCATCTTTCGAGATGCGTTGCGGTACGTTTTCCTGTTATTTCCCTTTCGGAACGAATATATGCACCATTTTGTATTCATAACGACATGTACAAGACGAATGATGTACCTTTTTCGGTTGTCAACAGAAACCTGACACTTCTTACTAAAGGTTAAATTACGGCACGCACGAATGTCAATGAAAATGCGACGAACCAATCAATCATTTGTAGGGTATGATCATTTGTAACATGTTGTATTCATCAGGATGTATATCTGCCGAAAAAAAACACCTTTTTCTTTATTGTCATAAAAATGGCAATTTTGTCAAACTTTACGGCACTATCTCCTGGTCATATGGTAGTACATTTATGCACGAATTTCAATGAAAATGAGGCGAAACAAACTTTCGTCGGAAGAGATTATATTTACCATTTTGTATTCATAAGGATGCAACCATGACGAATGTTGTTCCTTTAGTTAATTATCATCAGAAACATGGCACTTTTTGCCAAACGTTGCGGCACTATACCTTGGTCATGTTATGGTTTGAAGAATTTCAATAAAAATGCGGCGAACCAATCGATCATTGGGAACGATAATTAGAATTGTCAATGAAGAAGGCGTTGAACAAGTAATTCGTCCCGAAAGAAAAAAAACAAGCCATCATTAGCATGTCAACAGCTAGAATGTTGGTCCTAAATTAATTGTCACAACAAACACGACAATTATAACCAATCGGTAGGGCATTTTTTCCCGGCCCTATTGCGGCAAGCACGAATTTCATGAAATATGCTTGTCCCGAACGAAATTTCATGATCCATTTTAAATTGCAGCAAACAAGAAGGCTATTTTACCAAACGGTACGGAAATATCTGCTCGTTATTTTGTGGCATATACGAATTTCAATAGAAAGGAGGTGTAAACATAATTCGTCCCGTACGTAAAAAGCAACAGTTGTAATAATGAGCATGTCAACATGTAAACTGAAGTATCTTGTTTTATTTACAAAAACAACAACAACAACACTTCAAACCAAACCTTACGGCAACATATGCCCGTCATATGGCGGTGTGCACAAACTCAATTAAAAATGCGGTGTACAAATAATTCATTCCGAACGAAATAAAAGGTATTTTTTGTAATCTTGAGCATGGCAGGTAGATCGGTGTTCCTGTTTTTTTTGTTGTTTTTTTCAATCAAAACACGGCATTTTTTAAAAAATTGTACAGCAATACATGTTCGTCATAATTTTAATGATAAAGACGATGCACTAAACGTTCGTCCCAAACGGATAAAATATGCATTTTGCAACCATGAGCATTTAAAAAAGTGGCTCAAACTGTTTTTTGCATGGAGCTTAACATAATTTTACACTGTCTTGCAAAAAATGAAAGTTTTCAGTGTAAAAAATGGTAAAAAATCATTGCCCGTGGAACTGTGTAAATTTGTTGTTTGTAGCCTTATTTCGTCTTGACCTCAGGGTCATATATTACTACCAAATGTGAGTCACCGCATTGGTCAACCGCATGTTTTCTTATGAATAAATTTTGTGTCTTGGATTGTTTTACAGCAGCCATTTACTTGTTTTTCAATTGGGACTGTTTTAAAGTGAAAAGTCAGGTTAGTGTCTATATGAAACGTATAGTAAACATAACTGTGGTCTTAGGCCTGATATAGAAGAAGCTTTTGGAGGGGTGGCCGATATTAAATTGTCATAAATTCTTTATTTATTCAGATATCTGGTTGAAATTCGGCAAGTTGACTGCTTAACCAAATAATATTGGTGTTTAAGTATGAAATTTGAAAATATTATATTACATAATATAAATTAATAATATATAAGTTTCTTATATATTTTTACCTTTTAAAAAAGACCTACATTCACTTTCAAATAATTGTTCGGAAGTACTTCCTAAGGCTGGCACCTAATGAAAGAAAGCCTCACTTTCAATTCCAAAGTATAAATGGAGGGATTTTTTAAATATCAACAACATAAATTTGCTGAGTGACAATTCACGGTCAAACGCCAACAGGCGAACGGCCCCCGTATATGGTTCGGACTCCACACACTTTGACCAGCCATATTGCGTTCATACCTCGATAATGACATCAACCCCGCTATTCATTCCTTAAATATATGTTGTGTTTTGTAGTATTGTGGTACGCCTACTGTGTTTCATAATCATCAACATCTGGTGGAAATAAAGATTACTGAATTGAATTGAATTGAATTGAACATAACATAATTGAGTAAATAAGCTACCGATGGTTTAGTTACAAAAGGTAGAACTAAGTCCGACAAACCGATAAAGTTGACATTTCACATAGTCATCGTGTCGGGCAGCTGATCAGCTGATAACAAAATATCACAGTATATAGAATTGGCACATAATAAATAGAAAAATTCACGTATTGATTATTTGGAAGAGACAGTACCTCAAACTGCCGTGTTGAACCACAACCTGTATGTGAACTATACAATAACACCTTGCAAACAGTACTTCAACACACAGCAATTCTCCATGTGTAATGGCAGGAATAAACGATGGACCTGCGTTTGCTCTGATAACATAGGTGTATGCTCAACCGACCGATATCACTAACCGATTGCAGTGATATTTATTAACCGATTCTAATGTTATTCACGAACCGATTCCAATGATATTCATAAACCGATTTTGATGATATTCACTAACCGATTCCAATGATATTCACAAACCGATTCTGATGATATTCACTAACCGATTTCAATGACATTCACTAACCGATTCCAATGTTATTCACATTATATAATTATTACAATGATATTTAATAACCGATTCAAATGACATTCACTTAACGAGTCCAAGGATATTCACTAACCGAATTCAATGTTATTCACTATCCGAATTCAATGTAGTTCATTGGTTGATAGCAAGCAGATAAGGAGCTAATGCCAACCACGGCATCTATGCACAAGCTGATAAACTAATGGTCTGACAAACGTTTCTCCAGATACCAAGGCGAAGGACTACCGCCTATCGAAACGTCAACTGGTTTTGAATATCAAAATATATGTCGATGACTTTTTTGATGTTCAGCTACATAAAACAAATTTTCCAACCACAAGCCTCCCCGATGTAAACAAGCGCCAGCAATGCCAGCAGGACGCCAACTATCCCAAGGAACCAGTACCACAAGTTACCGCCACCTCCGCCCCGACCCCCTCCGCCTGAACCACCCACCACATTTGTCTTTTTTGACCCACCCTTCACTCCACCACGCGCTCCGCGACACTGGACATTACTCGCTGGAAATATATATATCGATATTACAGGATCATGCAAAGAGTGTAGTTTATCTACAGATGTGGTTAATTAACAATTATTTGGCATACAATAAACTGAACCACTCACATCCTCGCGTTATGATAGCAAGATGACAGTCTAGGTTGATTTTATCAATCGTACAGTTTGATATAATTGTTATTTAATTGTTTTTACTATGTTCGAGAGTTTCACGTTTCCTTGTTTGATTATAATGATCGTGTTTCTAAAATGAAAATATTTATTAATTAGAGTTTCAAATCATTTGGCTACAATATTCATATGCTTAAAAAATGACGGACTAGATTTCTGAATTATTAATATTACAAAGTGGTATAAATTCACTTCCAACAAAAACTTCAAGGACTAATACCGGATGTCGACGCACATTTACACAATATTCAATATTTAAACTTTTATCAACTGAGTTCCGCACTGGAAGGAGATGGCTGGGTGGTGCTGTTTAACGCCAGTGGTTACAATAAATGTCTGTAACTCTTGTGTTGCTGATGTTATCTGGTATCTGGTTGATAGTGGTGTTGTCTTGTGGTAACCTTGAGGTATATAAGGTAACCGTATGGTTTGGTATGAGTTAACCTTGATTTGGTATGAGACTACCTTATGGTTTGGTTTTAGTTTATCTCATGTTTTAGGCTTCCTTATTGTTTGGTATGTGGTTTCCTTATGGTTTGGTTAAGGTTACTTCATGTTTTGATATGAGGTTACCAAATGCTTTAATATGAGGTTACCATATGGCCTAATATGAGGTAACCTCATGATTTAATATGAGGTTTCCTTATGGCTTGGTTTGAGGCTCCCTTATTGTTTTGGCATCAGGTTACCTTCCGGTTTATTTTAGGTAACCTCGTGTAAAGGTTTGAAATGAGTTATCTTAAGGATTGATATGAGGTTACCTCACGGTTTGGTATGAGGTTACCTTATGGTTTGGTGTAAGGTTAACTTATGGTTTGTTATGAGTTTCCTTATTGTTTTGAAGCATCCTTAAGTTTTGGTATTAGGTCACCTTATTGTTTAATTTTTAGTTACCTCATGTTTTGATATGAGGTTACTTTGAGGTTTGGTATGAGTTTCCTTATTGTTTGATATGAGGTTACCTTATGGTTTGGTTTGGGGCTACTTTATGGTTTGACATGAGGTAACCTTATGGTTTGGTATGAGGTTACCTTATGGTTTGGTTTGGGGCTACTTTATGGTTTGACATAAGGTGACCTTATGGTTTGGTATGAGGTTACCTTATGGTTTTATAATAGGTTACTTTATAGTTTGATATGAGGTTATATTTTGTTTGTTATGAGGTTATATTTTGTTTGATATGAGGTGACTTTATGGTTTAATAAGAGTTCTAATATGGAATAACCACATGGTTTGATATGAGGATACCTCATGGTGTGATATGAGGTTAGCTTATGTTTTGATATGAGGTTACATTATCGTTTGGTATGAGGTTCAATTATGGTTTGGTATGAGATTACAGTGTTGTTTGATATGTGGATAATATTTGGTTTGACATGAGGTAACCTTATTGTTAACATATGAGGTTACCTTATGATTGTATATGAGGTCATGTTATGTTTTAATTTGTTGTTCGTTTTGTATGATTTTCAAGGCAGCTATATGTCTCAATGCGTGTCTTTCGTTGTAGATGTGGTAAGCCTTTAAACGACATCACAATTTATACTTCAGCTGGTGAGTTTTACGGTACCCAACATGTTTGAGTGACAGGTTTCGAACATATAATTCTCGAACACATCGCTTAAGGATCCAACAACGAAGGCAGATATATTTAATTCTGAAGAGGGCTCCTTTACCATTTTAGACACCCACTAAAACTGCATGTTCATTTTTATAGTATTTCAGAAGTATTTAAATCGAAAACGGCTTTTACTTGTAAAATACTCGTGATAGAAATGTATACTTGATATATGAGTCATGACAGATGACAGATGACTTAGTTATGAGTATCCGAAATTGACAGGAGGCATTGTTAACACTCGACTATGGCATTCCACAACCAACTCTTCTTAAGCTATGTTAAATGCCATTACGCCTCACGATAACATTTGAATATGATTGACCGAGAGATTCTTACCATGTGACCATCTTAAGATCAATAACAAATATTTAAAACGCCTTATCAAACATACTTTTAACTTGGTGAATGTCAAACGTTTTGGGTAAAACCATGTTTGTCCATTATCAGTAAATATAACCCTAACATGTAAATACCATAGGAAATCGTTGTTTTATCCCGACCCCAACCCCACGCACACATAAAGTCACTGTTAGCTCATAAGTAAACATTTGATATGACAATGTGTTACAGTCATAGAAATTAAGCTATGTAGTCACCAGCTAGTCGGGCCAGTAAATCACAAATTTAACTAGCCTAAGTTAAAATTCACTAGCCCAAATATTTTTCTTATGTCAACGGGTTAAAATAACTGATGATGCTGCGTTTTTATTGAGCTCACTTTTTCAACGAAGAAATGATAAACCCCTCATTTTGTCTAGTTAACAACGTAAAACAATAGCAGAGAAGGGCATGTATTGCTTTGCAATTGTGTGGCCATTTCTGAATTTAATTAACATTTGATCAAATTCAACCTCTTTTTGAGAAACACATCTTGAAGCTTCAATGGGCGTGTCTATTGGATTAAGCCTCAAATCTTGGTGCAATTTTGATGTGACACTAATTCCTTGGCATTTAACATCATCAAAATGAATATCACCATATCCATCTGTTGAAAAAAAGGATGACAATTCTCCGAAAGTTTAAGAATCAAATAAATTTTGCATTGTGATCTCAGTCGCAAATTGTATTTATAAACAACGATCACCATTGGATATTGGGAAGCATCACATTGATATGAGCGGTTTAGGCCGGATTGTAAGTCAACCAGAGTGAAAGTATTAACCAGCACATTAACATTAGGGTTTTGGCTGGTACAAAAGTGAAATTAGGATTTTTGTCACTAACATTTCGGGCTAGTACTTTGAGGATTTTCGCTAGCCCAAGAGAAAATATAGTAGATTGTTTTGCTGTCGCACTAGTGCTAATTCCGACCACTGATGTTATCAAGATAAATTATACAGGCTGCTTTATTAATTAATATGCCCAGAGTGTATATATATCACTGTTTTGTAAGAAAAGTGAAAACTACTATTTAGATAGCAACGTTTATTACATATAAATATTAAAGTTAACATATGCCTGAGGTAAATATGATGCAAATTTATGTGACTTGCAATAAACATGACATTTTACACTACGGTTTTAATATAAGCAAATATGAACACAATAACCAGCATAAGGAATAATAGATATAAATATAAATGAAAAGGAGGTACATGCATTTTAATGTACGTATAACGAATATGAATAGAAATCAAAAGGAGGTACATGTATTTTAATGTACGTATAACGAATATAAATAGAAATCAAAAGGAGGAACATGTATTTTAATGTACGTATAACGAATATGAATAGAAATCAAAAGGAGGAACATGTATTTTAATGTACGTATAACGAATATAAATAGAAATCAAAAGGAGGTACATGTATTTTAATGTACGTATAACGAATATAAATAGAAATCAAAAGGAGGAACATGTATTTTAATGTACGTATAACGAATATAAATAGAAATCAAAAGGAGGAACATGTATTTTAATGTACGTATAACGAATATAAATAGAAATCAAAAGGAGAAACATGTATTTTAATGTACGTATAACGAATATAAATAGAAATCAAAAGGATGAACATGTATTTTAATGTACGTATAACGAATATGAATAGAAATCAAAAGGAGGAACATGTATTTTAATGTACGTATAACGAATATGAATAGAAATCAAAAGGAGGAACATGTATTTTAATGTACGTATAACGAATATAAATAGAATCAAAAGGAGGAACATGTATTTTAATGTACGTATAACGAATATAAATAGAAATCAAAAGGAGGAACATGTATTTTAATGTACGTATAACGAATATGAATAGAAATCAAAAGGAGGAACATGTATTTTAATGTACGTATAACGAATATAAATAGAAATCAAAAGGAGGAACATGTATTTTAATGTACGTATAACGAATATAAATAGAAATCAAAAGGAGGTACATGTATTTTAATGTACGTATAACGAATATTAATAGAAATCAAAAGGAGGTACATGTATTTTAATGTACGTATAACAAACATATTTAAAAAATGTATTAATATTTCATGATCAGAGTTGGATAGTGAGTAGGATATAGTATAATATTAATAAAAAATCGAATATGTTACGTAATGAGCAAGCGAATACAAATATTTAAAGAGCTGTCGGTCGATCGTTGCCCGATTTTGCCTTAAATTTAAAATGGCAACTGATTAGTGGAAGGCATATTTAAACATAAACTACAAGTGTTAAAAAATGAGAATATAATGACATGCAGCAACATTAGAAGCTGGTGAGCACTTAAAGAACGACGCAATCCTTGTCATTTCATAATCAGCACCATCTTTAAAGGGTCTCGCTCAAGTTTTTGTAAAAAAATGCACCTTTCTTTTGTATAACGAACAAAAGTGTGGCTAATCATTAGGAGAGATGCAACTAAGATACTGACGACTGGATCCCTTCAACAAATGTTGATACATGTATATGCTTAAATAATGTGTTTGAAGTTCACGATTTTTAATAGCATTAGTCACGCGATTCAACAAAAGGCTTACTAGTTAATTTATCCTTGAGTTTGTATATGAGTCCTTGTGTGTGTGAGTTTTTGTTGTCAGTTTTCAAATAGTTTTCTGACTGTTCCAGCCCACCCCAATAAAACCAATATTTTAAAACTTAATTTCGATATCATACACAGAGTAAAATAGTGATACAGTAAGTGTTTTCAATTGCATTACCGGGACAACTAATGGCTTGTCCAAAAACATGAGCGAGTTCCTTTAAGGACGACTAAACCAAAATAGCACCAACTTGTTAAAATGACTAGACTAAAAGAGATAACGTATAACTAATGACAACTGTATGAAATATGAAGAAGTAGCAGTATACAAGTATAATTTACAGCTTTTTGATAAAACAGGATAAAATATACCGAATATGCGTACAAATGAAATACACTCAAATACACTAAACCATAATTATATTGAATGTTTGTCTGTCCGCACACATTCACCTCCTGGTGATAAAACGAGGTAGTTCGGCTACAGTCACAGTTTGGGATAATTGCACATTAAAATAAGGAACACAATTCTTCAAAGACTATGCAGCGGCATGGTTATCATGGTTGCCCGCATTTAAATCTTGTAGATTAACACTTTTCGAGTACAAGCTTCGGGATGTAGGGGATTTATAAGTTACGTTAAGCTTAAAGCATGCATCATCCGGATCATCTGCGGAGGCAGAACTTCAAAATAAAATAGCCTGCAGCCCCTATGACAGCCACGCCCCCAAATATGACGAGGTACCAGTACCAGGCTAAAGTTCCGCCCCCAGCGCCGCCTCCACCCCTATATCCCCTCACCCTCGAACCACTTCTGCTTCCGCCACCACGCCCGCCACGACAATCGACCTCGCTAACTGTAGGAAGTATTGTAAACGGTTAGTTAAAAGGCATTAGTATGTTCGTTATTCACGGGATTTTGTTTGTTCAGTATCCGCCTTCCGGTTTTGAGTCTTGGAAGCCGTTAGTAAGACACACGAACCAAGGTTATCAAAATGTTCATGGACACCACTGACAGTTCTGATGCCATTTATATATTAATTTGCACCTCAACTTTCATTCCTTTAATGAACTGCCTTTTGGGCAATTGCGGTTATCATCCGATGAACGGAACATCTTAGAATTTATTCGGATCGCGAATCATCTCTTAACAATAAACAGGAAAATCATTGATCTTGTTATTGTTTGTATTGTGTGAACAAGTCCCGTAAAAATATATTAACATTTAACAAAGGATTATTTTATGATATGTTAAATCAACTGTTGTCATTTGTGTTTCAGTTTTACGTTTTAAAGTGAATGCAAGTTATTGTGACTTCAATTGATAATATGTATCCGGTTACAGTCGGGTCGTTTTATTTACAGAATGGGTGAGGTGAGAAAGAATTACTGTTAGGTATTCTTAAATGAAATGAAGTATTTTTTAAAAAAAATCTTGAATGAAATAATGAAGTATTGGTATAAATATAAGTAATAAATTGCGGGATTGATGTAGTTATCGGGGATATGAACGCAGTTGGGCTGGCAAAAAAGTTATCCAAAAGTTCATGGACACCACTGACAGTTCTGACGCCGTTTATATGTTAACTGCATTGGAAATCGACAGTACAAAATGTTGACAGATTTTAATGTGATTTTTTTTAAACACAATGTAAGCTGGAATTAACTACAATTTATACAGCATATGCCCAATTTTCAATTTTCAAAACTGTTCCAAACTGAAGTTTCCAAAGTTAATGGACTCTATGAATAATTGATAACAAGATTCAGTGTGTGTATAGCACGTGATAAATTACGTCATATATGCTACGTCGGAAGGCAATATTTTGCTTAAATTAAAGACTTAAATCAAAGATAACTTTTCGCTTACTACACCATTTTAAATGAAACAAAGGCCGGTCTATGCGGCTTAAAGAGCCCCACCTTTGTTTTATAACCAGAGTTTGATAAGGTGGATAGTTTCATCAAACACTTCGACAAACCTGTTTCCAAAACAATGTTTTGACAGTGCTCCGTCAGACAGCCGAATCGTGAAAAAGTGTTATAAGAAACTTAACTCTCAATCAAAATTTGGTAAATGACAAGAGGCGGGGCTCCGTTATCGGCATAGACTGTGCTATGTTTCATGTAAAATGGTAAAGTAAATAAAAAGTTATCATTGTTTTAAGTCTTCAGTCGAAGCCAAATGTTGCCTTCCGACGTAGCGTTTATGACGCAATTTATCACGTGGTATACACATTGAGATTTTTACCGTGTATTTAATAGTTGAAAACGTGCAAACATTAAATGACTGGTGAGTGCTTAAATATTAACAGTGAACAACTATCGTCACAACAAAAAAGGTAGAAATACAGCGGCTTTGCACCTTTCTCTCAAAAAACATTCTTCATAAGAACCATTGATTTAATGTTGTATATATTCACCCTTTGCGGTAAATTTAGGCAACTGAATTAGTTGTGGTTTGTCTTATTTGGGAGTAAGAGTGCGTTTTAACAAAATCTTTTCTTAATAAAACTCTGATAAATTATATGTTAGGGTTTTTTTTTATTTTGTTGTACTTCACTAATTCCATATAAGATGGCGCTAAATGTCTCAGTTAATAACTCCAATCAAATCGACCAAAAAACAAACATTAATAATTGGTTTGGCCTAAGTTTGAGAGCACACAGTTCATCCAAAGGTTACAAGATAATTTATCAAGGTTTGTCGTATATTCATACCCAATACACTTTTATCGATATCATTTATTAAATTAATCAGGAAACCTTATTATTTGTGACATTAAGAGCAATGTTTTAATTCTGGTTGATGAGCTAAATACTTTGACTCTGCAGTTATTTTTATAGCCGCGATTATTAGTATAAGAAGAGCAATGTTCAAAGAAAAACAGGGGGTCATTTCAAAACAGGATCATTGTCGTAACTTTAAAGGCGCCCAAGAAAGGTTAATGAAAAAATGCTTTATCATGTTTAACTCATAACATTTAAATGATCAAAACAAAACAAAGAAAATTTGATTTGTGTACAGATGAAAAAATAGCATCCTTTATTAATAACAACTACGTTTAATGAATAAATACGCGGCCACAAATTCCCAAGTTAACCCCCTCCCCCCCCCCACCCCCCACCCCCCCCCCCCCCAAAAAAAATAAATAAATAAATATCGCTATACCTATTTATCTGTATACATATTATATGCGTTTTTCATCATTTGAGTCAAATAAGTTATATTAATCATGATAATGTTTGAAATTTAAAAAATGTATCAACCTTTTTCAAATAACTGAAATCTGTATAAACGTCACAAATTGTAACATTTGATTATTTTTATTTCCTCATGTTTGTGTTCATTTCATATACTGCTTATAGCTAATTTCACTCAAATATGTTGCAAAATAATAAAACTATGGCAATAAGATAATTTAACTTCATCAATCTGTATCAAAACGGCTCCAGACCCTTTATCCAGATGACGGGTATTTGAATAGTATTTTGAACGGTTTTGGATGGACGTCTGTTTAAATGAAAAGACATTGAACAAAAAATACATGGAAACTTTTTTATGAAGAAGTTTTTGAATTAATAAACATATTTTGTTTGCAAAATGATCCAGCAATTTAGTGCCAATATACAACTTATATTGATTATTTTTTATGCATTATAGATATCTATTACTTTAACACACTATAAAAAATACTTTCATTTTATTTTAACAACACTCTCAATGCACTTTTTCTTTTAACGTGAACTATTAGCAATATCTATATATGTTATTTGCGATGAAGAAAATTATTTATAATCTCAATACTGATAATAAAAAAGAACAATTACCTTCAAATAAAATGCTCAAAGCAACGATTAAAAGTATATAAACTCCTCTCCTCAGCGCCATATTTGTTTTTAAACTATAAACACAGCGTACAACTTGGCCTATTTATATATCGACATATTTGGAAATGGCTGCGTTTATTTTGAAATACGACAAATCCGGGTAGTATTAACGTTTCCAATCTTTGGTTTCGAAATATTGTTGCAAATAATGTATGAATAGTTTGATTTAACTTATGTAGAGCTGTATTCCCCAAAAGAGAGCTAAAAGATGTTTTATATTTTATGCAATATATTTTCTTAAGCTAAATATACTTGCTATTTGGTATGTTTTTAAACAGGTACTTGCCTACAGGTACTAAGGCGTAATATATTAATGTTTGTTTCAGGTTGCTCACTACCCCTTTTGCCCCGACCCTTAACATTAAATGGCCGATTGAATAGACGTTCTTAAGCATATAATTTATAGTTTTTGGTAACAGAAAAATCTTAAGAAACAATTGACCTAATAAAAAAAATTCGACCACTAGCCTATTATTGAAACCTGGAACATTTTTACGCCTTATTAGCAATCAAATTAAAGGGATTCGATCACCAGATATTGTTTGTGATTAATTGTTGTAAAATGTCAACAAAATGCTTATTTCAACGACAAATTATCGTAAATTATTTATGCTAGCTCAGATGTAAATAATTGTTTTATAAATGCGACAGAATATGCTCTATTTTTAATCGCAATACTGAAAACATAAACATCCATTAGCTCTCTGTTAACGCTTTTTAAAATTGAACTATTTACAGGCGCGTTGCTGCCTATTCGCGAGTTCCAGACTGAATACACATGATTCTGACAAAAATTAAAACAATTCACAAAGCATTTACAGTATTCGTATTTGACTTAACATGTAGTCTAAAATAATAGACGTGTTATACGGGATTCTTCCAATCCCTAACGTCTAAACGGGAATGTGCAAAAAACGGGGGTGTTTTAAAAATATTGAAATTGTTTTAAGTGAAGTATATTATGGTTGAAATTGATCATAAAGAGTTATATTCATATTTTATCATGTAAGTGAAATGTTATTTTGCACTTAACAAGCATTTAATGCATTAAAACAAGTTGTTTACCTTTCCAATAAAACGAAAGTTGACCGACACAGAAAACAATTATGCGAAGGGGAACAACTCGATACAATCGTAATAACTCGGCCTCCTCCGACAAAGCTTCGAGATAGACCTCGTTGCACAATCGTAACAACTCGGCCATGGCCGAAATGTTCCGAGCGATTAAAACTGTGCCCTAAAGCCTTGCAGGTGCCCTTCATGTATATATCGTTATGCTTTGACAGAATGAAATGAAGAAAAGGCGTCAAACTCATAATTATAAGTTGGATATTTATTTTTTGTGTACGGAACTAATATAAAATAACATTATCTGGTAATATTTCTTGTTTTTATGATATTTTATAGACGCTATATGCTTTAACCCGGAATTCTGATCGGAACAACTACCCACTTTTGATACTAAACAATTTGTACGTGAAGGATTTGCCATATCAAAAATCTAAAAAAAATCCGTCAACGTACAATTATTTGGACTAACTTTACATGATGTTACAGACATAGGGCATTGACATTGAGAATAGAATTATGCAGTACAAAGGCAAGAAGGATGGGAATTTAGACCTCTGTTAGAAAATATGGTTGTTATTAACATAACTGCGGCTTTTATGCTTGCTATTTTAGAGAAAAATATCTGCGAGTAAAGGATTTGTTTTTAGATTAAAAATCCTTAAACTGTCCATTTCCCAGTACTAAATAAAGCACCTCAAAACAGTCATTATGCACTAGATTGCCCCATTGTATTTTATAAATTTTAGGGGGGGGGGGGGTGCAAATGAATATAGGTTTAGCAATGCCCCCGATTAAGGTTCTGAGTCCCAGGACTCTGTTAAAATGCTACTGAAAGTTAAGTTTAAAAAATACACCTTTATGCCTAAGCATTTTTTTGTCGTTTTGCGTTGTTGTTTTATGCGCGTTGAGAATAGTTAAAAAGGTACCATACCTTCAAACAAAAGACTTAAAGCAACGATTAAAACCATAAATGTATGTTCCTCAACTCCCGATTTCTTTTGTGTTTACGTTATCTCTTTGTCAATGTTTGATAATAAACCACTAAGTGTTCTTTTTGAATGATCGACATATTTTGCAATATCTGACCGTATTTTGAAATAATATTTATCTTGGTAGTATTACATTTTCAAATCAAGGGTTTTGAAATACACACCTTGCATATTTAATAACTAGTTTATATAATGTTTAATCAAACATTGATTGCAATTGTGCCATATTACTTAATATCAACTTGGTTTAGAAAGATGGTAATATGATTTATACTCACCTGTATTTAAAGCAATTTTCATGGAAAAGTAAGTTCAATGTACAGATGTACATAAATACTACGGATCACCTGTTTTATCTTGGTATCAAATAATTGTTTAAAACTATACCGATTTCAGACTAATTTCAATTCAATAAAGACATAGAAACAGCAACGTATTGTATTTATGTACTGGTCCTGAATCAGTTGGAGCTAGCCCATAGTCCATGAGACAAATCTTCTTGTCAGTAGCCTCCATGGCCTAGTGGTCTGGACTGCTGACATTAATTATTGTACTGATAA
Source organism: Mya arenaria (assembly GCF_026914265.1). Classification (NCBI taxonomy): domain Eukaryota; kingdom Metazoa; phylum Mollusca; class Bivalvia; order Myida; family Myidae; genus Mya; species Mya arenaria. Next base: position 26,980,869 of record NC_069134.1, on the reverse strand, counting down.
TACGGACCCGGTTTAACTATGTCAATCGTCAGCATATTTACGGAAAAGCATCACGTACCGTGCGGAAACAATGAAAATGCCAAATCGCACACGGTACATCAGATCTCTGATCTGACTAACCTTCTATTCCCTTATAATCGAACTATAAATATATATTTATAAAAACTATTTCCCGTCTTTTATGGTGCATTTTGTGCTATTATTTTTGTGTTTATTTAAATGAATCTATTATTTTGTCTCCTTTATTGACATTCATAAAGTTATCTTGAAATTGAATTCAGCCACAACCTCCGTATATCCACTAGTGATATATATACATAAACCGGTTAACTAACAAGAATAACGCTAAAAATATTATTCTTTTAATATTTTCTAATAGTCATATTTAACTATGTTTGGAATGATACATATAATATTGTATACTATTTGTAATCCATCCTCTCTAGTTTATGAACCCTAATTCTTCAGTGTAACTCCTGATGAACGATAAGCATACAATTTACATCATCTGTTTGTTTCGGACATTGAACATTCAAGGTCACGGGTATCTCAACGTTTATAGAAGATTTTAAGGCCAAATTAAGCCCATGAACAACATCAAAAAATCTAAGGCATATACTGTACACCGGGTCTTGTAATCATATGGTGGCATAAAACTGCCGTAAGATAACAATTGTTTCGTGCTATCTAGCTATCTAGTCAATATTCGCGTTACCTTTTTGGTAAGGTAAATATCTTACAGAACATTCACCTATTACCCTTTTTTAGCTGTACAACATTAACAGGATATCTAGTTATGGCTTGCGGATTCACCTCAATAAGTGACATTCTAACTGGCTAACGTACGATTTGTGTGACCACTTCGCTATAAATGCATTCCAGATTTAGGCGCTAACAAGTTATGTAGTTATGGCTTGCGAATTCTTAATACGTATCATACTCACTGATTAACGTAATAGTGTGTACAGTTGGGTACCATATATTCTTGCATACGGGACGTGTGTTTCCGGTCATGACACCAGTGCTGGAAAAAACCATCTTACATACCCCATGTAAGATGAGTCACGCTCAACAACGCGCCTCTGCTTATTTAATTTATTATATGATTCATGAAGAATATATTATGCCATTTCAATAAAGCGCAATCAAATATATACGTTTGCAAGACTTTTAATTAAAATTAAATATAAATTATCGTCAAAAAACGCTATATTGAGTTATTCAAAATTTCTGCGCTGTATGACGTCAGTAAACAACGTCGCACGCGCTTTTTGGTGTAATCGTACAAAAGTTCATTTTCAACGTCATTTTTCCCACAAATTTGATAAAATTAATTTATGTATGCAAAAACATTTTTCGGTCCGGATCGAAAAATCCGACCCTCGGGCACGATGCGTGGCCGGTAACGAGGCCTGCCGGCATACGCACGTGCCCTCGGGTCGGATTTTTCTATCCGTACCGGAAACACATGAAATATACTTATAATTCATATACTGGGTACATTTATTATACTCGCACTCGGGCAAAAACCCATCCGGCGAGTGCTCTGATAAGATTGTTAGTCATATTAGGTTTTTGGAGCATATTACACAAACAAAATTACAAAACAAACGCTGGTTAGAGCTACCCATGTTCTTAAACGTGCACCAGTGTATAGCACTGTCCCATCGAACACCATTTAACGTCCCCCGGAAGACGATTAGTATTTCAAGTGATGCAGAGGGGAATCAAACAAGCGACCCCTGCATCAGGTCATGTGGGTTTCCACTAGACCACGGATCCGCTACATCCATTACGTAGTTAGGTTGAAAAAGTCTACTTGTACGGGTCCGTGTGGACTACTTTTTGTGCACTATGTCATCCATGTATGTTAATATTTATAAAATTAAGAAATACATCAGCACGAAACTTCTCCGTTTATGTGTTTCTACATATACAATAGCGCATGTACATTTTGTCTACGTGTGCGACAGACATTTAAAAACCGGTTTAAACGCATAACGCGTTCAGTCACCAACTTCATTACGCAGCGGCTACTTCCCTTGTCTTACAGTTATCACCGTTTAAGAGATTCGTTGACTCACTCGTCACCGTGTTGATTTTAGATTGTATAGGGTCTGCCCTTGCCCAATGTGTTTTATGGCTTGACGCAACTCATCCTGTGAGGGGGTTTAACGCCTAAAGGCAGGAGGTAAATTTACCCTCACCAACGGATGAGGCATGAGGCTGAAGATAATTTAGAACCCTGATGTGTACCATAGAGGAAAATGTTTGCTTTCTTTAAGTTCATACAATATTCAAGCAAACCGGTCAATAAGTAGCCTTCTACAATATCGTTATAAAACGCTTACCAAATGAGAAAGGTGAAAAACGAACTCTGATTGGTCAATGTTTACCATATTGAAACTGTTGTATGTAAGACTGTTATACGTCTTCTGTTGTTCGTTGATTTTTTGTTGCGTGTTTATACATCAAGGCTGATAGATATGAAGATTTATTTGAAATCAGGCACTCTTTATATTGATGTATTTTATATGAGACAAGGCGGACTTAATAAGGCTTAAAAAACTCAATTCCTTAATAGTTCAATAATACAATGAAAACAATAGTGACGAGCAAATTAGTTGAAAATTCAAAAATGAACCCCTTTTTAAAGGCACACAGCAAGGACCCAAATGACAATGAATAGGAGACCCAAGCGTATAAGCTTCACAAACACAACAAAAAGAGCACACACGCAACAAAAGAAAATAAATTATGGATATTTTAAAACATGGTTTATAACGGTGTAATACTTTTCCGTAGAATTGCAAACCAAATCTAAAAGAATCTCTGATACAATATTGCTTCGTAAAATTGCTCCATCTTAAACATTTTGCAAATGATTCATGTTTCAATGCTTGAATATATTTATGCTTTTACATAAATAAATATCACATACAGGATTTTTGCCGAAAAGGAAACAATCATACATTAATAAATCACGTGGTATGGATGACGTCATTCTGAATATAGACGAAGTAGACAAGCATAAGCATTCGGAACTCCTCGGCCATTTTTTTCAAAAACAACCTCGGATGTATTTGGACGGTTTACATACTCAAAAAGTGGTACGTTTAAGTCCGCTGCAAGTAGATCGCGTAGTAATTTTATTTAGCAGTTTAACTTTGTGACATTACTCTTGGGATTCTTAAATATGTTTGCAATAAAACAATTCAATGGCAATCAATTTAAACTTAGATCAATAAATACAACTCTAAAACACTACATTTAATTAATGATATAATTCAAAATTTTATGAACTACTTCAACTGATGTACCTGCATACATCCGAGGTTGTTTTCGATAAAATGGCCGAGGAGCTCCGAATGAAGCATAAGTACTGCTACAATGGCAACTGTCAAGATCGTGCCCAGACAGCCACAACATGGAATGGAACCACTTCTCTTGCTAATGTCTTCTGCACTATAGTTGATTATTGTTACTGTTTCCATCGTCCTTTCATAAGGATGATGACACTTTTTCTCCAAATAATCTTATGACTGATTTATTTTATTACCCTGGCTAACCTTTAAATCTGAAATGGCAATGTTCGTGTGCAGTTTTATTTTACAATCATATTCAATTTTATCAATTGTTGATAGTTCAAAAACGTTCAAATAATTCATTGATTAATGCTTACTCGAATACGAAATAACGCTTATAAAAATCTCAATAACCATTTGAACAACATGACAAAACAAACAGGGTTTGTGCTTCTTAACAATAGAAACCATGGATAACGTTTAAGAAATATAAGAAATACATACCAGTCATATAATTACTGTGAAAAATGCCCACTAAAACGTGAACAATCCAAAATCCAAGTTTATGTAGAAATACCAGTTCGTTTTATGATAAAAAACATTAAATGAAATTTTTCGCTATTTGTGCGAAAATAGAAATTAGTCTTTTATAAGTAATTACTCGTCACCATTCTAGGAAACCAAATTAACACATAGTTATTATTAACTTTGATACAGGTTTTGGTATATCCATCCATCCATCATCCATCAATCAACAATCCATCCATCCATAATCATCCATCCATCCATCTATCCAAGAACACCTTTCCGATAGACCCAATACGCCTACTTGCTTTCAACATCAGATATTATGAGTAACGTCAACTCATTTAGATAAATGGTGTAATTTTAATTGATTTACCTCCCTTGGAAGGAAATTAAATAAAGGATTTCTGATTGAAGGACATTTGCCCGCTGTGTCGTACGACAGAGTATAAGGAAAACTTAACCTTCTGTACAATTTTCTTAGTGTCAACAAATACGAGTCACAGAAATATGCTTTATTTATTTTTCGACTCAGACGAATGGTATATAAATCAAAGCACTGATATAGTGCTGAATGGCTTGAGCGATGATTCCTTCCATGTGATATTCAAAACAAGATCATATGTGAGTGATAGCATGGCACTCGCTCACTCGCTCTCGATCCTTCCTATCCACTCATTCAACCTACCGACACACCTGACCGCCCACTCACTCACTGTTATAATTATCATTCATAATAATATAACGATAATCAGCAGTACTGTTACCACCTAATACGCGAGTTAAAAGGGAAGTTCCATTTTTAAGTACTTTCGGTTAACGTTGGATTTATTATATGGGGTGTTATATTTACAGTAGCGGCATCATGTAAATCGTATAATATCTCGTCAAATTCTATGATGTTGTGTTGCTGACGCCGCCAAATATATATTTTATTTTTACGTATGTATATAGCATTCCTCGTGTTGGTTCCATCCTTATAAGTGGGAGTGTACATGGACCCCCCCCCAAAAGTCTTTACATTAACTATGACGTTGTTGAAAGACACAACCAGCGGAAGGTCTAGAAATTGACGTTAGAGGGGGCCTAGCTTAGTGGTGCAACCATTTGTGATGCAACCTCCCTAAGAACCGAAATTTAAATGGTTTAAAATGTAGCAGAGAAGAGGGGGTCGGGGTAGCCCCTAAAGACATTTCTAATCATTCTAATTTGATATGTTGCATTTTAGGCGTATTTCATTGAATGTGACAACGAACACAACTGGGACAGTAATATATTGTACAGGCAGAAGCCAAGTACTGAAGTAGTCTTAACATTCATTATGACATTGTTTAAATGACAACCGGGGCAGTACTGGAATGTACAGGAAGAAGCCCGGTACTCTTAACATTGTTTATTTATTTAGTGTTAAAGGTACAACCGGGACAGTAATGAAATGTACAGGGAGAAGCCCGGTAGTCTTAACATTAACCATGACATTGTTTATTTATTTAGTGTTTAAAGGTACAACCGGGACAGTAATGAAATGTACAGGGAGGAGCCAGGTAGTCTTTACATTAACCATGACATTGTTTATTTATTTAGTGTTTAAAGGTACAACCCGGACAGTAATGAAATGTACAGGGAGAAGCCAGGTAGTCTTTACATTAACTATGACATTGTTTATTTATTTAGTGTTTAAAGGTACAACCGGGACAGTAATGAAATGTACAAGGAGAAGCCAGGTAGTCTTAACATTAACTATGACATTGTTTATTTATTTAGTGTTTAAAGGTACAACCGGGACAGTAATGAAATGTACAGGGAGAAGCCCGGTAGTCTTTACATTAACTATGGCATTGTTTATTTATTTAGTGTTTAAAGGTACAACCGGGACAGTAATGAAATGTACAGGGAGGAGCCAGGTAGTCTTAACATTAACTATGGCATTGTTTATTTATTTAGTGTTTACAGGTACAACCGGGACAGCAATGAAACGTTAAGTGAGATGACCGGTAGTCTTTACATTAACTATGACATTGTTTATTTCTTTAGTGTTTAAAGGTACAACCGGGACAGCAATGAAACGTTTAGTGAGATGACCAGTAGTGTTTACATTAACTATGACATTGTTTATTTATTTAGTGTTTAAAGGTACAACCGGGACAGCAATGAAACGTTAAGTGAGATGACCAATAGTGTTTACATTAACTATGACATTGTTTATTTATTTAGTGTTTAAAGGTACAACCGGGACAGCAATGAAACGTTTAGTGAGATGACCAGTAGTGTTTACATTAACTATGACATTGTTTATTTATTTAGTGTTTAAAGGTACAACCGGGACAGTAATGAAATGTACAGGGAAAAGCCAGGTAGTCTTTACATTAACTATGACATTGTTTATTTATTTAGTGTTTAAAGGTAAAACCGGGACAGCAATGAAACGTTAAGTGAGATGACCAGTAGTGTTTACATTAACTATGACATTGTTTATTTATTTAGTGTTTAAAGGTACAACCGGGACAGCAATGAAACGTTTAGTGAGATGACCAGTAGTGTTTACATTAACCATGACATTGTTTATTTATTTAGAGTTTAAAGGTACAACCGGGACAGTAATGAAATGTACAGGGAAAAGCCAGGTAGTCTTTACATTAACTATGACATTGTTTATTTATTTAGTGTTTAAAGGTACAACCGGGACAGCAATGAAACGTTAAGCGAGATGACCAGTAGTGTTTACATTAACTATGACATTGTTTATTTCTTTAGTGTTTAAAGGTACAACCGGGACAGCAATGAAACGTTTAGTGAGATGACCAATAGTGTTTACATTAACCATGACATTGTTTATTTATTTAGTGTTTAAAGGTACAACCGGGACAGCAATGAAGCGTTTAGTGAGATGACCAGTAGTGTTTACATTAACTATGACATTGTTTATTTATTTAGTGTTTAAAGGTACAACCAGGACAGCAATGAAACGTTTAGTGAGATGACCAGTAGTGTTTACATTAACTATGACATTGTTTATTTATTTAGTGTTTAAAGGTACAACCGGGACAGCAATGAAGCGTTTAGTGAGATGACCAGTAGTGTTTACATTAACTATGACATTGTTTATTTATTTAGTGTTTAAAGGTACAACCGGGACAGCAATGAAGCGTTTAGTGAGATGACCAATAGTGTTTACATTAACCATGACATTGTTTATTTATTTAGTGTTTAAAGGTACAACCAGGACAGCAATGAAACGTTAAGTGAGATGACCAATAGTGTTTACATTAACTATGACATTGTTTATTTATTTAGTGTTTAAAGGTACAACCGGGACAGCAATGAAGCGTTTAGTGAGATGACCAGTAGTGTTTACATTAACTATGACATTGTTTATTTATTTAGAGTTTAAAGGTACAACCGGGACAGTAATGAAATGTACAGGGAAAAGCCAGGTAGTCTTTACATTAACTATGACATTGTTTATTTATTTAGTGTTTAAAGGTACAACCGGGACAGCAATGAAACGTTAAGTGAGATGACCAGTAGTGTTTACATTAACTATGACATTGTTTATTTATTTAGTGTTTAAAGGTACAACCGGGACAGCAATGAAACGTTTAGTGAGATGACCAGTAGTGTTTACATTAACCATGACATTGTTTATTTATTTAGAGTTTAAAGGTACAACCAGGACAGTAATGAAATGTACAGGGAAAAGCCAGGTAGTCTTTACATTAACTATGACATTGTTTATTTATTTAGTGTTTAAAGGTACAACCGGGACAGTAATGAAATGTACAGGGAGAAGCCCGGTAGTCTTAAAATTAACCATGACATTGTTTATTTATTTAGTGTTTAAAGGTACAACCGGGACAGCAATGAAACGTTTAGTGAGATGACCAGTAGTGTTTACATTAACTATGACATTGTTTATTTATTTAGTGTTTAAAGGTACAACCGGGACAGTAATGAAATGTACAGGGAAAAGCCAGGTAGTCTTTACATTAACTATGACATTGTTTATTTATTTAGTGTTTAAAGGTAAAACCGGGACAGCAATGAAACGTTAAGTGAGATGACCAGTAGTGTTTACATTAACTATGACATTGTTTATTTATTTAGTGTTTAAAGGTACAACCGGGACAGCAATGAAACGTTAAGTGAGATGACCAGTAGTGTTTACATTAACTATGACATTGTTTATTTATTTAGTGTTTAAAGGTACAACCGGGACAGCAATGAAGCGTTTAGTGAGATGACCAGTAGTGTTTACATTAACTATGACATTGTTTATTTATTTAGAGTTTAAAGGTACAACCGGGACAGTAATGAAATGTACAGGGAAAAGCCAGGTAGTCTTTACATTAACTATGACATTGTTTATTTATTTAGTGTTTAAAGGTACAACCGGGACAGCAATGAAACGTTAAGTGAGATGACCAGTAGTGTTTACATTAACTATGACATTGTTTATTTATTTAGTGTTTAAAGGTACAACCGGGACAGCAATGAAACGTTTAGTGAGATGACCAGTAGTGTTTACATTAACCATGACATTGTTTATTTATTTAGAGTTTAAAGGTACAACCGGGACAGTAATGAAATGTACAGGGAAAAGCCAGGTAGTCTTTACATTAACTATGACATTGTTTATTTATTTAGTGTTTAAAGGTACAACCGGGACAGCAATGAAACGTTAAGCGAGATGACCAGTAGTGTTTACATTAACTATGACATTGTTTATTTCTTTAGTGTTTAAAGGTACAACCGGGACAGCAATGAAACGTTTAGTGAGATGACCAGTAGTGTTTACATTAACTATGACATTGTTTATTTATTTAGTGTTTAAAGGTACAACCGGGACAGTAATGAAATGTACAGGGAAAAGCCAGGTAGTATTTACATTAACTATGACATTGTTTATTTATTTAGTGTTTAAAGGTACAACCGGGACAGCAATGAAACGTTAAGTGAGATGACCAGTAGTGTTTACATTAACTATGACATTGTTTATTTATTTAGTGTTTAAAGGTACAACCGGGACAGCAATGAAACGTTAAGTGAGATGACCAGTAGTGTTTACATTAACTATGACATTGTTTATTTATTTAGTGTTTAAAGGTACAACCGGGACAGCAATGAAACGTTTAGTGAGATGACCAGTAGTGTTTACATTAACCATGACATTGTTTATTTATTTAGAGTTTAAAGGTACAACCGGGACAGTAATGAAATGTACAGGGAAAAGCCATGTAGTCTTTACATTAACTATGACATTGTTTATTTATTTAGTGTTTAAAGGTACAACCGGGACAGCAATGAAACGTTAAGTGAGATGACCAGTAGTGTTTACATTAACTATGACATTGTTTATTTCTTTAGTGTTTAAAGGTACAACCGGGACAGCAATGAAACGTTTAGTGAGATGACCAGTAGTGTTTACATTAACTATGACATTGTTTATTTATTTAGTGTTTAAAGGTACATTCGGGACAGTAATCAAATGTACAAGGAGAAGCCAGGTAGTCTTTACATTAACTATGATATTGTTTATTTATTTAGTGTTTAAAGGTACAACCGGGACAGTAATGAAATGTACAAGGAGAAGCCAGGTAGTCTTTACATTAACTATGACATTGTTTATTTATTTAGTGTTTAAAGGTACAACCGGGACAGTAATGAAATGTACAAGGAGAAGCCAGGTAGTCTTTACATTAACTATGACATTGTTTATTTATTAAGTGTTTACAGTTACAACCGGGACAGTAATGAAATGTACAGGGAAAAGCCAGGTAGTCTTTACATTAACTATGACATTGTTTATTTATTTAGTGTTTACAGTTACAACCGGGGCAGTTATGGAATGTACAGGAAGAAGCCCGGTAGTCTTAACATTAACTATGACATTGTTTATTTATTTAGTGTTTAAAGGTACAACCGGGACAGTAATGAAATGTACAGGGAGAAGCCAGGTAGTCTTTACATTAACTATGACATTGTTTATTTATTTAGTGTTTAAAGGTACAACCGGGACAGTAATGAAATGTACAGGGAGAAGCCCGGTAGTCTTAAAATTAACCATGACATTGTTTATTTATTTAGTGTTTACAGGTACAACCGGGACAGCAATGGAACGTTAAGTGAGATGACCAGTAGTCTAAACATTAACTATGACATTGTTTATTTATTTAGTGTTTAAAGGTACAACCGGGACAGAAATGAAATATACAGGGAGAAGCCAGGTAGTCTTTACATTAACTACGACATTGTTTATTTATTTAGTGTTTGAAGGTACAACCGGGACAGCAATGAAACGTTAAGTGAGATGACCAGAAGTCTAAACATTAACGATGACATTGTTTTAAGGCACAACCTGGAGAGTAACGCATCCACATGTATCGATCCACTGGTACATTTATACACACATGTCCTGCAAAACCAGCTAACTACTGCACATCTGTGAAAATCTCAGCAAATAATAGTTTATTCGTTACATAATGTATGAGTTATTTAAAGACTGTAACTAAGATACACAAAACAAAATTATTTACCTGTCAGAAAAGTTTAAAATTCTTAGATAAAATAAACAAAGGTTACACAATTTTGTGGTAAATATAGGTAACTTCTTTTATAGCCAGTATTTATTAATTAACCAATTCTGATTTCAAGTGCAGATATTTTGTTGTTCGAACATTTCTTAGCACATTGTACTGTTTATAACTTAACTATAAGATTGATGATGGACTTATTTTTCAGGAGTGCATTGTTCATGTACATCGATATATTTCCAAAAACGTGTGACAAAAGAGATATTTCCGTTTCCGTTTTCCCGTCTTATTCTTATTTTTTTGCACCTGACATTAATTTGTAGATTGCTTTTGGACTCTTTTTGTGACCGATTATCTTCCACCTTACAAGATCGTTAATGTAATGTTGTTTAGTTATTGCTGACCCAGACACAATGGAGGCAGTTTGCCAGACTCAATGGGGGCAGTTTACCAAACTAAATTGGGACAGTTAGCGAGACCCGATGGGGACGGGTTGCCAGACTCAATGGGGGCAGTTTACCAAACTAAATTGGGACAGTTAGCGAGACCCAATGGGGACGGGTTGCCAGACTCAATGGGGGCAGTTTACCAAACTAAATTGGGACAGTTAGCGAGACCCAATGGGGACGGGTTGCCAGACTCAATGGGGGCAGTTTACCAAACTAAATTGGGACAGTTAGCGAGACCCAATGGGGACGGGTTGCCAGACTCAATGGGGGCAGTTTACCAAACTAAATTGGGACAGTTAGCGAGACCCAATGGGGACGGGTTGCCAGACTCAATGGGGGCAGTTTACCAAACTAAATTGGGACAGTTAGCGAGACCCAATGGGGACGGGTTGCCAGACTCAATGGGGGCAGATTGCCATACCCAATGGGGAGAGTTTCCTTCACTCAATGGGGACAGTTACCCAGACCTATTAAGGGGCAGTTACCCAGACCTATTAGGGGGCAGTTATCCAGACCCATTGGGGACAGTTACCCAGACTCAATGGGGAGAGTTTTCCAGACTCAATTAGGCAATCACACAGGCCTATTGGGGACAGTCACCCAGACTAAATGGGGACAGTTATCCAGATTCAATGGGGCCAGTTACCCAGACTCAATGGGGACAGTTACCCAGAATCAATGGGGCCAGTTACCCAGACTCAATGTGGACAGTTACCCAGACGTAATGTGGACTGTTGTCCAGACCCAATGTAGACACTTGCCCAGATCTAAAGGGGAAAGTTACCCAGAGGTAATGTGGACTGTTACCTAGACCCAATGTGGTCAATTACCCAGACCCATTGTGGACAGTTACCCAGACGTAATGTGGACAGTTACCCAGACCCAATGTAGACAGTTGCCCAGATTCAATGGGGACAGTTACCCAGACCCAAATGGGACAGTTACCCAGGAACAATGTGGTTAATTACTCAGACCCAATGTTGACTGTTACCCAGACCCATTTGGGGCAGTAGCCCAGACCAATTGGGGCAGTTACCCCGACCCATTTGGGGCAGTTTCCCAGTCCCATGGCAGTAACCCAGACCCATTGGGGGCAGTCACCCAGACCCAATGGGGACAGTTACCCAGACCAAATGGTAGCAGTTACCCAGACCTATTGGGGGCAGCAACCAAGACCAATTTAGGGCAGTACCCCATACCCATTTGGGGCAGTAAAACAAATTCAATTGGGAAAGTTGCCCAGACCCATTCTGATTGGGGGCAGCAAAAGAGACCGATTTGGAGCAGAAACCCAGATCTATTATGGACAGTGACTCAGACCCAATGGTGACAGTTACCCAGACCCAATAGGGTCAGATACCTAGACCCAATGTTGTCAGAAACCAAGGGTAATGTGTACTTTTACCAAGACTTAATGGTGGCAGTAACCCATTACCATTCGGGGCAGTTACCCAGACCTAATCGGGACAGCTACCCAGACCCATTTGGGGCAGTTACCCAGACTCAATGGTGTCAGTAACCCATACTTAATGTGGACAGCTACCCAGACCCAATGAGGGTAGTAACCAAGACTTAATGGGGTCAGGTACCCAGACGTAATTGGGACAGTTACCCAGACCTTATGTGGACAGTTACCCAGACATAATGGTGACAGGTACTCAGACCCATTGGGGGCAGTTACCCAGAAACAATGGTGGCAGGTACCAAGACACAATTGACACTACGCCGATAGCGATAAGGCTACGCCTACAGTGTCGCGTGACTCCTTTGTAAGGAACCTCCGATAAATAGGCAGAATCAGACGATAATAATATAGAAATACTACTTGACAATCAGATAAAAAAAAGCATGGAACTTGGTTAAACATAGCATTTAAAGCAAGGATAACATTAAATCCGTTTATCAATATTTAGCGAATGTAATGTATGATTTAGATAGAAATGTTTTAATGTCGAAATTTAAAAACTAATAATTTCAAAATAACATCCGTATTTTGTTACAGCAAGCATCTTTTTAAAACTCAAATTTAGGGAAACAAATTTTGTATTAATTTCCTTTACGAAAGTAAAAAAACGACGTTTGCTTATATCAAATGTCAAAACTCAAACGGATTTTGCTGTTTTCCTTCCTTTCTACATTTAAAACCACCTGATATTTCACAAGTTTAATGAATTATTAGTATAAATATAACTACCTTCATGTGTATCTGAATGTATCAATATCAGTTTCGAGTTCTGTTTCAGTTTATTGGCAATATCAGGTAATACGTGCTTCTAGCCAAAATTAACATTAAATTTCACAAATACCAATATTAAATGAATTGCAAAACTGTTCTTACAAGCAACGAGGAATTTAGGAATTATCATAGTCATTATCACATGTTTATAATTCGATCTGCGTTATTTACAAAGATGATTTTGTTTTATCTATTCGTTTGTACGTTTTTTGATCTTAAGTTATATGATAGCACGAACCTATAGGCTATAGATCCGTGATGATATTAAATCTTTTTATCTAAATTAAAAAATGTAACTCAAATCAGCTTAGTCGTTTCTCCTCAAGGTATGTCCGGGAAAACCTTAAAGTAAATGTATATGTTCGGATTCAAAATTTAACGTACAAAAAGAAGACAAATTTTAAAAGGGAAAAAAAATCGCATGATATCGTCAATATTCTACACTAATACTGATAATGATATAATTTCCTATTTATTTACTAACGGATAATATACGTATATTATGTACGGTTAAATTAACGATTAATACATTTGGAGGGTTCAAATAGTCTACTTAAATGTATCTTTGTTATCACACAAGTACAATGAAATGCATAATTTGAGCAAAATTAAGGGAAAATGTCAGTATTTCGGATTTCTTTCATTGTCTTAACTATATTTCAGTTACGAGAAAATATTTGCATATAAAGCGAAAATAAACTACTGTTGATAAGTGTAGACTGTTGGAGGTCATGACAGATGGTAACGATTACTGATAAGCCCCGCCTAATTTAGATGGTGATTGCTCAGTCGAGTATCGACCGGCTAGTTTGACTGACAGGTCGTGTCATGTTAATTGAAAATGTTTTTGAAAGTTTAGCATTTCATTGTGATAGTTTATGAGTCTACAAAACGGACAGAAAGCTAATGATAAAAACAAAATATTCATCTCAAAATTTACATGATAGTTCATACATTTTAATCCTTTATATATAGAAACAAAGGGAAATCCGGGAAATCTCAAAAAAGGTTTTACAGTAAGTTGTATTAATAACATTTTCTTTGTTAATAACTTTTCTTTACTGTAAACCCCTGCCAAACTAAAAAAATACACCGAAATCAACTGGTGTGCTTACATCACATGAAATACCACGGGTGAAATTTACCCCACCTCAATAATTCATACAAGTTTATACCCATAGGTAAAATCCTCATGTTGTTATTTGCGTTTAAATGAACATATCTGCACTTGAGGTTACCAATACTATTTCGAGCAAATAAATCTAATTTTGTGCAGTTAGAGACTCGGATAGCTTAAAATAACATGTTCTCTTTTCTTTTAAAATGCCGCATATATAAGACAGCGTTTGCTAATTTGAAAGCATATTTCGATGAAAGAATCCCACTTAACACATGTTTCGTAATAATGTACAAGCGTTCGAAAGGATATGACAACTAGTACTTTAAGTATCCAGACTCATGCCACCTTTGCCAAAGGGTTCGCTGGACAAATACACAGTTAATCATTTAGAAGAGCGGTGACAGACAAGAGTCCATTAAGCAGATTTAAACCGAATACCAACAAATTTCCATTTAGTCCTTTATTGCTTAAAGAAATCAGTCAATTATTTAGAAGCTCGCGCATGCGCACTGGCTAATATAAAGGCTTTTGCGAGGCATTTCGCGCTGAACACTGAGTATTTTTTGTTTTCCAAACGATTCGGTTGCGTTGGGTTGCGTCCGTTCCCTTCATAACTGGGGAGTGTGTGTGTGTGTGGGTGTGTGTGTGGGAGGACACAACCCCCTGAAAACTTTGATTTTACGGATAATAGAAATGACATGTTTAAAATCGTTGATGCATTTCAGCCCCTCACTTCAGAATATTATTTTTTTCAAATCTTACATAGTGGACATACTTATGAAAATAAATCATTTTGTATATACTATGTATATCAGCGTTTTAATTGTTAAGGTATCAACTTAAGAATAAAATTGTTTTTTTTAAGGTACAATTGCGGTCAAACTTAAGGGGGGGGCTTGTGTTCACCTCCCGCTCGATCCGCCATGCACCTCGTTTTCAGCTGACCGTTCAAAGGCGAAAACTCTTATACAAATACGTTGATGGACATGTTTAAAATCGTTCATGTATTTTAACCCTTTATTCAAGAATACTTTTTTTCTTATAAAGTGCACATACTTATGATTTCCTTTTATAAATATACGATGTATATCAGCGTTATACGTGTTACAGTATCAATTTAAGGTTGGAATTATATGTTTTAGGGTTCATTTGCCGTCCAACTTTGGGGGCACGGGCCCTTGGGCAAGATTCCCGCTGGCCACTAGAACTCGCATTTCACTGACCGTTCAAATACGAGAACTTTAACATGAACACATACGAATATGTAGATGCATATGATCTGTCTGGTCTGTCTGTGGTCTTTTGAAAGGTGTTTGTGTCCCTTGTTAGGTGTCCGTTAGACAAAAACCATGACCCCTTGACAGATTTTTCATTAAATGTTGGCAACTAAACCTGTTTCTGTTCTTTTTATTTCATAATTTGGTCAAGTTTGATTGAATTCATTAGATTTCCAAATGCGTTACTATACAGCTTCAAGTCGAAATGAAGCATGTTCAATAATTAATAATTGACCTTTGAAAATTTTATACTTGAAATCAGTGTTGATAGCTGGTGAACGTTTTAACGATTTAGTCCAATAAACTAAAGTCATATTGAATACCACGTGATGTAGTGTCTATGCATTTAGTAATGCGCTATTGTGTTTTCTGCTTTATCTTAATATATAAAAGGCAATGCAGTTTGCACGAGTTTTCTTTGTTTAATTGGATAATCATGGTATTCCCATGACCCGAAATGCTGCTATTGTGTATTATATTCCGTGTATTCTTTCGAACAATTGTTAAATTATCTCAAGCTTTTGTTCAACTTAAATAGCTCGCATACTCATGAATTGGTGTCTTACAAAGTAAATAGGATTGTTTCATGTATAAGAATACCAGACGCTTTAAGGTAAAACAAACGAAACAAAGACAAATAACAAAGATGAAGTGAAACAGGAGGACAGGATAAAGATATCTAGTTTGATCTGTAAAACAAGACAATTTAGACTCAATGTCCACTAGCGGATTCGGTGGGGGGGGGGGGGGAACCGGCGCCCCGCCCCCCCCCATCTAAAATCTTCAAAGTTTACTTTTTATTTCAATATAGGAGAAGAAAAGTAATAGCATACGACCAAGATGCACTAATTTGGACTAGAAATTGTTAAAATATTCATGGGGGAGGACCCCCAATCCCCCCTGCCACTACTTCACACCAAATAAATAGCGTTTCTGAGGGAGGGGCGCAAGTCAAAAGGTACGCCCCTTAGTTACGCCCCCTCTAACGCCGAATCCTGTGCCGGCCCCTGATGTCCACATTTATAATGATTTTCTGAAGGATAGTTTAGGAACACAAACACACAGGCGTGCAGAGAGATTGAACATTATTTGTTTGCCAATGTAAAGAATTGGTTTTGTATATAATTTGAAATATGTTTAAAGGAGTTATTTAGAAGCATACGTATTTCTGAATTTGCTTTTTTTAAATAAGAAATAATTGCGAATCATTGGTTGATAACGCGCTATATTTGTTTTTTCACACACCCCCTTACCGCTCAACAAACAAGGAATATTGATGGTCTTAACCAGAGGTCGCATTAATACTACACGAAAAATGTACCAGTGATGTCTCTAAATCCGGGATGCATTCTGTAAATACAAGATCGGTGGATTTCAATGCATTGATATTTTTTTATTTAACCGGTCTAGGAAGTTGTAGGCTGGAGTTTCGACCCGGCTTTGCGTATAAAGAAGCTAGCCAGTGAGATTGCGGAAGTCCCTGGTTATTTTCTGACACACTTAGTTGTCTCTCTCCACGGACATTCGATCCCTGACATTTAAAAATTACTAGCCGTTAAAAATGACCCCATTACTGATCAAAGGTTAATACTGATGAGTTTCTCAACGACTAATATAATCAGATTTAAATGTTCGAACCATTTAAGTTCGCCCCGTTGATACCTCAACGGTTTAAAACCTCTGGAAGAATGTTCATGAATTTCGGGTCAATAATTCACTACTTCAAGTAAAAGTCACATTTTATTGTCAAATGACAGAGTCATATATATCTTGTCCCCTCAATATTTTTAACACCTGAAGGTCAATTATTCACTACTTTGAGACGACGTGCTTAACCCCAGCTCAACTCCAAATGTCCGAGCAATAGATTTCATTTTAATTCAATATCTTCTAAACACCTTGAAAGTTGTTCAAATGAACGGTCACAGTTTCAGGTCAAATATTCCAGCCATAGATTTTGCCTGTTATTTCCCGTATGCTCTTTAAATTTTACACCAACCGAATGATTTTCATGAGAAACGTGTTCATAATGCACCAGTCAATTGTAACCACGCCCCCCCCCCCCCCCGACGAACAGATAGTTAAATCCCCGCCAAATTCCCCTGCACCCCAAAGACCATAGGTAAGGTCCATTTCCCGCTATATTTAATGCGAAGACAAAACCACCGCATTCACCCGGCACTGCGGGGCCACCTCAAAGTTAAAAACACGGCCATTTCCCCGGCTATCCCCGATATACCCCCGGACCTGGGGGAGGGAGGGCGTGGTTACAATTGACTGGTGCATAACATTTACGCGATATGCGGAAATCACGCTCTAACCGCCCTGCAAAAGGTCAATCTCACAGTTCAAGGTCGAGGTCAAATGCTCGAGCCAGTGATTTACTGTCAGTTCCAAATCTCATAAAACGCGATAAATGTCAAAAGTCATGGAAAACAAGACAGACATGAGGGAAGACGTGTAAAAACGCCTAATTGTTTAATTTTCTAATTATGTTTGATTAATCTTTTGAACAGTTACCATAGCCGATGTTTTAAATATCATGTACAGTCGAATCCCGTTGGCTCGAACTCCCACGGACCAGTGAAAATACCTCGAGCTTCGAAAAATTCGAGCCAAGCGGGATTTTTTACCTTTTACTTATATCAAGAAATCGGTCCTTTACCCAAAGTTCGAGCCTTCCAGGAATTCGAGCCAAGCGAGTTCGAGCCAACGAGGTTCGACTCTATATGAACAACTAGTAAAGTTAATAAATCGAACAAAAGATCGCGATCTGGCTCTGATGTTATAATATTTAAACTGCTATTGACGATATTAAACATCACTATGTGCGCATTATCGATTTTGAATAATGTAGTCTGTTTTCTTTGGAACGGCGAAAATTCTCACGAACATTTCGGTTCACAAGAGCATTGTGTGAGCCTTCGATCCAAATTTCATTCCATTTTAATTGATTGTGTTAGTTTGATAGAAGGTTTAATAAACATGAAAGTTGTACGGAAATAACAGACAAAATTTCATTTTAGCACTGAAATATAGCATGAAAGTTCCCTTTTGTCTTTAAATGCCCCCTCCCGCACCTACCACACACTCGCAGCGTTTCTGCTATTGTCGCAACTACGCTGCTTATACTTGGCGTACTTTTAAAAAGCGTCCAGATACGCCCCTGATGTCGTGTTTTTATCAATTAGATAACTTCCAGGTATGAAACACTTGTTAAATTTGAACTTCCAAATAAGCTAAACATAATTATAGGGCTATTGTCGTTTTATTTATGCAATATTGTGGACCAAACCGCCATAGTTTCTATATACATTTTCAATGTCTTAAAGCTGCACTCTAACAGATGTACCGTTTTGACAACTTTTTAAATTGTTGTGGAATAAGCCAAATTTTGCGTAAATGTCTGGAAAGCAATGATATAAGACTGGTGATAAGATGTGAGATGGCAGTTTTAAATAGATACGTTCGAAAATTGATGTTTAATGGCTTAAAGCGTTTCAAACGCTTTAAGAAAAATGTAATTTTCGGCATTTTTTCAAACAATTGAGATTTATTCTGTTGTAAGTTGTCTTATATGACTGAATTTAAAGCACTGATCCCAAATCAGCTGATTCTGAGATAAAATTGAGAAAATGTGAAATCGGTCAATCTGTGAGAGTGCAGCTTTAACGGTAGCGTTAAAAGTGTACACTTTTATATACTCCAGTCATGTCCTATCTAAGCCATATTCAAGATAAAAAATACAAATATATACTATGAAGTGAGCAGTTGTTGTTTTAAAAGATTCAAAATACAAAACTTCGGGACTTTGATTGTGTCTATTTGCAGCTTCTTTTAAATTCGATCCCTATTTTATCAAAAGAAATTGCCTCTGTTTCAACTGTTAACTAATGGCAGATGGAACGATCATTTTTCCTGGCAACATATGGATCAAATAATCCCTAGTTTTGTTGGCGTGGAAATAGCTTAAGCGTATCACCGCCATGGTTGCTATCAAGTGTGCATGATTTGCGAACAAAAATTAAGAAAAGAAAAGAAGGATATAAATAAATTTATCTTTAAGTGTCAAAGAAAAAGGGACACAGGTCAGTGTTACTTTGGTCAAACATACTTATCATTATGAAAATTAGGACAAAGCCAAACTAATATGATAATAATAACAATAATAATAATAATAATGATAATAATAATAATAATTATAATAATAATAATGATAACAATTAAAAGAATAATAATAAAAAAAGAATAATAATAAAAATACAATTTTTAATAATCATACAAAACCTTATCCATTAAATGAAAACATGATTTATTTTCATTAATATAAACTCACTGGCATATATAGTAATGAAACATATTAAAACATGCTTTCTCAAGTTTAAATCTAAATCTCGTAGCCATGATTGAGTCTGTAAATATGCCAGTGCGCCGCGTTGTTCCTAGGCATCGCTTCGACGGATGCCCTGTACAGTGGTAACGCCAACTCCGGAAGGCCCCCCATCTCCATGCAGTGCCCAACCAGGTTAACATACGTCTCATGGTGGTAG
This sequence comes from Mya arenaria, assembly GCF_026914265.1. NCBI lineage: Eukaryota > Metazoa > Mollusca > Bivalvia > Myida > Myidae > Mya > Mya arenaria. The sequence continues at coordinate 26,960,877 of NC_069134.1, read as the reverse complement.
AGATGGGAACGACGGCTGGCGTCAAAAATGCAGTTAAATAAGTTCATTAAAGCTTGTAGTTTTCTTTCTCGCTGGCCGAGATCACGGAAAGTCAGGTACTGCAGGTAGTAGAGGTAAGGCAGTGAGTCCACAACGGCCCAGTTCATCCAATAACGCTCTTTAACATCCCTATGATTGATATCCTCGCCTAATCCCCTCACCATCTCGTAGTGTAATATCGGTGGTGCACAGAACAACTCCTGTCTCAAGAAGCGAACACATACTGCCATTTTGTTTGTTAATAACACGTCATCGTTATTAACAACACTGGTAGTGCACAGTGGTTTGTGATGTTCTGTATCTAGAGGATCCATATTTCCACATGCACATACAGCTTGTACGTTGTCGTCATATCTACGTTGAACATCATTCAGAACGTCCGCTGCTCTTTCAAGCTCATTATGACAGACGAGAAAAGAAGCCAACTTCAGTCTTGATGACGCCACATCCGTATCTAGGGAACTTTCGAACAGAGACAGTATATATCTCGGAACAACACAACCATTCCGTATGCAACATGATGCAGCAGTGGATGCTAAAACACTCTGAACTTGTTTAAAAAAATAGTCAAAAGTGTGTTCTCTTAATGGAAACGGCAGCCCATGAACATATGTACGTATTATTTTAAGATATAGGCCGAAATATGAAATCATATATACAGGCTTCAAATCAGACATCATAGACAGAATAATCTGAAAATCGTAATTTATTCTGTGGTGAGCAAAGACACTTAGCCATCTACATAAACTAGTGTTTGTCGATATGTAACACGTTTCACTGTAGCGAACAGTTCTGATAGTTGTGCTGAACATCCGGTTGCCCATGTCGTCTGCTTGTATGTACGCGATTACTATTAAGTGAGTGTCAATGATATTTGAAAGGATCTTAGAAAGATTTGCTAACTGCCGACTTGTAAATTTTCCATGAAAAAGATTCACGCCTGCTACAATGTAGTGAGGGCACATACCGGTTTTCGTCCAACCAAGCAACAATTTCAAACAATACACAATACATTCCATCAGGCGATTTTCTCTCCACATTCCGGACGGCAACCTTTCCGCGGCGAAAAGCAGGGCAGTTTTGCAGTGAAAACTTGTCAGTTTTCCTTCATTATCTAAAAGGGGGTTGATGACGTGTGATTTTAGAATCTTCAGAACCACATAACATTTAAGCTGTACTGTTTTCATGCTAAACATCAGTGTTCTCTCAATAAGACTAGGAGAAATTCTCCATTCAACATGTCTGTAATAGCTGTCAAAGTATCCATCAGGAACAAGAAAACACCCACACTCCTTTACATCTCTTAACAGTTCCGGTGTCGGCCAGTGTCCGGGCCTTGGCCGTTCAAACCACCCGTGGCATTCTAGCGGAAGTGACCTGCACCAATGCGCGAGCACATAGTCATACATTTTATCAAGGCTATTAGATGGGCCACTGGAGTAGTGAGGCATGTTATTTGCTATTGCAAGATTTTTGGCGATAATTCCGTCGTGTGTGTTGACATATAATACACGGCCTTTACTGTCAACTACATGGAATACATCACTTGAATGTATGAAAGGTTCAGGTGAGTCATGTCTAATCACCTGTAGAAGATAATGTTGTGGAGAGCACGTTTCCTCCTTCACCATCAGCATGTTGTCCTTCCCGGCTTCCCATTCAGACCAGGATGACATGATGTTGGTGTCGTTTATGCAGGTTAATGTGTCAATATCGGAGTTTAGTCCCGGTGTAGTTGTTCCCTCTGACTGACTCCCGAAATAGAAACTGGTAAAATCACATCCTCGTAGTTTACCAATGATCGTATCGTTCGCCTCTATCATGAGGAAAGTTCTCCTTCTTCTCCTCACCATCCACCTGTTGACGCCAATGTCGCTTAACGCCCTGGACAGGCGGAGAGACATGATCCGGTAAAAGTCGGGCGGGTTCTCCATCTTTAAATAAGAAACAATGGTTATAATTCTTTCATGAAAGAATTATGATTCTACAAGTAATATAAAACAAATCTTAGAATAACCTATTAATTTTCACTTTCGCTTTCAAACTGTCTAATGAAAATATTGCATATATATGACTGATTTATTTAAAGTATTAGTTTCAATCTTGTGTTTGTCTGCGTGAGATGGAAATACAGACGTGATCCATAATAATATAACGTTAATCAGCAGTTTTGTTTACAGACAATATGCTTATTAGTAGGGAAGTTCCATTTATACGTACTTTCAATTCACGTATACATGATTGATAATATGAGTGTGTAATATTTACAGTAGCGGCTTCATCATAATCGAATAAAACACAATTAAATGATTTCTGGATAAGACATAAAGCTCATCAAATCCTATCACAACTGAATCATAAATACCTTTGTTACTGTGTTGCTTACGCAACCGTCACCGACGACAAGAATAAAATAATAAAATAATATTCCTCGTTTTGGTTTCATTCTTATTAGTGGGATTGTACATGGAAAACCCAAAAGTCTATAAATGAGGGGGGGGGGGGGGGGTCGGGATCGGGGTAGTCCCATAAGACATTTGTCTATTTGATATATATATAATGACATTTTTTCAAGTTACACTCTTCGAAATTTATTGAAATGTCTTTTTATCAATTTTTATTATGTTTTGTTAATTTTTAAACAATAGCAATGGACTGAAGGGCCACATTTTTTTAAACAATATCAAAGGACTGAAGGGCCATATTTTAGTGACCAAGCTATGTGACGATTACCTGTGATGCAAACAACATACTCATATCCCTGTCAGCAAGGTTTAAGAATCTTTGATAAAATAAACAAATATTTCAACTTACAATCTCGAATATTGGAAACTCCTTTTCTCAAACAAAGTTCTAATAATTCACCAATTCTGTGTTAACAGTGTTAAGCATTTTGTCAGACAAGATTGCTTTATAACGTCCTGTCATCACTTAACTACACGCTCTTAGATAATAATAACTACGGAATGCCGTAAGGGCCATCGCCTATGAATGTGTTGATCTGAAACGCGATACTCGACAGTACGATGATGAAAACGCGAAATCAAGAAACTACGATGGTGAAAACGCGACAGTACGATTATGAAAACACGACAGTATGATAACGAAAACGCAGTAATACGACAGAACGATGATGATAATGCGATAAACTATCGTGTTTTCATCATCGTACTATCGCGTTTTCACCATCGTATTGTCGCGTTTTCATCATCGTACTATCGCGTTTTCATTATCGTACTGTCGTGTTTTCATCATCGTACTTTCGCGTTTTCTAAAAGCGTTAGTAAAGCGAAAAGATCAAATTTCAAACATATATAAGAAATAATGCAATATGATAATTTTGTCAGCAGTCTTGTATCACTTATGTTTCCAGGCATTTATGCAAAAATTGGCTCATTCCCAAAAAAAAATATAAATAAAAAAGCTGTTAAAATGGTCTTCATGTATCTGTGAAAGTGCAGCTTTAAAACATCCGAATCTACGTCACTGGGTCAGTCAAAGTCTTCCATAGTACTGTTATAAATATAATTTCAATTTCAAAGAAGTAGATTAAAGCTGCACTCTCATAGGTTGATGGTTTTGATTTTTTGGGGTATCAATGTTCAGCTCAGTCATGTAATATGACTCACAATAGAATACGAGGGATGATCCAAAATATACAGAACTGGTGTACTCATAACAATATAGAGTTGCTAAGTGTAACAATATATATACCGTTTTAACCCGCAAAGTATTTTCTATTGTTTGATGTTATTGCAGAATGTGTTTGTATTGCCCTTTTCTCATGGTAACGCGCACCTGTCACAGTACACTGTGCAATTAACATATGTCTAATGCAACTGTAATAACCTCCAAAATATATAGCTCAGATAATATTGAAAAAACGCCAAAACGTCATTTGAAATATTTGTGACGTCATATGCAAGTTAAACGTCATCTGAACGTTATATGCGAAAATAAACAAGTATCATTCAAAACGATGATACAGACGAAAAGTGTTAAGAACAGTGTCAGTCGCACTTTGGTTTTCGAATGGCACCGGCGTTTCCTTGACGGCAGAGAGAGCCTTGAAGATGAGGGTAGATGAAGAAAAAAGAAATACGGTGCGACGTCTAAGAATCTAGATAATTAATAATTGAATTAATACACGGTTTTTATTATTTTCACAATTAATTTTCAATTTTAAAACAAGTAATGCTTGCAGGTTCATGCACGCTGGGTTCACCGCCTGTTCAAAGACCATGAAATAGAACGCCGTGTCCATGATTCCAAAACTTTCCTTCAAGCGGGAGGGAGACTGATTTTTAAGTAGAATTCTAACGACAGACGAGACGAGACGTGACTTTGGTTTTATGACCCCGAGACAAAATCACAGTCGGCCGTGTGGAAACGAAGCGGATCCCCACCTCCCAAGAAGGCCCGGGTGTCAAAGAACTGCGGAAAGAACATGTTCATCATGTTTGATGACATTCACGGGATGATTTTAAGCCACGCAGTCCCAAGCCATATGATCGTAAATGCAGATTATTATAGCAAGGTAGGATTATTTTTTTATACTTAACAATTATTTTTGATTCATTTTTTTTACTTTTGATATAAATATGACTTTGTTATTCAAATATTTCATTATGTTTGAAGTAAAAACTAATTAATTACTATATATTTAGCACTGTATGTACCCCTTATTACTTTTATATGAACAAAATCTATGTGTTAATTTAAAGTATATGATACCATATTTTTTATCTAACGTCATTTTGTAGTTAGCCTATAACGAATCGTTTCTTGTCACACATCTTATCACATGAGCGGATCGTAAAGTTTATTTCACTTGAACAGGTACTCCGCCGGGACCTCGTGCACGCATTGCAGAACAAGAGGCTGGGGATTCCCCTCGAGAACTTCATTCTGTATATGGACAATGCATCGTCCCATACTGCACAAACGACACGTTTGGAGATCGGGGTAATCGGATTCGAGACAATTTACCACCCACCATATTCCCCAGATTTGGCACCTTTTGATTTTGCCATCTTCCCGACAATCAAAACCCAATTAAAGGGAAATCGTTTTGATTCGCTGACAGATCTCCGCACGGCGACATCACAAATTATCAAACAATATGACTCTGAGTGGTATAGGGATGTATTCCGACACCAATGGATTTATCGCCACCAACGGTGCATCCAGCGTGACGGCGATTATTTTGAAAAATACTAGGATGACGTCACACTGTTAACGTCATTCCAATGTATCCGGCGTGCTTCGGGTCTGCGTTAGTGACCCTGTTCAGACCCCTGTAACTGTTGCACCATTATACTATTTTCATGAAATTGTCAGTGTTTGTAGCGGATATTATCCGCGTCTTGTTAATGTATATTTTGACGTATAAATATTAAACCATATTGGTTATATGAGAACAATCCTGTTTATTTTGGATCTGATATGTTTGGATAACTGTCCAAAAACTTGTTTTTTTCTTAAAGCGTTAGTAACACTTTTAGCCATAAACTATCAATTATGGAACATAAATATGAAAACTGCAGTCTGATCATTCTTGAATCACTGGTTTTCAGACATTTACGCAAAAGTTGGCTCATTCTATAACAAAAAATATAACAGTTGTAAAAACGGTTAATCTGTGAGAGTGCAGCTTTAATAACAACATTATATAACCACTTCTGGAATTATCAGGCGAAGTGATTTACATACAGATTTTATAAAAAATAAACAAACTCACAGATCTATTTCAAAAAGTGTTAATATAATTATATTCCGTTTCACAATATCCCAGTTTAGGAAGCAGGAGAACACTCAATATTTTGACTTTCACATGAAAAGCTATACACCACAGACCTGTGATGATCATAAAATTGTGTTTAGGAGAGTCAAGTTTATTATCCTGTAATGATCCCTATGATTGTACATAAAACTTAAACAATACGAGGTACAGTCAAAAAGTTCCTGGACTGCCTTTGCTTTTCTGTCAGTTTTTGGATTAGAAAAAATAAAAATGCATCCAACTAAAGCAATATATTCTGCTAGACTGTAAATATATTACTTTTAAATCACACATAGAACAATCAATTTTTACATAGCTTATAAACATAACTCACATTGTACGGATCACTTCGTTCGGAAATAATGTTAACTGTTAACGTTCACTAATGCGATTACGTCAGTGTAGGCGCTTGTATGCTAGTCAATGTTTTTTTCTTCAATGCATTTTCTGTGTCAATCTACCAACTTATTAAAAATGTCTATTAAAAAAATGGAAATCTCATAATTATGGTTACTTCAAATATGTAATGAAAGAAATAAAAAGTATTACGTCACAGCACGTGACTCATCTGGCATGGGGGGGGGTGCCAGATGGAATTTTCCAGCACGGCTGACGTCTACCGGAACTGCCTATCCGGTGTGCTTGAAAATGCAGTCTTTCATAGCCCCAAAAAATTATTGTTGGTAATGTTTATTCAGCCCGAAGTGCAGAAGCGTTGTCTTTGTGAAAGATCAAATTTCGCAGTCCAGACGTTTTTTTCTCAATGCGTTCATGAGATGTCTCTGCACGGCTTAAATGTCACCAACATATGATAACTCAAAATGAACCCAAATCATATCATAAGAAATGCCTGGAATCAATTAGAAATAAATAATTGTCAAGATGTAATGTATATCCCGGAACAACGGGTTTTCGACCGCCTAAGGATTATTTACATTTTAATCATAAATAAGTGAGAATAAAAAAAAATGTTTGTGTGTACCATTTAAAGCAATCATTCATCTTTCAAAAAACAAAAACAAAATAAAATCTGTTTCAATCGTCTGTTGTTTACATTTTGACTCCAAAATGGCGGCTGTCACATGTTGTATTTGACCCAGATACAACATGCTTTCAACCATGACCTTTAACTATACTTCGCAACAAAAGTTTGTGCACAATATTTTTTATTTTAATTTGTATTACTTGTTTAAACTGTTAAATGTATTTTATTTTTAAAAAAGTAATTAAATATTTACATATTTGCCATACAGTCACTTTTTAGTTACTTATCACCACAAGAGAGGCAAAGGAATGCATCATCCCTTCTAATGGCTTTCACATGGGTACAAAATGATAAATTCACCCATCATGAACCCTGTTATCACTGGTCCACCTCTGAATGAGCCTCATATGACCTGCCTAGGCTGCAATATGTTTAATTGTATGGTAACTGAGCGCCCAAATGCAATTCAATACAGTTACCTGTAGATAAATTTCATTAGTTTTAGAATAAGCAACATACCATATTTTGATGCGCTTTTAATGTTGTGCACTATACTAAGAAAACAATAGGGCATAGGTTTTAGGCTTTGGTAAATATGTAAGATCTGGCAAACAAATACAACACGATTTTAAAAGAAGTTTTTTACATGTGAAATCATTTTAAACGAAGGGTCTAATTTGGCATTAATTAAAAATGACAAATTGGTGTTGTTTCAAGTATAACTGAAGTTTTTTTAACACTACCATTCCATTCTTTTTCAAATGAAGTCTTCTGACAGTTCTACTGTTATGGTTAACAATTGGAGCTTATTTTTACCAGAAGTGACGCAAAAAGTGTTTTACCCATTTTCAGGAGGTGGTCGAAAAGAGGTTGTGGTCGAAATAGGTTGTTCCGGGATATTTCCATGGCTTAATCCAACACATCCGCTATATCGTCGATTGATTCCCGCTGACATTCCGAAATGACGGGCTGCATTTTGTTGAAACGGCCACTATCATGTTCTCTTATTGTCAGTTATGTCGTCACACCCGTCCCTGAAATGCTTGTGCAAATCAAATACGAATGTCCATGGACATTTACGTAATCCATCCACCAGATTCATAAATGCCCATGTGTCCGTTGGTGTCATTCCCGCTCTCGCAGAGTATTTAATGACTGTTCGTTGCTCCGTTCACTCAGATGACGTTGACGTTTCTACACCAGCGATTTCTTACATGGCTTCAAACAATGCATACTTATTAAATATTTTTTAAGCGATTATGTTTGTTTTGGGCGGTGTTTAGAAATGATGTTGATGTGACGTCATGTAAATTTACATGATAAAACAGCGCCAAAATGTTGCATATCTAGCGTTAATAACATAGAAAACAATTTTGTAATCGTTAATAATTCAAAGTGATCCGTAGCGTATGTTATATACTATAATGAACATATTTTTGTGTCAAAATATTGAAACTATGTAACTAATTTTGCTTACAAAATGTAAAAATGTTGATATGATGTATGTGTGACAAGTATCGTCATAGTCAGACGTCAAAATTGTGCAATATAAAACCAGTCCGGGAACTTTTTGACTGCACCTCGTAACATGCAGTTTTGAAAAAAAGTATTCCATAAAATATGACTTTCATAGTAGTTAACCTTTTATAATTTACTTTTGTATGCATGAAAGGTAAATTAGCCACATGATGTCACATGCCAAAGATCAAAGCTATATATATGCTTTGCATCTTCAGAAAAACAATTTTTCATTTGGCTGCTACCAGATATCTTCACGGACTTACAAAAATCTTAGATAAGCTATTGATAAGGATCACCTAAGGAACAATTACATCCAAGTTTCATCAACATTTGCCAAGTATTTAAGGATATGTCTATGAAGTTGTTTTTAATTACAGCAAGTAGATAAAGCTACATGTATATAGCACCTGGAAGACATGTGTTTGGTGAAAAAGTAATAAAGTTGTTGTATGTGAATTATATAAACAATGTACAGAAAGACAATGAGAGAAACAGAGAATATAAAAAAGCAAAAAAAAAGACAGAGTTTACTATCGGTAGTACCCACCTATCACAGGACAGCAACCAGATAATTTTACATTCCCCTGCAGACCAGAGGCAGTTAAAAATAAATATACAATTTAAACATTTTAAATATATAGAAAAGCCTTAATTATCTACCTTTGAGCTTCAAATGCAGCAATATACTCCCCGTACCCGAGACGTCTCAGAAGTTCATCAAAGCTAGAATCTGGAAATATAGTTTAAGATCTAGGCAAACAAAAAATCAGTATGATCTACCAGTACTACATGTAACAACATATTATAAAAAGTAAAATACAAACATTAATTTACAAACAGACTAATTTTAATTGAGAAAATAAATATTCCCCTCAGACAGGAGAATTGCATAGTGGGCTTCATTATGGGATGTTGTAAGATGTACAAAGACACAAGGTTTTGGTTACATTTTCACTGTTTGAAGTCCGAATAACAAGTGAAATACAATACTACAGGCTTAGCTTTATAATATGAAACATGGTATTCAGTATGATAGAAAATTTAATAAACTTTAGTATATCAAGATTTTTGTCCCTTAGTTACATTTAGATAAAGTATGCAACAGCTGTCTTCTTTTAAAACAAATTAGCAAATTTATGAATTTACAAAGAACACATTTAATCTAAAGTAATTTGGTCAACACCCTAGCATTAATATAATTTCACCTCAGCAGAACTTGAATCTTCTTTACCGATTTATTATTCCAGCAGAATTTATCTGGAAATAAATGAGAATTTTCTGACTCAAAGTTAACAGTTTAGATAAGGTCACTTGAATTCCCCCCAAAATGTCATCAGAACTGAACGAACGTGAATTGTTTTCATACTGCAGATAGCTGTTGATATATCCAATTAACATTCAATTTGTAGAAATATGTAGATATTGTCCACAAATATCACTTTCACACAATATAGGAGATTATGAATAGGAGATTATGATTTTCATTTACAGCACAGAAAATTAATTAAATATTTACCTAATTAATATATTGAAATATCACTATTAAATATATATACAACACACCACAAAACGCATCATATATCAGTTCATAGATCCAAGCTTTGAGGTACATATACTGTACCTTGACCTGTCTGCCGGGTATAGTGATGTTGTGTTATAATTTTGATAAGTATTGTCAGCAACATCAGTTGGTGCTGATGGTTGTTGTTGTTGTTGCGACTGAGTGTTATCATGAGAAAAAGTATGCAGCAATTTATAGGATGGCATTTTCACTGGCCCTCTTTTGAACAGCAACCTTTACAGCAGCCCTCTCTTTAGTTTTTTTTAAGAACAACCTCTTTACGTTACACTATTTTCACTGTCCCAAAAGCTGGTAACAAAATGGAAGGATTATAGTGGGTTCCATTTACGCCATTTTAAGGTGTGAAAACATAAGTTGATACATAAAGTTGAAACTTTAATCTTGTGGTGTGGTGCACATTATTATTAAATGAAAAAGTGCAAGAATTACTGGAAACTTAGGATTTTGAAAATTTTAGATTTTGTTAAAAGCAGGTTAAAGATTCTGCACTAATGCAAAAATGTAATAGAAGTTTACTGTAGTTTCATACTCGTTCTTTCAAGAAATGCGAAAAAGTCCACTTTCATTAAATTATTAACAGTTGACCATTACATAAACATCATGTTAGGATGCATGGGGGTAAAATAAGCCATTTTCTTTAGGTTTATTCGTAAATAATTTTGTGTATCAATAACAAATATTCGTAGATCAACTTACAACTATGGGACATATCCCTTTATTACACAAAACCTCACCAATCACACACTGAACATAAGAAAATGTCACTTTAAGAATGATATTAGTGAAAGACTTAAAACTAAGGGAAATAACTGTTGTATACTTGAATTGGTTACAAATGAAACGGCACAGAAACTGCAAAACTTAACTTTAATATATTAATATGATACGAGTATTCGCCAGCCATAGTTAGAATTAAGATGCACATTACACAACACAAACTTATACATCAAAGATAAAAGACGGCAAAGTTGATTCCGTTAATGACAAAGATCTGATAAGATCTAAATCAATAGATTTATGAATCAGAATAAATGTTTACCTACAGACTATGAATCCGACATTTTAATTGTCACATGGAGGGGAAATTCTTAACGATGCGCATGTGCATCAGAAGGCGACAGTACGATGGTGAAAACGCGATAGTACGATGATAAACACACGACAGTACAATGATGAAAACGCGATAGAACGATGATGAAAACGCGATAGTTCGTACTATCGCGTTTTCACCATCGTAGTTTCGTGATATCGCGTTTTCATCATCGTACTGTCGAGTATCGCGTTTCGGATCAACTCATTCATCGGCGATGGCCCTAACGGTATTCCGTAAATAACACTGTCAAGTAACTCGATATGACATCAAATAAACACAATCGTAACAACTCGGCCATCTCCGGCAAGCTCAGGGAACCTTCAGTTCTGTTGGAATCTGGCCTAGGTGTTCCGATTGCAAATAAAGCATGTTAAGAAAGAAATATTTGTTTCCGATTGCCCGTTCTGCCCTTAATTTTGCACCGGGCACTACTTTAAAATGCCTTATGACACCTGGTGTATTTTCGGTAGCTTGAAGCACCAGAAAGACGCGTAATTTTACTGTTCTTATAAAAAAAATTAACTCAGACTCAATGCAAACAGTTAATTTGCTTAAAAATAGCCTTAAATCACAGCCTGATTTATAAACAAGAGTCCCATGATGGCCCTGATTCGCTTACCTGATATGTGAAGGAAATTTATATACAAATATACCCGACAGGCCATAATATTTATTCTCAAAGAAGATACATAATTAAGTTTTATATGATATGAAAGGTGGAAAATGTTGATTTGCATCACAAAAGTCTTGCAGGAGATTTAGATTGAACGACGTCATCAATTAATGTTCCTTCATCTTAGCCAAAATGTTAACCTATAAAGACCTACAATGTGATTCCCCTTGCTTCTAGAGTAAAGTTTAACTATTGAAAAATAAAAAGGTAATAGTGAATTTTCAGTATATTATATACAGCTAGAGAAAAATGATATATCAGATAGATTTTAAGTTTAAACAGAAACTCAGCCATTTTTTGCTATTGCTGTTGTATGTCAATCGAGACGCCTTGTATTCTTGAAGATGATCACCAAACAAAACTTCCAAAACAAAAGTTTTAATAAATTTGACTGAATAGTTTCAGACGACATTTTCTTTTAAAGAAAAAAACAGGAAGTCGAAATTTTTTATTTTGTTTTTGTTGTTGGCAAACTGAGGCGTATTGTTGTGTTTTGAAGAACGTTGCCCTAGGAAGCTTCCTGTGGGGTTTTACCGAAATATGGCCAGATGGTTTCCACGAACATGTCTTTCAACCAATTGTTGACAGACATACGGAAAGACGAGGACTGATATTACTAGTTATCGGATACATTAAGTTGAAGTTAGTCAGCTTTATTTGAGTTTTGAAATGGTTTCATTTACTCCTCAGGTTCAATTTTAACAAAAAATAAATCAGACAAACAATGGGGCATAACTCAATAATTTATGAAGCCAGAGATACATAGTGTTTAAAGTCAGAGATATGCGCCTTGCTGTACATGTGCGTATTGTCTCTGGCAACATGTATACCAAGTTTTATTTGAATATCTTGGTGTTTCTAGTAATGCCGAAGGGTTAGAGCTTTTGCTTGACAATAAAGCCAACGTTGCCTACACAAAAGCTATACTTTTTAAATCTAAAAACACACAGGTTAAAAATGGATCAATCAATCTTGAAACACCATGAGGTATTCAGAAGCCGCATTGTATTTTCATAAAGTACACATGATTTGCTTTTACAATAACCGAGCCTAAATATACAGCCTATTAAACCATTCCAATCTCAATTGCTACTCCCCATCAATTCTGCCTTCAGTTTGTTTGCAATTTGTCGTCTCATTTCTATTTTCTTCTGTTCTTTTTCTGAGATTTCAGGTTTTTTCTCCTCTTGTTTATCTCCCTTGAGTGACTGTCTTGCGGCGCGGTCAGAGGCCGGACGCTCCGGATTGCTATGTTCGGCCGTTAGAACCAGGGGTGCCAATCACAGGCTGTAATAAGAGACATAAATGGATTATTTTTTCAAACTTAAGACTGCGTGTAATCTCCAAATATGCCATTTGTTCTTAAACATGCACCAGTGTATAGCACTGTCACACGGGACCCGCATTTAACGTCCCTCCCGGAAGGCGATAAGTATTTGTTTAGTGGTGCGGCGGGGAATCGAACCTGCGACCCCTGAATTGACAGTCAAGTGCGTTACCACTAGACGACGAATCCGCGACAATCAAAAATTATTACATTTAGAATAAATTAGTGTTTTTATATAGGGTACTGATACATTTAATTGTTGATAAAAACCATGTACAGTTTTGTATAAATAACAAATTAATTCTCGTGGCATAAAACCTTTAAATTTCGAATATTTGATATATATTCTTCACACCTGTATTGTGTCAATCTTAACAACTCGGCCATCTCAATAACATGGATGCGAAACAGTGGCTCCAACTATTTTAGGAGCTGCGTATAAAAAGAGCCAATGACACTTCTGATCTAGAGCAAAAGAACATCCGTGAATTATGCTTAGTACATTTCGATTTCCACACTCATTGTGTTGTTCAATGTCCGCGGGTAATTTCATCAGGTTTTGAAATTTGATTACCTGAGGACAGCTTGCCAAATGGGCACTGCGCATGTGCAAACGGTATCTTGGAAGCTTCCGATCAGTTTGTTTGACAATAAAAAGAAATCGGATACATTTTGGACATTCAAAAGTGTGCATGTATGTATCAAATATGAAGCTGCTTTTTATTTCTCAGTTTAGATTAAACTTCTTCTTATTAAAACTTGCTCAGTTTTGCTCGGGCTGTATTATTTTCTAAAGTGGGATATGGACCAAAACTAGTGATCACTTATAATCCAAGATTATTGGCCAATGAATGTAAAAATGCACCAATCTGACGCTTGCAGTGTACATTCGAGTCATCAATACCAGTTTATTTTCTGTTTTATTTTGATTTGTCAAACTGCGCTTAAGAGCATATTGCTCAATCGGTCACTAATCGCTATAATGTTGTTCGCATATATATATAATTGATTCGCGTCAGGAGAAAACCTGCTTTAATGACATTTTTTACGAATTATTTTTTACATATTTGGAACAAGTAATTATTTATGAGCTTAACCATATGAGTTTTATTTATATGCGCCTATTTTTACTTACACAAAAATGCATTCAAATGAGCCAACCGTATAACATTTTTCTGAACGTTCTCTGTTCTACAACGTCACGTTTACGGCGTTAGATGTTCTGATTCTTTTCTTTTAATCAGGCAGAAAAAACAAATTAAAATTTTGATCTATCATTCCATTACTATCGTAAAAGAATTGCACATTCAGTTGAAGTTCGATACATGTCAGTATGACGTCACGTGGGTTGCTAGGCAACTGTGGTTGTTCTTTTTTACTAAAGTGTAGTATTCCAACGGGATGCGCAGTTTTAAAGTGTTTAATTTTAAAATAAATCAAACAAGATTCACAAGCAATATTCTTTAATTTACAACAAAAGATTTGGATCACGGGTGACAGTCAATATAATATATTACATTTGACACCAAATGCAAGCATACATCTTAACATGAACGTTATATAATAATCATGTATGTGGTGTACCTACAATTATCTCGAAGTTAATTTTCTATCAATATTTTTCATGTAATGCGTGTCTTCAAAAGCATTGTTTAACGACTATGGATCATTCGACAACACATATATATATATATATGGAATAGTGTAAAAAACAATAATATTTTTTATCATAAAACAGATGGAATAACTTAATTGATAAATATTCAAGTGTCTCTTATAATCTGACCACTGCATATTACATGAACGTCTTTTAAGATGCAACCCCCGCTCAAAACTGTTCCCGCTTCTTTTCGGACACGTGTTTGCTTACACTCCGACGGAGATATTCTTTCCTGTTCAAGCTTAGACCAGCCGCTTGAACTGGTTCCGGCCTGGTGTCCACTAAAAACCTGAAAGAGCGGTCCTTAAGGAGGTTGACATGTGTTTCTTCGCCACTCCTTTTTTCCATTACAATCACGATGCCCGGCAGACCGGCTGTGAACCTGAAATGTTGGTATTTCCTAAAAAAGAATGAAAAATATTTTAATATATTAAAAATAAATGTACAATACAGTAAACCTAAATCTCAATAATAACGTAACACACAAATATTTACCGTATTCCTACAAATGACTTGAAATGCCTGGATAGGAACGATTTCCAATCTCTCCAGATCCACTGCGGGTAGCGCAACGATACGTTGGTCACAGACGACCGGTCAACCACTCCTGCCAGCTCGTCAAGCGTCTCTGTATTATGACGTCTGTATGCCTTCTTCAGAGTCGCAAAGCCACTGTCCACATGGCACCTGGCATGACCTGCAAAATATTTAATTTATTTCCTGACTTTTTCAACTAAAACAAATTGGGAACTTATCTCGAAATTTCGTATGTATTTTGTTAAAGTTTTGATATGAAATAACGTACCTCGTATTTGCATCAAGAATTCGATCCCTGTCTGCTGCCCGGTCATAACACGCCATAGGAAGTAGCCAATGACGTACATATATAGGATCTGACACGAGTTGTCATTTAATACAAGATTTTATTTAACGAGTTCATGAAATTTGTTAGTAATCGAGCCTCTGGCGAGCTTATTAACAACTTTCATGGACGAGTTTAATAAAATTCTAGAATTAAATGACAACGAGTGTCAGATCTTTTTATCACATGCTTAAAACAGTGTTTTTATTACCAATTAAGTTCCACTTTCTGAACCGATTGTTTGACAGCCAAAGTACTCAGAGTAGAATGTCAATGATGCGCCATATAAATAGTTCAAAATTAAAATGACAAAAGTAACTAGCAGTTATCAAGTTTTAAAAGCTGATAAAGCGCTTAACAAGTCACAAATATAAAAATGTGTAGTAAAATATCCAACAACATGAATAACAAATGATTTTAACCAAAAAACCCAATAAGTACACAATTTGATGACGTCACACTCAGAGTACATGCATTTACGCGGTTTATGTGACCTACATCGGTCTGTCAAGTTTTCTGTGTGTACGGATTTAAAAGTTATTCGCTGTCTCTTTTTACGATAATTTTGCAGCGTTTTCTTGATGTACATGGTGTTTCACAACATGCAGATGATAACGGCGAAGCCTTACTCTGTACTGCATGGATGTTGCTGTTGAAAACCAGGAATGTTTCCAGAGAACATGATGTTCTAGCCGCCATGGGATGCGTAATGAGATGTCTGTGCTGCGGAATTCGTATTTGTGTTTTCGGTACCCGACAGCTGATTAAATTGGCAAGCAAATGGCATTGATTGCATATTGCTTGTGTTGGTCAAGATGGAGATGTTTGAAATGTTCTTGTGGTGTTTGTCAGTATATTGTGGCTATATTTGTTGACTGACTGGATATTTCTGTGACTAGTAATCTGCATTATCTGGTTGGCGGAACATTGTTATCAGAAAGTTTTTGTACAAGATGCTTTCTGGCACTATGACTCGTTAGCCATTTCTCTCCCGAAAGTCTTACAGCTTCATTATTACGGTAAGTATTTGTTGGCATTTAAACCATTTTGTTTACAAACAATGCGGAGGGATATCTAGGTTGCGTGTGATTAGTATGGTCAATCGAAATGTCTGATAGGTTATCTTACACATTTGTAAGATAAAAATTTTCGTAATGGGTATATTACACGGAAAACAAGTGTAAGCATGTGATAAGTTTTTATTTTGCCCTGCAACAAGAAAACGTTATGACATGATTTTCATGAAAAAATGTTTCTTTATCACGAATGAAATACGATACATAATTATATAAGTTTTTTAATGTACATAACATTACATGAAATTATTTTACCAAATAACTAAATTCATTCGAAATTAGCAATGAAAAGTATCACCCGGACAATTGTCGGCATGAATAGTGAACGTTTCGACCGGGACACAGTGAGACTCGAGCGCATAGTCGATCATGGAAATACGGCGTTGGGTCCATGTGTTTCCTTCCCGTCTTTTCCCATGGCTTCAGCTTCATCAATTAAGAAATTGAGCTGTTTCCTCGCGCTGATTCTGAATCCGAAGATTTGTACTTTTCGCAGGGAAAGGAAGAATATTGGGCTCATCTGACGACTGTAGTGGGGGAGACTGACCCACTGACTGAAGTCAAACGTGTAATTGTGGAAAGTGTCTGATTCCATCTGAGCCCTCGCTACACAAACATTATATACCTCCCTTTCCTATAATGTAAAAACATGAATGCAAGGCTAATTGATTGCTCAGCAAATGTATAAGGTATGATATTTTGTAATTCTGTTAACATTGCTGTACGGCATATAGCCTGCATATTTCAATATGACAACTTTGTCTATTAAACAATTTACGTGAATAAAAATACCACCACTTTATATATCAAAAATATCGTGTAGAATGCTTTTCTTACTTGAATATCTTTAAAACGAGTCATATTGTATGATAGCTGTCAGTCAAACACTTATTGTACAAACGTTAGTGTGTACCTGTTGGGCCTCAATGATATGGGCGCGTATGACTCCTGTTGCCTCCATCTTCTCTTCCTCAGTTACGGCGTTGGCGATCTGCTGTCTCATTTTCTCGCATGTTGCGCACACGTCATCTCTTGGCTTTGCTATTTTAATATGGGGGACGCATGATGACCAGATTGTTTTAAATGCAGACAGTTTCACTTGCCGTACATTCTTCTCCGTGCAGATACTACAGTAGTCTTTATGGAGAAGCAGCTTCGTGGCATCGGATGGCAAAAAACACTGTAGGCAGGTTGTCACGGCCGCGTGGTGCTGCTGAATACGGGATACCCTTTTCTTCGGCCTGATTCAATATGAATTGCACGACGCGCTGGACATCATCGAAATTAAGTGCGTGCTTCGGACGCCGCCATGTATTTCCATGCACTCGTGGTCCAGTGCCGGTGTCGTTCATGTGCTGGATAATATTATTTAGCGTTGTCCGCTTCACATCATATAATAACTGGAATGTTTGCCTGCACACAGCACTGCCATCAACGTGGAACTTTGTTCTGGCACGCACCCGCTTTTTGCCTCGTTTCGTTTTTTACAGAATCATACTTCTCGGCACTAAGAACGTCCATAAGAAATAGTTCCTTTTCTTCTTTTGATTTCTCCTTACTTTCGAGAACAATGTTATAAGCCTCATCAAGTGTAAAGTTAGACTGACATTGTTTTTTGCATCCGCAGTCTTCCATGAATCGTTTTGTGTTTAAATAGTCTTGGCAATCTGAATCATATGTACACTCGTTGCTGCTTTCACCACTCTCTGAATTTAGTGATAAAACCATTTCACGCATTTTTGTTTGTACAAGTGCCTCTGCGTTATCCGGTGGCTCACATAGAACTTGATCATCTTCTTCTAACTCCTGAGATCCATGTGGTGTTCTTCCAAAGTGCTCCGATAGGATACTTTCAAGCTCCTGGAAAATATTAAATTTAAATTCGTTCAATTGAGGTTTAATGCTATGAAATTATTATTGAACAAATTTGAATGCACAATTTATAAACTTCTTTGTATTTAAGTAGAAAAAAATACCGACTTATAAATGCTTTTGTATCTCTTTCCATTTTTATAAAATTTTGTGCGAAAAAAAATCAAATAAGAAACTGCCGGGTTCGAACCCGCAGTGTATGGATAAGTAGTCCAACGCTCTCCTAATTGAGCTTGACGGGCTTTGTGACATCGTTTTTTTTCCATGATTTTTTTTCATTTCACGTTCCTTATCCTTTTCTCTATCATTTATAATAACTATGCAATGCTTGTAAGTTCAATATAGTTGACTATTACTCATATTGGCTACATGTGACAAGTTTATGATGAACATTAAAGCTTTTTAGAAAATCAAATAATAATTATAAAGCGTTGTTTTTTTTTATAATATTTACATATTGAATAATAACTACGGAATGTCACTTAAAACTTATTAATCGGTTTTATCATCTTGCAGATGTTAAATTAATAGGCTTTTAATTGCCTTAAATCTAAAAAAAAACAACGCCTTATTAATATTTGTTATTAGTTTAACCTGTCCGGAATTTCACCAAAAATATAACTGATTGAAGCAATATCACTGAAAAAAACGCTATATAGGGAAAGAGAAAAGATTGACCTCTAATTCCTCCTCCATTTTGTCTCGGTTCTTCTTTCTTCTTTTGTTAAAACTGGTAAACAACAAACACACAATGTGTGACACATAACCTTCAACACCGGATATCAGGTAAAGACTCTGACGTCATTTCAACCAGGTTTTCCGATGACGCACTAGATGTCATTAAGGCAGGTTTTCTCATGACGCGATCACGGCCAGCACGAATTGGTACAGTTGTAGTCGACAATTGCCGAAAGTACCCGTCTTGATACGATCTTGACCGAACGTTATCACGGAAACACCTGAGCGGAAACTGCAACACAAGCTTACCGTTTATTTCATATACGAGTTTGACAGTTCTCTTTCATCTATATTTGACAAATTAGAAGGTTCCGATATTGTTTTATTAAAAGAACATCCGAAAAGAAACACGTGTGTATAGCAATGTTTATAAGTAAGTTTTGTTTAAATGCGTAAATAAAAAATTCTGTTCTCGACGTTCATTATTCATAATTATAAAATAGAAATTGTTTCATTAATTGGAAATAGTTTATATATTTTTTATTTTGTATTTTGTGGACAAGCTAAATAATACACTTAGGGTATGAAAACAATTACAAACAAAACTATGTTATTACTTAATATGTTAAATTAAAGATGGTATTTAAGTTTCGGGAAACATTTGTTTATTTCGAAAGCAAACCCAAATATGTATGTTGAAAATTCGTCGTTCATTTTTTTGAATAATATTAACATTAAAATCAAACTGGCATTTTCTGTTGGTTTTCTCAATCTTACAATGAAAGTGCAAGCGCCAGCATCTTTCCCAAGATTGTTTAACCAAACCCGGGTAGCAGAACATGTTAGTTTCGTTTTCATGTTATTCGCCACCTTGTTGGCACGAAATGGGGGATACTTTCACACAAAAATGTGACAGTCTGATAGGCAAATCTTGTTTACAAAATTGCTTCCATTTTGTTTCGTTAGGTGATATAGATACATTTTGAGACATAACAAAGAAAGAAAAATAATCAGAATATCAACTTTGTTGTTAAAATTAAGATAATAATAAAATCAAACATGAATATGGACGTTGCTGGATATTGAACTTAGTAAACATTTAATGTATTTATTTCATCATTTTTTATACAGTCATACACATTGGGTGGCCCTTCATCTACCAATAAGTAATACTTGTGAAAAGCAGAAATTGAAAATAACATACAACTTTTGTGCCGCCATTACTGTCATTATTTCTGAAAATTAAGCTTTCTTAACACCGAAAGTCGACATTGCATCGGAAAAGCCCAGGAACAAGCCTGCCAGTATAAGACGTCAAAGAAATCTACCGCCCACTCGAAGGTCACGTGCACATCATCACAGGAACGACAACAACGCGACTAGGAAATTCTTCGGTAAGTAATGTGATTGATTGATGATGATGATGATGATGATGATGATGATGATGACGATGACGACGATGATGATGATGATGATGATGATGATGATGACGATGACGACGATGATGATAATGATGATGATGATGATGATGATGACGATGACGACTATGATGATGACGATGATGATGATGATGATGATGATGATGATGATGATGATGATGATGATGATGATGATGATGATGATGATGATGATTATAAGTGATCAATAACAGCGCTGATGAAATAGTTATTCGCGTTATATGTGTCTCTATTAGAAAAATCCTCCAAATAAACGACATAGGAGATTTACGTGCACCCGATCAGCACTGGGTAGCCATCAGTCATGTTAAATGCGGAGGGAAACCGTGTCGTCCCCTTCCCCCTGCCCCGCCCCGGCAGACCAAATTTCCGGCACCCCACGTCTTCCTGATAGCAGGTCCGTATGTTACAATCTGGAAATATTTCGTTTTGTAAAGTTATCTCTCAACGATAATCTGGAAGAAAATGATGAGGGCTTTAACACATAACCGCCGGAATAAATTCAAGGAGCTACATAACCGAACTAAGCCTAATCCACGAAGAATATTTAATCCCTTATAACAGGATCAAGCTAAGCAAACACAATTTGTTGAATTAATTGTATAGACATCCCATTTCATAGAGGTTTGAAACATTTAAAGATAAAATATCTTCAAGGGACTCGTTCATGCTTTGGCACAATTTATTTTTCGTGTAAGGCATCTAATCCGAACTTACTGAAAAAAGTCCACTTTTGGCCGATTGTTCAGAACTTTGTTAAAATAAACAACATTATGAACGTCATCGTTGTTAACTTTCAGATCGATACTGCTTCGGAAGTTTAATGGATACATTTGTTATTGCTGTATTTTACCAAAAATAGAAAAAACTGTTTCAGCTGTACTTGATTTTATTTTAAGTAGGTGAGCACATCACCAATTAGTTTACCTTTAGAAGTTAACAACGATATTATTAATCACATGTTAACTTTAACAAAGGTCTGTACAATCGGCCCATTAAGTATAAGATAAATATTCTGGTTTTAATGGGGTGCGAATCCGCGCCGGTACAAAAAAAAACTGACAACAAAACCTCACGTCTACAATCGTATTCAAATATAAGGATAACTGAACCTTAAAGTCAGCTGTTGAATCGCGTTAACTTCAAAGATAATACATGAGCATAAATCAACATTTGTTGAAATATTCCAGCCGTCAGTATGTTAGTTTTGACTCTCCTAATGATTTGCCATAATTCAAACATGCATAAAAGGTGCATTTTACAAAACCATGAGCGAACCCATTAAGGTGACCATAAAAAAAAATATTTTTTTTGTTGAATCAAGATTAAATAAATAAATTAAGAACTTTTAGCGTGTAAGACTAAAGACATTTCGAGATTTTGATTTCCGCCTTGTCCTTATCAATATACAGTATGTGTACTTAAAATACAACCTACTTTTTACGCCATTGAAATTACAGAAAGGCAACCATTAAGTAGTAGACTTAGCCATTTAGAATTTAAACTTTAGCGCGTGTTAAAACGTCTGCTGACTGCCAAGCATTCGATACACACTCCCTGCGTCAGATTTTGCGTCGTCAATTTATGATCAGCTAATGAGGTTGTATTCGAAGTCAGTTAAATGAAATGAAGTGAACTTTTAATAATTAAGAAGAACTCGTTCACTACGCTCACTCCGCCAATTCTTTATAATTAAGAATTCACTTCATGTCATCTAATGCACCAGTCAATTGTAACCACGGCCCCCAGGTCTGGGGAATAGGGGGGGGGGACTTTGACTTTCGGTCAAGCCGACCACGGCTTAAACATCTGTCCTGCGTGGAGGAATAGATATTAAAATCCCCGACAAATGCTCCCGCACCCCGGGGACCCAAGGTTAGGCGAAAACAAAACCACCGCATTCACCAGGCACTGCGGGGCCACCTGAAATGTAAAAACACGGCCCTTTTTCCCGGCTAGCCCTGGTTTACCCCCGGACATGGGGGGAGGGGGCGTGGTTACAATTGACTGGTGCATAACTACTACATTGTTTGAGAATGTCTGGTTCCCTTTCTACTATGTGACAATATGAAGTAAACAAAGAGGTAGGGGCCAGTAAACCAGACTCCGTTTATCTATGTACTATTTTGTCTTTCCTTTGCTTTTCAATATTTGTTTTGAGTGCAATATTATTTAATTTCAGAACCGACTGGCGAATATACGAATAAAAGTAAATTAAAACAGTGTTTGTCGCAAAGATACATATGTGTACGTTCATGCATAAAGAAACATTTGGCGATTAATTTTCCCATATGTGACCTTTAAAATCATACATAAATACATAAACTGAATTCCCCACTTTGCAGTTGAAAATTCGCGAATAATCGACTGGAAACATATGTGTACGTTCATGCATAAAGAAACATTTGGCGATTAATTTTCCCATATGTGACCTTTAAAATCATACATAAATACATAAACTGAATTCCCCACTTTGCAGTTGAAAATTCGCGAATAATCGACTGGAAATGGTCGAATATCCGACTGGCGAATATACGAATAAAAGTGAATTAAAACAGTGTTAGTCGAATCCCTAGTCCAAATAATTGTACGTTGGCGGATTTTTTTTAGATTTTTGATATGGCAAATCCTTCACGTACAAATTGTTTAGTATCAAAAGTGGGTAGTTGTTCCGATCAGGATTCCGGGTTAAAGCATATAGAGTCTATAAAATATCATAAAAACAAGAAATATTACCAGATAATGTTATTTTATATTAGTTCCGTACACAAAAAAATAAATATCCAACTTATAATTATGAGTTTGATGGCGTTTTTTCATTTCATTCTGTCAAAACATAACGATATATACATGAAGGGCACCTGCAAGGCTTCAGGGCACAGTTTTAAATCGCTCGGAACATTTCGGCCATGGCCGAGTTGTAACGATTGTACAACGAGGTCTACCTCGAAGCTTTGTCGGAGGAGGCCGAGTTATTACGATTGTATCGAGTTGTTCCCCTTCGCATAATTGTTTTTGTGTCAGTCAACTTTCGTTTTATTGGAAAGGTAAACAACTTGTTTTAATGCATTAAATGCTTGTTTAGTGCAAAATAACATTTCACTTACATGGTAAAATATGAATATAACTCTTTATGATCAATTTCAACCATAAAATACTTCACTTAAAACAATTTCAATATTTTTAAAACACCCCCGTTTTTTGCACATTCCCGTTTAGACGTTAGGGATTGGAAGAATCCCGTATAACACGTCTATTATTTTAGACTAGTCGAATCCCCAACTGGCAACTAGCAGGTTGTTGAATATTCGAATCCCCAACTACCAACTACAAACTACCTTCCAACTTTACCGTCATTGTCATTAGATAATATTTATGTTTATGATTTATTTTAAATTAATTGTAATTATTGGACCTCGTTGATAAAATATTTGGGATTGATGAATACTTTACAAGAAAAATATCCTTTCTTTAAGAAAAGAAAAATGAGTTTTAGTTTCGAAATTTCCATTTTATTTTAGATGCTATTACATTAAACTCAAACTAGATTTTTCTGCTGGTTATTGCAATCTTACATTTAAAATGCTAATGGCGCTAGCATCTTTCCCAATATTTCTTTATAACCGAACCCGGGTAGTAGAAAATGCTAGTTTGATTTTAATGTTTATGCCACTTTCAAACAGAATCAAATAAATTTTGAACAAATCAGCTAAAACAAAAAAAGGCAAGAAATAATCAAGTAAACTTTTTCTATTTGATTAAAATAAATACATGAAATATGGGCGTTGCAGAAAATGACATGGTTTAACAAAGGCCATTACTCAGAAATAATTCAAAAGATTCAGATGAAACTTGGTGCAAATGTTGCCAGAGCAAGAACGCCCATGTAAAGCAAAATGCATTACTTTGACTTAATAATTGTTGAGTAAAGTCTTTTGTTCGACTAATAAAGATGATATTTTTTATAACAGACGACCGTTCACGTTCGATCCATGGTGTTCTTGGTTTTATATTAATATAATGTACTTAACCAACTAGTGTTTTGAGTATGATAGTATAAATACGTTTAGGTTGTACATAATATATGGTTGTCGTTTTAACACAAACAATTAACATTGATTGTCAGCCTTAAATAAAACCGAAATGTTAAACGACTGGTATGCCGTATGCTGTTGTTATTGTATTTTTTCTTCAGAAAATCCGCCATTAACTTGAAGCCGACACCAACCCGGAAAACACTCGGTGCTTGCGTCAGCAGGCTTCTGTTTGATGACGTCACACCAATGACGTTGCCGGACCAAGGGTCACCTGAGCACTACCATAGTCACAATAACATAACCAGCAGGGGATTGATTGGTAAGGGATGTAATGACTTTTTTATAAACACGCGTTTGTATCATATATTCGGGGAAAGAAAACAAACTGTATTTAAAAGCAATAATTGTATTACTCAAAAAATAAGCTAGGCGGCATTGCATATTAGCGCAAACAATCGCAAGAATTAGGAAAGAATGATCTGCAACCCATCAAAAATGTTTTCGTGAAATTTGTACTTGGATAATGGGAAATTGATTTACCTTACATTTAATTTTCCTTATTTATCAATATAAATGATCGATAGTGTGTGTTATGAAGGACGTGATAAAGGATGAGTGACTTGATGCATTCGGAATACCTCGGCCATTTTCCATCGAAAACAACCTCTGATGTATATGGACGATTACAATGTCAGAACTCTTTGCAGTGTTACTACGCTGCAAGTAGATCGCGTAGTAATTTCAATAGAGCAGTTAAACTTGTTGATAATACGACCCGAATGACTTTGTGAAGAATCTTAAATAAAAATGCAAGAATACATTTAACAGACAATCAATTTAAACTTACTAATAAAAAATACACGTTAAACACTACAATTAATTATAACTATGATTTAAACCTTTCCGAACTACTTCTACTTATGTACCGGCAACAACCGAGGTGTTCCGAATGGACTTGGTAATGATGGCCATATGACATTTTGAATCATTATAACTATACATTTAAAGTGACACTCCTATTCAAAATCAATAAATACACATGTATAACAAACATCAATTTTGACTGACAAACCAAAAAAAGTACTTACTAAATTATGCATTTATGGAACATATCAATAACTGATAACAAGATAGTAACCGTGTATTTAAAAGCTGAAAACGCAAAAATATTAAACGATTGGTGAGTGCTAAAAGATTTGCTGTGATCATCTATCGTCTGCTTGTTTTCTGCACATTTCTGTCCAATTAAATTTGGTATTCTTAACAAGAACCATTGTTTCTGACAACTATTCATCCTTTTTGACATATTGAAATAACTGAATAAATTGTCACAGTGGTTGATATATTGAAACAATATTATTAATTGTGGTAAATTGTATTTTGGAGTAATATTGCATCTTAGAGCTGCACTCTCACAGATATACCATTTTTACAACTTTTTATTTGTCTTGGAAAGAGCAAATTTTTGGGTAAAAATATGCAAACCAATGATATAAGATTACTGACAGAAAATCAGATCGTAGACTTTCATATTTCCGTTCGAAAATTAATGTTCTATGGCTTAAACCGTTATTAACGGTTTAAAAACGGTTTAGAAGAGGTTTATCAACTTAAATGTAAAATTTTGCGATCTAATGTTTTGTCAACAGACTTATACAATTCGTTTCCATGGCTTTTCGCAAAAAAATTGGCTCGTTCCAGGACAAAAAATAAAAAAAAAGTTGTAAAAACGTTCAATCTGTGAGAGGGCAGCTTTAAAGAGGATTAGTATTATTGGTAAATGTGTATTTTGTATAACTGTAAAGAGTTCATTGATCGACGTTCAAATTGTAACTGTTTTTATGTTTTATGTTCCAGGACTTCCCCGATTTCCCACGGCGTCCGTGTCGTAAAAGATCTATTCAGACCACTGGACGTCGAAGCTGTTCAACCACGTGACATGATTCGCATGCAGCTCTGAACCTGCTTCCGTACCTGCAACTCTGTATCTTTTACCGCATGCAGCTCTGAACCTGCTTCCGTACCTGCAACTCTGTATCTTTTACCGCATGCAGCTCTGAACCTGCTTCCGTACCTGCTACTCTGTATCTTTTACCGCATGCAGCTCTGTACCTGCTTCCGTACCTGCAACTCTGTATCTTTTACCGCATGCAGCTCTGAACCTGCTTCCGTACATGCAACTCTGTACCTGATTCCGTACTTGCAACTCTGTATCTTTTACCGCATGCAGCTCTGAACCTGCTTCCGTACCTGCAACTCTGTATCTTTTACCGCATGCAGCTCTGAACCTGCTTCCGTACCTGCAACTCTGTATCTTTTACCGCATGCAGCTCTTAACATGCTTCCGTACCTGCAACTCTGTATTTTTTACCGCATGCAGCTCTGAACCTGCTTCCGTACCTGCAACTTTGTATCTTTTACCGCATGCAGCTCTGAATCTGCTTCCGTACCTGCAACTCTGTATCTTTTACCGCATGCAGCTCTGAACCTGCTTCCGTACCATCTACTCTGTATCTTTTACCGCATGCAGCTCTGAACCTGCTTCCGTACCTGCAACTCTGTATCTTTTACCGCATGCAGCTCTGAATCTGCTTCCGTACCTGCAACTCTGTATCTTTTACCGCATGCAGCTCTGAACCTGCTTCCGTACCATCTACTCTGTATCTTTTACCGCATGCAGCTCTGAACCTGCTTCCGTACCTGCTACTCTGTATCTTTTACCGCATGCAGCTCTGAACCTGCTTCCGTACCTGCTACTCTGTATCTTTTACCGCATGCAGCTATGAATCTGCTTCCGTACCTGCAACTCTGTTTCTTTTACCGCATGCAGCTCTGAATCTGCTTCCGTACCTGCAACTCTGTATCTTTTACCGCATGCAGCTCTGAATCTGCTTCCGTACCTGCTACTCTGTACCTGGTTATGCACCTGCAACGCTGTACCTGCTTCCGTATCTGCAACTCTGTACCTGCTTCCGTACTTGAAACGCTGTACCTGCTTCCGTGCCTGCAACTCCGTACCTGCTTCCGTACCTGAAACGCTGTACCTGCTTCCGTACCTGCAACTCTGTACCTGCTTCCGTACCTGAAACGCTGTACCTGCTTCCGTGCCTGCAACGCTGTACATGCTTCCGTACCTGAAACGCTGTATCTGCTTCCGTGCCTGCAACGCTGTACCTGCTTCCGTACCTGAAACGCTGTACCTGCTTCCGTACCTGAAACGCTGTACCTGCTTCCGTGCCTGCAACGCTGTACATGCTTCCGTACCTGAAACGCTGTATCTGCTTCCGTGCCTGCAACGCTGTACCTGCTTCCGTACCTGAAACGCTGTACCTGCTTCCGTACCTGCAAAGCTGTACATGCTTCCGTACCTGGAACTCTGTACCTGCTTCCCAACTTACTACTATGAACCTTCGAACGCACCTGCTACTCTTATCTACTAATATACTTGCTACTCTGTATCTGCTCTCGTACCAGCAATACTGCACCTGCTACAGTTCTGCTATTCTGCACATGTTACCGTACCTAAAATTCTGTACCTGTAACTGTATTTGCAAACGTCCCTGAAATTCTGTACCTGTAAATGTATTTGCAAAAGTCCCTGAAATCTGTACCTGTTACCGTATCTGCAACAGTCCCTGCAATTCTGTACATGCTACCGTATCTACAAAAGTCCCTGCAATTATTTGCCTGTTACCGTATCTGCTTCTCTGTCCCTTATGTCTTACCTGCTACTCTTTTCCTGCTACAAAACTTGCTACTGTTATTCTTGCAAGCGAATGAGTTGCTTTGGACCTGCTATTGTACTTGCTACTTTGTACATGCTGCGCGTACTTGTTGCGGTGTTTCTGTGTCAGTACTTGCCACCTTGTAACTTCTACCGTATTTGGTACTCTGTTCCTGCTACCGTACAGGCCACACTGTACCTGCTATCGTACCTGTTACTCTGTAACAGTAACTGTACCTGCTACTCCCCAGTGAGCATAGCCACATCGGATAGGTATCGATATCTGGTCGAATTATCTGTATATCGGCACATGATCCTCCGATAACGGTCCGATATTTGCTTTATTATCTCATATGTTTATTTGTTATCTGCAGTTAAATTTTGAAATATTGAATAACTAGGAGACTCTCATCATATATTTCATGCTTAAGAGCTTTTCAAAAGATCTGGGGTTGTGATTACAAACAGTCTCAAGTCCAAGTCTAGACTCAAGCTCAGAAAAACATTTTGATAAAGGAAGAACAAATCATATTTATTTCATTTTTTTTACAAAAAATGGTTAATATTAGTTAAATATTTCAATAGCAATATGTTTCAGCAAATTTCACCATTAATGCTCTAATAAAAGGAAGATTACAATAAAATGATGTTTTGCAACAATAAGTCTTAAGACTGAACTCATTGAGGCTGTTCTTAATCACTGCCCCAGAAAATATATTAATCCAGCATCGGCTAAATATGTGATCAGACCAGATATGTGTCAAACGCGAAATAAAACCTATAGTCTTATGAAGGTAAAAATCTTTTTTGAACATATTTAATATCTCTCTTGATTTTAGTTTACATATATTTAACGCTACAGAAAGTCGTTAGATGAAGCTGCGCTATTAAATGTGCTATATGAAACTGTGCTACAGAAAAAGGCCAAATGAAACTGCGCTATAGAACAGTGCTAGATGAAACTGCGCTACACACAAACGCCAAATAAAACTGCGCTACAGACGAACGCCAGATGAAACTGCGCTACAGACTAGTGCTAGATGAAACTGCGCTACACACAAACGCCAAATAAAACTGCGCTACAGACGAACGCCAGATGAAACTGCGCTACAGAATAGTGCTAGATGAAACTGCGCTACAGAATAGTGCTAGATGAAACTGCGCTACAGCATAGTGCTAGATTAAACTGCGCTACAGACGAACGCCAGATGAAAAATGCGCTACAGACTAGTGTTAGATGAAACTGCGCTACAGAATAGTGCTAGATGAAACTGCGCTACAGAATAGTGCTAGATGAAACTGCGCTACAGAATAGTGCTAGATGGAACTGGTCTACAGAATAGTGCTAGATGAACCTGCGCTACAGAAAAAGGCCAGATGAAACTGCGCTATAGAACAGTGCTAGATAAAACTGCGCTACAGACGAACGCCAGATGGAACTGGGCTACAGATTAGTGCCAGATGAAACTGCGCTACAGACTAGTGCTAGATGAAACTGCTCTACAGAATAGTGCTAGATTAAACTGCGCTATAGACGAACGCCAGATGAAACTGCGCTACAGACTAGTGCTAGATGAAACTGCGCTACAGAATAGTGCTAGATGAACCTGCGCTAATGTTCTTGCTCGCTGCAATATTTATTTTCTGCATAATAGCAATTTCGACTTATAGTATACGTTTTCTGAATGAATAATAGCGTATTCTAAAAGTTCACATGTACTGAAAAAAAAGCACAGTATAAAGCTATGTTCTTAAATAATATGACCAAGATAGCAAATATTTACTTGCACTGGTTATTCTTCAGGTTTCTGCAAATACTCCAACTAGTATGATACGACAGGCCTGTTTCGACCTCTGCTTAGTTGATGACGTCACATCCTTAAGACCACATATATTTATACAAAGCCAGCATCCCGCAACTTCCGGCTTGGAAATAAGCGTCACAGAGGCGTTATGTAAGTGATTGTCTGTCATGCATATTGATGTGTATTACTAACGTGCTGCTGCTGCTGCTGCTGCTGCTGCTGCTGCTGATGATGATGATGATGATGATGATGATGATGATGATGATGATGATGATGATGAATATAAGTTAATGATAAAAATATACATAGTGTTAAACTACGCTTTAAATAAGTAAGTGACTTATGAAAAATCTCACAACAAGATAGCAATTGATTACTGACTGAATTTCTATTTTTCAGTCTCCTGCAACTATCGCCGCTTGTGGTATGTTGGTAACCTAACAAGTTCAGAAAACATGGACACATGCATAGCCCTCCTCCACAACTTCGGGTTTGGAGCTGAGCGTAACAGCGTCTTTATGTAAGTGATTGTTATCTGTGTATAGATGATGATGATGATGATGATGATGATGATGATGATGATGATGATGATGATGATGATGATGATGATGCAAAATACCCAGTCAATTTCATTGAAATAATAGTTTCTGAAATAATGCACGTTGAATATTATCTTCTTTCAGGTGGACATGAGCACGTCAGATACATCTACATAGAGAAAACGAAGAATGTGTTCTCACCGTTAGTCTGACTTTGTGACTTAAAAATACTGTGTGTTCTTTAGAATATAGATAATAAGACTAAAAGGTCATTCCAACTTGATTTTTTTAAGGCTTCCAAAAAAGGAACCATTGGGATTTCCTTCATTGAGATATATCAACTATTTTGAAGTATTTTAATAGCCGAAAACTCTGAAAGGTTATTAATGTATATTAAAACAGGAAGGTTGACGAACCGTAGAATTACAGTCAAAAATAAAATGAGTGTGTTTGTGGGGGCGGGGGTGTTGTTGTTGTTGAATAATTTGGGAGTTTTGTCTTGTTTGCCTGAGAGTCTGTAAGATATAAGGTTATGTTTGAACATAGTAAACAAGTTGGTATGGCCTTTCAAATATTCAATCGATATCTGTTTTTTTTTATGTGTGTGCAAGAAATATTAAATCTTTATAATTACCAGGTTATATTTATATGTATATATAAAATATTATTTCATTTTCTAAAATTATATGCAGATGTAATGTATACATGCATTGATAACTGTTAAAACTTTAAAACGTTGAAACGTGCCGTCTTTGAAGTGGCAAGGCGCCTGCTTCTTTAAAGATGACACGTCGGTGAATTGCTGAACCACATCAATTTGCACGTGAGCTTGTTCTCTAACACTAATACCATAAACATCTCAGTTCAGCGATTCACCGACAAAAATCTTGTTGTTTTTTTTAAAGTTAATATTATAGTTATGTATGCATGTAAGAACACTTTAATAACTTATATATTAGAAATTCTTATGAAGTAACCGTGACTTTGAAGTTACTGCGTTTTAATTGTTAAAGCGACTAGACACCAGATGGTCAAAAATCGGCAAATACAGGCTAAAATCGCCAATACGAGCAATTATGATGCCTATAGTGCATCTATTTACATGAATGAAAGAATATCACTGCCTCAGCAAAATAATACGTTTTAAAAACAACACATATATGTATCAAAGTTTAAAATATGTTCTTTCTTAAGCTCAAGTGATAAGTACAGATACATACCTCCGTTATTTTAAGAATTAATTGTATTTACTGCGGAACTGCGAAAGATGCAAGTGCCTTTAGCGAAATAATTCATCATTAGTTAAGATTCAATGCAGTGTACACAACGATATCTATTAAATGTCATTTTTGTAAAAAAAAAAACAAAAAAAAACTTGCTTGCACTTATATCATCTGCTGTCCCTTTAAGATATCAATTTAAGGTCACAATTAGGTGTTTAGGGTTCATTATCCGGCCAACCCTTGTGCCCAGTTCCCGCTAGATCTGCTACTGGAACTCGTTTTTCGCTGACCGTCCAAAGTTGGCAACTCCAGCATGGACTATTACAAATATTTTTATGCAAATGTTGTCATTCTGTGAACCGTCTCCGTGGCCTAGTGGCGAAGGCGTCCGCCTATGGAGCGGGAGGTCGTGGGTTTGATCCTGGGCCGCGTCATACCGAAAGACGTTAAAAGTTGGTACAAGTAGCTCCCTTGCCTGGCGCTCGGTATTTAAAGGGTAGTGCTTGGGAAAGTGGTGTACTCAGTACTGGTTCAACTCAGGAAAGTTGTATCCCGTGCATCGGTGCTTTACACCAAGCACGTTAAAGAACCAAAAGGTTTCTTCGCAAAGAGCTCGGGTAACGCACCTGTATCTCTTGTATCTCACTATGTTTCTTCAAGTCTTACAATATCTGGATTTGACTGCGAATTGCTGTCACTTCTATCTCGGGTCACTTATGGCATTTAAACCCAATTTAAGTCGTCACGGCGGGGTCAAGCCATAATGAAGCCAATGGGCGCGGGCAGACTTTGATAAACACAAAATAAACAAATTGTCGTTCTGTGTTCTTTTGAAAGATGTTTGTTTTTCTCGTTGTGTGTCCGTTAGACTACAACCAAGGCCACCTTAGACCAATTTTTCATTTAATAGTGGCTGCTTTATCTGTTTCTGTAGTTTCTTTCTAACATTTTGGTCAAGTTTGAGGTCAATACTTGAAATCATTGTTGATATATGGTGAACTTTAATGCGTTTAAGTCCTATAAACTATACTCATATTTATTTAAAAAAAATATGTAGTGTCTATACATTTAGGTGATAGCGCTATTGTTTTGTGCTATAGCTCAACAGATAAAAGACATTGCATTTGAAAGACTTTTCTTTGTTCAATGGAAAAATCAGGTTATTCCCATGATCCGTAAGGATTCTTTTGTAAGTATTATATTCCGTGTATTCTTTCGAAAAATTGTTAAATTATCTCAAGCTTTTGTTCCGATTGAATAGCTCGTACTCACATGAATTAGCGTCTTACTAAGAAAATAAAATTGTTTCATGTATAAAAATGCCCGATGCTTTATAGGAAAATATATCAAAGACAAATACCAAAGATAAATTGAAACAGGAGGATGGTATTTAGATTTATCTGTAATCTGTAAAACAAGGCAATTTAGACCTAATATCCATTAGCGGATTCAGGGGGGCGGCCCCTATTTATATTGATTCTCTGGAGGATATTTAAGGAATACAAGTGCAGAGAGATTGAACTTCATTTATTTGCCAATGAATTCGATTTGTATATAATTTGAAATACGTTTTAAGGAGTTATTTAGAAGGCATGCGTTTTTCTGAATTGCTTTTGATAAATATGACATAATAGCGAATCATTGGTTGATAACGCGCTAGAATCCCCCCCCCCCCTCCCTCAACAACTAGCAATATTGATATTCTTAACCCCTATTTACATTTATACTACATGAACAAGTATAAGTGATGTCTCTTAATCCAGGATGCATTCTGAAAAGTTAAGATCGGTGGATTTCAACGCAATATTTCTTGATTTAACCGGTGTAGGATATTGAAGGCTCGAGCTTGGACTCGGCTTTGTGTATAAAGAAGCTAGCTGTTAGATTGAGTTATTTTATTTTCTGAAACATTTGTGTGACTTTTTCCACGGACATTCGATCTCTGACGTTTCAAAATTAATTAGCCGTTAAAAGGACCCCATTACTGCTCAACAGTTAATGCTGATGAGTTTCTCAACGACTGCTATGATAAGATATAAATATTTAAATGTCAGAACCATACATTCTAAGTCCTAAACGGTTTAAAACCTCTATAAGGATTTTAATGAATTTTGGCTAAATAATTCACTACTTCAAGACGACGTGCAGAATCCAAATTACAGGCGCGCTTGGTCAAGGTCAAAATCACATATTATTGTCAAATAACAAAGTCAAATATTTCTTGTCCGCTCAATATCTTTTAAACACCAGAAACGATTTCTTTCATGACATGAGGGTCAATTATTCACTACCTTGAGAGGACGTGTTTAACCCCAGCTCAGCTCCAAATATTCGAGCAATAGATTTCATATTGATTCAATATCTTATTAATACCTTAAATTAAAATAAAAGTTGTTCAATTGATCGGTCACAGTTTCAGCTCATATAATTTGTATGCATTTTTCCGTATGCTCTTTACCTTTTACACTACTGGAATGATTTTCATGACAAACGTGTTAATAACATTTACACGATATGCATAAAATCACGCTCTATCCGCCCTGCTGAAGGTAAAGCTCACAGTTCAAGGTCAAGGTCAAAGGCTGGAGCCATAGATTGACGGTCAGTTCCAAATCTCATGAACCCCTTGAAAAATGTTATTGAAACATGGTATATATGTTCTTCTAAACGAGATAAATGTCAAATGTCATGGAAAAGAAGGCAGTCACGAGGAAAGACGTCTAAAAACAAGCGCCTATTTGCATAATTTTCTAATCATCTTTTTTAAATTATATTTATAAAACTTGTGTCTTTACTTATCATGTTGAAATATGCAGCCAATCAACTGAGACATAGCCTAACATTGTCACAACCGCTCAACTCAGACGTAGCCTCATAAAGTCAGACACGCTAAACTGAGACAAAGCCTAACAAAGTCACGCCCGCTCAACTTAGTCAAAGCCTAACATAGTCACACCCGCTCAACCTAGTCAAAGCCTAACATAGTCACACCCGCTCAACCTAGTCAAAGCCTAACATAGTCACACCTGCTCAACTCAGACAAAGCCTAACAAAGTCACGCCCGCTCAACCTAGTCAAAGCCTAACATAGTCACACCTGCTCAACTCAGACAAAGCCTAACATAGTCACACCCGCTCAACCTAGTCAAAGCCTAACATAGTCACACCTGCTCAACTCAGACAAAGCCTAACAAAGTCACGCCCGCTCAACCTAGTCAAAGCCTAACATAGTCACACCCACTCAACTCAGACAAAGCCTAACATAGACACACCCGCTCAACCTAGTCAAAGCCTAACATAGTCACACCTGCTCAACTCAGACAAAGCCTAACAAAGTCACGCCCGCTCAACCTAGTCAAAGCCTAACATAGTCACACCCACTCAACTCAGACAAAGCCTAACATAGACACACCCGCTCAACCTAGTCAAAGCCTAACATAGTCACACCCGCTCAACTCAGACAAAGCCTAACATAGACACACCCGCTCAACCTAGTCAAAGCCTAACATAGTCACACCTGCTCAACTCAGACAAAGCCTAACATAGTCACACCCGCTCAACCTAGTCAAAGCCTAACATAGTCACACCTGCTCAACTCAGACAAAGCCTAACAAAGTCACGCCCGCTCAACCTAGTCAAAGCCTAACATAGTCACACCTGCTCAACTCAGACAAAGCCTAACAAAGTCACGCCCGCTCAACCTAGTCAAAGCCTAACATAGTCACACCCGCTCAACTCAGACAAAGCCTAACATAGACACACCCGCTCAACCTAGTCAAAGCCTAACATAGTCACACCCGCTCAACTCAGACAAAGCCTAACATAGACACACCCGCTCAACCTAGTCAAAGCCTAACATAGTCACACCCGCTCAACCTAGTCAAAGCCTAACATAGTCACACCCGCTCAACCTAGTCAAAGCCTAACATAGTCACACCCGCTCAACCTAGTCAAAGCCTAACATAGTCACACCCGCTCAACCTAGTCAAAGCCTAACATAGTCACACCCGCTCAACCTAGTCAAAGCCTAACATGTTTGTGTTTTTATGATTGTATTAATTAAGAATAGAATTGTCTTATGTTTTAATTATTAGTTAATTTGTATACTGTAATATACAAATAATAATTTATCAATATTTATGTTGAATGGTAATTATGGGAACAAAACAGAAACAAATGAAATTTATCCTCACATGGATGTAAAACATAGCACCGACTGCACCGCCCGTCCTTTGTCTGCTTTTTTCTTTCGAGTCTGTTTCTTATGTACCGAAAAGGGGGGGTGGTTAATGGGTAAATAAGATGCTCAAAGACTTGTCGTGCCCAAGAACCGTATATTTTATTCAAAGGTCAATGTCACTCTTAAGTTTTACAATTTACAATTATGGAGGAATATTAAAGCTGAACGTTTTGACAACTTTTTTATTTTTTTGTCTTGAAACGTGCAAATTTTAAAGTGTTGCGTAAATGAAAATCTGCGATCTGATCTTTTGTCAGCATTCTTTTATCACTGGTCAGCAGATATTTACGCAAAAAATCTAATTCCAAGACAAAAAATAAAAAAAAAAGTTGGAAAAAAGGTAAATCTGTGAGAGTGCAGCTGTGCCCTTTTGCTTCACAGAGTCAATTTTCAGAAAGTATAAAATAATAATTTTGATATTATTATATATATATGAAAGATAACACCTTAGGTATTCATAACAAACTATTAGTATTGATAGTAGTTATACGACACATACTCATTACAAATTAAACATTGGCCGATGCAAGTGTCCATAAGGATCAGAAGTGCTCTTTCTGACCCAGTCCTTTACAAATTGTAGCTGGAACAATAAATAATAAGTTTGTAAAACCATTATCAATGAACTTGTTTGATGTTATTCAAGATTGGTTCCTTGAAACCCCTCTCTTGATTCAAGTTCTCTTCAAAGGTTTCATAAACAAGGTAACAATAAGGCATGCTGATGACAAACAATCATTTTTGTGAGGAAAAATACAATATTATATTGCCAATACGACACGTTTTTGAATGAAAAATTAAAGTGTTGCGTAAATGTTTTAATCATTTATTTATAAAATTCATGTGTAATGGATGATATTTTTTTAGATATATTAAGGTTTGCATCGATCATTACGTCATGAAAATTCACAAGGCAATTTTCTGAAATTCATTTAACACTGAATGAACAGTTCTCAGACAGTCCAGTTGCACAAAGTATTACTACTTGACTACTCGTTGTAGTTGTTAATAAAAAGCGTGTGCTAAACAGTAAATTTTTATTTTTTAAGGAATCACATGACAAGGGTATTTATCTATCCATCTATCTATCTTCCATTAATGTCAAACCCCTACTACGCGCCTTAACATTTATTTTCAGAAACTTTTTCAAGGTCTTTGAAAAGCCCCACTTATTTCAGCATTAGTGTAATATATAATTATGTTTATATTTTCAATATGAGTGGTAAGTGACATCAAACAATTACTTATTCAATAATTATTTATTTGTAACCTTTGTAACAAAATTGTTATAAAGTGTTGAGATAAAAAATATCTCCTTAAACCAAATTGAAAATCGCAGTCTTCGTTATTTCTAGCTATGTTCATTTTCTAACCCTAGCTATTAAAGTCTGTAAACTTGAAACTTGATAGGATCATAAAACATTCCCGGATGATACTATCAGCAGCTCATGACAGACCATGTTATTATAATTAAATGCCCATCACTGGCCACCACATAGGAAATTTTGTGGAAAAGTGGAAATCTGGTACATATGCGTAGGCCTGGGTATGAAAAAGACTATGCTATAGTAAGGAGGATGTTTAAAAAGTTTAAATGTACATGAAAATGTAGATCAATGCGAAATAGGGGTTTCAACCATGACCAAGTCTGCGAAAATGGGTCCTAATGAGGAAAAATGACATTTTCAGGTTTTTACATTTTCTGAATGTGCTATGTTTCAGAAATAAAGTCCTGAAGTTTTAAGCTGATATCTTTAAAATTGACTGATTGAGGACAAATTTCGCAATACCACTATTTGATATAAAATGGCGAAAAAAATGAAGGAAATGGATACATAAGTAAATACAACTTCCTTGATTTAAAGAGTCTGTATTCCATTAAAATTGAATACAACATTTTTTATTTCTGTGGAAACATTATAAATCATAACATCAATAACATCATTTATGGAGGATATAACACTACATGTACATTTCATAGAAACGGTTGCCATGACAACAATTTTTCACGAGAAATTTATCCAAATAAACGCAAAAGCAGCTCAAATACAAAAAAATCACATTTGAATTTTATAGATTATGTTTGCAGGAAATATTTTAGTACAGCATTAAAATTTCAGCCAGCTTTGTAGTAAAATAGAATGTTTACAGCAATTTTCCATAGACCCTGTAAAGAAAATCTTCCACTTTTCTTAAACAAGGTTAATTGTTCAAAAGTAGTGCAGCTTATCCTTGTATTACTCAAAACACAAACATATCATTTTTAAAACAAGCAATTATTTAAAAGATGTAACTTGTCTGGTGAAATCAATTATTTTTAAAATCAATAAGAAGACATGTTATACTTGGTTGCCATAGCAACTTACTTATACCTAGAATATTTCCTTTTTGCTCATTTAATTCTTTTGGAGTTGTAAGATGACACAGAATGAAATGTTTTTTACAAGGAAAGCATTGACACATGCCTTATTTGACAAAATTGACAACAAACATATATGCATGCAAGGAACATTGAAACTATATTAATGTATAACTATTAACATGTAGACTTATAATGTACAATTTCACATTATACTGCAGTCACGTATATAAAATATGAATGCCATCATACTTTACTTATAGATGGCCAACTGTTCAATGATATTCCCATAATTGAAATACATGTTTATACAGAAGTATTCAATGATCAATCAAGTGAGTTACTTTTGGTTGCCATGGAAACCATACATTTCTAAGATCATTAATATTTTATCAACGTAACACAAAGAAATATTTTCTTTGAATGTAAATGAAAACATAAAACTTCCACTTATGCACGCCTGATTATAGCAAGAAACAAACTATAACTTTTGCTGAAACACACAGAAAGTGTTCTCAATAAAGTTGCCTATTTCAACTTTTGTTTTTTGGCCTTTGAATAGCCTTCTTTTGCAACTAATGGCAAAGGGCATGTTGTGTTTTTAGCATTATCTGATCTGCAAAAGTCCCTAATTACATCATGCAAGTACCATTGTTTTTCTGCACTTATTCCCTCATCAAAGATCTGCTCTGGCAGAACACCAATATCCACTTGGCAGGTTTTCAGTATGTTAATTTTCTCCTCAGGGGCATCAACAAACTTCCTCACTCTTACAACCCCAGGCCCGTTGGAAGATACCTCAAATGAATGGTATTTGGAAATGTTCTTCATTGGTTTGAAAATGCCTTTGAAGAAGGTGCTCCAGACATAGAACGACATTTGTTTGCTGTTGCCATCAACAATTTGTGGAATGTTGTGGCCATTACGGGATGATATTGCTACTGTGGAAGCCACCTCCTGTATTGAAGAAAAGCATTACACTATGAATGAATTTCAGACAGAAATATGATATATTATATTGTCACCTTAGTGCAAGAACTCAATATCTGCTTCTATTTCTATATGCAGTTATTGCGTTATTGCACTATTGTGATTATACGGAGCAGTACTGAAATGCCTACATATAGTATACAACATCAGTGAATTTATTAAATACCTATTATTTCTAAATATACATGATAATAAATGAACTTATTTTATATAATAATAAATTTAATATAACGTTAGTCATATATGATTATTTTCAATCTTAACTATAAAAAATCCCATTTTCTTCATGCCACTTCTTATTAGTTTATAACTGTATTAAAAAGAAGAAAATCAATCAATCTTGAAACATGTGTAATTAATTTATGTCTGTAATTGTTTTAAAATATTGGTGTGGTAAAAATCTAACTGCTGAATACCTCAATTGTCTCTGCATCCATGTGTCTCCATCTGTTTTTCCAAACTCCAAAATGCCAGCCGCATGAAAATTTGATGTGGCCGGCTAGCATCAGTGTGTATTGGATTGTCTTATGCCCTCCTGGAATAGAATAGTTAATTGTTAATAAGATCTCTTTATTTCAAATTAAACACTGAACTATATCTGTTGTTTATTTTTTAAGTCCAACAAATCAAAAGCTTTTAAAGCTATACATCTGTTTCACTCATCTATAGTGTTACTGAAAACCTTTTGAGATAATTAAAAAGCAATAACATAATTTAGTTTACATCATGAAACATATTTATATTTTTTCACTAAAACACAACAACTCTCACCCGTCAATGTTCTCCACACAGCATAGCCAAGAGCGGCATTATTTTTGTTCTGTCCTTGGCAATTGTCAAATTGGAACTGAGCATGTTTCTCACCCAGGCCGTAGTTTTCAAGGTAATGGTGGAGGTAGCTGACAACTGTGTTTGCTCCTTTGCTTGGGGCAACACCCTCATCACCAAGGTAAAACACCTGTTTCTCTGAAAATATTCATCCTTCTTATCACTATTCTTAATCATCACCATCATCAGCAACAGTAGCAAAATTTAACAGCACCAGTATTCAACATTAATACGTAAAAACATTTAAAACATTTCTCATAACTAACATATACCAAACAAGAGATGTTTGTCAAACATTATGCCCCCCCTGAGCGCCATGTTGTCAGGATTATATGGACAGTTGAATGAAATATGCATGGACCGAAATGACAGCTGATTTGTTGCCATTGAGGCAGTTTTCAGATTATGACCATTAAAGTGTGAGGATAGAGTGTGTTATGACCATGACCTTTGACTCTATGAACTCAAAATCCAGAGTCATCAGCTGGTCACCAGAAACCTAAATGTCAAGTTCGAGGGCCATGGGTGCAGGCATTGTCAAGTTATCACACAGACAAGTTTTTTTCGTTTAAGGTCACTGTGACCTTGACCTTTGACCCAATGACCCCTTAAATCATAAGGGGTCATCTACAAGTCAGATGCAACTCCAAGTCAAGTTTGAAGGCCATGGGTTCAGGCATTGTTGAGTTATCACTCTGACAACCTTTTACCATTCAAGATCACTGTGACCTTGACCTTTGGCTCTATGAATCCTAAAATCAATAAGGGTGATCTGCTGGTCAGGCTTAACATCCATGTCAAGTTTAATGATCATAGGTTCAGGCATTGTTGAGATATCAGTGGGAGAAGATTTGTTAACTTCTTTGCGTTAAAGGTTACTGTGACATTGACCTTGGCCTGATGACCCCCAAAGTCGATAGGGGTCATCTACTGGGCAGGCCCAACCTTCATGTCAAGTTTGATGACCATAGGTCCAGGAATTGTCGAGGTCGCTTTCAAGGTCACTGTGACCTTGACCTTTGACCCCTAAAATCAATAGGGGTAATCTACTGGTCAGGCCCAACCTCAATGTCAAGTTTGAGGGCCATGGGTGCAGGCATTGTTGAGTTATCACTCGGACAACCTTTTATCATTCAAGGTCACTGTGACCTTGACCTTTGGCCCAATGACCCCTAAAATCGATAGGGACCATCTTCTGGCCAGGCCCAACCTCCAAGTCAACCTTGAGGGCCATGGGTGCAGGCATTGACGAGTTATCACTCGGATAACCTTTTACCATTCCAGGTCACTGTGACCTTGACCTTTAGCCAAATGACCCTTAAAATCAATAGGGACCATCTTCTGGCCAGGCCCAACCTCCAAGTCAAGTTTGAGGGCCATGGGTGCAGGCATTGTCGAGTTATCACTCGGACAACCTTTTACCATTCCAGGTCACTGTGAACTTGACCTTTGGCCAGATGACCCCCAAAAACCATAGGGGTCATCTCCTGGTCAGGCCAATTCTCCAAGTCAAGTTTGAGGGCCATGGGTGCAGGCATTGTCGAGTTATCACTCGGACAACCTTTTACCATTCAAGGTGACTGTGACCTTGACCTTTGGCCAGATGACCCCCAAAAAACAAAAGGGGTCATGTACTGGTCAGGCACAATTACAAGTCAAGTTTGAGGGCCATGGGTGCAGGCATTGTCAAGTTATCACAAGGAAAACCTTTAACCATTCAAGGTGACTGTGACCTTGACTTTTGGCCCGATGACCCCCAAAAACAATAGGGGTCTTCTACTGGTCAGGCCCAACCTCCAATTCAATTATGAGGGCCATGGGTGCAGGCATTGTCGAATTATCACTCGGACAACCTTTAACCATTCAAGGTCACTGTGACCTTAACCTTTGACCCGATGACCCCCAAAAACAATAGGGGTCATCTCCTGGTCAGGCCCAACCTCCAATTCAATTATGAGGGCCATAGGTGCCGGCATTGTTGAGTTATCACTCGGAAAACCTTTTACCATTCAAGGTCACTGTGAACTTGACCTTTGACCCGATGAGCCCCAAAAACAATAGGGGTCAGCTACTGGTCAGGCCCAACCTCCAAATCAAGTTTGAGGGCCATGGGTGCAGGCATTGTCAAGTTATCACTTGGACGACCTTTTACCATTCAAGGTCACTGTGACCTTGACCTTTGGCCTGATGACCCCCCAAAACAATAGGGGTCATCTGCTGGTCAGGCCCAACCTCCATGTCAAGTTTGAGGGCCATTGGTGCAGGCATTGTTGAGTTATCACTTAGACAAGCTTTAAAATTATTTTATCATTAAAGGTCACTGTGACCTTGACCTTTGACCCGATGACCCCCAAAATCAATAGGGGTCATCTACTGGTCAAGCCCAACCTTCATGTAAGGTTTGATGACCATACGTCCAGGAATTGTTGAGTTATCACTCGGACAAGCTTTGGTCTACCGACGGACCGACCGACCGACATACCGACATGCCTGTGCAAAGCAATATACCCCTCTGCTTCCAAGGGGGGCATAATAAATGTTCAGATA
The DNA here is from genome assembly GCF_026914265.1 of Mya arenaria. Taxonomy (NCBI): domain Eukaryota; kingdom Metazoa; phylum Mollusca; class Bivalvia; order Myida; family Myidae; genus Mya; species Mya arenaria. The sequence goes on along the minus strand of NC_069134.1, from coordinate 26,917,979 downwards.
CACATCCAATTCCAGATTTTGAGATGTGCATGATGGCTATTGACCAATGGTAATGTTACGTTCTTAATCAGTTTGTTTGAATGAAGTAAAACATTTATTGCTAAGAAGTGCTCCTTCAATTCTCAATTATTAACATTTGCCATCAGGACATCTTATAATGACAGAGAACACATTGCAATTTAAAACTGTAAAAAGTGAATTCAGATTTATATATAAAGAAGTGAGTCTCAGTCAAAATGAATTAGCTTACCAGATCCTTCACAGCCAACTCCAAATACCTCACATCTCCTGGCAGTTTTGAAATACAGGGGTCCAACCTGTAGTAGATAAAAGCTTGCATTAAATTTGACAACAATATCTGGTAATTAGAACCAGCATTTTATTCTAAATATTAAAAGATTAAATTTCTAAATCATGTAAAAAGAATTCTAACATAAACACTTAACATTCAATAAATACACTATGAAGCCATTTGAGTAGAACTGCAGTAAACCTTAGGCACTCACAAGTATGATACATCATGTGCAAATTACTGCACAATAAATCCTTTAAAAAAAGATTATCTCTTGCAATAAGTTGATAAATTCAGTAAAAAAATCCATTTGATTATTTGCTTGTACTCGATAGAAAAAAATAACTAACCTGTTGGCTATGGTGTGGACTATGAACCTGCTGTGCAAAGTCCCAGCTGTAGTGGACGGTTGCATCTTAGGAACATGACTCTGCACCATAAATAAAAAAAAATCACATTTAAATTGATGGCCTAGAAGGAAATATATAAGTAATATAAAATGATCTTTTCATTCCGTTTCAGAATTTTATCCATGTTTTGAATATTTATACACTCGAAAGTTTACATGTATATATATATACAAGAATAACAGGCATGAAAAAAAGCTTAGGTAAAATTTAAAAGTCACTTTTATTGATGCAGACTGACATTCTAAAAAATGACAAGCATTTTTAGTGAAAAGATATCCCCCGCCAACAATGGCTTGTTTGTGCTTGATGGCTTGTTTGTGCTTGAAGGTTAAACAAAATCTCAGAAAGAATAAGATAAGCACATTGGTTTATTCCTTTCCGAGCCAAATTATAAAATATCGACCGGGACTACTTTATGATAAAAAACTTTAACGAAATAAATCAGAGGGATGATTAAATAAAACTGTCTTTTCCGAAACTGCTTACTCGGAAACATCAATCATTGCAAAATAGTACTCAATAGTTGAGATAAAAATGTAGCCGTAGAAATTCACCGAAGAAGTTCATTGCAGGATGTTGGTTCATATAACATTCAAGTTTCATTAAATTCTAGCAGCTAGTTACTGAGAAACGGCTGCAAACAATGATTTTTTTAATAAATCAAGGGCAATAACTCCAAGGACAATTGACCGATCAAATTTTTCTTTGGACGGGCATCATTCCAGTATAGTGGTTCATATTTATTTTAAGTTTCATGAAATTCTACCGGCTAGTTACTGAGAAAACGCAGGTGACGGACGGACGGACGGACGGACGGAAGGACGGACAACGCCATTTCAATATCCCCCTCCCTATTTCATAGGCGGGGGATAATAACTGAATATCCAGCATGTTAATTAAAATAAATCAATAGAATTTAACATATTATATTTTAATTTTAAAACTAGAAAATCTTGAAGCATGACATAAGACAGCTAAAACTATAGCGGATAGAAATTTATTAACCAAAGCACACCTTCAACTGTAATGTTTTCAATACATGTAACTTTAGAGTCACCACACTGCATTCTATATTGCTCCCTCTGATGTCTAGCACTTTCAACATGACTTTCATATTCATCAAGAAGTGTCATTTTATCATCTTCAGAAAGGGCACCACTTTGTGAAATACATGTATTACAAGAAAAGGTTTGGCATCTAAAACACAAGTCTGTTTTTGGTTTAGCTAAGACTATATGTGGGCACAACTAACGCCATACTCTGGTAAAAGTATTAAGACTTATACTTCTAGCACCATCTATTTTTTCATATTCAACATGAATGTCTGCTTGTGACTTATCAGATGGCAACAACAACACTTTACTATTGCTGTGGTTTGGAAGTCTTCCGGTAAGGGGCATTGCATTGTCAGATGCATAGCAGAAGAGGAACTTTCTTATGTTTTCTCTTTCCTCAAATGTGATTGCATTATGAGGTAGTCTTTTGGTATTACCATGAGTCCTAGCAATCAATCCATCATTGTCAAGAGAGCAACCAATTATTTTTAGTTTCTCCTTTCCGATGTTGTATGCAAAAAAGAATACCTCACTGCAAACTTCAACTCCCTTAATATAAAACTTCTGACTGGGCCTAACCCTCTCTTCTGCCGTTTATGCTTACTACTTTCAGTTTGTTGGACATTTTTTCTGTGGCACAACATGGCTGATGTAATAACTAGTCCACCAAAATGGCCGTCAATGAGTCTTTTGACGATTTTTAGACTATGGCAGACTCTTTACAGGGATACACATGAAATGTCAAAATAATTAAAAAGTATCCCTGATTGCTCATTATTGTAGCTAATGTAATAACAAGATCAAGTTCATCTGTCTGCATACCAGCTGAATACATATGTAAGTCAGTAATATCATTAGCATCGACAACTTGACTGCATGGTTTGCCATAGAGGTTTTTACACCTGCAGGTATGAGCAAAGAAATCATCAGTTTTCTTTCTCTGTCTTATATCCTGTGCAGAAGGTTCCAAATCATGGTCAAAACTTTCACACTGAACAGTCTCTGTATTACATATATCACCATCTGATTCATCATTGACAGAATTACTTTCATGGCTAGAATCATTTTCTGAATCAGACTTACTAAATTCTATCTCACTTGCACCAGAACTCTCTGGACACAAAACCTCATGAAAATAAAGTCTACTGTATCAACTTCTAATAACTCTTCGCGAAATAAATGGTATTGGCTTCATTCGTAGGAGACGGTGCTTTCTTGACTCAACTGCGACATATTCATAAAATTTGCAAGTGTTTTTCAAATTTTCCGCCATAATATCTGTTGCTATTAGTGGTCTATTAGTCGTCTGTTGTTACGGAAAAATACTTCCGGGTCAAACTGTCAAAAGGTTATTTAAAATAAAAATCAAATGACAATTTAAATAAAGGATGACAACATAGATAAATGCATACATTACCTTCCAAATAATTGTTTCCGTGTAATTAATCCGAAAAGCATTCTAATGCCGTATGGATAAACCGGCAAAACCGTCATATCTTCTGTACGGATTTCGACATGTTTTCATCTATATGGCGGAGAGCGACACCTTCAGATCTTGAAAGGGCGGTTAATCATGATTTAAGGTCAGGCAGCATGAATATTATCGACAATATTCAACTGATAGCAGAGTGATGTGCCTTTATAGAGTGTATACACTTCGATTTTGTAAATACTTTGAAAAATAATGCCAAAATAGTTAATTGACAAAACGATAATTGCTCAGAAAACGTGTTGTTTTTTAATCTCGCTTTATCTCAGTAACGTGATTACCTCAACAGGACTCATTTTCGCTGACGACGTTATGTTATAAATGAATCATACTGTATACATCTATACATACCAAAGAATAAATATTATATTATCAAAAAGTTTGTTAAACGTAAACCATGGTTTGTTTCTTTAAGAAGCACAAACCATGATGGTTTTCTTCATGTTAAATGGTCATTGAGATTTTTAAAAGCGTTAAATTTCGTATTCCCTGAGTATGCATTAATCATTTTATCATTTGATCGTTTCTGAACTATCAATAATAATTGCAAAAAATGAATATGACTGTACAAACCACTTGATTTATCAATGTATTATTGTTGTTTTTGTTTTTTCTGAAATATTTCTGTATGTGACATGTTTTTACTATTCGTGTCTTTCTTTATGACAAGCAATGAAAGCGTGGGATGGCATTGACATAAAACGTCAGTTTGGGATAGGTCTCAATGTTGTACCATGGAATATCAAAATGGATCAGCCAACATTATTATTATAAAATAAAACTATAAATTTTGTTTGATAAAGAACAACCTTTATAAACAAATAATTGTTTACACTGATTAAAGAAAAAGAAAACTTCAAGTTACCAAAAAACGTTGTTACGAATCTTTGGGCACATTTAATGGGTATTTAATAACTCGTCCTCAAACTCAAAGGCTATGGGTTTTATTATATTTTGGTTTACCTTAAGTCCCGGCTCATCAAAGCTCAATAAAACGTTTGAAGATGTAAATAATCTGATTTTTAATGAATGGGTAACTATGAAAAGTCAATGATCATTCATTACCCATAAAATACCAATGATATTATGTAGGAACTGTACGTCATCCAACATTTACATAGGCTCAAACGACAACCCGTCAGCCAATCAAATCGAAGGAATTTCAGTTAAAAATACGTCCGTCTTAAGATTACCCACAAGAAAAAGTTGTTGTGAAAGGGGTCGGTGGGTAACTGGAAAACAGAAAAACCGGAAAACACTTAAATGTTCATAAAAATATGCAATAGAGTTTGCGAAGGAGTGTTGGTGTCTGGGGTTCATACGTATAATCATATACCAACATATTAACATTCTTACACAGTGTTTGGTGCTGATATTGCCAGAACAGTGGCCGGGTAGAGGTTTGGGTGGTTACCTGTGGGTAGGGATTGACCTAACCATGGGAGACACTATGCTATGCTTTTACACGCTACTGCTTCTGATTATATTAGCAAAATCTAGTAGTATTTAAATTACACGATAAATAAAATACCTCCTCTTTGTAACACCTTCCAAAGATTTTTCCTATCAAGCTATATTAATTATAATATTCTACCAACTACACATCAATGTAGCGTGCTGTAATTCCGATGTATATAATGCTACTTATGATTTAGCTATTTAAATGTTTAAGATTATCCTTTAAGTTATACTCTTGCAAAAACTTACCATTTTTCAGTGGTATGTCAACTAGCGGATCAGGGCGCGTGTGGATTGCCCGTACAGCCGGGAAAACTAGTTGATGTTACCACGTACTGTGTTCAGTGCTCAAATCCATCTTACTTGCTATCATATATACTCGACTTTAAATAAAAAATATTGTATCTTGTATATTTGTGATAAAATTGAAGGTAAATCTTATTGATTTGAAGTGATATTTAATAAAGAAGAAAAGGTATGGATATGTATACATACACGTGTGTAAATCTTAGTTTAGTAAAAGTCCATTAAATCATCAATGATTAAACTCATAGATTTCTTATTATAAATATACATTTCGATCTAGGGTCTAGTGGCGGGTCGCTCGACCCCCATCCCCTTCCGTAAAATTGTCGAGTCGCACTTTCCATATCAATATGGTCTGGGACCACTCCCGGATAATGAGATATGGTCGACATATGTTCCTTCAGGGTCAATGTCGTGATAACCTTAAAATCGGTTTCCAATCAATATATGAAAAACGCTTAGTACCTCGAACTTGGAAGAGATCCCTGAAACATGACCAGTACCCTAACTATATTTATGTCAGTTGGTCAAAGGTCAAGGTCGTGGTGACCTTAAGCTTAAAACCTGATATCGTTCAATAACTGAAGAATGCTTTTATCCACGTTCTTTAAACTTGATATCCTGATTTAATGCATCTGCTTCCTTTAAGTCATGTTTCAAAAACATTCGCGACGTCTTTAATTGATGCCCGGCATCAAAATAAGTCTTATCAAGATAATTCCACACAACAAAGGTGGGTGTTGCAGGCCAAACATTAAAACATATATTGTATCAGAGTTTAGGTTTTGCATGCAATTTTACGAAACAGTATAAATATGTTTCTGGGTCAAAGGTTTAAGACCATCTAATTGACAAATGTCTTGATGATATATATTTTCAAAAACGAGCAGTACCCGTAAAGCTGCACTCTCACAGATGTATTGTTCGGACAACGTTTTTTTCTTGTCCTTGAATGAACCGTTTTAGCGTAAATGTCTGGAAACCAGTGATTTAAGACTGCTGACCAAATATCAGATCGCAGATTTTATATTTACGTTCGAAATTAAAAGTGTTATGGCAAAAAACGTTACTAACGCTTTAGAAAAAGTTTTTCGGCATAAAACATCAATATTCTAACGTAAATATAAAGACCTGCTCTGTAAAACCTACATATGTATGCGGAAGTACATGTGTGTGTATAATGCGTGTTTATTTAACCTTAACAACATATTAAAATTGGTCCAGACGTTAGTCGTTCTAGATAGCCCACTATTGCGCTGTGTAAGCTCATTCAGTTGATGTGAACTTATAGTACAAAATTAATGTTGTTGGACTTTCATTGAATGCATACATATATTTGCAATATAACTTTTTATGCACGACAGACACGGTCATAGGATCTGTTTAAAACTATGAATGATTTAAGTTATTCAATTATTAAAAGTGTTACAAAACATAAACATATTTAACGGATATGTTGTTTTATTTTTATTTTTGATAATTACCGTTCAAGGGCGGTAATCCAATCATTTATCGCTCAAATTATTTTGATGCGTGTGTGCTCTGTTTGTTGTGTTTGTATTTGTTTATATGTGTCTCATATTCATTGTCGTTTGGGTCCTTGCCGCGCGCCTCTAAACAATTTTTTATTGTATGATTAAATTCTGAAGTATTAAGTTTTTCAAACCACGTTCGCTTTGAATAATATAAAATACAAGCATAATATAAAGAATCCGGTTTTCAAATAAATCTTTATATCTCTTAGCCTTGATGTATAAACACACAATGAAAACAACCAACAACACTCATACATACAACAGTATGGACGCTCATTGAATGTTCTTTTTTTCTCAAATTCTACATGGCGGGGGTGATATAAAATATCAACCGATTATGACAACTACAGTAAATTGCTATAATTCTTTTTCCTCTGCCCGTTTTGCATGAAGTTAGCTAACCCTAGTGTGTGAGAGGTATTATTGTATTAACTGCCGCACACATGGTAAAGACTTAGTATGTGTTTTAATATGATCAATGAATGGTATATAATTATACAATTACCTGGCTTATTTGTGAAGAATGTTGGAACAAAATGGCATTCACCTATATTGTCGCAAAATTTGGCACACCATGATCCGTACCAAGCAACTCCTGGAAGATCAAACCAGGAATCCGTAACGTTTTCAATGGCATAAAGTGCATTAGCTGGTATAAGAAGAAGCAGTGAAACTTGTTCGTAAATCCCCATTTTTTTTGTATTTCCTAACAAAAGTGTTTATCATTTTGTCTATCCGAATTGCCAGTGTCCGGAATATTTCTCTTAACAGGAGACATTATTTTATCAAATAATGCCAAATAATCTCTAAAAAGTTGTGATATTAGTTTCCGTTCAACTTTATAATACTTTTTAAACAAAAAAATCCAAAAGCTTTGATTTCCCGGCTCAAAAACTGATGTTATCATGTTTTCAGTTTTACTTAGTCTGAGTGTTTCAGAAGGTTTCTTCCGTGACAGTCAACGATTTGACTGTTGAAGCGTAGCAGGCAACACCCCAGCAAACAATTGACGTTGGAAAGACGTTGTAACAACGTTGGAGCATACTTCAGACAGGATCCAATTGCCCCATCAACCTCATGTTCAGTAGCAGTAAACACTTGCTGAAATACATAACCATCTTGTCAAATAAAATTATATGGACTTGAAACTGCTGAAAATAAAGTTTTGATATCAAATTCCACACAACAAAATTTCTCCAGTTTTGGTACAATATTTGCTGTATTTTTTCATTATCTTTTAATTGTTTTACTTATTTCAGTTACTAGAATCTGTGATCAAAGCTATCGCGGATTAAATCATTTTCAGTGAATAATTGCTTTGTTTTCCTAGAGCGGGCACCAGTGCTATTTTTATAAGAGGTGAATGCGCAAGACTTTACCTGGTACTCACTTTAATAATAACATACCAGTACTTAAATGATTACTGTCAAGAAGCAGATTTGACTTGGCAAGTATTACCTTGAACACCTTGAAAAACTTTGGAAAGTCATTTTCTCCTTTTTCCCTTCACGGTAAAGCTAGGCATAACATCATCCGTCATAAACCTGTCAGAAAGGGGTACATAATAATATAAATTTGATAACAATATATCCCAGCAAACACATGACGTTGGATCAACGTCGGATATAGGTTGGATTTAGGTCGCGACGTCGGCGACTTAAATACAACGTTGTATCAACGATGTCAGTCCGACGTCGCAATTAGACATCGAACCGACGTTGTGATTTGGTTATTGTTTGTAATAGGTTGTATTTTTCAAGTTAATACATGATATACACATGATGTAACAAGAAGTTGCTCGGAAATTGTGAAACTGCTGCAAATAAATAATAAAATTCGATCATGTTATTATTCAAGTTGGTTCCCTTGTCTGTGCCCTTGGTTTCTGTAATTGGAATTTCCGCATAGTGTCGCATGTTTATAGACCTTTTTCTTTTTTTTTTGTTGTTGTTAAAATTCATATTGTTAAACAAAAATTAGCATAAATAATTATATCGATAGCTTCTAATCATGTCATTTAGATAATTCCGAAAAAAATGGATGTTTAATTCTTTATCTTAAAATAGACGCGCGCAATTTTGAACCCATTTTGATCCGCCATATTGCTCATGAGGTGTACGAATATTGAAGAGAGAGAAATAGTCAATTACTCCTATTAGAGAGACTCGACCGTTCATATTTTAAATAATACAACAAGGTAAGTTGATACAATGCATGATGAACGGTTTATAGCAATAATTTTCTGGTGTTTTACAAGGTTGTTTCAATGAAATGTTAGCATACATGTAATTCAACCCGATTCGCCCTCAATTGACATCGCGCCGATTTGTACTTTTTTGTAGACCAATTTTAATTGTTCTCTTGAATAATGTGTGTAAATACTAGTATTTTTTGTGTAATTTTACGATCCGAAAGGCCCATGTTATTTACCATTGTTTTTGTTAAATCCAATGTCAATCAGGAAAATTATATATCCCAGCAAACAATTGACGTTGGAAAGACGTTGTAACAACGTCAGAAACTGACGTTGGATAAACGTTGTATATTGGTTGAAAATGAAAGATTTTTAGGAAGTTCGGAAGTACTTCCTAAGGCTGGCACCTAATGAAAGAAAGCCTCACTTTCAATTTCAAAGTATAAATGGAGGGATTTTTTAAATATCAACAACATAAATTTGCTGAGTGACAATTCACGGTCAAACGCCAACAGGCGAACGGCCCCCGCATATGTTTTTGTTAAATCCAATGTCAATCAGGAAAATTATATATCCCAGCAAACAATTGACGTTGGAAAGACGTTGTAACAACGTCAGAAACTGACGTTGGATAAACGTTGTATATTGGTTGAAAATGAAAGATTTTTAGGAAGTTCGGAAGTACTTCCTAAGGCTGGCACCTAATGAAAGAAAGCCTCACTTTCAATTTCAAAGTATAAATGGAGGGATTTTTTAAATATCAACAACATAAATTTGCTGAGTGACAATTCACGGTCAAACGCCAACAGGCGAACGGCCCCCGCATATGGTTTGGACTCCACACACTTTGACCAGCCATATTGCGTTCATACCTCGATAATGACATCAACCCCGCAATTCATTCCTTAAATATATGTTGTGTTTTGTAGTATTGTGGTACGCCTACTGTGTTTCATAATCATCAACATCTGGTGGAAATAAAGATTACTGAATTGAATTTAATTGAATTGAACATAACATAATTGAGTAAATAAGCTACCGATGGTTTAGTTACAAAAGGTAGAACTAAGTCCGACAAACCGATAAAGTTGACATTTCACATAGTCATCGTGTCGGGCAGCTGATCAGCTGATAACAAAATATCACAGTATATAGAATTGGCACATAATAAATAGAAAAATTCACGTATTGATTATTTGGAAGAGACAGTACCTCAAACTGCCGTGTTGAACCACAACCTGTATGTGAACTATACAATAACACCTTGCAAACAGTACTTCAACACACAGCAATTCTCCATGTATAATGGCAGGAATAAACGATGGACCTGCGTTTGCTCTGATAACATAGGTGTATGCTCAACCAACCGATATCACTAACCGATTGCAGTGATATTTATTAACCGATTCTAATGTTATTCACGAACCGATTCCAATGATATTCATAAACCGATTCTGATGATATTCACTAACCGATTCCAATGATATTCACAAACCGATTCTGATGATATTCACTAACCGATTTCAATGACATTCACAAACCGATTCTGATGATATTCACTAACCGATTCCAATGATATTCACAAACCGATTCTGATGATATTCACTAACCGATTTCAATGACATTCACTAACCGATTCCAATGTTATTCACATTATATAATTATTACAATGATATTTAATAACCGATTCAAATGACATTCACTTAACGAGTCCAAGGATATTTACTAACCGAATTCAATGTTATTCACTATCCGAATTCAATGTAGTTCATTGGTTGATAGCAAGCAGATAAGGAGCTAATGCCAACCACGGCATCTATGCACAAGCTGATAAACTAATGGTCTGACAAACGTTTCTCCAGATACCAAGGCGAAGGACTACCGCCTATCGAAACGTCAACTGGTTTTGAATATCAACATATATGTCGATGACTTTTTTGATGTTCAGCTACATAAAACACACTTTCCAACCACAAGCCTCCCCGATGTAAACAAGCGCCAGCAATGCCAGCAGGACGCCAACTATCCCAAGGAACCAGTACCACAAGTTACCGCCACCTCCGCCCCGACCCCCTCCGCCTGAACCACCCACCACATTTGTCTTTTTTGACCCACCCTTCACTCCACCACGCGCTCCGCGACACTGGACATTACTCGCTGGAAATATATATATCGATATTACAGGATCATGCAAAGAGTGTAGTTTATCTACAGATGTGGTTAATTAACAATTATTTGGCATACAATAAACTAAACCACTCACATCCTCGCGTTATGATAGCAAGATGACAGTCTAGGTTGATTTTATCAATCGTACAGTTTGATATAATTGTTTTTAATTGTTTTTACTATGTTCGAGAGTTTCACGTTTCCTTGTTTGATTATAATGATCGTGTTTCTAAAATGAAAATATTTATTAATTAGAGTTTCAAATCATTTGGTTGGCTACAATAGTCATATGCTTAAAAAATGACGGACTAGATTTCTGAATTATTAATATTACAAAGTGGTATAATTTCACTTCCAACAAAAACTTCAAGGACTAATACCGGATGTCGACGCACATTTACACAATATTCAATATTTAAACTTTTATCAACTGAGTTCCGCACTGGAAGGAGATGGCTGGGTGGTGCTGTTTAACGCCAGTGGTTACAATGAATGTCTGTAACTCTTGTGTTGCTGATGTTATCTGGTATCTGGTTGATAGTGGTGTTGTCTTGTGGTAACCTTGAGGCATATAAGGTAACCGTATGGTTTGGTATGAGTTAACCTTGATTTGGTATGAGACTACCTTATGGTTTGGTTTTAGGTTATCTCATGTTTTAGGCTTCCTTATTGTTTGCTATGTGGTTTCCTTATGGTTTGGTTAAGGTTACTTCATGTTTTGATATGAGGTTACCAAATGCTTTAATATGAGGTTACCATATGGCCTAATATGAGGTAACCTCATGATTTAATATGAGGTTTCCTTATGGCTTGGTTTGAGGCTCCCTTATTGTTTTGGCATCAGGTTACCTTCCGGTTTATTTTAGGTAACCTCGTGTAAAGGTTTGAAATGAGTTATCTTAAGGATTGATATGAGGTTACCTCACGGTTTGGTATGAGGTTACCTTATGGTTTGGTGTAAGGTTAACTTATGGTTTGCTATGAGTTTCCTTATTGTTTTGAAGCATCCTTAAGTTTTGGTATTAGGTCACCTTATTGTTTAATTTTTAGTTACCTCATGTTTTGATATGAGGTTACTTTGAGGTTTGGTATGAGTTTCCTTATTGCTTGATATGAGGTTACCTTATGGTTTGGTTTGGGGCTACTTTATGGTTTGACATGAGGTAACCTTATGGTTTGGTATGAGGTTACCTTATGGTTTGGTTTGGGGCTACTTTATGGTTTGACATAAGGTGACCTTATGGTTTGGTATGAGGTTACCTTATGGTTTTATAATAGGTTACTTTATAGTTTGATATGAGGTTATATTTTGTTTGTTATGAGGTTATATTTTGTTTGATATGAGGTGACTTTATGGTTTGATAAGAGTTCTAATATGGAATAACCACATGGTTTGATATGAGGATACCTCATGGTGTGATATGAGGTTAGCTTATGTTTTGATATGAGGTTACATTATCGTTTGGTATGAGGTTCAATTATGGTTTGGTATGAGATTACAGTGTTGTTTGATATGTGGATAATATTTGGTTTGACATGAGGTAACCTTATTGTTATCATATGAGGTTACCTTATGATTGTATATGAGGTCATGTTATTTTTAATTTGTTGTTCGTTTTGTATGATTTTCAAGGCAGCTATATGTCTCAATGCGTGTCTTTCGTTGTAGATGTGGTAAGCCTTTAAAGGACATCACAATTTATATTTCAGCTGGTGAGTTTTACGGTACCCAACATGTTTGAGTGACAGGTTTCGAACATATAATTCTCGAACACATCGCTTAAGGATCCAACAACGAAGGCAGATATATTTAATTCTGAAGAGGGCTCCTTTACCATTTTAGACACCCACTAAAACTGCATGTTCATTTTTATAGTATTTCAGAAGTATTTAAATCGAAAACGGCTTTTACTTGTAAAATACTCGTGATAGAAATGTATACTTGATATATGAGTCATGACAGATGACAGATGACTTAGTTATGAGTATCCGAAATTGACAGGAGGCATTGTTAACACTCGACTATGGCATTCCACAACCAACTCTTCTTAAGCTATGTTAAATGCCATTACGCCTCACGATAACATTTTAATATGATTGACCTAGAGATTCTTACCATGTGACCATCTTAAGATCAATAACAAATATTTGAAACGCCTTATCAAACATACTTTTAACTTGGTGAATGTCAAACGTTTTGGGTAAAACCATGTTTGTCCATTATCAGTAAATATAACCCTAACATGTAAATACCATAGGAAATCGTTGTTTTATCCCGACCCCAACCCCACGCACACATAAAGTCACTGTTAGCTCATAAGTAAACATTTGATATGACAATGTGTTACAGTCATAGAAATTAAGCTATGTAGTCACCAGCTAGTCGGGCCAGTAAATCACAAATTTAACTAGCCTAAGTTAAAATTCACTAGCCCAAATATTTTTCTTATGTCAACGGGTTAAAATAACTGATGATGCTGCGTTTTTATTGAGCTCACTTTTTCAACGAAGAAATGATAAACCCCTCATTTTGTCTAGTTAACAACGTATGTATTGCTTTGCAATTGTGTGGCCATTTCTGAATTTAATTAACATTTGATCAAATTCAACCTCTTTTTGAGAAACACATCTTGAAGCTTCAATGGGCGTGTCTATTGGATTAAGCCTCAAATCTTGGTGCAATTTTGATGTGACACTAATTCCTTGGCATTTAACATCATCAAAATGAATATCACCATATCCATCTGTTGAAAAAAAGGATGACAATTCTCCGAAAGTTTAAGAATCAAATAAATTTTGCATTGTGATCTCAGTCGCAAATTGTATTTATAAACAACGATCACCATTGGATATTGGGAAGCATCACATTGATATGAGCCGGATTGTAAGTCAACCAGAGTGAAAGTATTAACCAGCACATTAACATTAGGGTTTTGGCTGGTACAAAAGTGAAATTAGGATTTTTGTCACTAACATTTCGGGCTAGTACTTTGAGGATTTTCGCTAGCCCAAGAGAAAATATAGTAGTTTGTTTTGCTGTCGCACTAGTGCTAATTCCGACCACTGATGTTATCAAGATAAATTATACAGGCTGATTTATTAATTAATATGCCCATAGTGTATATATATCACTGTTTTGTAAGAAAAGTGAAAACTACTATTTAGATAGCAACGTTTATTACATATAAATATTAAAGTTAACATATGCCTGAGGTAAATATGATGCAAATTTATGTGACTTGCAATAAACATGACATTTTACACTACGGTTTTAATATAAGTAAATATGAACACAATAACCAGCATAAGGAATAATAAATATAAATATAAATGAAAAGGAGGTACATGCATTTTAATGTACGTATAACGAATATGAATAGAAATCAAAAGGAGGTACATGTATTTTAATGTACGTATAACGAATATAAATAGGAATCAAAAGGAGGAACATGTATTTTAATGTACGTATAACGAATATGAATAGAAGTCAAAAGGGGGAACATGCATTTTAATGTACGTATAACGAATATAAATAGAAATCAAAAGGAGAAACATGTATTTTAATGTACGTATAACGAATATAAATAGAAATCAAAAGGATGAACATGTATTTTAATGTACGTATAACGAATATAAATAGAAATCAAAAGGAGGAACATGTATTTTAATGTACGTATAACGAATATGAATAGAAATCAAAAGGAGGAACTTGTATTTTAATGTACGTATAACGAATATAAGTAGAATCAAAAGGAGGAACATGTATTTTAATGTACGTATAACGAATATAAATAGAAATCAAAAGGAGGAACATGTATTTTAATGTACGTATAACGAATATGAATAGAAATCAAAAGGAGGAACATGTATTTTAATGTACGTATAACGAATATTAATAGAAATCAAAAGGAGGTACATGTATTTTAATGTACGTATAATAAACATATTTAAAAAATGTATTAATATTTCATGATCAGAGTTGGATAGTGAGTAGGATATAGTATAATATTAATAAAAAATCGAATATGTTACGTAATGAGCAAGCGAATACAAATATTTAAAGAGCTGTCGGTCGATCGTTGCCCGATTTTGCCTTAAATTTGAAATGGCAACTGATTAGTGGAAGGCATATTTAAACATAAACTACAAGTGTTAAAAAATGAGAATATAATGACATGCAGCAACAATAGAAGCTGGTGAGCACTTAAAGAACGACGCAATCCTTGTCATTTCATAATCAGCACCATCTTTAAAGGGTCTCGCTCAAGTTTTTGTAAAAAAAATGCACTTTTCTTTTGTATAACGAACAAAAGTGTGGCTAATCATTAGGAGAGATGCAACTAAGATACTGACGACTGGATCCCTTCAACAAATGTTGATACACGTATATGCTTAAATAATGTGTTTGAAGTTCACGATTTTAATAGCATTAGTCACGCGATTCAACAAAAGGCTTACTAGTTAATTTATCCTTGAGTTTGTATATGAGTCCTTGTGTGCGTGAGTTTTTGTTTTCAGTTTTCAAATAGTTTTCTGACTGTTCCAGCCCACCCCAATAAAACCATTCTTTTAAAACTTAATTTCGATATCATACACAGAGTAAAATAGTGATACAGTAAGTGTTTTCAATTGCATTACCGGGACAACTAATGGCTTGTCCAAAAACATGAGCGAGTTCCTTTAAGGACGACCAAACCAAAATAGCACCAACTTATTAAAATGACTAGACTAAAAGAGATAACGTATAACTAATGACAACTGTATGAAATATGAAGAAGTAGCAGTATACAAGTATACTTTACAGCTTTTTGATAAAACAGGATAAAATATACCGAATATGCGTCCAAATGAAATACACTCAAATACACTAAACCATAATTATATTGAATGTTTGTCTGTCCGCACACATTCACCTCCTGGTGATAAAACGAGGTAGTTCGGCTACAGTCACAGTTTGGGATAATTGCACATTAAAATAAGGAACACAATTCTTCAAAGACTATGCAGCGGCATGGTTATCATGGTTGCCCGCATTTAAATCTTGTAGATTAACACTTTTCGGGTACAAGCTTCGGGGTGTAGGGGATTTATAAGTTACGTTAAGCTTAAAGCATGCATCATCCGGATCATCTGCGGAGGCAGAACTTCAAAATAAAATAGCCTGCAGCCCCTATGACAGCCACGCCCCCAAATATGACGAGGTACCAGTACCAGGCTAAAGTTCCGCCCCCAGCGCCGCCTCCACCCCTATATCCCCTCACCCTCGAACCATTTCTGCTTCCGCCACCACGCCCGCCACGACAATCGACCTCGCTAACTGTAGGAAGTATTGTAAACGGTTAGTTAAAAGGCATTAGTATGTTCGTTATTCACGGGATTTTGTTTGTTCAGTATCCGCCTTCCGGTTTTGAGTCTTGGAAGCCGTTAGTAAGACACACGAACCAAGGTTATCAAAATGTTCATGGACACCACTGACAGTTCTGACGCCGTTTATATATTAATTTGCACCTCAACTTTCATTCCTTTAATGAACTGCCTTTTGGGCAATTGCGGTTATCATCCGATGAACGGAACATCTTATAATTTATTCGGATCGCGAATCATCTCTTAACAATAAACAGGAAATCATTGATCTTGTTATTGTTTGTATTGTGTGAGCAAGTCCCGTAAAAATATATTAACATTTAACAAAGGGTTATTTTATGATATGTTAAATGAATTGTTGTCATTTGTGTTTCAGTTTTACGTTTTAAAGTGAATACAAGTTATTGTGACTTCAATTGATAATATGTATATGTTAACTGCATTGGAAATCGACAATACAAAATGAAGACAGATTTCAATGTGATTTAAAAAAAAAACAACAACACAAGGTAAGCTGGAATTAACTACAATTTATACAGCATATGCCAAATTTTCATTATTCAAAACTGTTCCAAACTGAAGTTTCCAAAGTTAATGGACTCTATGAATAACTGATAACAAGATTCAGTGTGTGTATAGCACGTGATAAATTACGTCATATATGCTACGCCGGAAGGCAATATTTTGCTTAAATTAAAGACTTAAATCAAAGATAACTTTTCGCTTACTACACCATTTTAAATGAAACAAAGGCCGGTCTATGCGGCTTAAAGAGCCCCACCTTTGTTTTATAACCGGAGTTTGATAAGGTGGATAGTTTCATCAAACACTTCGACAAACCTGTTTCCAAAACAATGTTTTGGCAGTGCTCCGTCAGACAGCCGAATCGTGAAAAAGTGTTTTAAGAAACTTAACTCTCAATCAAAATTTGGTAAATGACAAGAGGCGGGGCTCCGTTATCGGCATAGACTGTGCTATGTTTCATGTAAAATGGTAAAGTAAATAAAAAGTTATCATTGTTTTAAGTCTTCAGTCGAAGCCAAATATTGCCTTCCGACGTAGCGTTTATGACGCAATTTATCACGTGGTATACACATTGAGATTTTTACCGTGTATTTAATAGTTGAAAACGTGCAAACATTAAATGACTGGGGAGTGCTTACATATTAACAGTGAACAACTATCGTCACAACAAAAAAGGTAGAAATACAGCGGCTTTGCACCTTTCTCTCAAAAAACATTCTTCATAAGAACCATTGATTTAATGTTGTATATATTCACCCTTTGCGGTAAATTTAGGCAACTGAATTAGTTGTGGTTTGTCTTATTTGGGAGTAAGAGTGCGTTTTAACAAAATCTTTTCTTAATAAAACTCTGATAAATTATATGTTAGGGTTATTTTTTATTTTGTTGTACTTCACTAATTCCATATAAGATGGCGCTAAATGTCTCAGTTAATAACTCCAATCAAATCGACCAAAAAACAAACATTAATAATTGGTTTGGCCTAAGTTTGAGAGCACACAGTTCATCCAAAGGTTACAAGATAATTTATCAAGGTATGTCGTATATTCATACCCAATACACTTTTATCGATATCATTTATTAAATTAATCAGGAAACCTTATTATTTGTGACATTAAGAGCAATGTTTTAATTCTGGTTGATGAGCTAAATACTTTGACTCTGCAGTTATTTTTATAGCCGCGATTATTAGTATAAGAAGAGCAATGTTCAAAGAAAAACAGGGGGTCATTTCAAAACAGGATCATTGTCGTAACTTTAAAGGCGCCCAAGAAAGGTTAATGAAAAAATGCTTTATCATGTTTAACTCATAACATTTAAATGATCAAAACAAAACAAAGAAAATTTGATTTGTGTACAGATGAAAAAATAGCATCCTTTATTAATAACAACTACGTTTAATGAATAAATACGCGGCCACAAATTCCCAAGTTAACCCCCTCCCACCCCCCCACCCCCCCCCCCCCCCAAAAAAAAAAATTAAATAAATATCGCTATACCTATTTATCTGTATACATATTATATGCGTTTTTCATCATTTGAGTCAAATAAGTTATATTAATCATGATAATGTTTGAAATTTAAAAAATGTATCAACCTTTTTCAAATAACTGAAATCTGTATAAACGTCACAAATTGTAACATTTGATTATTTTTATTTCCTCATGTTTGTGTTCATTTCATATACTGTTTATAGCTAATTTCACTCAAATATGTTGCAAAATAATAAAACTATGGCAATAAGATAATTTAACTTCATCAATCTGTATCAAAACGGCTCCAGACCCTTTATCCAGATGACGGGTATTTGAATAGTATTTTGAACGGTTTTGGATGGACGTCTGTTTAAATGAAAAGACATTGAACAAAAAATACATGGAAACTTTTTTATGAAGAAGTTTTTGAATTAATAAACATATTTTGTTTGCAAAATAATCCAGCAATTTAGTGCCAATATACAACTTATATTGATTATTTTTTATGCATTATAGATATCTATTACTTTAACACACTATAAAAAATACTTTCATTTTATTTTAACAACACTCTCAATGCACTTTTTCTTTTAACGTGAACTATTAGCAATATCTATATATGTTATTTGCGATGAAGAAAATTATTTATAATCGCAATACTGATAATAAAAAGAACAATTACCTTCAAATAAAATGCTCAAAGCAACGATTAAAAGTATATAAACTCCTCTCCTCAGCGCCATATGTGTTTTTAAACTATAAACACATCGTACAACTTGTCCTATTTATATATCGACATATTTGGAAATGGTTGCGTTTATTTTGAAATACGACAAATCCGGGTAGTATTAACGTTTCCAATCTTTGGTTTCGAAATATTGTTGCAAATAATGTATGAATAGTTTGATTTAACTTATATAGAGCTGTATTCCCCAAAAGAGAGCTAAAAGATGTTTTATATTTTATGCAATATATTTTCTTTAGCTAAATATACTTGCTATTTGGTATGTTTTTAAACAGGTACTTGCCTACAGGTACTAAGGCGTAATATATTAATGTTTGTTTCAGGTTGCTCACTACCCCTTTTGCCCCGACCCTTAACATTAAATGGCCGATTGAATAGACGTTCTTAAGCATATAATTTATAGTTTTTGGTAACAGAAAAATCTTAAGAAACAATTGACCTAATAAAAAAATTCGACCACTAGCCTATTATTGAAACCTGGAACATTTTTACGCCTTATTAGCAATCAAATGAAAGGGATTCGATCACCAGATATTGTTTGTGATTAATTGTTGTAAAATGTCAACAAAATGCTTATTTCAACGACAAATTATCGTAAATTATTTATGCTAGCTCAGATATAAATAATTGTTTTATAAATGCGACAGAATATGCTCTATTTTGAATCGCAATACTGAAAACATAAACATCCATTAGCTCTCTGTTAACGCTATTTAAAAAGGAACTATTTACCGGCGCTTTGCTGCCTATTCCCGAGTTCCAGACTGAATACACATGATTCTGACAAAAATTAAAACAATTCACAAAGCATTTACAGTATTCGTATTTGGCTTTACATGATGTTACAGACATAGGGCATTGACACTGAGAATAGAATTATGCAGTACAAAGGCAAGAAGGATGGGAATTTAGACCTCTGTTAGAAAATATGGTTGTTATTAACATAACTGCGGCTTTTATGATTGCTATTTTAGAGAAATATATCTGCGAGTAAAGGATTTTTTATATTAAATATCCTTAAACTGTCCATTTCGCAGTACTAAATAAAGCACCTCAAAGCAGTCATTATGCACTAGATTGCCCCATTGTATTTTATAAATTTCAGGGGGGGGGGATGCATGCCCCCCTCGAACAAATATGAATCCAAATAAAAATAGGTCTAGCTATGCCCCCGATTAAGGTTCTGAGTCCCAGGACTCTGTTCAAATGCTACAGAAAGTTTAGGTTAAAAAATATACCTTTATGCCCAAGTATTTTTTGTCGTTTTGCGTTGTTTTTTATTCGCGTTGAGAATAGTTAAAAAATTACCATATCTTCAAACAAAAGCAACGATTAAAACAATAAAAACTATTTTCCTCAACTCCATATTTGTTTTGTTTTTACGTTATCTCTTTGTTAATGTTTGATAATTAACCAGCAAGTGTGCTTTTTGACTTATCGACATATTTTGTAATATCTGACCTTATTTTGAAATAAGTTTTATCTTGGTAGTATTGCAGTTTCTAATCAAGGGTTTTGAAATACACACCTTGCATATTTTAATAAATAGTTTATATAATATTTACTCAAACATTGATTGCAATTTTTTCATATTACTTAATATCAACTTAGTTTAGAACGATGGTAATATGATTTATACTCACCTGTATTTAAAGCAACTTTCATGGAAAACCTGTTTTATCTTGGTATCAAATAATTGTTTAAAACTGTACCGATTGAGACTAATTTCAATTCAATAAAGACATCGAAACAGCAACGTATTGTATTTATGTATTTGTCCTGAATCAGTTAGAGCTAGCCCATAGTCCATGAGACAAATCTTCTTGTCAGTAGGCTCCATGGCCTAGTGGTGTGGACTGCTGACATTAATTATTGTACTGATAATGCGGACCCGGTATAATTATGTCAATCGTCAGCATATTTGCGGAAAAGCATGGTAACACGGAAACAATGAATATGCCTCATAAATAATTCAAGCCAAATCGCACACGGTACATCAGATCTATGATCTGACTATCCTGCTATTCCCTTATAATCGAACTATAAATATATATTTATAAAAACTATTTCCCGTCTTTTATGGTGCATTTTAGTGCTATTATTTTTGTGTTTATTTAAATGAATCTATTATTTTGTCACCTTTATTGACATACATAAAGTTATCTTGAAATTGAATTCAGCCACAACCTCCGTATATCCACTAGTGATAGATATACATAAACCGGTTAACTAACAAGAATAACGCTAAAATATTATTCTTTTAATATTTTCTAATAGTCATATTTACCTATGTTTGGAATGATACATATAATATGGTATACTATTTGTAATATTTCTGTAATTCTATGGTAAAATCATATAAGTCTTCATACATGTACTATTCATGTATTTATGCAGCAATTTTTTAAAAAGAAACAAAAAATTTCGTAGATTTCAAGTCCATCCTCTCTAGTTTATGAACCCTAATTCTTCAGTGTAACTCCTGATGAACGATAAGCATACAATTTACATCATCTGTTTGTTTCGGACATTGAACATTCAAGGTCACGGGTATCTCAACGTTTATAGAAGATTTTAAGGCCAAATTAAGCCCATGAACAACATCATAAAAATCTAAGGCATATACTATACACCGGGTCTTGTAATCATATGGTGGCATATAACTGCCGTAAGATAACAATTGTTTCGTGCTATCTAGCTATCTAGTCAATATTCGCGTTACCTTTCTGGTAAGATAAATATCTTAAGACTTATACAGGCTTGAGCGTGTCCAGAACCTACACTTATTACCCGTTTTTAGGTGTACAACATTAACAGGTTATCTAGTAATTGTACGCGGATCTACTTAATAAGTGACATTCTAACTGGCTAACGTAATTTGGTTCGTGTTACCACTTAGTTATAAATGCATTCCAGATTAAGGCGCTAACAGCTTAACTAGTTATGATTTGCGGATTCCACTCAATAAGTGACATTCTAACTGGCTAACATAATTAGATTTGTGTTATCACTTGGCTATAAATGCATTGCAGATTTAGGCGCTAACAGGTTCTCTAGTTATGGAATGCAGATTCCACTTAATAAGTGACATTCTAACTGGCTAACATAATTAGATTTGTGTTATCACTTGGCTATAAATGCATTGCAGATTTAGGCGCTAACAGGTTCTCTAGTTATGGAATGCAGATTCCACTTAATAAGTGACATTTTAACTGGCTAACGTAATTTGATTCTCGTAATTTGATTCTCGTTAACACTATAAATACATTTCAGATTTGGGCGCTAACAGGTTATCTAGTTATGGCTTGTGGATTCCACTCAATAAGTGTCATTTTAACTGGCTAACGTAACTAGATTCGTGGTACTACTTAGCTATAAATGCATTGCAGATTTAGGCGCTAACAGGTTATCTTGTAATGGCTTGTGGATTCCACTCAATAAGTGTCATTTTAACTGGCTAACGTAACTAGATTCGTGGTACTACTTAGCTATAAATGCATTGCAGATTTAGGCGCTAACAGGTTATCTTGTTATGGCTTGCCGTTTCCACTCAATAAGTGTCATTTTAACTGGCTAACGTAACTAGATTCGTGGTACTACTTAGCTAAAAATGCATTCCAGATTTAGGCGCTAACAGGTTAACTAGTTATGGCTTGCGGATTCCTCTCAATAAGTGACATTTTAACTGGCTAACGTAACTAGATTCGTGTTACCACTTAGCTATTAATGCATTGCAGATTTAGGCGCTAACAGGTTATCTAGTTATGGCTTGCCGATTCCACTCAATAAGTGTCATTTTAACTGGCTAACGTAACTAGATTCATGGTACTACTTAGCAATAAATGCATTGCAGATTTAGGCGCTAACAGGTCAACTAGTTATGGCTTGTGGATTCCACTCAATAAGTGTCATTTTAACTGGCGAACGTAACTAGATTCGTGTTACCACTTAGCTATAAATGCATTGCAGTTTAGGCGCTAACAGGTTATCTAGTTATGGCTTGCCGATTCCACTCAATAAGTGGCATTTTAACTGGCTAACGTAACTAGATTCGTGGTACTACTTAGCTATAAATGCATTGCAGATTTAGGCGCTAACAGGTTATCTAGTTATGGCTTGTGGATTCCACTCAATAAGTGACATTTTAACTGGCTAACGTAACTAGATTCGTGTTACCACTTAGCTATAAATGCATTCCAGATTTAGGCGCTAACAGGTTATCTAGTTATGGCTTGTGGATTCCACTCAATAAGTGACATTTTAACTGGCTAACGTAACTAGATTCATGTTACCACTTAGCTATAAATGCATTCCAGATTTAGGCGCTAACAGGTTATCTAGTTATGGCTTGCGGTTTTCACTCAATAAGTGACATTTTAACTGGCTAACGTAACTAGATTCGTGTTATCACTTGGCTATAAATGCATTCCAGATTTAGGCGCTAACAGGTTATCTAGTTATGGCTTGCGGAATCCACTCAATAAGTGACATTTTAACTGGCTAACGTAACTAGATTCGTGTTATCACTTGGCTATAAATGCATTGCATATTTAGGAACTAACAGGTTATCTAGTTATGGCTTGCGGAATCCACTCAATAAGTGACATTTTAACTAGCTAACGTAACTAGATTCGTGTTATCACTTGGCTATAAATGCATTGCAGATTTAGGCCCTAACAGGTTATCTAGTTATGGCTTGCGAATTCCACTCAATAAGTGACATTTTAACTGGCTAGCGTAACTAGATTCGTGTTATCACTTGGCTATAAATGCATTGCAGATTTAGGCGCTAACAGGTTATCTAGTTATGGCTTGCGGAATCCACTCAATAAGTGACATTTTAACTGGCTAACGTAACTAGATTCGTGTTATCACTTGGCTATAAATGCATTGCTGATTTAGGCGCTAACAGGTTATCTAGTTATGGCTTGCGAATTCCACTCAATAAGTGACATTTTAACTGGCTAACGTAACTAGATTCGTGTTATCACTTGGCTATAAATGCATTCCAGATTTAGGCGCTAACAGGTTATCTAGTTATGGCTTGCGGAATCCACTCAATAAGTGACATTTTAACTGGCGAACGTAACTAGATTCGTGTTATCACTTGGCTATAAATGCATTCCAGATTTAGGCGCTAACAGGTTATCTAGTTATGGCTTGCGAATTCCACTCAATAAGTGACATTTTAACTGGCTAACGTAACTAGATTCGTGTTATCACTTGGCTATAAATGCATTGCTGATTTAGGCGCTAACAGGTTATCTAGTTATGGCTTGCGAATTCCACTCAATAAGTGGCATTTTAACTGGCTAACGTAACTAGATTCGTGTTATCACTTGGCTATAAATGCATTCCAGATTTAGGAGCTAACAGGTTATCTAGTTATGGCTTGCGGAATCCACTCAATAAGTGACATTTTAACTGGCTAACGTAACTAGATTCGTGTTATCACTTGGCTATAAATGCATTGCTGATTTAGGCGCTAACAGGTTATTTAGTTATGGCTTGCGAATTCCTCTCAATAAGTGACATTTTAACTGGCTAACGTAACTAGATTCGTGTTATCACTTGGCTATAAATGCATTCCAGATTTAGGCGCTAACAGGTTATCTAGTTATGGCTTGCGGAATCCACTCAATAAGTGACATTTTAACTGGCTAATGTAACTAAATTCGTGTTATCACTTGGCTATAAATGCATTGCAGATTTAGGCGCTAACAGGTTATCTAGTTATGGCTTGCGAATTCCACTCAATAAGTGACATTTTAACTGGCTAACGTAACTAGATTCGTGTTATCACTTGGCTATAAATGCATTGCAGATTTAGGCGCTAACAGGTTATCTAGTTATGGCTTGCGCATTCCACTTAAAACGTTACATACTAACTGGTTAACGTAATAGTGTGTACAGCTGTGTACCATATAATCCATATACTGTGTACATTTATTATACTCGTACTCGGGAAAATCCCATCCGGTGAGTGTTCTTATAAAATTGTTAGTCATATTAGGTTTTTAGAGCATATTTCACAGACAAAATGTAACGCTGGTTAGAGTTACCCTGGTTCCAATGTATAGCACTGTCACATGGGACACCATTTAACGTCCCCCGGAAGAAGATTAGCATATCAAGTGATGCAGAGGGGAATCAAACAAGCGACCCCTGCATCAGGTCAAGTGTGTTTTCACTTAACCACGTATCCGCTACATCCATAACATAGTGAGGTTGCAGAATTCTACTTGTACCGGTACGGGTACGTGTGGACTACTTTTTTGTGCACTATGTCGTCAATTTATGTCAATATTGTACAAGTTAAGAAATACATCAGCACGAGGAAATGGATTTATGATCACATAAGATACAGGTACACATTTAAATTCATTTCAGACTTCTCCGTTTATGTGTCTCTACATGTACAATAACGCATGTACATTTTGTCTACGTGTGCGACAGACATTTAAAAACCGGTTTAAACGTATAACGGGTTCAGTCACCAACTTCATTACGCAGCGGTTACTTCCCTTGCCTTACAGTATTGATTTGTATTGATTTTAGATTATATAAGGTCTGCCCCTGCTCAGTGCGTGTTATGGCTTGACCCAACGCATCATCCGAGGAGGTTTAACTACAGGAAGGAGGCGAATTTAGCCTCACCAATGGATGAGGCATAAGGCCGAAGATAATTTCGAACACCAATGTGTACCATATAGGAGAATGTTTGTTTTATTTAAGTTCATACAATATTCAAGCAAACCGGTCAATAAGTAGCCTTTGGCAATATTGTTTAAAAACACTAACGAAAGGAGAAAGGTGAAAAACGAACTCTGATTGGTCAATTTTTACTGACTCTTGATCGAACTCTTTAACCGTATTTAAACTATTGTATGTACGGGTATTTTACGTCGTCTGTTGTTGGTTGTTTGTTTGTTGTGTGTTCATACATCAAGGCTGACAGATATGGAGATTTATTGGAAAACAGGCACTCCTTATAAACTTGTATTTTATATTACTCAAAGCGTACGAGGTTTAAAAAACCCATTTCTTCATATTTCAATAATACAATGAAAACTACAGTGACGGAAAAAATCCCTTTTAAGAGGCACACGGCACGGACCCAAATGACAATGAATAAGACACACAAGCGTATAAGCATCACACACACAACATATAGAACACACACGCAACAAAAGAAAATAAATTATGGATATTTTAAAACAGATGCTATAACGGTGTCACACTTTACCGTAAAATTGCGCACCGAATCTAAGCAAATCTATGATACAAAATTTCTTCGTATAATTGCCCCAACTTAAACATTTGCAAATGATTTATATTTCAATGCTTTAATATAGTTATGTATATACATACATAAATATGACATACAGGATTTTTGCAGAAAAGGGAACAATCATACATTGATAAATCACCCGGTATGTATGACGTCATTCCGAATATAGACGAAGTAGACGAACATAAGTACTGCTACAAAGGCAACTGTCAAGATCGTGCCCAGGCAGCAACAACATGGAATGGAACCAATGCTCTTACTTGTGTCTTCTGCACTATAGCTGATTGCTGTTACTGCTTCCATCGTCGTTTCATAAGGATGATGACACTTTTTTTCCAAATAATCTAATGACTGAATTATTTTATTACCCTTGCTAATCTTTAAATCTGAAATGGCAATGTTCGTGTGCAGTTTTATTTTACAATCATATTCAGTTTTATCAATTGTTGATAGTTCAAAAACGTTCAAATGATTCATTGATTAATGCTTACTCAAATACGAAATAACGCTTATAAAAATCTCAATAACTATTTAACATGAAAAACAAACATGATTTGTGCTTCTTCGCGATAGAAACCATGGATAACGTTTAAGAAATACATACCAGTCATATAACGTGTATAATCCAAAATCCAAGTTTATGTAGAAATACCAGTTCGTTTTATGATAAAAACATTAAATGAAATATTTCGCAATTTGTGCGAAAATAGAAATTAGCCTTTTATAAGTAATTACTCGTCACCATTCTAGGAAACAAAATAAACATATAGTTATAAATAACTTTGATACAAGTTTTGGTGTATCCATCCATCCATCCATCCATCATCCATCCATCCATCCATCCATAATCATCCATCCATCCATCTATCCAAGAACACCTTTCCGATAGACCCAATACGCCTACTTGCTTTCAACATCAGATATTATGAGTAACGTCAACTCATTTAGATAAATGGTGTAATTTTAATTGATTTACCTCCCTTGGAAGGAAATTAAATAAAGAATTTCAGATTTAAGGACATTTGCCCGCTGTGTCGTACGACAGAGTATAAGGAAAACTTAACCTTCTGTACAATTTTCTTAGTGTCAACAAATACGAGTCACAGCAATATGCTTTATTTATTTTTCGACTCAGACGAATGGTATATAAATCAAAGCACTGATATAGTGCTGAATGGCTTGAGCGATGATTCCTTCCATGTGATATTCAAAACAAGATCATATGTGAGTGATAGCATGGCACTCGCTCACTCGCTCTCGATCCTTCCTATCCACTCATTCAACCTACCGACACACCTGACCGCCCACTCACTCACTGTTATAATTATCATTCATAATAATATAACGATAATCAGCAGTACTGTTACCACCTAATACGCGAGTTAAAAGGGAAGTTCCATTTTTAAGTACTTTCGGTTAACGTTGGATTTATTATATGGGGTGTTATATTTACAGTAGCGGCATCATGTAAATCGTATAATATCTCGTCAAATTCTATGATGTTGTGTTGCTGACGCCGCCAAATATATATTTTATTTTGACGTATGTATATAGCATTCCTCGTGTTGGTTCCATCCTTATAAGTGGGAGTGTACATGGAAAACCCCCCCAAAAGTCTTTACATTAACTATGACGTTGTTGAAAGACACAACCAGCGGAAGGTCTAGAAATTGACGTTAGAGGGGGCCTAGCTTAGTGGTGCAACCATTTGTGATGCAACCTCCCTAAGAACCGAAATTTAAATGGTTTAAAATGTAGCAGAGAAGAGGGGGTCGGGGTAGTCCCTAAAGACATTTCTAATCATTCTAATTTGATATGTTGCATTTTAGGCGTATTTCATTGAATGTGACAACGAACACAACTGGGACAGTAATATATTGTACAGGCAGAAGCCAAGTACTGAAGTAGTCTTAACATTCATTATGACATTGTTTAAATGACAACCGGGGCAGTACTGGAATGTACAGGAAGAAGCCCGGTACTCTTAACATTGTTTATTTATTTAGTGTTTAAAGGTACAACAGGGACAGTAATGAAATGTACAGGGAGAAGCCCGGTAGTCTTAACATTAACCATGACATTGTTTATTTATTTAGTGTTTAAAGGTACAACCGGGACAGTAATGAAATGTACAGGGAGGAGCCAGGTAGTCTTTACATTAACCATGACATTGTTTATTTATTTAGTGTTTACAGGTACAACCGGGACAGTAATGAAATGTACAGGGAGAAGCCAGGTAGTCTTTACATTAACTATGACATTGTTTATTTATTTAGTGTTTAAAGGTACAACCGGGACAGTAATGAAATGTACAGGGAGGAGCCAGGTAGTCTTTACATTAACCATGACATTGTTTATTTATTTAGTGTTTACAGGTACAACCGGGACAGAAATGAAATGTACAGGGAGAAGCCCGGTAGTCTTAACATTAACTATGACATTGTTTATTTATTTAGTGTTTAAAGGTACAACCGGGACAGTAATGAAATGTACAGGGAGAAGCACGGTAGTCTTAACATTAACCATGACATTGTTTATTTATTTAGTGTTTAAAGGTACAACCGGGACAGCAATGAAATGTACAGGGAGGAGCCAGGTAGTCTTAACATTAACTATGGCATTGTTTATTTATTTAGTGTTTACAGGTACAACCGGGACAGCAATGAAACGTTAAGTGAGATGACCAGTAGTCTTAACATTAACTATGGCATTGTTTATTTATTTAGTGTTTACAGGTACAACCGGGACAGCAATGAAACGTTAAGTGAGATGACCGGTAGTCTTTACATTAACTATGACATTGTTTATTTCTTTAGTGTTTAAAGGTACAACCGGGACAGCAATGAAACGTTTAGTGAGATGACCAGTAGTGTTTACATTAACTATGACATTGTTTATTTATTTAGTGTTTAAAGGTACAACCGGGACAGCAATGAAACGTTAAGTGAGATGACCAGTAGTGTTTACATTAACTATGACATTGTTTATTTATTTAGTGTTTAAAGGTACAACCGGGACAGCAATGAAACGTTTAGTGAGATGACCAGTAGTGTTTACATTAACTATGACATTGTTTATTTATTAAGTGTTTAAAGGTACAACCGGGACAGCAATGAAACGTTTAGTGAGATGACCAGTAGTGTTTACATTAACTATGACATTGTTTATTTATTTAGTGTTTAAAGGTACAACCGGGACAGTAATGAAATGTACAGGGAAAAGCCAGGTAGTGTTTACATTAACTATGACATTGTTTATTTATTTAGTGTTTTAAGGTACAACCGGGACAGCAATGAAACGTTTAGTGAGATGACCAGTAGTGTTTACATTAACTATGACATTGTTTATTTATTTAGTGTTTAAAGGTACAACCGGGACAGCAATGAAACGTTAAGTGAGATGACCAGTAGTGTTTACATTAACTATGACATTGTTTATTTATTTAGTGTTTAAAGGTACAACCGGGACAGCAATGAAACGTTTAGTGAGATGACCAGTAGTGTTTACATTAACTATGACATTGTTTATTTATTTAGTGTTTAAAGGTACAACCGGGACAGTAATGAAATGTACAAGGAGAAGCCAGGTAGTCTTTACATTAACTATGACATTGTTTATTTATTTAGTGTTTAAAGGTACAACCGGGACAGTAATGAAATGTACAAGGAGAAGCCAGGTAGTCTTTACATTAACTATGACATTGTTTATTTATTTAGTGTTTAAAGGTACAACCGGGACAGTAATGAAATGTACAAGGAGAAGCCAGGTAGTCTTTACATTAACTATGACATTGTTTATTTATTAAGTGTTTACAGTTACAACCGGGACAGTAATGAAATGTACAGGGAAAAGCCAGGTAGTCTTTACATTAACTATGACATTGTTTATTTATTTAGTGTTTACAGTTACAACCGGGGCAGTTATGGAATGTACAGGAAGAAGCCCGGTAGTCTTAACATTAACTATGACATTGTTTATTTATTTAGTGTTTAAAGGTACAACCGGGACAGTAATGAAATGTACAGGGAGAAGCCAGGTAGTCTTTACATTAACTATGACATTGTTTATTTATTTAGTGTTTAAAGGTACAACCGGGACAGTAATGAAATGTACAGGGAGAAGCCCGGTAGTCTTAAAATTAACCATGACATTGTTTATTTATTTAGTGTTTACAGATACAACCGGGACAGCAATGGAACGTTAAGTGAGATGACCAGTAGTCTAAACATTAACTATGACATTGTTTATTTATTTAGTGTTTAAAGGTACAACCGGGACAGCAATGAAATATACAGGGAGAAGCCAGGTAGTCTTTACATTAACTACGACATTGTTTATTTATTTAGTGTTTGAAGGTACAACCGGGACAGCAATGAAACATTAAGTGAGATGACCAGAAGTCTAAACATTAACGATGACATTGTTTTAAGGCACAACCTGGAGAGTAGCGCATCCACATGTATCGATCCACTGGTACATTTATACACACATGTCCTGCAAAACCAGTTAACTACTGCACATCTGTGAAAATCTCAGCAAATAATAGTTTATTCGTTACATAATGTATGAGTTATTTACAGACTGTAACTAAGATACACAAAACAAAATTATTTACCTGTCAGAAAAGTTTAAAATTCTTAGATAAAATAAACAAAGGTTACACAATTTTGTGGTAAATATAGGTAACTTTTTTTATAGCCAGTATTTATTAATTAACCAATTCTGATTTCAAGTGCAGATATTTTGTTGTTCAAACATTTCTTAGCACATTGTACTGTTTATAACTTAACTATAAGATTGATGATGGACTTATTTTTCAGGAGTGCATTGTTCATGTACATCGATATATTTCCAAAAACGTGTGAC
Organism: Mya arenaria; assembly: GCF_026914265.1. Lineage (NCBI taxonomy): Eukaryota > Metazoa > Mollusca > Bivalvia > Myida > Myidae > Mya > Mya arenaria. Next base: position 26,886,805 of record NC_069134.1, on the reverse strand, counting down.
AAAAGAGATATTTCCGTTTCCGTTTTCCCGTCTTATTCTTATTTTTTTTTGCACCTGACATTAATTTGTAGATTGCTTTTGGACTCTTTTTGTGACCGATTATCTTCCACCTTACAAGATCGTTAATGTAATGTTGTTTAGTTATTGCTGACCCAGACACAATGGAGGCAGTTTGCCAGACTCAATGGGGGCAGTTTACCAAACTAAATTGGGACAGTTAGCGAGACCCAATGGGGACGGGTTGCCAGACTCAATGGGGGCAGTTTACCAAACTAAATTGGGACAGTTAGCGAGACCCAATGGGGACGGGTTGCCAGACTCAATGGGGGCAGTTTACCAAACTAAATTGGGACAGTTAGCGAGACCCAATGGGGACGGGTTGCCAGACTCAATGGGGGCAGATTGCCATACCCAATGGGGAGAGTTTCCTTCACTCAATGGGGACAGTTACCCAGACCTATTAAGGGGCAGTTACCCAGACCTATTAGGGGGCAGTTATCCAGACCCATTGGGGACAGTTACCCAGACTCAATGGGGAGAGTTTTCCAGACTCAATGGGGAGAGTTTTCCAGACTCAATTAGGCAATCACACAGGCCTATTGGGGACAGTCACCCAGACTAAATGGGGACAGTTATCCAGATTCAATGGGGCCAGTTACCCAGACTCAATGGGGACAGTTACCCAGAATCAATGGGGCCAGTTACCCAGACTCAATGTGGACAGTTACCCAGACGTAATGTGGACTGTTGTCCAAACCCAATGTAGACACTTGCCCAGATCTAAAGGGGAAAATTACCCAGAGGTAATGTGGACTGTTACCTAGACCCAATGTGGTCAATTACCCAGACCCATTGTGGACAGTTACCCAGACGTAATGTGGACAGTTACCCAGACCCAATGTAGACAGTTGCCCGGATTCAATGGGGACAGTTACCCAGACCCAAATGGGACAGTTACCCAGGAACAATGTGGTTAATTACTCAGACCCAATGTTGACTGTTACTCAGACCCATTTGGGGCAGTAGCCCAGACCAATTGGGGCAGTTACCCCGACCCATTTGGGGCAGTTTCCCAGTCCCATGGCAGTAACCCAGACCCATTGGGGGCAGTCACCCAGACCCAATGGGGACAGTTACCCAGACAAAATGGTAGCAGTTACCCAGACCTATTGGGGGCAGCAACCAAGACCAATTTAGGGCAGTACCCCATACCCATTTGGGGCAGTAAAACAAATCCAATGGGGAAAGTTGCCCAGACCCATTCTGATTGGGGGCAGCAAAAGAGACCGATTTGGAGCAGAAACCCAGATCTATTATGGAAAGTGACTCAGACCCAATGGTGACAGTTACCCAGACCCAATAGGGTCAGATACCTAGACCCAATGTTGTCAGAAACCAAGGGTAATGTGTACTTTTACCAAGACTTAATGGTGGCAGTAACCCATTACCATTCGGGGCAGTTACCCAGACCTAATCGGGACAGTTACCCAGACTCATTTTGGGCAGTTACCCAGACTCAATTGTGTCAGTAACCCATACTCAATGTGGACAGCTACCCAGACCCAATGAGGGTAGTAACCAAGACTTAATGGGGTCAGGTACCCAGACGTAATTGGGACAGTTACCCAGACCTTATGTGGACAGTTACCCAGACATAATGGTGACAGGTACTCAGACCCATTGGGGGCAGTTACCCAGAAACAATGGTGGCAGGTACCAAGACACAATTGACACTACGCCGATAGCGATAAGGCTACGCCTACAGTGTCGCGTGACTCCTTTGTAAGGAACCTCCGATAAATAGGCAGAATCAGACGATAATAATATAGAAATACTACTTGACAATCAGATAAAAAAAAGCATGGAACTTGGTTAAACATAGCATTTAAAGCAAGGATAACATTAAATCCGTTTATCAATATTTAGCGAATGTAATGTATGATTTAGATAGAAATGTTTTAATGTCGAAATTTAAAAACTAATAATTTCAAAATAACATCCGTATTTCGTTACAGCAAGCATCTTTTTAAAACTCAAATTTAGGGAAACAAATTTTGTATTAATTTCCTTTACGAAAGTTAAAAAACGACGTTTGCTTATATCAAATGTCAAAACTCAAACGGATTTTGCTGTTTTCCTTCCTTTCTCCATTTAAAACCACCTGATCTTTCACAAGTTTAATGAATTATTAGTATAAATATAACTACCTTCATGTGTATCTGAATGTATCAATATCAGTTTCGAGTTCTGTTTCAGTTTATTGGCAATATCAGGTAATACGTGCTTCTAGCCAAAATTAACATTAAATTTCACAAATACCAATATTAAATGAATTGCAAAACTGTTCTTACAAGCAACGAGGAATTTAGGAATTATCATAGTCATTATCACATGTTTATAATTCGATCTGCGTTATTTACAAAGATGATTTTGTTTTATCTATTCGTTTATACGTTTTTTGATCTTAAGTTATATGATAGCACGAACCTATAGGCTATAGATCCGTGATGATATTAAATCTTTTTATCTAAATTAAAAAATGTAACTCAAATCAGCTTAGTCGTTTCTCCTCAAGGTATGTCCGGGAAAACCTTAAAGTAAATGTATATGTTCGGATTCAAAATTTAACGTACAAAAAGAAGACAAATTTTAAAAGGAAAAAAAAAATCGCATGATATCGTCAATATTCTACACTAATACTGATAATGATATAATTTCCTATTTATTTACTAACGGATAATATACGTATATTATGTACGGTTAAATTAACGATTAATACATTTGGAGGGTTCAAATAGTCTACTTAAATGTATCTTTGTTATCACACAAGTACAATGAAATGCATAATTTGAGCAAAATTAAGGGAAAATGTCAGTATTTCGGATTTCTTTAATTGTCTTAACTATATTTCAGTTACGAGAAAATATTTGCATATAAAGCGAAAATAAACTACTGTTGATAAGTGTAGACTGTTGGAGGTCATGACAGATGGTAACGGTTACTGATAAGCCCCGCCTAATTTAGATGGTGATTGACAGGTCGTGTCATGTTAATTGAAAATGTTTTTTAAAGTTTAGCATTTCATTGTGATAGTTTAGAGTCTACAAAACGGACAGAAAGCTAATGATAAAAACAAAATATTCATCTCAAAATTTACATGATAGTTCAAACATTTTAATCCTTTATATATAGAAACAAAGGGAAATCCGGTAAATCTCAAAAAAGGTTTTACAGTAAGTTGTATTAATAACATTTTCTTTGTTAATAACTTTTCTTTACTGTAAACCCCTGCCAAACTAAAAAAATACACCGAAATCAACTGGTGTGCTTACATCACATGAAATACCACGGGTGAAATTTACCCCACCTCAATAATTCATACAAGTTTATACCCATAGGTAAAATCCTCATGTTGTTATTTGCGTTTAAATGAACATATCTGCACTTGAGGTTACCAATACTATTTCGAGCAAATAAATCTAATTTTGTGCAGTTAGAGACTCGGATAGCTTAAAACAACATGTTCTCTTTTCTTTTAAAATGCCGCATATATAAGACAGCGTTTGCTAATTTGAAAGCATATTTCGATGAAAGAATCCCACTTAACACATGTTTCGTAATAATGTACAAGCGTTCGAAAGGATATGACAACTAGTACTTTAAGTATCCAGACTCATGCCACCTTTGCCAAAGGGTTCGCTGGACAAATACACAGTTAATCATTTAGAAGAGCGGTGACAGACAAGAGTCCATTAAGCAGATTTAAACCGAATACCAACAAATTTCCATTTAGTCCTTTATTGCGCGGGCGCATCGGCGCCCGGCGCATATATTGATTGTTTTAGAAGTGTCCCTGGTGCAATGGGCTTGCGCATGCGGCGTTTCCATTGTTTTGATCGCGCATGCGCCGTTTCTTACCGTCCGCTCTCGGATAATTCCGAAGCAGTTCGCCATTAGACTAGTTCCTGTTCGATTTTGCAATAGAAGATTGGTAATCTTCTAATATGTGAAGCTTTGAAAATATAAGGCAAATTAAAACCAGAGATTTTTTTTAAATAACTCTTTTAGAGAAAAAATATCATAAATGCACAGTTGTTGAGAAAACTTCTCTTTTTTATTTAAATATTTTTACATAAAGAATAAACCACGAATGCGCAGAATGTATCTTACAATAATCTTAGAAAATCGGTGAACCAGTCTATTATCTGATTACCCGGTTATGAAACGTACGGGTCAGATGCAAGCGTCCAGTAGACTAGGGATATCGTCATTCGAGGTCAACACGCTGGCGGTTGGGGAAAGGTATTTTCATTTTCTTTTTACGTAGTGAACTGAAAAACTATTGTTATTTTATATTTATCATTTTAAAAGCAGGTTTCGTGTCTTCCGATTTAAACAGTAGCACGTTTTTTTTGCGGTATTCCTACTTTCATTTTGGACAACATTTGAAGGCTTTTCCAAATTGCGTCATTAAAACCAGGAATGATAGCCGTCCAATGAAAACGCTTCTTGCATTTCAGATATAGGCGAGTGTGCGGTCAAGGTCAAAATTGCGAGAGGGTGATTCGAAGTGTAATACTGCAACAAAAACGTTCGATTTGGACATTAACGCGTCTAACTGAATGAGTCACAATGGTAGGGATGATATTTCAAGCCCTTCTTTGTAATGCATGCGCAAAGTTTGCATGTCAGTCTGTATGTAACGAGTTTAAGGTGATTTGTTCGTAGTCATTAAATTTTTGCATCGTTTTCATTATGCACCAGTTATTTAACTTATTATTTTAGACTAACGCATCAGTCAATTGAAACCACGCCTCCCCCCCCCCGGTCAGGGGAATAGCGAGGACCCTGACCATAGGTCCAGCCAATCTTGGCTAAAATCACGTCCTGCGGGAATGAACAGATGGTTTAATCTCGCCAAATGCCCCCGCACCCCAGGGGCCCTAGGTAAGGCCCATTCCCTGCTATATTTAAAACGAGACATAACCACCCCATTCACCCGGCAATGCAGGGCCACCTGAAAGTTAAAAACATGGTCCATTTCCCCGGCTATCCCCGGTATACCCCCGGACCTTGGGGGTCGTTGTTACAATTGACTGGTGCATTAGTTCAAAATAATAAACATGTTTTACGGGATTCTGTCTCAATAAAATGTATATTTATATTTATCATCCTACATTCCAGTTTCTACCACAAGAGTTGTAAATATTGAATAGAAAGGGCTTCATCTTCAAGATGAAAACTGCAAAAAATGGCCACCAAGAATAATGGGCCAGGACTGAGGAGTTGCAAGAAATGAGTATTCTTCCGCCCACAAATATCAGTGCTGCCCCGCTGCCCAAAACCAGGTTTGTTTTCTTTCTTAGTTTCCTGTTAACTTTATGGTTTCAGAACAATAGCCAGCATTTATATTAAAAATGAAATTCCAAACCTTCTGCATTTTGTGTTGTTATGTAACACAACTAAAGCTAGGCAAATATTTTGCTAAGTTTTTAACTGCAACTTTAAATAGCATTGCTTTTGGTATTAACATTCAACCTTTAATAAAACAAAAACATATGTATGTTTCAATGCATTTCAATAAATAATTGAATGTATTTACAATTATTCACAATTTCATATAATGTTTAAAAAAAATAACTCTACAAGCTTACATTATTTCACAATATAATCTTTTTTTAGACATTTTGATATTTATTTTGCACAAAATACATGACCTATAAACAAGCCTTCCTAAAAATTAATAACATTTTTTCACTTTTTCTAACAAAATTGCTTAACTCAATAGCTAAATAAAGGAATGAAATCATTACTTGTATATAAATACTTAATCTTAATTATTATTCTGCAATTCATGCATTAATGTTTGATTTGTATAACCTGATTCAGAATTGACATCAAATTGCAAATTACCTGTCAATTCACATTTCGAATAAAGCTTATGAAATCAACCTTGAAACTTAACAAATTCACCTCAGTTTAATGTTTAGAGTTATTTTATTTCTCATGTCTCATGTTATCAGGTCTTCAGTGCTACATTCACTTATCATGATATCATAACAAACTCCTTTCATATCTTTTTAGAGTTTGGCAACAAGTAAATGGACCTTGACAAATGTCCTCTATGTTAGAGCCAGTCCCTTACACAAGTGGCCTACTTTTGCACAGCTGAGGTTGTTATCAAGCGCAGCAGTAGGTATGAAATGCAGAAATTGTTCCAACTTGATCTTCAACAGTTGAGTTACTCCTCATCACAAAACCTGAACTGAAAACAATCGGTGATGATCCTGCACTTCACTTCTACCTCACAGTGCTCTTCCCGATAAATGCTAGAGCAAAGTTTGAAAATGAAAAAAATGTCATTGCAAGTGTGAAAGGACCAATTGATTCTTAACGAAACAACATATCTCAATGCTTTAGCTGACACTACATCAAGTTAATACAAGGCAATTTGTTATTCTCGCTACCTGACTGGTATGTTGAATCTGATTAAAATTGTACACAACCACTGGTCAAGAATATAGAAATACAAGTTGTATGATCAGTAACCTAAAATATTCTCGAATATTTGAACATAATAAAAGAGTATTTGTTAAAGTTATACATATAGTGTGTAGTGTAGGTAAGATCAATGTCAAGGTTATTTTGGCTAAAAAAAGGGAAAATGAGTCTTGATTCATAACATCGATGAAATAGCAAGCCTTAAGTATTTTCGATAAAGTGATACATATATTTTGTGGTGATGTCATAACCTTGTTTCACTGTTTTTGAAGAGAAAACACATGTTATAAATATATTATCACATTTGTGTTTTTTTTTTAGCTCGACTATTTTAAGAATAAGGTGGGCTATACTATTCGCTCTGGTGTCGGTGTCCGGTTAAAGTTTTAGGGCAAGTTGGGATTTTCACTTATAAGTCCAATACCCTTCATTCAATTGACTTAATACCTCACACAGTTGTTCAGGGCCATCATATAATGGGAATAGATAACTCCTTTATACAAGTTATGGCCCCTGATTGACTATCAAACTTAGGTTAATGTTTTAGGGCAGGTTGGGATATTTATTAATAACTTCTCTACCATTCGTTCATTTAACTTAATACTTGACACATTTGTTCAGGACCATCACACAATGAGGTTACATAACTCTGTATTATCCTCAATACAAGTTATAGCACCTGATTGACTTAGGTTAAAGGTTTAGGGCAGGTTAAAGTTTTAGAACAAGTTGGGATTTTCACTAATAAGTCCAATACCCTTCATTCAATTGACTTAATACTTAACACAGTTGTTCAGTGCCATCACATAATTAGCTAAGATAACTCCATATCATATTTTATTCACATAATGGCCCCTGATTGACTATGGAACTTAGGTTAAAATTTTAGGGCAGGTTGATATGTTTATTGATAACTTCTATACCCTTCATTCATATTATCCTTAATACAAGTTATGGCCCCTGATTGACTTAGGTTAAAGTTTAAGGGCAAGTTGGGATTTTAATAAAAAACTTCTATACCTTCATTCAATGCACTTAATACTTCGCAGAATTATTGACGACCATCTTACACTAAGGAACATAACTTTATGTTAACCCTAAATACAAGTTATTGTCCTTGAATGTTTTTCTTTCTTTTTAACTCTTCTTTTAATTTCTTTTGAAAGGCACATTTTTATATTCCTAACCACATTTTCATAAAGGGAAAACAAGATATTTGAATGACCTGTGTCATTGTTCGGACGGGCTGGTGTTAGAGCAGCGTCAAAGTCACCTTATGTATCGAATAACTTTAGCTAGGTTTGACATAAAGAGACCAAACTTGGTATATAGGACAAGTTTATGCAGAGCTTTAATGGATGCTTTTTGGCCCCCTAGGGTCGTTGTCACTGTTACTAAAAATAGATTACTTTTTCAGTTAAGGCTGACATACTGTGACCAAACTTGATATATATAGGAAGAGTTTATAGCGCGAACACGAGTATGTGTACTCTGACATTTAAATATCTCGTGTGACTTTGATCTTTGAGTTATGGACTCTGGTCAATGTCACTGCTCATCGTCTCAATGAGGACAACATTTGTACCAAGCAATATGGTAATCCATCAATGCATAAGTAAGTTATAGCACGGACACAAAATGTTACAGCCAGACGGACAAACAGACTGATGAAGTGTTTCTGTAATCCCCTCCCCACTCCGTGGCGGGGGATTTGAAATTTGATATTTATAAAATAGTGTACTTCCATTTTTGCCATTGTTGTGTTTTACCATTCTGTCAATATGTTGAGTGACAGTTGTGTCAATATCTTACAGTCACAATATATGACTTTACAGAATCGTAACATTATTTAATAATCTCATCATAATGATTACTTATTTTCCTATTGTTTTCTTAAATGTTCTGCAATTTCAATAATTATTTACAAAACATGTTCCTAAAATCAGAGACATTTGACAGTACTATAAGACTTCTCATTCAAGGTTTTGTCTATCTGAACACTGATGTTTGCATAATGCTCTGTAGATATCACTATGCTTTTGCTAAGTTTAATTCCCATTAATGTTTAAATTAATTTCTCATATGTACATATATTTAACAATGTTCTGTTTTTCAACATCTCACTTAAACAGTTGCAAAATGTTAATTTAAAAGAAATACTTGTATTTATATCACTATGTCATTTTGCCATGTCACCCTTCTTTACTACCTGTTATGCTTAAAGCTGCACTCTCACAGATTTACCATTTGTACAACTTTTTTTATTGTTGGTCTTGGAAAGCGCAAATTTTGTGTTAATATCTGCAAACAAATGATTTAAGATTACTGACAAAAGATCAAATCACAGATTTTCATATTTCCATTTGAAAATTAATGTCTTATGGCTTAAGCTGTTACTAACAGTTTAAGAAAATTGCATAAAACATCAATTTTTGAACTTACGTATAAAAATCTGCAATCTTTTTTTTGTCAGCTGTCTTATATAACTGGTTTCAATGGATTTTCGCAAAATATGGCTCGTTCTAAGTAAAAAAAATGAAAAAGTTGTCAAAACGTTCAATCTGTGAGAGTGCAGCTTTAACTCTGATGAATATATCATTCAATGTCTCTTTTATAGGCACTGACTCCATTTACAAACATTAAAATTCATAATGCTTAAAAAAGTATGCCTGTTTCAACTTCTCAACTTACCCTGCTTTTTTGCATGACCCTTAACCATTGTGTGTTGTTGTTTTTCATTTTCGTGATTTATGACTTTTCAAACTTTAAAAAATAATGGCCTTTTGGCTATCAACCATATCAGCAATGCTTATACTGATAATATAAAACTCAAAATTCATTCCAACAAACTGAGTCTTTTTAAGCCCCCCCCCCCCCCCCCCCATGTAAAAGATATTTATCACCCTATAAATATTTTCATTCAAATACTGTGCATTTGCATACTAGGTACATATTACTAGGTTTTCATGCATTTTCATTTATATTCTTTTCTTTCATACCTGTTCTATTTCATTGCTTATGAAATAGTGGCAGCATGTATTTTAGTATTGTATTAATTTGTCTGTGTGCATTCTTATTCCAAGTATTGGTCATAATGTATATGTCGCACTTACACCAAATTATAACAAATATTCTTTCTATTGTTCATTACATTTCAGTACAACTCTACCATTCCCAGCATACATACTAACTCTGTATATTTTGTTATCATGCTTATTACTCTTTGTTGTATACAAAATGTATATAAAATGTCATATTGCTCATGTTCTTTCTTGTTTGTACATATGTTCACATTTCAGTAATACCCAATGCAGTATTTATTCTTCTATTTCAATGTCATATTTTAAAGAATTGAGAAGTTTTACAGGCAAAATAACATTAACACATTTCCACCAAACTTTGTACAAATGCTTCACTTTTTATGTATTAAAACATATTCCTCACATCATTTCATTGTAACCTATAATTTTCAGCACTTTCTTCATAAATCTTTTGTGTCATTATATTTCCATACACATTAAGTGATCAACTTCCTAGTCATACCACTATCAACCTGCTTCACATTTTGCTCATCATTCTTATATCTTATGCCTTAAAAGTGCATAATGCATGATGATTACATAATGTTTATTACCTATAAGTGTCAGTATATGCTAAATTTGTTTCCTTTGTTTAAAACATCCTGCATGCCTATAAATCATCTACGCCACAGAACAAGGAAAATGACATTAATAATGATGATCATACTTCTTTCTTTCAGCTCATGTATAACCAACTTCTTTTAGTTTATGTTAAATGTATTTTTTTAATTGTGTTAAAATCTGTTACATAAGCAAACAGTTTTATGTGTTTTTCAGTTAGAAACAATGGCTTTGTAACACTTATTTATAATGGTCAACTTGTTTCGGGGTTTATTAGCAAAAAGTAAACATTGTTTTAAGCAGATGTCCTTAATTAGTCTTTTGGATAAATCTTTGGTGCTACTCCTGTTCATAGTCAACATTTCACCAAATTCTCAACCTTTCGAACTTTGCCCAGAATTTACCAAATCATGTTGGCATATTTAACATTTCAGCTATCATATCAGCCACTCCAAAAGAAAACCACCACTGTGGCCATGTTGTCTTTTATAAATGTGTGTATATTGATACAGTTCATGAATAAAGTTATTTGATACAATTATGGTTTCTGTCATAGATATACCATCAGTTGTACAATTGTTATTGTGTTAAGTTTTATTTTCATTTCAAAACAACAGCCCAATTCTGTCATCTTTTAAGTAACTTCATTGCACTGACATCTACAATCATTGTCAGTCCTTACTTCATTTACTTCGTTCTGACCCTTCATATAGACTTGCATAACCAATAGTTGGCCCGCGCTAACATCCAATTGCTGCATCTTGCAGCAACTTTTGTACTTGTTGCTTAAAGAAATCAGTCTATTATTTAGAAGCTCGCGCATGCGCACTGGCTAATATAAAGGCTTTTGCGAGGCATTTCGCGCTGAACACTGAGTATTTTTTGTTTTCCAAACGATTCGGTTGCGTTGGGTTGCGTCCGTTCCCTTCATAACTGGGGAGTGTGTGTGTGTGTGGGTGTGTGTGGGGGAGGACACAACCCCCTGAAAACTTTGATTTTACGGATAATAGAAATGACATGTTTAAAATCGTTGATGCATTTCAGCCCCTCACTTCAGAATATTATTTTTTTCAAATCTTACATAGTGGACATACTTATGAAAATAAATCATTTTGTATATACTATGTATATCAGCGTTTTAATTGTTAAGGTATCAACTTAAGAATAAAATTGTTTTTTAAGGTACAATTGCGGTCAAACTTAAGGGGGGGGGGGCTTGTGTTCACCTCCCGCTCGATCCGCCATGCACCTCGTTTTCAGCTGACCGTTCAAAGGCGAAAACTCTTATACAAATACGTTGATGGACATGTTTAAAATCGTTCATGTATTTTAACCCTTTATTCAAGAATACTTTTTTTCTTATAAAGTGGACATACTTATGATTTCCTTTTATAAATATACGATGTATATCAGCGTTATACGTGTTACAGTATCAATTTAAGGTTGGAATTATATGTTTTAGGGTTCATTTGCCGTCCAACTTTGGGGGCACGGGCCCTTGGGCAAGATTCCCGCTGGCCACTAGAACTCGCATTTCACTGACCGTTCAAATACGAGAACTTTAACATGAACACATACGAATATGTAGATGCATATGATCTGTCTGGTCTGTCTGTGGTCTTTTGAAAGGTGTTTGTGTCCCTTGTTAGGTGTCCGTTAGACAAAAACCATGACCCCTTGACAGATTTTTCATTAAATGTTGGCAACTAAACCTGTTTCTGTTCTTTTTATTTCATAATTTGGTCAAGTTTGATTGAATTCATTAGATTTCCAAATGCGTTACTATACAGCTTCAAGTCGAAATGAAGCATGTTCAATAATTAATAATTGACCTTTGAAAATTTTATACTTAAAATCAGTGTTGATAGCTGGTGAACGTTTTAACGATTTAGTCCAATAAACTAAAGTCATATTGAATACCACGTGATGTAGTGTCTATGCATTTAGTAATGCGCTATTGTGTTTTCTGCTTTATCTTAATATATAAAAGGCAATGCAGTTTGCACGAGTTTTCTTTGTTTAATTGGATAATCATGGTATTCCCATGACCCGAAATGCTGCTATTGTGTATTATATTCCGTGTATTTTTTCGAACAATTGTTAAATTATCTCAAGCTTTTGTTCAACTTAAATAGCTCGCATACTCATGAATTGGTGTCTTACAAAGTAAATAGGATTGTTTCATGTATAAGAATACCAGACGCTTTAAGGTAAAACAAACGAAACAAAGACAAATAACAAAGATGAAGTGAAACTGGAGGACAGGATAAAGATATCTAGTTTGATCTGTAAAACAAGACAATTTAGACTCAATGTCCACTAGCGGATTCGGTGGGGGGGGGACCGGCGCCCCGCCCCCCCCCCCCCCTCTAAAATCTTCAAAGTTTACTTTTTATTTCAATATAGGAGAAGAAAAGTAATACCATACGACCAAATGCACTAATTTGGACTAGAAATTGTTAAAATATTCATGGGGGAGGACCCCCAATCCCCCCTGCCACTACTTCACACCAAATAAATAGCGTTTCTGAGGGAGGGGCGCAAGTCAAAAGGTACGCCCCTTAGTTACGCCCCCTCTAACGCCGAATCCTGTGCCGGCCCCTGATGTCCACATTTATAATGATTTTCTGAAGGATAGTTTAGGAACACAAACACACAGGCGTGCAGAGAGATTGAACATTATTTGTTTGCCAATGTAAAGAATTGGTTTTGTATATAATTTGAAATATGTTTAAAGGAGTTATTTAGAAGCATACGTATTTCTGAATTTGCTTTTTTTAAATATGAAATAATTGCGAATCATTGGTTGATAACGCGCTATATTTGTTTTTTCACACCCCCCTTACCGCTCAACAAACAAGGAATATTGATGGTCTTAACCAGAGATCGCATTAATACTACACGAAAAATGTACCAGTGATGTCTCTAAATCCGGGATGCATTCTGTCAATACAAGATCGGTGGATTTCAATGCATTGATATTTTTTTATTTAACCGGTCTAGGAAGTTGTAGGCTGGAGTTTCGACCCGGCTTTGCGTATAAAGAAGCTAGCCAGTGAGATTGCGGAAGTCCCTGGTTATTTTCTGACACACTTAGTTGTCTCTCTCCACGGACATTCGATCCCTGACATTTAAAAATTACTAGCCGTTAAAAATGACCCCATTACTGATCAAAGGTTAATACTGATGAGTTTCTCAACGACTAATATAATCAGATTTAAATGTTCGAACCATTTTAAGTTCGCCCCGTTTATACCTCAACGGTTTAAAACCTCTGGAAGAATGTTCATGAATTTCGGGTCAATAATTCACTACTTCAAGTAAAAGTCACATTTAATTGTCAAATGACAGAGTCATATATATCTTGTCCGCTCAATATTTTTAACACCTGAGGGTTAATTATTCACTACTTTGAGACGACGTGCTTAACCCCAGCTCAGCTCCAAATGTCCGAGCAATAGATTTCATTTTAATTCAATATCTTCTAAACACCTTGAAAGTTGTTCAAATGAACGGTCACAGTTTCAGGTCAAATATTCCAGCCATAGATTTTGCCTGTAATTTCCCGTATGCTCTTTAAATTTTACACCAACCGAATGATTTTCATGAGAAACGTGTTCATAATGCACCAGTCAATTGTAACCACGCCCCCCCCCCCCCCCCCCGACGAACAGATAGTTAAATCCCCGCCAAATTCCCCCGCACCCCAAAGACCATAGGTAAGGTCCATTTCCCGCTATATTTAATGCGAAGACAAAACCACCGCATTCACCCGGCACTGCGGGGCCACCTCAAAGTTAAAAACACGGCCATTTCCCCGGCTATCCCCGATATACCCCCGGACCTGGGGGAGGGAGGGCGTGGTTACAATTGACTGGTGCATAACATTTACGCGATATGCGGAAATCACGCTCTAACCGCCCTGCAAAAGGTCAATCTCACAGTTCAAGGTCGAGGTCAAATGCTCGAGCCAGAGATTTACTGTCAGTTCCAAATCTCATAAAACGCGATAAATGTCAAAAGTCATGGAAAACAAGACAGACATGAGGGAAGACGTGTAAAACGCCTAATTGTTTAATTTTCTAATTATGTTTAATTAATCTTTTGAACAGTTACCATAGCCGATGTTTTAAATATCATGTACGTACAGTCGAATCCCGTTGGCTCGAACTCCCACGGACCAGTGAAAATACCTCGAGCTTCGAAAAATTCGAGCCAAGCGGGATTTTTTACCTTTTACTTATATCAAGAAATCGGTCCTTTACCCAAAGTTCGAGCCTTCCAGGAATTCGAGCCAAGCGAGTTCGAGCCAACGAGGTTCGACTCTATATGAACAACTAGTAAAGTTAATAAATCGAACAAAAGATCGCGATCTGGCTCTGATGTTATAATATTTAAACTGCTATTGACGATATTAAACATCACTATGTGCGCATTATCGATTTTGAATAATGTAGTCTGTTTTCTTTGGAACGGCGAAAATTGTCACGAACATTTCGGTTCACAAGAGCATTGTGTGAGCCTTCGATCTAAATTTCATTCCATTTTAATTAATTGTGTTAGTTTGATAGAAGGTTTAATAAACATGAAAGTTGTACGTAAATAACAGACAAAATTTCATTTTAGCACTGAAATATAGCATGAAAGTTCCCTTTTGTCTTTAAATGCCCCCTCCCGCACCTACCCCGCACTCGCAGCGTTTTTGCTCTTGTCGCAACTACGCTGCTTATAATTGGCGTACTTTTAAAAAGCGTCCAGGTACGCCCCTGATATCGTGTTTTCATCAATTAGATAACTTCCAGGTATGAAACACTAGTTAAATTTGAACTTCCAAATAAGCTAAACAAAATTATAGGGCTATTGTCGTTTTATTTATTCAATATTGTGGACCAAACCGCCATAGTTTCTATATACATTTTCAATGTCTTAAAGCTGCACTCTCACAGATGGACCGTTTTGACAACTTTTTAAATTGTTGTCTTGGAATAAGCCAAATTTTGCGTAAATGTCTGGAAAGCAATGACATAAGACTGGTGATAAGATGTGAGATGGCAGTTTTAAATAGATACGTTCGAAAATTGATGTTTAATGGCTTAAAGCGTTTCAAACGCTTTAAGAAAAATGTAATTTTCGGCATTTTTTCAAACAATTGAGATTTATTCTGTTGTAAGTTGTCTTATATGACTGAATTTAAAGCACTGATCCCAAATCAGCTGATTCTGAGATAAAATTGAAAAAATGTGAAATCTGTCAATCTGTGAGAGTGCAGCTTTAACGGTAGCGTTAAAAGTGTACACTTTTATATACTCCAGTCATGTCCTATCTAAGGCATATTCAAGATAAAAAATACAAATATATACTATGAAGTGAGCAGTTGTTGTTTTAAAAGATTCAAAATACAAAACTTCGGGACTTTGATTGTGTCTATTTGCAGCTTCTTTTAAATTCGATCCCTATTTTATCAAAAGAAATTGCCTCTGTTTCAACTGTTAACTAATAGCAGATGGAACGAGCATTTTTCCTGGCAACACATGGATCAAATAATCCCTAATTTTGTTGGCGTGGAAATAGCTTAAGCGTATCACCGCCATGGTTGCTATCAAGTGTGCATGATTTGCGAACAAAAATTAAGAAAAGAAAAGAAGGCTATAAATAAATTTATCTTTAAGTGTCAAAGAAAAAGGGACACAGGTCAGTGTTACTTTGGTCAAACATACTTATCATTATGAAAATTAGGACAAAGCCAAACTAATATGATAATAATAACAATAATAATAATAATAATAATAATAATAATAATAATAATAATAATAATAATAATAATAATAATGATAACAATTAAAAGAATAATAATAAAAATAATAATAATAATAAAAATACAATTTTTAATAATCATACAAAACCTTATCCATTAAATGAAAACATGATTTATTTTCATTAATATAAACTCATTGGCATATATAGTAATGAAACATATTAAAACATGCTTTCTCAAGTTTAAATCTAAATCTCGTAGCCATGATTTAGTCTGTAAATATGCCAGTGCGCCGCGTTGTTCCTGGGCATCCCTTCGACGGATCTCCTGTACTGTAGTAACGCCAACTCCGGAAGGCCCTCCATCTCCCTGCAGTGCCCAACCAGGTTAAAATACGTCTCACGGTGGTAGAGATGGGAACGACAGCTGGCGTCACGATAGCAGTTAAATAAGTTCAATACAGCCTGACGTTGTCTTCCTCGCTGGCCAAGATCACGGAAAGTCAGGTACTGCAGGTAGTAGAGGTAAGGCAGTGAGTCCACAACGGCCCAGTTCATCCAATCACGCTCATTAACTTTCCTATGATTGATATCCTCGCCTAATCCCCTTACCATCTCGTAGTGTAATATCGGTGGTGCACAGAACGCCTCCTGTCTCGAGTAGCGAACACATAATGCCGTTTTGTTTGTTAATAACACGTCATCGTTATTAACAACACTGGTAGTGCACAGTGGTTTGTAATGTTCTGTATTGAAAGGATTCATATTTCCACATGTACATACAGCTTGTACGTTGTCGTCATATCTACGTTCAACATCATTCAGAACGTCCGCTGCTCTTTCAAGCTCATTATGACAGACGAGAAAAGAAGCCAACTTCAATCTTGATGACGCCACATCCGTATCTAAGGAACTTTCGAACAGACACAGTATATTTCTAGGAACAACACTACCATTCCGTATGCAACATGATGCAGCAGTGGATGCAAAAACGCTCAACACTTGTCTAAAAACATAGTCAAAATATTGTACTCTTAATGGAAACAGCAGCACATGAACATATGTACGTACTGTTTTAAGATATAGGTCGAGATATGAAATCATATCTTTAGGCATGAAATCAGACGTCTTAGACAGAATTAACCGGAAATCTATATTAATACTGAAGTGAGCATGTACACTTAGCCACCTACATAAACTATGTTTTGTCGATATGTGTAACCCTTCACTGTAGCGAACAGTTCTGATATTTGTGCTGAACATCCGGTTGCCTAAATCGTCTGCTTGTATGTACGCGAGTACTACTAAGTGAGTGTCAATGATATTTGAAATGATCTTAGAAAGATTTTGTAACTGCCGACTTGTAAATTTTCCATGAAAAAGATTCACGCCTGCTACAATGTAGTGAGGGCACATACCGGTTTTCGTCCAACCAAGCAACAATTTCAAACAATACACAATACATTCCATCAAGCGATTTTCTCTCCACATTTCGGACGGCAACCTTTCCGCGGCGAAAAGCAGGGCAGTTTTGCAGTGAAAACTTGTCAGTTTTCCTTCATTATCTAAATGGGGGTTGATGACGTGTGATTTTAGAATCTTCAGAACCACATAACATTTAAGCTGTACTGTTTTCATGCTAACCATCAGTGTTCTCTCAATAAGACTAGGAGAAATTCTCCATTCAACATGTCTGTAATAGCTGTCAAAGTATCCATCAGGAACAAGAAAACACCCACAATCTCTTACGTCTCTCAGCATTTCCGGTGTCGGCCAGTGGCCGGGCCTCGGTCGTTCAAACCACGCGTGGCATTCTAGCGGAAATGACCTGCACCAATACGCGAACACAAAGTCAAACATTTTAAAAGGGCTATGCGAGGGGCCACTGGAGTAGTAAAGTAAATTCTCTTTTATTGATTTCAGTTGTATTAAAGTTCCAAATAATGTGTTTACATATAGTACACGGCCCTTACTGTCAACTACATGGAGTACATCACTTGAATTAATGACTGGTTCAGGTGAGTCACGTCTAATCTCCTGTAGAAGATAATGTTGTGGAGAGCACGTGTCCTCCTTCACCATCAGCATGTTTTTCTTCCCGGCTTCCCATTCAGACCAGGATGACATGATGTTGGTGTCGTTTAAGCAGATTAATTGGTCAATATCGGAGTTTAGTCCCGGTGTAGTTGTTCCCTCTGACTGACTCCCGAAAATGAAACTAGTACCATCAAGTCCGTGTAGTTTATTCTCGATCGTGCTGCTCGCCTCTATCATGAGGAAAGTTCCCCTTCTTCTCCTCACCATCCACCTGTTGACGCCAATGTCGCTTAACGCCCTGGACAGACGGAGAGACATGATCCGGTAAAAGTCGGGCGGGTTCTCCATCTTTAAATAAGAAACAATGGTTATAATTCTTTCATGAAACGAATTATGTTTCTACAAGTAATATAAAACAAATCTTAGAATAACCTATTAATTTTCACTTTCGCTTTCAAACTGTCTGATGAAATATTGCATGTATATGACTGATTTATTTTAAGTAATAGTTTTAATCTTGTTTTTGTCTGCGTGAGATGGAAAAATAAATACGTGATCCATAATAATAAAACGTTTATTAGCAATTTACTTTACACCCAATACGCATATTAATAGAAAAGTTCCATTTTTACGTACTCGTACTTTTTTTCACGTACAATTGATAATATGGATGTGTAAAATTTGCTGTAGCGGCTTCCTCATAATCGAATAAAAAAACACTTTAAGTGATTTCTGGACAAGACATAAAGCTCATCAAATCATATCATCAATTGATAAAAAAATACCTTTATTATTGTGTTGCTGACGCAGCCGTCACCGACGACAAGAATTATATATTACATAAAAAAACATTCCTCGCTTTGATTTTATCTTTATTAGTGGGAATGTACATGGAAAACCCCAGAAGTCTATAAATAAACTATGACACTGTTTAAAGGCGCACCTTTTGACATGCATCACTCCCTAAAAACCGAAAGAATGGTTTGGTTTAAGATGTTGGAAGAGTGGGGCGGGGGGGGGGGGGGGGGCCGGGATCGGGGTAGTCCCATAAGACATGTTGTATATATATATTTATATATACATAATGAAACTTTTTCAAGTTATACTCTTAGAAATTTATTGAAATGTCATTTTATCAATTTTAATTATTTTTTTGTTAATTTTTAAACAATATCAAAGACCAAAGGGCCATATTTTAGTGACCAAGCTATGTGACGATCACCTGTGATGCACACAGAATACTCATATCCATGTCAGAAAAGTTTAAGAATCTTTGATAAAATAAACAAATGTTTGAACTTACAATCTCGAATATTTGAAACTCCTTTCCTTAAACAAAGTTTTAATAATTCACCAATTCTGAGTTAACAGTGCCAAACATTTTGTCTGACAAAATATAGCTTTATAACGTCCTGTCATCACTTAACTACAAGCTCTGAGTTAATAACTACGGAATGCAGTAAGGGCCATCGCCTATGAATGTGTTGATCTGAAACGCGATACTCGACAGTACGATGATGAAAACGCGAAATCACGAAACTACGATGGTTAAAACGCAAAAGTACGATGATGAAAACACGACAGTATGATAACGAAACGCGATAATACGACAGTACGATGATGATAATGCGATAAACTATCGCGGTTTCACCATCGTAATATCGTGACTTCGCGTTTTCATCATCGTACTGTCGTGTTTTCATCATCGTACTTTCGCGTTTTACAAAAAGCGTTAGTAAAGCGAAAATATCAAATTTCAAACAAAAATAAGAAATAATGCAAAATAATAATTTTGTCAGCAGTCTTGTATCACTTATGTTTCCAGGCATTTATGCAAAAATGGGCTCATTCCAAAAAAAAATATAAATAAAAAAGTTGTTAAAATGGTCTTCATGTATCTGTGAAAGTGCAGCTTTAAAACATCCGAATGTACGTCACTGGGTCAGTCAAAGTCTTCAATAGTACTGTTATAAATATAATTTCAATTTCAAAGAATTAGATTAAAAATGCATAGGTTGATGGTTTTGATTTTTGGGGGTATCAATGTTCAGTTCAGTCATATAATATGACTCACAATAGAATACGAGTGATGATCCAAAATAAACAGAACTGGTGTACTCATAACAATATAGAGTTGTTAAGTGTAACAGTATATATATCGTTTTAACCCGCTAAGGATTTTCTATCGTTTCATGTTATTGCAGAATGTGTTTGTATTGCCCTTTTCTCATGGTAACGCGCACCTGTCACAGTACACTGTGCAATTAACATATGTGTAATGGAACTGTAATAACCTCCAAAATATATAGCTCAGATAATATTAAAAAAACGGTAAAACGTCATTTGAAATATTTGTGACGTCATATGCAAGTTTAACGTCATCTGAACGTTATATGCGAACATAAACAAGTATCATTCAAAACGATGATACAGACGAAAAGTGTTAAGAACAGTGTCAGTCGCATTTTGGTTTTCGAATGGCACCGGCGTTTCCTTGACGGCAGAGAGAGCCTTGAAGATGATGAGGGTAGAGGAAGAAAAAAGAAATACGGTGCGACGTCTAAGGATCTATATAATACTAATTGAATTGATACACGGTTTTTATTATTTTCACAAACAATTTTCAATTTTAAAACAAATAATGCTTCCAGGTTCATGCACGCTGGGTTCACCGCCTGTTCAAAGACCATGAAATAGAACGCCGTGTCAGTGATTCCAGAACTTTCATTCGAATGTTCAAGCGGGAGGGAGACTGATTTTTAAGTAGAATACTAACGACAGACGAGACGAGACGTGACTTTGGTTTTATGACCCCGAGACAAAATCACAGTCGGCCGTGTGGAAACGAAGCGGATCCCCACCTCCCAAGAAGGCCCGGGTGTAAAAGAGCTGCGGAAAGTACATGTTCATCATGTTTGCTGACATTCACGGGATGATTTTAAGCCACGCCGTCCCAAGCCATATGACCGTAAATGCAGATTATTATAGCAAGGTAGGATTATTTTTTTATACTTAATAATTATTTTTGATTCAATTTTTGAGTTTTGATATAAATATGACTATGTTATTCAAATATTTCCTTATGTTTGAAGTATAAACTAATTAATTACTATATATTTAGCACTTTATGTACCCCTTAAAAATAAATGAACAAAACCTATGTGTTATTTTAAAGTATGTGATAACATATTTTTTATCTAACGTCATTTTGTAGTTAGCCTATAACGAATCGTTTCTTGTCACACATCTTATCACATGAGCGGATCGGAATGTTAATTTCACTTGAACAGGTACTCCGCCGGGACCTCGTGCACGCATTGCAGAAAAAGAGGCCGGGGATTCCCATAGAGAACTTCATTTTGTATATGGACAATGCATCGTCCCATACTGCACAAACGACACGTTTGGAGATCGAGGTAATCGGATTCGAGACAATTTACCCCCACCATATTCCCCAGATTTGGCACCTTTTGATTTTGCCATCTTCCCGACAATCAAAACCCAATTAAAGGGAAATCGTTTTGATTCGCTGACACATCTCCGCACGGCGACATCACAAATTATCAAACAATATGACTCTGAGTGGTATAGGGATGTATTCTGACACCAATAGATTCATCGCCACCAACGGTGCATCCAGCGTGATGGCGATTATTTTGAAAAATACTAGGATGACGTCACACTGTTAACGTCATTCCAATGTATCCGGCGTGCTTCGGGTCTGCGTTAGTGACCCTGTTCAGACCCCTGTAACTTTTGCAGCATACATACTATTTTCATGAAATTGTCAGTGTTTGTAGCGGATACTATCTTCGTCTTGTTAATGTATATTTTGATGTATAAATATTAAACCATATTGGCTATATGAGAACAATCCTGTTTATTTTGGATCTGATATGTTTGGAGAACTGTCCAAAAACTTGTTGTTTTTTCTTAAGTTAGTAACACCTTTAGCCATAAACTATCAATTATGGAACATAAATATGAAAACTGCAGTCTGATCATTCTTGTATCACTGGTTTTCAGACATTTACGCAAAAGTTGGCTCATTCTATAACAAAAAATATGAGAGTTGTAACAACGGTTAATCTGTGAGAGTGCAGCTTTAATAACAAGTGACATTATATAACCACTTCTGGAATTATTAGGCGAAATGGTTTACATACAGATTTTATAAAAAATAAACAAACTCACAAATCTATTTCAAAAAGTGTTATTATAATTATATTCCGTTTCACAATATCCCAGTTTAGGAAGCAGGAGAACACTCAATATTTTGACTTTCACATGAAAAGCTATACACCACAGACCTGTGAGGATCATAAAATTGTGTTTAGGAGAGTCAACTTTATTATCCTGTAGTGATCCCTATTGTACATAAAACTGAAACAATAACATGCAGTTTAGGAAAAAAAGTATTCCATAAAATATGACCTTTCATAGTTAACCTTTTATAATTTACTTTTATATGCATGAAAGGTAAATTAGCCACATGACGTCACATGCCAAACATCAAAACTATATAATTATATGCTTTGCATCTTCAGAAAAAACAATTTTTCATTTGGCTGCTACCAGATATCTGCACGGACTTACAAAAATCTTACATAAGCTATTGATATGGACCACCTAAGGAACAATTACATCCAAGTTTCATCAACATTTGCCAAGTAGTTAAGGATATGTCTTTGGAGTTGTTTTGAATTACAGTAAGTAGATAAAGCTGCATGTATATAGCACATGGAAGACATGTGTTTGATGAAAAAGTAATAAAGTTGTTGTATGTGAATTATATAAACAATGTACCGAAAGACAATGAGAGAGACAGAGAATATAAAAAAGCAAAAAAATAATAATAAAAAAGACAGAGTTAACTATCGGTAGTGCCCACCTATCACAGGACAGCAACCAGATAATTTTACAGTCTCCTGCAGACCAGAGGCAGTTAAAAATGAATATACAATTTAAACATTTTAAATTTAAAGAAAAAGTCTTAATTATCTACCTTTTGAGCTTCAAATGCAGCAATATACTTCCAGTACCCGAGACGTCTGAGAAGTTCACCAATGCTAGAATCTGAAAATATAGTTTAAGATATGCAAACAAAAAAATCAGTATGATCTACCAGTACTACATGTAACAACATATTATAAAAAGTAAAATACAAACATAAATTTACAAACAGACTAATTTTAATGGAGAAAATAAATATTCCCCTCAGACAGGAGAATTGCATAGTGGGCTTCATTATGGGATGTTGTAAGATGTACAAAGACACAAGGTTTTGGTTACATGTTCACTGTTTGAAGTCCGAATAACAAGTGAAATACAATACTACAGGCATAGCTTTATAATATGAAACATGGTATTCAGTATGATAGAACATTTAATAAGCTTTAGTATATCAAGACTTGTGTCCCTTAGTTACATTTAGATAAAGTATGAAACAGCTGTCTTCTTTTAAAACAAATTAGCAAATTTATGAATTTAAAAAGAACATATTTAATCTAAAGTAATTTGGTCAACACCCTAGCATTAATATAATTTTCACCTCAGCAGAACTTGAATCTTCTTTACAGATTTATTATTCCAGCAGAATTTATCTGGAAATAAATGAGAATTTTCTGACTCAAAGTTAACAGTTTAGATAAGGTCACTTGAATTCCCCCTAAAATGTCATCAGAACTGAACGAATGTGAATTGTTTTCATATGCAGATAGCTGTTGATATATCCAATTAACATTCAATTTGTAGAAATATGTAGATATTGTCCACAAATATCACTTTCAAACAATATAGGAGATTACAATCTCATTAAAATCAGATCCCCAATACACGCTTCACGACGTTACGCTACGTACATAACGTAATGAAATTAAGTGAACGTCACGATATGATTTAAATGAGATTGAGGAGATTATGAATAGGAGATTATGATTTTCATTTACAGCACAGAAAATTAATTATTTTTTTACCTAATTAATATATTGAAATATCACTATTCAATATAAATACAATACACCACAAAACACATCATATATCAGTTCATAGATCCAAGCTTTGGGGTACATATACTGTACCTTGACCTGTTTGCCTGGTATAGTGATGTTGTGTTATAATTTTGATCAGTATTGCAAGCAATGGTGCTGATGGTTGTTGTTGCTGTTGCGACTGAGTGTTATCATGAGAAAAAGTATGCAACAATATATAGGATGGCATTTTCACTAGCCCTCTTTTGAACAGCAACCTTTACAGCAGCCCTCTCTTTAGTTTTTTTTTAAGAACAACCTCTTTACTATTTTCACTGTCCCAAAAACTGCTAACAAAATGGAAGGATTTTAGGGGGTTCCATTTACGCCATTTTAAGGTGTGAAAACATTAGTTGATACATAAAGTTGATACTTTGATCTTGTGGTGTGG
Source organism: Mya arenaria (assembly GCF_026914265.1). NCBI lineage: Eukaryota > Metazoa > Mollusca > Bivalvia > Myida > Myidae > Mya > Mya arenaria. The sequence continues at coordinate 26,862,452 of NC_069134.1, read as the reverse complement.
TGCACATTATTATTAAATGAAAAAGTGCAAGAATTACTGGAAACTTAGGATTTTGAAAATTTTAGATTTTGTTAAAAGCAGGTTAAAGATTCTGCACCAATGCAAAAATGTAATAGAGGTTTACTGTAGTTTCATACTCGTTCTTTCAAGAAATGCAAAAAAGTCCACTTTCATTAAATTATTAAAAGTGGACCATTACATAAACATCATGTTAGGATGCATGGGGGTAAAATAAGCCATTGTCTTTAGGTTTATTCGTAAATAATTTTGTGAATCAATAACAAATATTCGTAGATCAACTTACAACTATGGGACATATCCCTTTATTACACAAAACCTCACCAATCACACACTGAACATAAGAAAATGTCACTTTGAGAATGATATTAGTGAAAGACTTAAAACTAAGGGAAATAACTGTTGTATACTTGAATTGGTTACAAATGGAACGGCACAGAAACTGCAAAACTTAACTTTAATATATTAATATGATACGAGTATTCGCCAGCCATAGTTAGAATTAAGATGCACATTACACAACACAAACTTATACAGCAAAGATAAAAGACGGCAACGTTGATTCCGTTAATGACAAAGATCTGATAAGATCTAAATCAATAGATTTATGAATCAGAATAAATGTTTACCTACAGACTATGAATCCGACATTTTAATTGTCACATGGAGGGGAAATTCTTAACGATGCGCATGTGCATCAGAAGGCGACAGTACGATGGTGAAAACGCGATAGTACGATGATGAAAACGCGATAGTACGATGATGAACACACGACATACAATGATGAAAACGCGATAGAACGATGATGAAAACGCGATAGTTCGTACTATCGCGTTTTCACCATCGTAGTTTCGTGATATCGCGTTTTCTTCATCGTACTGTCGAGTATCGCGTTTCGGATCAACTCATTCATCGGCGATGGCCCTAACGGTATTCCGTAAATAACACTGTCAAGTAGCTCGATATGACATCAAATAAACACAATCGTAACAACTCGGCCATCTCCGGCAAGCTCAGGGAACCTTCAGTTCTGTTGGAATCTGGCCTAGGTGTTCCAATTGCAAATAAAGCATGTTAAGAAAGAAATATTTGTTTCCGATTGGCCGTTCTGCCCTTAATTTTGCACCGGGCACTACTTTAAAATGCCTTATGACACTTGGTGTATTTTCGGTAGCTTGAAGCACCAGAAAGACGCGTAATTTTACTGTTCTTATAAAAAGATTTTAACTCAGACTCAATGCAAACAGTTAATTTGCTTAAAAATAGCCTTAAATCACAGCCTGATTTATAAACAAGAGTGCCATGATGGCATACAATGTGGTTCCCCTTGCTTCTAGAGTCAAGTTTAACTATTGAAAAATAAAATGGTAATAGTGAATTTTCAGTACATTATATACAGCTAGAGAAAATAATATATCAGATAGATTTTAAGTTTAAACAGAAACTCAGCCATTTTTTGCTATTGCTGTTGTATGTCAATCGAGACGCCTTGTATTCTTGAAGATGATCACCAAACAAAACTTCCAAAACAAAAGTTTTAATAAATTTGACTGAATAGTTTCAGACGACATTTTCTTTTAAAGAAAAAAAAACAGGAAGTCGAAAAAAATTATTTTGTTTTTGTTGTTGGTAAACTGAGGCGTATTGTTGTGTTTTGAAGAACGTTGCCCTAGGAAGCTTCCTGTGGAGTTTTACCGAAATATGGCCAGATGGTTTCCACGAACATGTCTTTCAACCAATTGTTGACAGACATACGGATGGACGAGGACTGATATTACTAGTTATCGGATACATTAAGTTGAAGTTAGTCAGCACTGATAAGTTTAAAATTTATTCAAGATATTTTTTGCACGAACGTTCAAATATATCACAAAATGCACAATAAAAAACAAGTTAAATGTAGAGAGTTCCATGGACGGGTCAACGTCAAGAGCAAGTACCGGGTAATCACTGATATGTCACATGTAAAAGTCGATATCAATAGAAGAAATTGTTTTTGCTGTAAATTACAACCCATGGAACACAATGTTATACACAAAGCATGGTAATAAATAATACAGTATGAACAAATTCAAACCCGTGAACATATTCTACTCTTAAATAGAGAGAAATAGAGACTCCCTCTGCAGAACACACGGTTGTGCAATTTTTCATGTAACTTTATTTGAGTTTTGAAATGGTTTCATTTACTCCTCATGTTCAATTTTTAACAAAAAATAAATCAGACAAAAGTGGGGCATAACTCAATAATTTTTGAAGCCAGAGATGCATAGTGTTTAAAGTCAGAGATATGCGCCTTGCTGTACACGTGCGTATTGTCTCTGGCAACATGTGTACCAAGTTTTATTTGAATATCTTGGTGAAGGGTTAGAGCTTTTGCTTGACAATAAAGCCAACGTTGCCTACACAAAAGCTACACTTTTTAAATCTAAAAACACACAGGTTAAAAATGGATCAATCAATCTTGAAACACCATGAGGTATTCAGAAGCCGCATTGTATTTTCATAAAGTACACATGATTTGCTTTTACAATAACCGAGCCAAAATACACAGCCTATTAACCCATTCCAATCAATTGCTACTCCCCATCAATTCTGCCTTCAGTTTGTTTGCAATCTGTCGTCTCATTTCTATTTTCTTCTGGTCCTCTTTTGAGATTTCAGCTTTTTTTCTCCTCTTGTTTATCTCTCTTGAGTGACTGTCTTGCGGCGCGGGCAGAGGCCGGACGCTCCGGATTGCTCTGTTCGGCCGTTAGAACCAGGGGTGCCAATCACAGGCTGTAATAAGAGACATAAATGGATTATTTTTTCAAACTTAAGACTGCATATGCCATTTGTCAAACGCAAAACTTGGAAATAAAATTAAACATTAAAGGCATCATATCCTACATACATACAGGTAGTAATGCTTTGAATATCTTTATAATTAATATATACATTTAAAGTATGCAACCATTTAACAGGACATTCATTTAGACAAAAGAATAAACAAGTCATCGTCACATTATATCATAAACAAAATACACAAACAGTTGAATAATCTGCTGTTACCCGGTGAAGCTGATATGAATTACAAGTTGCAAAACAAATAGTGGGGGCATAAAAATGCAATACCTTTTTTATCTCGAATATACATTCATATCATACATATGTTTTGTCAAAAAGGTTTAATTCGAACGTCTTCAGATATGAATTTAAAAAAATGCAACATCCAAAACCCCAATTGCTCGAAATTTCTCAAGTCCCTTATACATTTGTAAAAGGATTTCGCTAGCACACCCCTAATGAAAACCTCCTCTTCTAACTCGTCAATTGTAATGCTTTAGCCTATGTTGTTAGGCACAGAACTACAAATCGTTTGAGGGTTTCAAGGTAGTGTTTTGAATTCAGCCAGAAGCACATTTTTTATAAACAATTCTTCATTGTTTTTATTCGCCAACATTTTTACAGAAGTAAAAATTGTATTTTCATTAAAAAGTAATTAAATACAATTCTACACATAAATATAAGAAAATTTTATAACTTACAGGCACGGCTGAAATGGGTGGTTGGGAATTACAAACTCTTTTTTTTTAAATGAGACGGTAAAACATTTTGTGTTTTTTTCTGCATAATGTTCCCAAAAGATTTAAGGTAATTATTAATAAAGAAGAGATCATGAGTATTTCTAGAACTTGTTGATTTTGCTTTTAACTTCGATGTTCCAATTTTACGTGGTCAAAACAGTATGTTAAAATTGAAATACCATATGGCTATTGCAGTACAGTATGATTCTATTTGTTGTTGATGTGATCGATAATGTATTATTTCTGAAAGGAATTATAGTTCTTGATATTCTGATCGCAAGTTATAACCAAAATTTTGAATATAAATGAAAAAAAGATTGATGGGGTGACACAATTCCATATTTTATATTCATCTTGGAAAACAGTCAAGCGCAATAACTTGATTCTAGTTAAAGGTAGTCACATGCTTTACCTCAAATGCACATATGCTGTTTAATATTCCTAGACTTTTTAACAACTTTGGTTGTCAACATTTTTATAAATGTTAGAGGAATAACAAAGCAGAGAGTAGTTGCAGTCACATACAAATCTCCATGCTGCTTATCATTACTGTTAAGTTTCATCACTCTGGCTATAAACCTTCTGAAAAATGCATGACAAGATTTTGACAGACTGAAGGACAGACAATATCAAATCCCCACACACCTCTATTTTTAAGTGGGGGTATAAAAAATATAATGACTGCATAAGAAAATGATCTGAGCTGTTTGATCTTAGTACTAGAAGAAACATAAGAAGCACACAATGAGTTACCTGTTGTTTCTTTTCCACCTGTGGTTTTGCCGGAATGAAAGGAATGAGAGGGACCATGGCCTTGGTGGTGGGACCTCCTGAAGTACCCTGCAGTGACAGCCTTAACATTGTATGCAGTAATACATGTGCTAGTATAATAGAAGAAACTTTAGGGGACAGGACACTTCCGACCCCTATCAAGGTTGGTAGGTGTAGGGTTTCCTACAATACCTACTAGGTGATTCTCCGCCTATTTCATTCTAGTAAGAACCAAACCCCGCAGGGAAATGTATTTTCTGAGGTTTTAGGCCCTCTTTTGCTAGTGCTTTAAACGAATCAACGGATTTTCCAAGCTTGGTGACCTATATGGGTATGTAGGTTAGGGTGTCCACTAGTGCACCTGTCAGTATTATTCCGCCTACTTTTTTATGTGAGTAACAGACTCAGCTGGAAATCAGGTTTGTGTGGTTTTGGGCTCATATTTGCGAGTTGTTACCCCAATGATGACCATTATGGAACTAGAGCTTGGATTGTTCTCTAAATAACATACCACATGTTGCTGGTACTCAGCCAACTTAACTCTAATGATTACCATACTCAGTCGGAAAATGGGTGTTTTGTTTTTTTCGAGTTTTGCGAGTGCTGTAATCAAATCAAGCCAAAATAAAACCTGGCAGGAATAATTTATGCTCTATCAGGTTAATCCATTCCGGTCGGATTTCCTTCCGGCTGTCATGTTATTCCGCATAATTCATGAACCTGTTATTTAGAATTCCGCGGAAATGGATACGTCGCCTATTAAAAACGGCCATCATAGTCAAGAAAACTGTTATACATATTTTAATGTGAAAGGTCGCAAAAGTCAGTAGTAGACTTGGCTACAAAGGCGATTTTGGAAAGGTGATAAAAATTTAAGTTATTGTCTTCACAAGACTTAAATCTAAACGTGTTTTTAAACTCTTGGTTACTAAGTCGGTTTCCAACATGATCGAGCTTGACCGAGGCATTATGCCTGACTAATACTTGACTAATATTTGTTCAAAACATATACCTCTTGAGTGAAAAATGCGATCTATAACACGATTGAACTTCACGGAGACAGTTGTCAATGTCTCGCTAAAATTGGGTTCTCTACATTTAATTCAGCAGTAAGTATATAATAATCTGACCGAATATTTCAGTAAATGAAGTCATGTAATGTTATGTTAATGGCCATTTTAGTTATGTACATTTGTAAATCAGTTTTCAAAATATAAAAAGGCAAGGTACATGAGTGTGTTTGTTTCATTGAATTTATCTTACTTCTAATGAATACACGATAAGTATATTATACTTTACTTTCATTTTACGTATGTTGCATTTATGATTAGGTTTCAAAGTTATAACCTTTCTTGTTACTTACAATAGAGTTATTTTTTATGTTAGGTGAAAACGAAATGGCATGATTTTACTGAATAATTAATAATTTATAATAATAGGTCGATCTCACAATTTGCCAAAACAATGGGTAAACACATTTGCATAAATGGATTCGTCCTGTGTTTTTAATTAGCACAAATGTAAGCACAAACGTTTAATGTTCTTGTTATGTATAATAAAACACAGGCTACTGTGCAAACTGCGAGGTTTCTGCCACCAACTCAACTGCAAAGAAGATATTCTAACGAAAACTGTATGTCTTACAAAATAACAGAGCTTGGTCTTGATAATGATTTCACGTGAAAGTTCACCTCTGATGTACTTCAATTTCACAGAAACCAAGTCACACACTTCGCAAGTAGATGATTAATAGACAATTAGCTAAACAAACGAAAAAACGGAAGGACAAACAATGGTACAACTTGAAACGCTTAATATATCAAACCGTTACAGCCGGTCCTACTAAAAACCTCTCAGAGCTTCTAAGTGCTTCTAGGAAATACTAAGAGGTACTCAAAAAAATGATAGATTCTTAAAAATAACAATGAAATGTAACAATGTGAGGAAATAAATTATTATGAAACAATTTGAAATTCAGAAAGGAAATTTATTATCAAGTTATTCTATGTATTTGCGTATTTATAGATAAACTATTGATGAGATTTACGTTCATAGATTTTCAACTCAGGTTATTTATAGTTAAGGGGTCTTGACATAGGTATAATCATATAAATATACATGTAAGAGTTGAATAATAATTTAAGGATTAATTAATTTAAAAAAAATGGTATGATTAAGTTCAAACATCCCCTGAAAATTGCAAAATATTTTTAATATCCCCTGCTAAATTGCAAAATATTGTATATATTGCTAAGATTGCTTGTGTCTATATCAAGAGTAACTGATACGTGTGAACGTTGAACACAATTTGATTTTATAACTTGTACTCACCACCTACTTCATTCAATGGTGATTCAGACCATGCCGGCAAACGTGTTTTGTTTCATAATGGGGCACTTGTTCGGTTGTTTAAAATCTAAACGATTACTTATATAGGATGGTACGTGTGCGTCACCACTATAACACTTACGAGATGATACTCCACATACTTCCCTCTAGTGATTACCAAAGGGTTTATGAATATATCATCAGTTATATGAATCATTTATTGTCTGTCAATTTGAACAACGCTTTTACCGATCTGACTTCAAATACACGTAATTCACATGTTATTTTGTCTTCAATAACAAATCTTGGTCTGAGCTTTTGTATGGATCATTTAAGTGCCAAACATGGCACAGGGAACCTCTCAATATAAAAAAATATCAATATCAAAAATAAGTACCCAGTATGATGTTTGAACACATATGCCTTAAAATGGTAGCATGGATGTGTTTACATCGTCATATATTGAACAAGATCAGGAATAGTGATGGGGCACATAGTTTACAAATGATTATACATTACAATCATTCTAATAATTAAAATAACGATTGATAATTTTATTTAAGAAGTTATAGTAAAATGAACAAAATATATCATATGTCTTTATTGTATTTTCTTCTGAGGTATGAAATAGATAATATACCAACTACCAAAGTTTAAAAGTGTTTCTACACCCACTGCTAGTGGTGTGAAATGGTAACTTCACCCACTTCCAGAAGTATGTAATGGCAACTTCAAAAACTACCAGAGGTATGAAATGGTTACTGCAATCACTATCAGAGGTATGTAATGGTTGCTGCACCCACTATCAGAGGTATGTAATGGTTACAGCACCCACTATCAGAGGCACGGAATGGTTACAGCACTCACTATCAGAGGCATGAAATGGTTACAGCACTCACCATCAGATAAATGAAATGGTTACAGCACTCACTATCAGAGGTATATAATGGTTACTGCACTCACTATCAGAGGTATGAAATGGTTACAACACTCACTATCAGAGGTATATAATGGTTACTGTACTCACTATCAGAGGTATGAAATGGTTAGAGCACTCACTATCAGAGGTATGTAATGGTTACTGCACTCGCTATCAGAGGTATGAATTGGTTACTGCACACACTTCCAGAGGCATGAAATGGTTACAGCAATCACTATCGGAGGTATGAATTGGTTACAGCACTCACTATCAGAGGTATGTAATGGTTACAGCACTCACTATCGGAGGTATGAATTGGTTACTGCACCCACTATCAGAGGTATGAAATTGGTTACTGCACCCACTTCCAGAGGTATGAAATTGGTAACTGCACCCACTATCAGAGGTATCAAATGTTTACTGCACCCACTATCAGAGGCATGAATTGGTTACTGCACTTACTCTCAGAGGTATGAAATGGTTACTGCACCAACTACCAGAGGTATGAAATGGTTACTACATCCACTACCATAAGTAAGAAATGGTTACAGCACTTACTACCAGAGGTATGTAATGGTTACAGCACTCACTATCACAGGTATGAAATGGTTACTGCACCCACTACCATAGGAATGAAATAGTTACAGAACTCACTATCAGAGGTATAAAATGGTTACTGCATCCACTATTAGAGATATGAATTGGTTACTGCACCCACTTCCAGAAGTATGAATTGGTTACTGCACCCACTTCCAGAGGCATCAAATGGTTACAGCACTCACTTTAAGAGGTATGTAATGGTTACTGCACCCACAACAAGAGGTAGGAAATGGTTACTGCACCCACTATCAGAGGTATGAATTGGTTACTGCATCCACTATCAGAGGTATGTAATGGTTACTGCACCCACTTCCAGATGTATGAATTGGTTACTGCACCCACTATCAGAGGTATGAATTGGTTACAGCACTCACTATCAGAGGTATGTAATGGTTACAGCACTCACTATCGGAGGTATGAATTGGTTACTGCACCCACTATCAGAGGTATGAATTGGTTACTGCACCCACTTCCAGAGGTATGAAATTGGTAACTGCACCCACTATCAGAGGTATCAAATGGTTACTGCACCCACTATCAGAGGTATGAAATGGTTACAGCACTCACTATCAGAGGTATGAATTGGTTACTGCACTCACTCTCAGAGGTATGAATTAGTTACTGCACCCACTATCAGAGGCATGAAATGGTTACTGCACCCACTACCAGAGGTATGAAATGGTTACTACATCCACTACCATAAGTAAGAAATGGTTACAGCACTCACTACCAGAGGTATGAAATGGTTACAGCACTCACTATCAGAGGTATGAAATGGTTACTGCACCCACTACCAGAGGTATGAAATGTTTACAGCACTCACTATCAGAGGTAGGAAATGGTTACTGCATCCACTATAAGAGGTATGAATTGGTTACTGCACCCACTTCCAGATGTATGAATTGGTTACTGCACCCACTTCCAGAGGCATCAAATGGTTACAACACTCACTATCAGAGGTATGTAATGGTTACTGCACCCTCAACCAGAGGTATTAATTGGTTACTGCATCCACTATCAGAGGTATTAATTGGTTACTGCACCCACTTCCAGAGGTATGAATTGGTTACTGCACCCACTTCCAGAGGCATCAAATGGTTACAGCACTTACTATCAGCGGTATGTAATGGTTACTGCACCCACAACCAGAGATATGAATTGGTTACTGCACCCACTTCGAGAGGTATGAAATTGTTACAGCACTCACTATCAGAGGTATGAAATGGTTACTGCACCCACTATCACAGGTATGAATTGGTTGCTGCACCCACTTCCAGAGGTATGAATTGGTTACTGCACCCACTTCCAGAGGCATCAAATGGTTACAGGACTCACTATCAGAGGTATGTAATGGTTACTGCCCCACTACCAGAGGTATGAATTGGTTACTGCACCCACTTCTAGAGGTATGAATCGGTTACTGCACCCACTTTCAATGGCATGAAATGTTTATAGCACTCACTATCAGAGGAATATAATGGTTACTGCACCCACTATCAGAGGCATGAAATGGTTACTGCACCGACTATCAGAGGTATGAATTGGTTACTGCACCGACTATCAGAGGTATGAATTGGTTACTGCACCAACTATCAGGGGTATGTAATGGTTACTGCACCCACTATCAGAGGTATGAAATGATTACTGCACCCACTTCCAGAGGCATGAAATGGTTACTACTTCCACTACCAGAGGTATGAATTGGTTACAACACTCACTATCAGAGGTATGAAATGGTTACTGCACCCACTATCAGAGGTATGAATTGGTTACTGCACCCACTTCCAGAGGCATGAAATGGTACATTACTCAATATCAGAGGTATGAATTGGTTACTGCACCCACTACCAGAGGTATGAAATGGTTACAGCACTCACTATCAGAGGTATGAATTAGTTACTGCACCCACTACCAGAGGCATGAAATGGTTACTGCACCCACCTCCAGAGGTATGAAATGGTTACAGCACTCTTTATCAGAGGTATGTAATGGTTACTGCACCCACTATCAGAGGTATGTAATGGTTACTGCACCCATTATTAGAGGTATGTAATGGTTACTGCATCCACTAACAGAGGTATGTAATGGTTACTGCACCCACTAACAGAGGTATGAAATGGTTACTGCACCCACTATCAGAGGTATGTATTGGTTACTGCACTCACTTCCAGAGGCATGAAATTGTTACAGCACTCACTATCAGAGGTATGAAATGGTTACTGCACCCACTATCACAGGTATGAATTTGTTGCTGCACCCACTTCCAGAGGTATGAATTGGTTACTGCACCCACTTCCAGAGGCATCAAATGGTTACAGCACTCACTATCAGAGGAATATAATGGTTACTGAACCCACTATCAGAGGCATGAAATGGTTACTGCACCGACTATCAGAGGTATGAATTGGTTACTGCACCGACTATCAGAGGTATGAATTGGTTACTGCACCAACTATCAGGGGTATGTAATGGTTACTGCACCCACTATCAGAGGTATGTAATGGTTACTGCACCCATTATTAGAGGTATGTAATGGTTACTGCATCCACTAACAGAGGTATGTAATGGTTACTGCACCCACTAACAGAGGTATGAAATGGTTACTGCACCCACTATCAGAGGTATGAATTGGTTACTGCACCCACTTCCAGAGGCATGAAATGGTACATTACTCAATATCAGAGGTATGAATTGGTTACTGCACCCACTACCAGAGGTATGAAATGGTTACAGCACTCACTATCAGAGGTATGAATTAGTTACTGCACCCACTACCAGAGGCATGAAATGGTTACTGCACCCACCTCCAGAGGTATGAAATGGTTACAGCACTCTTTATCAGAGGTATGTAATGGTTACTGCACCCACTATCAGAGGTATGTAATGGTTACTGCACCCATTATTAGAGGTATGTAATGGTTACTGCATCCATTAACAGAGGTATGTAATGGTTACTGCACCCACTAACAGAGGTATGAAATGGTTACTGCACCCACTATCAGAGGTATGTATTGGTTACTGCACTCACTTCCAGAGGCATGAAATGGTTACTGCACCCACTACCAGAGGTATGAATTGGTTACAGCACTCAATATCAGAGGTATGAATTGGTTACTGCACCCACTACCAGAGGTATGAATTGGTTACTGCACACACTATCAGAGGTATGAAATGGTTACAGCACTCACTACAAGTGGTATGAATTGGTTACAGCGCTCACTACCAGAGGTATGAATTGGTTACAGCACTCACTACAAGTGGTATGAATTGGTTACAGCACTCACTACCAGAGGTATGAATTGGTTACAGCACTCACTACAAGTGGTATGAATTGGTTACAGCACTCACTACCAGAGGTATGAATTGGTTACTGCACTCACTACCAGAGGTATGAAATGGTTACAGCACACACTATCAGAGGTATGAAATGGTTACAGCACTCACTACAAGTGGTATGAATTGGTTACAGCACTCACTGCCAGAGGTATGAATTGGTTACAGCACTCACTACCAGAGGTATGAAATGGTTACAGCACGCACTACCAGAGGTATGAATTGGTTACAGCACTCACTACCAGAGGTATGGGTTGGTTACAGCACTCACTACCAGAGGTATGAATTCGTTACAGCACTCACTATCAGAGGTATGAAATTGTTACTGCACCCACTATCAGAGGTATTAATTGGTTACTGCACCCACTACCAGAGGTATGTAGTGGTTACTGGACTCACAGCAAGAAACTGATCAAGAAGAAGTAGATACGTAAAACACAAATGGTATGGTATGGCTGGTGATGCAACTGAGTTGTCATGATAGGCAGCGTTAAACAAGTATCTTGCTTATGTAGAAATATCATTATTATTTATCCGCCCACTTCTTCTGTCATGGTAAGAGCTCTGCTCACTGATGGATATAATGCTTAAACTAATGTTGTAACATATATATATGTGTGTGTTAATGAAAATATTTATTTATTGAACATTCACATACAAATATTTTAACAACAACCGTTTTAGTATTCTGTACATGTGGCTTATTGCATCCTAATTTTGGGTGGTTATCAATTCGAACACATTCTTTATTGAACACATTCATTAAGAATGGGTGTGGATGAAATTATCATTTTAGCATAATGAAGGTCTTAAGCATGAGCACTATCAGTAATAGCAGGAAAGGCAGCAGCTGCATTACTGCGAGTTGTTTTGAAAAAATCATCTTTGCTCGAATTCCTTAAACCATCAATCGTATTCGTTCGCCACATATAGGCTATTTCTGTGTTTACAGATTTTGACGATGCGGTTTTTTTCACGATCATCATTAACAAAAACAATAGATGCATTGTCTCTCGATATAGATTATCTAACATTAATTTTCACAAATTTTCTTTAAACTGTTTTTGGTTACTCGAATGTTGTTAAAAGTTACTAAATCAACATGTCTCTAATAATTCACCTAGAGGTGTTTCAGAAAGCGACATAACATATCATACGATGCATATGAGGCTATACATAAGTTACTGCTCTTTAAAGACGTACATGTTTCCTTTTGTAAACAACATTGCGTATTTTAATTACTAGTTGAAAACTCCGTTGTTAAAATTGTTGTGTTATATAAAATATTTGTTCATGTAAAAAGCTAAGCTCATCGGTTTAACACGAAATAAATTTGAACTGTGATACTTTCCAATATTTTCGGTAAAAAGCGTGTCTTATTTCCTGTCCATTTTCTAACCGTTAACATGACAATGTCTTTTTGTGATCCCGTATGTACATAGGGCCATATTGAACGCTTTCTTTTTCGATATTTAAGATAACTGCGTGGACTTCAATTTAATTCAGACCAATTTTAGTACATGAAATATTTCAAAAATAACATTATTTATTTGTTCAAATTACTGGTCCAAAAAAGATACAAAAAATGCTGATATATGCAACCAGTAAACGATTAATTAAATCGGTAACAACGTCAAACACACATTCTGCAACTTAACTATTAAATGTATTGTGTTTTGAATCGTCCATGCTCATTCAGTATTAAATTGTTAACCAGAGTTACGTTCACATATATTGTAAAAGTAGCTATATAGACTCCATCATACCCGCCTTGAGACGGACGTAATGGCCAAACAGTTGTACACTGTATTGTTGTACAATTGTCCATCAGTGAACGGCGAAATACTAATCGGCCCTTCTGTCTCCCAAACACACGTTCCTTCAGCTGCTGGATCGCTTCCACCCGTCCAAAATATTTCCGTTCTCATGCTTAGCGACATGAAGTGGTTCTATGGAAACGTGTTTTCGGAGGCGTCGGTAATAACAGCGAGGTGCGCGCCCATGGCTGTGTAGTTATCACGAGCCGTCTGCCAGGTACCCATACTCGTTTATATGGCCAAATAGCAGGAGGAAACGAATTCATACCAGCTTGGTTCACATGATATCGGCTGAAGACAACCATTTAGTGAATTTATTGCGCTAAAAGATAAACCTGAATGTTTTAAGGTGGTGGGATACGTTGCTCCGTCAAAATTGACGTTCAAAATAAAATATCTTTCAAATACTTTGAAAAGTGGCCAGAATGATGTGTCAGGCATGTTTTCCTCATTTCTGCTTAAATGACTTATGTCGGCGCTGTCGGTTAGTGCAAAAAGACGCTATCTTACACGATAACCCTTTTTTACATTTTTGATACGTTTGGCGTTACTGAACAGCCGTTTGTAATTATAAATTTATGGAAATTGCTGTAAAGATGCCTTACTACAGTTATAGAACCAATACAATATGCATTTTCAACAAATGTGCCAATTATTTAATGTGCAGAAGATAAGCTTAGTGTCATTAGATAATTCTGCACGTATATTTACGTTCAACGACTGGCCTTGAAGTGAAAATAACTTCCTTAAATTCACGGCACTTCCTATATTTTGTTCTATCATTTTATAGCCTGATTTTTAGCCTTTCGTGTTATGTAATAAAATATATGTTTTCGGGCTAATTAAGCAACCAGTTTAAAACAATGCGTTCAGAAACACTTGCTTTAACGCAACTGACGTCAACGTTGTTTTGATGTACGTAGTTGTAATGCTGGCGTGAAATTGTGATATTTTGAAAATTGAATGCAGAAAAGAACGGTATGCCGTCCAATAACCAAGAAAGAAATGTTAAAATAGCATTAAGCAAATGCAACGGGAATATGATTTTCTATGGAAGGGTATTAACGCAAAAATTACATCTTGCTTTCTTACGTTACATCGTGCTTTCTAACTTGTGCATCTTGCATTCTGTCTTGTACATCTTGCATTCTGACTTTTACATGTTGCTTTCTTACATGCACATTATGCTTTCTGCTGTGTGCGTCTTGCTTAATTGTATGTTGATATCGTTATTTAACGATCAATTATTATTCATTTGTTGATCTGGTATTTTAATTCAATAACTTAACCTGCAACTGTTTGTATTTAGGTCTATTTACTCAGCTTGAATGACGAATGTCATAAGGTAGAATGACGCATAGCCGAAAGCCGAATGCAGCAAGCATAATACGACGCGACATCTGGTGTAATAATATGTGACACCCAAATTATGCTAACAGGTGGCGCTACAGTTATATTCTCGGTAAAGTCCGTATTTGCGGTTCGGATTCAGTTTACCAAGTTACGTCCCTTTGTTTTAAAATTTCCATTTCCACTATGGAGGAAATAAGGTAAATATATAAACAAAACGATTTAACCAATTTTTGTATTTATTACTAAAACTCTGTGGGTCAAATTATATTTCCAGCTGACAATGACAAGTTGCAAATTTCCAAATCAATGATTTTAGAATTATTTTTTTTATCAACAAAATAATTATAAAAATAGAACAGTTGTTCAAAGTGTTTGGGCCATAAAAAAACTTCTTAGTAAAATATTTCATCCTCTTGAAAAGTTCCTAATTTTTGACATGGCTTATTTTCAATACCTGTGACCATCCACAACATTTTTTAATGTGTTTTAATTAATTAGGACATTTTCTTGCCTATTTTCAAACTAAATTTGTACACACAGTGTTAGATTTTTTTAAATTCAACTTGTCAAAAAATGTCATTTTTCACTAAGTTGAAATTATTCACTAAGATGCTTTATGAATACGGCCCCAGGTTCTTGTTCACAGTGTCAGCTTAAAACTGAATTGAAGGAACTGCTGCCAAAATCAGCTGATTCTGAGAAAAAAATAAAATAAATTGTCAAAACTGTCAATCTGTGAGAGTGCAGCTTTAAGACAAATGATTTCATAATATTTATTGATGAGTACATAAAAACAAAATGTACAAAAATGGTCCCAAGAAATGGTTATAAAATGAATATTGCATGTTGGGCTGAAGATGCCTTTTTAGTAGTTTTCTTTAGTTGTAGCCTTCATGATATTGGAAATGTATAACAGATCTTATTCATTTAAAACAAAAAAGTTTTATACCTTAAGGCAATAGTATTTGCAATACAAACACCACTAAGAATGTAGAAAAAAATGTTTATTAATATCTTCTATGACAAACAATTCATTTGATTAACCTTATATTTTGTCATTGGTGTTTTGTTTCTGTTGTAGGGAAAACCATGAGCAGACGGAACTTTCGCATATAAAATCTGCTATTAGAGACAGAATCATCCAGGTCGCTAATAATGTTGGCAATTTCCGGACTGAAAACATAGAATATGAAATAGACTCAGTAAGGACATTACTAACTCAGTTGTCCTATCATGTAGATGTAAATATGAGTTTTGATAAAGTTAATGAAGCCTTTGATATCCTTATGAGTGCTGAATCAGAAGAGTCTGTCTGTCAGAAGAAACCAAATTTATTGTATACTTCTGCAAAAGGCCGACCTTCTTATAACATTCCTGAGGAGACACTTTTATATTTTATTGAAAAAGGATTTACATTAAAGCAAATGTCGGATATGCTGTCAGTCAGTACAAGAACAGTCAGCAACAGAATGGAAGACTATGGGCTTTCAATAAGGCAGTCATACTCTTCCATAAGTGATGAAGAACTGGTGGCAGTAGTTCAGCAGAAAGTGACCCAATTTCCTTCCATTGGATACAAGTCAGTTAAAGGACATTTGATGTCAGTAGGCATTCGAATAACGGAATCACGCATTCGCAGAATAATGAGAGAAGTTGATCCACTTGGCGTTATGCTTCGCAATGTTCTCTGCAGGACATACACGATCAGGAGACGGTCATACTCTGTGCGAGCACCAATGGCATTATGGCATGTGGACTCTAACCATAAATTGATAAGGTTACTATAAATAGTTTACTTAGTTATTTTGTATGAACTGTAATCCATACATTTCAATTCTTATCAAACAAAGTATTTTAGATAAGTATACAGTAGTGTAGTAGTTACGAAGTGCCAATAATTATCCAGGTCATACATCTTTTTCACTGCATATTTTATATTACACTTAACCTCATGACAACTATCAATCAAACTGAGTTACTCGGTCATACATGCATATATTTTTATTCATAACATTAGTTTTTTTAACATGCCTGTCTGATATAAGTACCATTGTATGAAATTTAAGTTAAAATGAATTAATATTATCATCGCATGTGATTTGTTTTATTTCAGATGGAGATTCATCTTTCATGGTGGCATTGATGGCTATTCAAGACTTCCTGTCTACCTACAAGTAGCTGCTGACAACACTGCTGCTACAGCTTTCACTTCCTTTCAAATAGGTGTTCAGCAGTATGGCATACCAGAATGTGTCAGGACAGATAAAGGCATGGAAAACATCAGAATAGCTGAATTTATGCTTCAGAATCATGGTGTTGAGAAAAGAAGCCATATTACTGGCAGAAGTGTACATAATCAACAGTTTGTAATAATATTCCTCTTTTAATTAGTTTGAGTTTTAGAAGTAATGTTCACCATTTAATACTTTTTACATTGTAGTTGTAATATCATACAATCTTTTGAGCCAATTTACTATACAAATGGTCCGAAGACTCAAATGAGTCACTATGTAGACATTTTTCATTAGGCGAAAAAAAATGTATGTTTGTTTCTGGTTTCATGCCCAAAAAGAAAAGGGTAGGTGGGTAGTAATTTTTTAATCTTTTTCTTTTTATAAGGCAAATTGATTTTTGAGATTTTTCTGTTACCCAAAACTTCAACTTATATGCTTATGAACATCTATACAATCAGCATGAGCAACACTGGAATTGTTTAGACCAAAAACACTTCTTTCTTAACTTTTAAAAGAAAAAAATCAACCAAATGATAAAAAATATTTCTCAAGGCAATAAAAGGTTTAGGGTCCAGGCAAAAAAATAAGGTAGGTCGGGAAACTGGAAAGAAACATATATTTTGTACGCCTTATGATTATTATGAATTTGACCATACCATGATGTTTCATCCATATATTTACTTTTGGCATTTGATTATGTTTAAAATGTAATTTGTGAAGACAGTTAAAATTTAAGGTCAGTCTCTCCCAATTCCATTTCTTGGGAAACACAGTACTAGCATCTATTAAGAAAGGACATAAGAAAGTACTCTTTTAAGGGAATAAACCCATGTTTTTGTGGTTAGCAATAGAACACATGCACGCTACATTTTATGGAAGTTTAAGACTGTACTTGCCAAAATCGTGTATAGTAGGACATTTATATAGTGATTTATGATATATCCCAAATTTTATTTGAAAGAAAAAGATTAAATTAATCAATTAATCAATGTCAGCCATTGTTAATTATCAAGTTCTTGTCGAAGGTTAACTACATATGTTTTGATTTCAGAATTGAGCGGTTCTGGCGGGAACTGTGGCAGGGATGCACCTGCACCTACTATGAGCTATTCCGTACAATGGAACAGGATGGAATTCTTGATGTTGACAACGAGGTCAACCTCCTTTCTCTTCACCTTGTCTTTCTGAAGAGGATTCAAAGTTCAGTGGACCGTTTTGTACATGCTGTTTCCAATCGACCACTACGGACAGAACACAATAAAACACCGATGCAAATGTGGATTATGGGACAATTCTTGGACCCAAAGATTCAGCTTACTGCTGAGGTAACTATAGCTAGGTACTAATTTATTAAATTTTAGCTCATCTATTCGCAGAATAAGGAGAGCTATACTGGTGTTGGTGTCTGCATCATACTTTGGTTAAGGTTTTGCATGCAAGTACAAATTACACTATTGTGTACCAAGTACTTGATGTATTGCATTTAAACTTTATTCAAGGCTTCCCAACTATCACACCAACTAAAAAAGCAAGTAAGATAACTCTTTCATGCATTTAAAGCCTGTCAAGCTCAAGCTTCTTCATTCCTATTAAAACACAGATTAGTGAATCACTTCTTTTAATGTGCATTTGATTACCTAATCGCCAATATTCTACATGATCACAAGTGCTGTAATGTGGTTTTACAGTTTCTATGCTAAACCAAAAATGAGTAATGCAAATTATGGCCCTTTATTTTTTTAATTTAGAAACTGGTTAAAGTTTTGAGTGACACTTCTTTAAAGTCCATATCCTAGTAACCAATTGATTTATTACATTTAAACATTATGCAAGGTGTCTCAACCATTACACTAACTAAATTAATCAAGTAAGATAATTCTATCTTGCATTTAATGCAAATTATGGCCCTTTACTTTTCGACTTAAAATTCTGGTTCAAGTTTAGAGTGCAACTATATTAAAGTCCATATCTCAGTAACCACTTGATTTATTACATTGAAATGTATATGCATTTAATGGAAATTATGGCCCTTTATTTTTTATAAAAAAAATTACAGGCACACATTGCATCATGCATTCATTTCTAAGACAAAGCGTTACTTTTTTAAATACAGACAGAGCTTGAAAATGTTATTGTTTCTTCAATGTCAAGAAATCAATGCATTTTTCAAGTGTTGAGCATAATTGGTGTCTTGATCCTGTGACAGTTCTTTTTCTTGATAAACCATTAGTGTTTGAGCTTATTATCATTTTAAAAGTTTGCATGTATACTCGTTTTGGCATATACGAGTCGTACTGTCTCCAATATTGGAAGTTTTTAACACCCCTTATACACTGTCAAAGCAGTATCATAGATGTTCATATCAATGATCACTCTAGTTCCACCTCTAATACACCGAAGGTGGTTGTATATTTTTCAGGAATCAGAGGTTTATGGCATGGACTTTGGTATTCCTGAATCTGTTTGCAATGATGATGAAGAAAGTATAGTTGTACCACAACTGTTACAAGTGCCGGAAGTGAACTATCCTGAGGCTGAGATAAATGCAATACTTAACAGCCTGTTGACACACCATTCGAAGTACAAACGTACATGGATGTATGTTCTCTCTTTGAATCCATTTGATTGGTTTTCATAAAAATAACAGATAGCTCACACAAGTTTTGCAAAAACAAAGGGACATTTGTATTAACTACGAAAACAAGTACTCTTAAGTTGGAAGTCTTGCATTCTTGGTATACATAAATGAATAAGATATCACTACAGTACAAATTCATGTGGACAGTATAGTGATGATTGATTGTATGATATTGCGATATTGCATGCACTATGGGTTGTCCAGCTTTTGTTTTATTTTTACTGTTTAACAGGCCAGTGGTCTTATATTTCATATACGATATTTTTCTATGGTAACATTGATTACTTTTAGTCAATGTAAACAATAAGAGCTGTAAATTGGACGGATTGTTTGGCATGTTGTGCAATGAATGGAAATAATTAACCATATTTGAATGGTGTTTTGAATGCAAGTCTCACTAACCTCTCACTGTCATTTGTGTTTAATTTAAATTTCAAACAAAGCAGAAAAAACTTGCGATTGGATTGTCAAATGTTATGTTTTCCTCACATTTAAAATTGACCAAGTTAAATAACTTTTGTCTGACTTTATCCAACTTATCTAGGCACTTTCCACTTTAGACTTGGGTAAGGCCAGGGTGTCAGCTCAATAGCTAAGCATAATAGCCATGTCCTAACTTTTTTTGTTAACCATTTTGCACAACAACATCACAGCTGTGACAATTAAATCGGAATAGCCTTTTTTTATATAAAAGTACAGCATAACACAAAGAAACACTTTACATGGTTTAAGATTTATTACGAACATGATGAGTTTTTAAATATCATATATGTTAAGTTGTGCCTTGTCAAAAGCCACGTATATCAGATCAAGCAGTATCATCTTGGTGATTACAAACAACAAGATATGCTTAAATACAGCCACATCTGTGGCGAAAGTGAAACTGTTTCATTAGATAATGGATACAAATGTTTATCACTTGAATTATGTGCCTTGTCAGTGAAGGAGGGCTATATGCAATGTTTTGTATGTAGTTATAAAAACAATAAGTACATGTATGTGTTGTTTTTTTATATTAAAAGTAAATTGTGTAGTGCACTTGCTGACAATGATGTTTCATGAACAAGAGCACGGCTGAGAGAAGCCTAATCAATATCCATAATGTCTCGGATAAGATTTGTTTTCTGCATTATGTATAAAATGTATATTGTGCATAACAGTTCTGTATTACATGACCCATGATATCATTTAGTTGCATCATTGTTCAAGTAAACATAGATTGTAATAACATATAAATACAGGATAAGGATGTATTTATACAAATATTGTTTTTGTGAAATACAAGATTTAATATATCATAGAACAATGCAATCTGAAAGAACTGTTTCATATTGCTCCATGAGAGCAGAAAAATACTCTGTTAGCCTTATTCATTCTAGAATAATTCTTAAAATATGTTTACAAAGGGATTAGGCAAAAAAGAAAACCTCAATTTTATTGTATTAACCTTACTTAAAGGTCATAGGTGAAGTCCAAAAATGATGTCTTTATTAGTGAAAATTCATGGCTGTCACACAAATTACAGTCCATATGGTAAAATATTGACCTCTCAGTGGTAATTTGAAAAATCAGTTTTTGTTCTAAATGTATAATTTATAAAATGGCAGTTCTACATGTGCCATATTGATGATTGATTTGTTTTTAAAATATGCCATGAAAGGTCTTTGATTACAACTTGGTATAGATACAAGAGAAAACATCATCTTAACAACAACTGTCTCTAGAAAACTGAGGCACTCACAATAAACAATTTGCCACATATTCAAAATAATGCTATAGATAGATCATTGCAATCTATTTCTTGATTATTTCTCAGCTAGGTAAAGCATCTTCGAATGTATAAAAGATGTGGTCCAGTCTACATGGAAATAATTTCTACAGTTAACATATAATAAACAAGAGTATCGCTAAAAGCGACGGATGCCTCCCAAACTGTTCTATGATACGGCACACATTGTAATACAATGCACTGGGTATCAGATGAATTGTTGTAGCAGCATTATACACAAGTTGAAAAAAAATAATAACATGCAAAAATATTGGCAGGTTTGAGAATTTAATTTTAAAGTATATTTCAAGCAATGAAATAAAAGAACAGCAATTGTTAAAGGGATAAATAAATATATATGCTGGGCAAAATTAATATTCTTGTGCACTGCACTTCCTGTCATTGCCATCTATACCAAGTTTCATTTGAATCCCTTTAGTACATATCAAGATATGGCCTCAACAAGCACCAACTTTATGAATTTGCATGATTCTTGTGCAGTGCACTTACTCACATTGTCATCTACCTATTTATCAAGTTTCATTTTAATCCCATACCTAGTTTCGAAGTTATTTACTCGAAAAGGGTATGACAGACGGGCAGACAGACATGCAAAGGTACAAAGCGGCGACTATATGCTGCCCTCCTTTAAAAAGCATAAAAATGGGGCCATCCCAATGAAGACTGTTGTTTTTTTTAACCCAAATCATTTGAGCAATCTTGGGGTGGTAATATAAGGAACATTTTTACAAAATCTGTTCAAATCTAGCCATCTTTGGCAAAATGACATAGTATGGTAAAAACATGGCTAGCAAATGAACTTTGTTCTATTCTTTAAAGATCTCTTTACTTTGGTCATACAACATTACGCAATTCCAAAACCAACAGCATCAACAATAAGGCTCAAAAAGTGCTTTTCAAAAGTCTCGTACTCCTGAATACGAGCAGTCTGTGAGAACATAATTGAAGGTGCACATGTGTTGACAGTTGTTAAATTATTCGATGTGTGGCTAAATTCAACCAATCCACATTCTATATTTCGTGGAAGTGTTTCACATCCTATGAGAGCCTGAAGAACATGTCCAGTGTTAATCACCACCTGTGTCTCAACTCCATCGTAAATATCAATCCATGGTGTGGACAGTGTTCCGCCTGAAAAACGAAACACGGGCTTGAACAGAATAATAATTTCTACCTGAATGGAGTATATTGCCCATATTGTTAAAAAATAGATGGTAGGTAAGGTTAGATAATCATATCCTTACCATTTTCCCAACATACATACAATGACCAGTTCACCAGTAATATTTAGGTTTTATCAAGAAAAAAGTACCAATGACAGACTATAATGCTAGTTCAAAGATTGGCTTGTCCTATTGTTGTCTCATCAATACTCAAAAGATCAATTTGTATGTGAGGCGATTGTTAAAAAAAATGCAGTGGCCCAACTCAATTTTTGTTATGCAGTTGGAAGGAAATAAGGTTGGTTTTTTTCTTCTATTTATTTTAGAATCAGGGAAGAGATGTATATCCTCACAGGTGCAGAAAGAATAACAGTTTGGAACATTTTTGCAGACTTAAATTAATAAATAATTAATAATTGCTGACTTGGTGAAATATATCGAACATCTTTAACTGAAACAAACAAATTTACTCTATTTAATGCAATTGATGTAAATTAAATTCATGAATCCAAAAACATTACACAACAAAGTGTCAATAATCAATGATTTTTTTGCCATTTGACTTGTAATCATTTTTTCAAAGGTTAAACATTTTGGGATAATGGAGGGGAATTTTGACCAAATTTGGGGAAATAGGTACATTCCTTGGCTAGGTGAATGGGACCTTATACTGGCCCTAAAAATTAGGGACAGCCCTGGGGGTTCTGTTAAATTTGAAGTGCATATAAAGATGCTCACATGCAGACATGAATAACATATTAATTTTTTTAAGTACATACGTTCCGCTTTCTTTAAGAATTTCCCAAAGTTATACATGATCATTTCTTCCCTTGGCTTCAATTCGCTATCTGGTGTGTAAGTCGGTTTGAAGAAACTTTGTACATCCGACGCACTAACTGGAGATGTGGTAAAGAACTTTATACTCTCCTCAGCATGTCCCTGGATGGCAGTTTGAACACCAAGAAGTTTCAAACCTGCAAAGAATGATTTAGGAACATATAAAAAATTATACTTTTCAATGTCTTTAGACGTTACCTGAAATTAAAATGTATACCAATTTGCTTCCATCTGCTTGATTTGAAGTAAAGGAGAAAAAAGATCACATTCGGTTATGGTGAATACATATCAACATCCAGTGAAATGTATGCTTTAGAAGTTTTAAAAAAGGTTTAATTTTGACAAATCTTATTTCATATTAATCTTTAAATAAAACGGGTGCACATCTCAATAATGTTTTATATGAGAGTGATGTTCCTTGCTATATATGTGCAAAATGACACTGGCAATGTGTGCATACTATGTGTCTCACTATATACTTGACCTGCATGTTTGAAACTTTAAAAATACTAATAACAAATTGTTTCCTTACTGAAATCATTTGAAATCATATTCATGTATTTACAACACAATACAGAGTTGTTTTTTTCAAAAGTACTCGGTATCAATACTGAATACAATCATCCATACCATTGAGTCTTGTGACATATATACCTTACTCCATTCAAATATTGGACGTTCTTTAGTTTATAATGTCCAACCTTTTGCATGACATTGACAAGAAATGATCACAATGGCTTGATTCTTTTCTTTAAACCCTCCCCCCAAAAAAAACATTGATTTTCAAGGCCACTGTATACATTAAAACAAAAATATAGGAAACTGTGACAATCTTTTTCACTTTCCAATTTAGAATATAATTACTAAATGCAAATACTAAATACATATTCACATTCTTGCCAGTTAAATTCCCTATATGAAGTTTCCATAGTATCAAATTTCTGAGACAAGGCTCCTAACTCATTCCAAACACAACCAGCTTCCCAGTATTAAAACCATGTTTAACATTTTTCTTTAAAATCTATTTAAATTCTTAAATAAATGGCTTCAGAACTTTAATAGTACCTTTAATTGTCACAGCGTTTAATTTTCTAATACATCGTAAATGAGCCCTTAAACTTTGCAGACATAACTGGTACCGAAGTTATTCAAACTGCTGACAACCTATCTTTTTCAAATTAAACATTGATATTGTCCGATCCTTTAAAACATGTATGCAATCAAGATGGAGAAATGCATTGACTAAAAATATTGATTTCAAACAAGTATTTTCAAACATTAAGTAAACCCATGCCTTGTCTGAATTGAAGAAGTGGTCCAATCACATGATAAAAGGTGAAGTGCCGTTTCAGAGCATGTACAGCTTCACTGGTAGTTGATGATGACAAAACTTTTCTAAAGCCCGCCTGCTCCAGCAGATCACCATGTCTTTGAACAAGGTCTCCAGATCCCGTACTGTCTGTTGAGATCTGCAAAATAATTACCAATCATAAATGGGGATTATACCCTTTTGAGAGAGGGAGTCATATTTTAATTTGTTTTAGACTATATACAAAGTTGTTAAATACACTAACCAAACGGTATAAGAAGATTGAGCAAAGGGAGATGATCAACATACATGTATATGTTTGATTCAAATATATCATAAAGTTTCTTACAATTTGTACATGTTTACACTGGAGACTAATTGATAGCACTGGTCACAGTGTTATGGTTTTTATATAATTCCACTGTCATTATCATAATGATGAATGAAACTTCATCCAAAACATTTTATTCAGTATAACATGCTTTAGCATTTTCTTTCAAATCAAGGGAGGCTATTTCGTGACAACAGGTAATAGAGTTGTGGTTCTTGTACATTAATTAGGCCATATTGTCATTACTATATTGGTAATTTAAGTTTCATTCAATTCCTTTTAAATCTTTCCAAGTTCAGATAGGTTACAAAGGACCATAAATCATACAATATGTATGAAGTTTGAAGTTGGTATCTGAAATGATTTTAAAAGTTGTAAGGAAAAAACTTGCATATATTTTTTCAAATATAACAATGGGCTGTGTCTTTTATGTTGTATTTACAGAGAAAAATTACTTTGAACGGAGGTAAAGTAAACTTCAATTCGTTAACGAAAGTCTAAACATACCTCTTGTATGGCTGCTAACACATCAGGCCTTCCAACATATTCATCTGGTATATCTGCTAGATCTGGTTCTTCACCAGTACAAATGAACCTGGCCAGCAATGGATTAAAACATTTTGGGCCTGGGTGTCCTGCGAGGATGGCACGTGCAGTAGCTCTTCCCATTGTTTCATAGGTCTTCTTTTCAAGCAGGCCTGAATCTAATCTGAATGATCCATTTTCAAAAAGGTCATTGTTCCTAAACAACAAGCTGAAAAACTCCCTGGTTAAGCCACCTGCATCTAAGCCTTCTTCTCCTATAAAGTGATTTTTTATAGGTTTTTCCCAGTCAATTGTCAAAGCATCCGATAGTTCTTCAAATGTTGTTTTAAAGAAATTTCTCCTCACAACATTGATTAGCCAGTTTTCATTACTGTCTCCAAACTTTGCTGCTATGGCATCTAATTCTGCATCAAGAGTCCTTAAAAACAAATATTTCTTATAAATACTCAAGACAGGGAACAAATTGTAGATGTAAAACAAAGCTATACAAGGTCCTAAACTGGATGACAGCATTTTTGGTAGTATAAAGTAAACTCCTAAAATAATAACTCCGGTTATAATAAAACTTTGGATACAACAAACAAATAATTTTGGCCTGATTTTCACTTTTTTATTCCATGTAATGATATACAGATATAACATACTCTGGATATGTTTAACAATTTTATAATGCATGGTCAAGATACACCCCAGTTCAGACAGAAGCACACATGCACATACACGGAGCCGCCATTGTCAAAGCTATGTCGAGCTTACCACAAGCAGGTTCGACAAAAACAGTTATTGTCACCTTATTAAATCTACAGACGGTAACGTTATGCTTATAAATGGACTTGACCACAGCTTTTTACATGTATTCACAGCTTTTTACATGTATTGGTTTCTGCGTTTTATCAATGTATTATATTATGCTGACTGTATATAATTTGTCATATGTTTAATTATGTCTTTTGAATAAATTGTTACAATTTCATTTTAACAAACAACCATGAATACCAAATCATCCAGCCAATGAACTAAAATTGAGTGATAACATTATTTGGGCTACCAAAAACACTTACCTAGCAAGGGTGGGATTAGACAGCTGGTTCTCACAACAACTTGCAGCATGCTCTTCTATGGTGCTGACAGGGAACTCATCATGGCATATAGGACACAGCTCTGTACTGCTACATATAAAGAATATTAGTGAATTGTCATTCAATACTGAAATCATTTAACCTAGGTATGTTGTTTTTTTGGTTTAGTAGATTTTAATGATTTCATATTACATTACAATGAATTTAATGGTATATACATGTAGCAAAGTTTTTTTGAAATAAAAACTTTGTCAGTAATTATTTAATTTGATATATTAAATGAAGGAAAACATCATAAGCTGCTGACCTATTAAGTAGTTATTGTATGGAAATTCCACAGAACAAGTAGACTGACCAAACCACAAACTCATTGCTGTACACCAATATACCGCTTTATGTCATAAACCGTTTTATGGGTGTATAAAAATGACATTGTGCAGATTTTAACCAGAACTTGATTTTAAGTGGAAATGACATCCACATGAAATACTTGAAAAAAACTGCAAAACCTATATGTTTGGAAATGTTCTTCATTACTTTACACTGATACTATTTGGTGCAACAGAAAAACATGCAACAGCTGAATGAACAGGAAGTCTGGGGGAAGGGGGTGCAAGATATGCAGACAATATATTCTTCAATATATTCTTAAAAAGCCACAAACAGTAACTGATAAATTGTGTGTTCTGCCAACATTTCAAGACACTGAAATAATTTTTCAAAGACTCAAACATGATATTATTCAGATTCATTAATAAAAAGAAACGTGTCACAGGCACAGATGCCCTTGCTATGTGATGTTCAAGATGTTTGACAAAAAAAATACTTTAATATTTTTTAGTATCACTGTAAATAATTATAGAGTGGAATTTGACAGAGTTCAATGAAGCTTTTTGACCTTTAACCTGGCAACAAGGTTGATTACCTCTTTATCTTGTACAATCCCCTTTGAATGTTTGTTATTTTGGTATGTTCTGGGAGTGCAACAAAGGTCCTTTTCTTGTGTACATGATGAGACAAATTTGAATTACATACTATAATGAATTATTCAATTATTATATTTTCAATCTTGGCAGAACACTTATAAAACTTGTAACTCATAAACTTAAAAAAGAAAATTACTGTTCTGATGGTTTGCATGTATCCATTGCCTTTAAATAACACAACTGTAATTTTAGCTAAACTAGGTCTATCACAGAATGTGAAAAAACAACTGAATAATAGCATATTTGTATGAGGAGTAGTTTGAGGTATTGATAAAATGAAAGTGTGGTAACAATTGAAATATTTATTAGCCTTTCAATAAAAAAACTCTCTTATCAGATATAAAGAAATCAATTCATATTGGATTATAATACAAAGTTGTATATTACACAAACCAAGCCATATAATAAGATAAATTTGCTGATCAATATTTAAATTGAATATCCTTCAAAAATTAATTTGGCTTTAAAACATTTCAACTATTTTATAAAATTTGTTTTCAGATTCATAACTGATTTTTTTTTAGATCTTAACAATTTCTTTCCTACTGCTGAGAAGGAGTTTTCAAACTTTAATAATTATTGGCAATGTGTAACTTGTAAATAAACAAACAAAATAATTACACATGCAAATTTGCAGACTGGAATCTGTCCCTGGCTCATCTTTGCACTGGGTGCATCTACCTGAAGTTTACAATTTGCACACATTTAAATGATAACAACATATTATGGTAATTAATCTCACTTGCATGAATTGAAAAGTTTGTCTTTTTTGAATATACAGCAGAAACATATATACAAACTCTGGCTCAGTTTTCTTTATGCAAACATGATGTCATATCCACATACAAAATATACAGACCTTTGCTATTGCATATTTAATTTTGTAAATTGAATGGTCAATAATTGCTTTTACCAATGGTAAGAGTTAAGCACAAAGTAAGTTTCCCCCCTTAAAATAAAGATTTAAGCTCACTCCAACTAGTTCTCTACCTACACATGTACCACCCAATAAAATCTTAAAGATTCCTTGTTATCAACAAATGCCTAGACCTTAAGTTTATATGAAATATGAAGAGTTCATTAAAATGGATGGAATGATATGAATTCTGTAGCATGGAATGGGTTGGTCTTTAATCAAAATCTAACTTTTGATAGATACGAGTAATTACTAGTGAGGTACCTCATCAGTCCCACAAGCATCAATATGGAGGCGAAGACGTTGAAGAGGAATACTTTTGCCACACCTCAAACACATCTCTGTTGTTTGATCATCAGTATCAACCTGTTTCAAAATTCTTAATACATTTATACATGCATACACTTACTATGCAACTTCGATAATTATTCTTTCCTAAATAGTGCTAATAAATTTATGCAGATTTGAAAAATTACATACATGTCACTTAGACTCTCTGCTTTAAAAGATGATAATAATTTCCATATAGGATGCTGAGTAAAAACGAAGACTATGGTGTTTATAAAAATGCAATGCTACTTTGAGCTGTTTAAACCAAAAATAGTGACACAATAAACATTTCTAAAGTTCGGAGCTTTGAGCACATGAGTATTATCTTACTGTGATACAGTATCTAGAAATAACTGAAATAAAACAAAAGCTAAACCTTATAAGAGGCAATCAAAGAAATCAATATCCTTATTTCAATTATACCTGTGAGGAGCATAGATTTATATCAAGGTCTTTCTGTATTGGCCTGATGTAGCAAACTGCCTGTCCTAGAGAACTTTCATCACAAAGATATTTTGTGGTATACCCTCCTGGGGGAATTGGCGATGGCTGCAACGTGTATTTGGAGTTCCCACAAGTTCTTAGTAATTCAAATCCACCACAATTGATAATGGGTGGAAATGCCTCCTCTAGCTTTTGTTTAAACAAATCTGCATTGTATGTTTTGATGATGGTCAATTTCTTCTCACCAACACCTGCCTGAAACAGCAGGGCTTTTTCTTCCCGTGAAGGAACTGTATCCTTTAAAAATATGAAAAAGACTTTTTGTGAATTTTTCTTAAATTTCTTCTTTTGCAGGTTATTTTTGCTTTTCTGACTTACTTTCTTATTCAAATGTTGTCAAAATATGACGATACATTGTACATGTACGCTACAAATATTTCCATACAGGAGAAATCATTTTCACACCAATAACATAAAACAGGAAATCAGGAGTACAAAAGAGAACTGTTCAATGTTTATTTGTTGTTGTTTTTGTAGTGTCCATTAAAAAAGGGAAACACATTAAAATAGTAATAAATTCACAGTGTGAGCCTTGAGTATGGATGAATCATGCAGCATTATCTCATTTGTGACTTAGATGAGCATAAACTCTTTGGCAACTTAAATAACTTGTTTTATTGAACATCATGGATAAAGTATAAATTATTTCTTCATAACTCCATTGATAACTGGTGAGCGACACAAATTATATGGCACTTCATACATTCTTTGCAGAAAAACAGACACAGAAGTTAAACATTGAACCATACATCAAATGTGATGTGTGGTAAAGAGTATGGCTATATCCAAGTGTATAAGACATACAAATAATCTGTATACATATCATATACATTGGCTGTCAATATGTTTATATATATATCTATTTACAATATTTTTTAATTTACCTGCAAACATTTTGACAATAGACAAAATCTATGAGTCCAATATGTTACTGGTGGCCCTGTTGCATTTCCTCGCCTGCGGGTCCCTCTGTTGTAAGGGGCAAACAGTGCCCTAGTGGCAGCACGAAGCTCTGCAGAGTGGTTTCTGTTGGATGTAGTCGAACCAATAGATGTTGCTGTTGTCACTGATGGAGTTGATTGTGATTCAGAACAAGTAGTTGATGAATTTTCCGAAACCAAAAGATTTGCTGCCTGCCGCAAAAGCTCTGAAGCCCTTAACTGGTTACTCATTTTCCTGATAAAAAAACATTACTGTAGTTGTTCAGTATGTACATACATAACAGCAAACATGGAGGATTTTTATACATGATGTACGATTTTTATACATAAAAATCTTTGGACAGCCACTATTTCCTAAAGACAAGAAAACATTACCAATCTTGAACACATTTAAATAATAAGGATATTACACTGAACAAGACGAAAACAAGAGAGCTCTGCACATTTATATGATACAGGGCTTTTTCAACAAATTTTGGAAAGAAGCCTAGCCTAATTTTAGCATGTGAAATTCAACAAAATGGGAAATCTAAGCGCAAAATGCAACCAGTGTGCACCTGCCCTGAAATCGGCTTAGTTACTTTTTATTTCAATGTTTCCTTGATCCGCCACATAGGCATACAGGATTTGCAATTACAGAGGGTGACACATAGGGGAACAGCGTGCGCTCCTTCCTAAGAACTACTTTAATTATGAAATATTATGTTGGCAGAGGGGTTGGATGCCATCTTTAAACCACTAGTGGCATATTAAAAACAGAATACGTTTACCTTTAACTGTCTAACGTCTCGTAAAACTGTTACTGTGTTAGCACAGTGGCTTGATGACAGGAGTTCATATTAGTCCATCTAGCCATAATAAATAAGTTCAACTAGCCAAAATTATATTTTAAACATACTTCAACATGTACATTTGTATATCATCAATATAATGCATTGCCATAAACAAAGACCAATTCTTGTTCAAAATTATAACTTCTTCATAACCTAATATTCATAATATAAACAGTGTTCTAATTTGAGAAAATGCAAAGTATATGACGGATTGATTATTTGACCCCAGGTAAGGCACCGATAGACTATGTAAAAGTGTTGTGTGTTTCTTGATTTACATGTATATATGTGGTTCCTGTCCTTTGGTCGCTTTCGCTAATCGATGAAGGCAAGCGGGGTTCGACGTCGTTTTGACAGAAAATGTATGGCGAGTATTTGTGATAATTCGCTATCTGAAGGATTTTCGTCGTTGACTGTTTTTCTCGACAAGGATACTGGTGTTATCATGTACATTTAGGGCCACTGCATCTAGGAGCCAGGTATTTTGCTAATAGCTTACAAGGAAGTTATAATTTTGAAAGAGAATTGGTCTTTGTTTACATTTTCGCTGGGCGAGCATTCCTCACTTCATTATACTTACAGTATAGTGTACTTTTTAATTTTGTCAAATATCATTTTATCACTGTTAAAGTTTATGGCAATGCATTATATTGATGATATACATGTTGAAGTATGCTGAAAATATAATTTTGGCTAGTTGAACTTATTTATTATGGCTAGATGGACTAATATGAACTCCTGTCATCAAGCCACTATGTGTGTTAGGCGAGACGGCAATGTACACGATCATGTACATCAGACGCCTGTCGCCTTTAATCCAACACTGACAATTCTTTATCACTTACCTAAAAAGAATAAATCTGCAACTGCCTTTTGGTGTATATGAATAGCAGATGTTGTTTATTTATAACAAATGATCAGATGATAAAAAAATCAACCATATGACATCAACCGTAACAAATAAGATTATGGCTAAATTGCAAATAAGGGACATAACTATTGTGATCGATATTCCGGATACTCGTATATTTTTGGTAATTTCCGTATGGTTCCGTACATGTTTCCGAACTTGCGCCCTCTGTCGTAAAAAAGAGTGTAGTTTGCAACCTGCCTTTTTGTATTTGACAAAGTGCGTGCTTCCATGTATTATTTATACATGTATAATCGATTAACATAGGTTTCCTATTTTTGTACACATTAAATGTAGACAGTTTAAGATCATTATAATTAAACTGAACTGATTTTAGCATCAAACATATAACTTTAACGTAGACAAATTTGAAGATAGTCATATAACGAACGATTCATGCAATTTAAAGCAAAATGTGCAAATCATAATGCAAGATGTGCAAGCCAGAATGCATTGTGTGCATGTCATAATGCAAAATGTAAAAGTAAGAATCCGAGATGTACAAGTCAGAAAGCACGATGTAACGTAAGAAAGCAAGATGTAATTTTTGCGTTAATACCCTTCCATAATTTTCTATAACAAAATGTGTTTTTGATGGATTTGCATTTATGATTGATAAATCTATCGGTTGCATGAACGATTGAGATTATGCACATTCACGTGCATGCGTATTGGTAAAGGTAAGATGTATTATAATTTGCGACGATCACCTATACATAAACATGTTACATAACTTTTTTAAGATATATCATATACATGAAATCATAACCATTTAACATTCCTGGATGATTAACAGTATTATCGTCAAACGATGCTCCGAGTGGGGATCAAACCCGGGACCTCCTGATCAAGAGTCCGATACGTGCAATTTGTGTTAGAAAGTGCGCGTTTTGTCGAAACCGTGCATGTGCTCAATAAAACCGGAAACAGCGTCATATAAAATACAAATGCAGAAGACCGATGCAACGAAGCAGAAGACATGAATATTCGCAAGAAAAATGGAAAGTTTACTAAAGAAAACATCAAGAAAAGGATGCAGAACCTTGTATAGATTCGTAAGAAAGGCGAGTGTCACTTGAAAGGAAGACGAGTCGTTGAGTTTAAGTTTTTGATAGACGGCTTAAAAAAAGGTGCAAGTGCGCGGAACAGTTGTCGCTTACTAACATTACATCAGAAACTAAATACGGTCTTGGGAGTATTCTTCATATAAAATGCATGTCATGTCTGGCTGACAACATAGTGCCGACTGGAAAACGACACAAGGCTAGTGATCACAAAACCGGAACTCGATGCTTAGATGTAAATACAAAGTTAGCTGCAGGTAAGTTTTTCTTTTGAAACTTACAAAAATAAAGCTAAGTAATAGTTTGCTGCAGTTTTCAGTATGCATAAATATTAATATAATCTCAATGAATGTTACCCCTCAAAAATCCCTAATTAACCTCAAATAGGTTGTATATTTTTTATTGAAAGGCTTCAATTCTTTCAGCCATGATCAACGCTGGCGTAGGGGAACAACAAATGAATAATATTATTGCCTACATGAACCTTTCCCTTGTAAATAAGGCGACACTCAAGAACAGGGAGTGAGAAATCGGCAAGAGCATTGAGGCAGTTGCCGAGCAGTCATGTTCACGTGCAGTGGAAGAAGAAATTCGAAATTCTGAGTAACTATTCATACATTTCAAATGAACTATTTTTAAGTTATGGTATAAAACACAACTGTACTTAATTCAAGTAAATGCATTCCAATGACGGATATAATTAAACTAGTAGCTTAGTTATACAAGGAAATGCTTGTGACTATTTGTTGACATCT